>NC_090205.1:25016435-26216435 GCF_033026475.1 Channa argus
TGACATTAAGTTACCAACCTATTCCTATGGGGTTTTTTAAGGTTGTATCAAAAAGCTGTACAGCAGTGTCACTTTCAATTCCCTTGTCCCATGACTGCAGATATGAGACATGTGACAACCAACTGCCCTATGACAGATCTTGAGAAAGCAGAATTTCAGAAAGGAAATTACTAGGTGATGAGCCCTCCTGTTGATTACAAGCCAGCATTTCTTGTTTGGAACACAGAAAAATCACATTTAAAACGTATTATTAACCATATTAACACTAGTAATCCTATAAAAGAAATATTTTTACGCTCCTTGAAAAGAGCTGGGTGAAAGGATGGCAATAATTTTCCCATCTGTAAAGTAAAAATGAAACTGTTTTTAACTAAATCTTGTAAGTAAACTTAAGCAGTGACAGTCGTATTTTGTAAATCATATTTTAGACAATGCTCCTCCCTCTACCCTGTCACAAGTCTGCGACTCTCATTGTTTCAGTCATGGGAACTACTATCTAAAACTTGTGAATGCTTGCAGTGATAGACACTTTGTTAGGGATGTCACAAGAACCAATACATTGAAACTAACCCAGTATACAGAATGCTTTTTGATTCTGGTCTTCAGAAATTAATTTGCAGCTGACGTCTTTGTCCACTTGACTTCAGTAACAACAGCAGTCCTAGAGAGAGGAAGACAGCCTCATGCACCTACTGGTCTACTGCTCTTAATTTACAGGCACAGATGAAAAGGTCATGTACCCAGACAGATTACCTCCTACTGCAGCAGAATCTGAGAAATTGCTGCATTTGTCTTGTCACTGCATGAAAACAAAGTCATCCTCTTTGTAGAAAGACTTATGAAAGCCAGATTTCATAAATTTCATATCAGAAATGCTGAGGGGTGCAAAGAGGCTCTAAAACATTAAGACTGTGATAAACTGCTTTAAGAGTACAAAACAAATGTGCAAAATTTACAATTTTACTGAGTAAGAAGTCCCTATTTGTCTATCATCAGTGATAAGAAACATACACACACTGAGCCTTAATTACACTAGATAAATAACTACACCTACCTACAACTTTCCAATTCTCCATTTCAACATGTCACAAAAAGCAGCATTAATAAAAAAAACTAAATGTTTAAATGAAATATTAAATGGTCTGCTCTTCTATAGCGCTCTACCTATTGGTACTCAAAGTGCTTTACACTGCTTCTCATTCACTCATTCGCACTCACAAGAACACACACCGATAGAGGAGCTGCTATGCAGGTAGCCAACACTCACTGGGAGCAACTAAGTTGGGGTTCAGTCTCTGGCTCAAGGACACTTCCGACATGATACCGGAGGAGCCGGGGATCAAAGGAACATCTGTGGCATTGGTGGAGACCGCTCTACCTACTGTGCCACAGCCCCCCCCTCACCGGGAGATCAATGAAGTTATATTATTAAATTCAATGAACACAACTGATCTTGTCTATGGCAGATCACTACATGTCTGGACACCCAATTAGCAACTTAGCCAGGCGCCATCATAAGCCCATTCATCAAGCGAGTTATACAATCAGCTTATCTTTGCGCCTGTTCTATTCAACTCACCGAACTCCCTTTCTTGATCGGAGGGGTCGCTGGGCGCCCGGTGAGGGCAGCCCTCAGCCCCCTCCCTGCTAGCCGACGTCCGGCCGTCCTGCTGCCCTCAGGTTACCAAGAAAGTTTGCATCTTTAAGGAGTCAGCAAGAAAGATGACACCGAGTCATGTATGTGAGATCACAAAACAGGATGTATTGCTGAAATTTCAGGTCCAATCTACAGACGTAAGCACAGAACTTTTGTGTGCTGATATAGAGCAAGCAATCCACCTAGAAGTCCTATCTTCAGCGTGTGAGAAAATACACAAACGTCCCAAAGGTGAGTTTGAGTGCAGCCACCCATTGCTCATGTCAACAACAACTGCTTCTCAGCCGCTTGAAACACGACATGTTAAGCTACTTTAGAAGTTGGCTGGGGTTTAACACACACACCCACACACACACACACACACACACCCACGTGCACGCACTGGATCAAGGTTCATTATTAAGCTAAGTCTGGTGTGTTTATGTGTGTGTCCGCACATATAGATTGTTCTTGCTTGGGCTCAACAACCATTATTCATAGTAATGATTGCTGAATATTTAAATGCTGCTAGTGGTGAAAATCTTAACATTTCTTAAGAAAAGGCTACAAATCTCTGTAAAAAAAAAAAAAGACCAACATTTTTTAATGACAAAAAGGACAAGGTTTGTAATGTGGCCATTTATGTTTGGTGATCTTTCAGATATTTGGCTTAATTTTCTATAAGTGAAATACATTGCAATGTAATGTAACAAGAAAAATACAATTTTTCTCGCTAATCTACACTCAGTCCCCTATTAAGACAAAATAAAAAGAATTTTAGAAATGTTTGTAAATGTATGAAAAAGTAAAAACTGAAATATCACACTGGCATAAATATTCAAACTCTTTGCAACAATACTCTCGTGAGTCAATTCTCGTGATCATTGCTGAGATGTTTGTACACCTTGACTGACTTGAGTCCACCAGTTGTAAATTTAATTTATTGACCATGATTTTAGAGAGGCACACAATTATCTATAGAAGTCATCACAGATGACAATGCGTACTGTATCAGAGCAAAAGCCACAAAGTTAAAAGGAACTGCCTACAGAGCTAAGAGACAAGATTTTTTTACAAGGCGAGATCTGGGAAAGACTACAAAAAGTATTCTGCTGCATTGCAGGCTCCCAAGAGCATAATGACCTCCATAATTCTGAAATGTTAGATGTTTGGCAAAACGTGGACTCCTCCATGAACTGGTCAGCCAGGCCTTAGTAAGAGAGGTGGCCAAGAACCCAATGGTCACTCTGACTGCTTGTTTTATTATAACAGCCGAGAATCCAAATTACTATTAAATTAGACAAAAAAAAAACAGCAAATCCTTAAAGATTAGAAGCTGCAATGGGGAAAATTTAGAATTTTCAGAAGATAAAATTACTTAGATGTGGGAGGGGGGAGCTGTCTTAGCGAAAACAAATACATAAATAACAGAAATGTTTATACATAGGCTTCATAAAGGATTCAGACCCCTTTCCTTTGTTTTAAGAGATATTCAATGGAAAAATGACATTGTCTATGAATTACATCCATTGACCCATAATGACAAAGAGAAAACATGTTGTGGCACTTCAAACTGTGTTCAGGTGCATCTTGTTTATTGATTTGTAAATAACACAAACTTGAACTTGAACTCTGATGGTCTAGCCTAAGGGCCCTGAAAACACTGAGGTAACATTTGGCCATTTGTTAAATCGGGGCTGTCGATATTAGTCTGTCAGACTTGTTTTTGTGGTGCATGGCACACAGTTTATACTACTCTGACCTCAGTTGGTGGTTTTCAGCCAATTCAACATGTTGACTGTCCCCAAGTGGCACTGGTGAGAGGGACCAATCACAATGGCAGTTCAGCACTGCCAATCAGTGCACAAAAACAGGCCGTGGTATTAAAAAGCCATTACAATTTCTAATTTCATATCACATATATAATCAATTAGAAGTACCTAACACTTGTCGGTGTGTAAATAACATTTTGTAAAAACAGGTTGGGCTGTGCAATATGACAAAAAATTTATGTCTTAAAATGGTTAATTTTGGTCAAAGATGTACTAAAATTTAAGTTGGGTTAATTGATTTACTGGTAAAAAAATGTTTCATCCTAAAATTTGCCAGTAGCACCTATTAGCTGCTTAGAGCTACAGCTGTGTTGCAAGCTAATGTTAGCTAGGAAAATAAGAATTTTTGCACTTCATTTTCATAGAGAAGCATAACCTCTGCACTACAACTGCTTTTCCTCAGGAAAATGTTTAATGCTTCTTCATTTGGTTGGTACAAGTAAGTCAATTCGAACCACTGACCCTGTGGTCCATGGACGACTGCCTTACCAACTGAGCGACAGCCGCCCCCACAGAGCATATATGAAACTATACTGCACAGCCCTAGCAACAGGTGATAAAAATTTAGTTTAGACACACTGTAATGACAATTTATAAAATGTATCAAATAGCTGTTTTAAAGTTTATCGTAAATCTTTAAATAATGGTGGGTTTTTTTTCTTAATTTTTGTAATGTCAATGAACAACAATCTGGCTTCGAGGAGCTCTAACAGTGCTCTTCATTGCTCCAGGTATGGCACTCTGTTTACACCTCTAACCTAAGACCCACAGGATCAAAGAGTCAGAGGTTAACAGCATAAGACAATGTTGACAGGAAATGCAGGTCTGAACTTCTAACAGAAGAAAAATACGATTGGTGAAATCCTCCACTTATTTAAGGTAATACAGAAACTCTGCCAAATCATCAAGTCACGCATGGATAAAACTTTCCTCAAACTGTTTTTGTTTTGGCCCAAAACAGTATATGCCAGGCCACATTATGGGCAGAGATCTCCTTTGAAGTTAGTCATGTCCATTGTTGCTTTGTGGGTTTAAATGTGAGAGTACAATTACAGTTTGTCATTTAGCAGATGTTTTTTTTTTAATACAAAGCTGATTAAAAACAATGGGCACACACCAGTGGTTTAAGTTATTCAGTGTCTTCTCCAAAGACGCTTCAATATGTGGCCAAAAGTAACCAGGAGGTGAACCAATGAACTTGTGGTTCATGGACATGGACTGCTTTACTAAGACACAGCCCCCCACATACAGAGTATATTTTGCAAATGTACCTCTTTCTGTTGTCTCTCAAGCTCCTTCATGCGGATCTCTCTGGCTTCTGCCCTGGCTGCCCTCTTCGCTGCGAGCCTGGCCTCTGCCTGATGAGTGGATAGAGAAAGAAATAGAAACACAGAAAGAAAATAGAAATTCAGAAGTTAGACAGCAGTGACTTAATTAGACACATCCTACACACCTGTACATGAGGAACATTTGAGCAGAGCTCCCGGAGATATGAAATTTGTCACATTATTTTGGGTCGTATAAGTAAATGCATCAGAAGTTAAACTGACACCTGTCAAATCACAATGAATAGTTTTGTGTGGTTAAATCAATATACTCCTAAAATGTACATGTATTCTTTGCCATGTGTCACAGTACACTGGACTAATAGTGATGTAGCAGAATATTAGGTTCCAAATAGATTCTGAATGCACCTGGTGGGCTGTATTTAGAAGTATACAGTCTTGTGAGAATACTAAAAGTAACAGTGTGTGAATGGGTGTATTTATATTTCTATATTTGAGACATTGCCTTTGCTCCACTCAGCACTCTGGCGAGAGCAGGGCCTTTTCCTTAAAAGGATCTCTCTCAGAGCGTGTACTGTATGTGTGCATTACAGACTGTGTGTAAGCATTTCCTTCCTCTAACTTTGTGGTAGACACTGTGTGATTGCAGCCTGTTGGCCTCTAGGCGGGGTCACTGTAACCCCTCCTACCATTGCATTGAAGCATTTCTCCAATGCCAGTCATTATGACTGACTAACAGGAAAAATAACAAAGAGTCAGTAACAAAGGAAAGTGTTTTCACACACACACATTAAAAAACTAGTTTGCAAGAATATAAAAATATTAACAATAGTAAAAGTAAAAAAAGATTTAAACAATAATCTCATGACATTCCAATATATCCTTGTAGTAAGGATATTTGATTATGAAGATTTATGCTGGTTAAGTAATGAGACGTGAAAAGATCAATATTATCTATAGATGACCAAGACTGGATATTTGTGAACAATACTCATATTAAAAGATGTTATACCAGATAATTTAGAAATTACATAATGATATATACTATACTTATTTTATAAACTATTACATTTTAAAAGTAGAGGACATTTTATTTATCAGCATACACACCAAACAAAGCTATGATCTGTTGATTTACCCATCTAGCTCTGTTCACATCAGTGTGGCTGTAGTAAATACATCAATACCTGCATACAGTAATGTTTAATATTAGCATATAAAATGAGACATGGGAATGAATTAAGTCACAACACATTTTATCACTGCTTTAGTTTTTGCACTTCTACCGGTCACATAATATCAGAATATGCTATAACACTGGTGGCAGGCTGAGGTTGAGCACTCATCCTTCAAGTTATTAAAAATAATAACGCAAGTTGTAACTTTTCCATGTTGGACAATAGGGATGTATAAAAGACTTGTTCCATTTTCATCTTAGCACCCCCCTTGAAGTACAACATTTTGCAGTTGTTTTCTTGACTTTGCGACATTAAAGTCGGTCCCCTATATTTGTATCACTGAGTTATCACGTTTGTATAAATCTGTCCTTATTGCTGATGTCTGCAGTGTCAAGGAGGAAGAAAAAACAACCAGTTTTAATAATGGGTGTCACAAAATCAACAGACTTGATAACTTATGTCCATCCTGCATTAATCCATTATTTTTGTCCCAGTGGTGTAGAAAATGCTTAGACTGTTGGAATAACAGGCTTGTTGCTGCATCAGTCGAGTTGCGTCGTACCATGCAGTAAATGG
Organism: Channa argus; assembly: GCF_033026475.1. Lineage (NCBI taxonomy): Eukaryota > Metazoa > Chordata > Actinopteri > Anabantiformes > Channidae > Channa > Channa argus. Next base: position 25,022,944 of record NC_090205.1, read on the forward strand.
GGCCACTATGAACATCCTGCTTATAAATGGGTACCAGGGCATAGCTCTCCTCAGTGAACACCATTACTTCATAGGGTTATATAAAGCACCAAAATGTTTCAAAGCTCTTCAATGCACTTACAAATGAAGGAAATGCTTCAGCAACACTCTTCTATGAGTCCTGTTCTCCCTGTGGCTAACTCAATGAGTATGTAAATGGAATTTACTTCAAGTCAATCATTGCTCATTGTCCTAAAATTCTTAACATTTGTGCCGTTGGCTTTTAGACCCATTAAAAAGTCTAATGCTGTGTCTTTGCTGATATATCTGCACTGAAGTATCTGTCTTCCATGACCCTAAAGGCGATAAGACTGCAGTGAAATGACATCAGACTTTCTGCCCTCAGCAACATAAATATAGCCCTTGAAATCCTTCATTAACAAAGCCAGAACAGAGATGTAGAACACAGCACCATTCCTCACTCCATATAACAAAAAGCTCATGGGTTAAGAGCTTATTTGCAAACAGCTTGTCAGATTCACCAGTTTTCCACGAGTATACAAAACCAGCTGCACAACTTCATTCAAATGAGACGAAAATGAAAATTTCACTGACACTATTGTCAAATGGGTGGGATATACAGTACCACATTTTATGCACAATGATAAAGTGGGGTATTTGTCAGGAGAAAGACAATATTAACAAGTTCAATGACACTTTATTGCGATTTTGCAGATGCACCCCACCCAAAAACCAGCAGGCAGTTTCAAACTGTCCTGACAGCTTTTTTCAAAACCATTACTGATCTACTACACTTGATAATCCCCTTGTAATCATTTATTGTGTAATACAGAATCCAGGGGAAGTTCAGTATGATCAGATCAAAAAATATATAAAAAAAAAACAGTAAAGTGTGAAAGGCGAGATCTCAAAAAAAAATAAATATTGTTTTTACTAATAGTATATCTGCAGCCACAATTATAATTTTAGTAAAGTTGTAATGTAGCAGCTCCAAAAACCTGATCAAAACTGAAAGGTGCACAGAGTGTTGTGTTGTGTATACCTAAAAACCCACTTAATCAGGATCAATTAAATTAAAAAAAAAATAGCATTGTAGTGATGAAAATGTGAATTTTCAATTATTTTCTGAGGTTGATTACTTACCTGACAACACTAAACTGTCCTTGATGTGTCTTAGTGCCACCCACCTTGCCTACTAAACAGTTTAGACAAATGGCCAGGCAAATACATTCCAAAAAGTCTTTATGTAAACATAATTTTTGCCTACTTTGCAAACTACACCATGATGTCAGCCATTTTAAATGAGTAGTATTCTGGAGCATCTGTGTTTTCCCACATTGTATTTATGAGTGTTTATTGTAACTGCCTCTAGTTATACAGACACATAACTAGGCCAAAAGACAGACTGACACGTTTTTTTCCCCTCCTTCTTCACATCTATTTATAATGACCTACATGGACTCAGGTTCTCTCAAAACTGCTCTAATTCAGCACAATTTCAATGGGGTGACTGTCCTCCAGAGAGCCAATGAGCTAGTTCATTACAAAAATGAAGGCTTTAAGAATTGTTACTTGGATATAACCAAGGCTGACTTGACTAGAAATTAAGACTTTCAAAATGTTATAGTGGCTTTTTAAGTTGACAATGTCTAACTTTCTACAGAATTTAGAAATATTGGAAAAATTCTTTAGTCACACAGAGATTTTAAATTTTACTCCATGACCCTATAATGTTCATGCAACAAACTGATGTGACTGCAGAGTACAGGTGTGTTAGCCTGGATTCTGTCAACCTGACCCTATGTGTCCATTGACAATCCCTGAGGGCACTGAGTCTTGAGTCAAGTGTCACCAGAACTAAATGCCAGCCTAGTCGGACTCTGTCTCCAGTGAGCTGAATTCCCACGCCCTGTATGCCAGTCTTCCAAAACAAAAATGGGACGGCATTTTAATGACCATGAGTGCTGACAGGCTCCACAAAAACACCAAACAGAAATAACTTTCTGACCATCTGGGAGTTTGAGTCAGTTTAAACGAGTGGGACCATTAAGATAATTAAGTTTGTTTTTTTTATCCAGTTGAGGTTGTTGATGACCAAATGAAAGAAAAATAAAGAAAAAAAAAAATAAATAAAACTTGTTTCCTCTTTGCAAAAGGGAGTGGCTGTAAAAAAAAAAGCTCCACTCACTGTATAGCCGCAAACATGAGTCAACTGTAAGAACTTTTTTCCCCCTCACAAGGACATTTTAGATCATTAATAGAACTTTTATGTCATGCAGCTACGCAGTGCGACTACGTTTTTACACGTTTGTGAAAATACATAAAATACGTAAAAACAAGACCCCGCTGGAAACTGGATTTGTAGGCAATTTTGATTTTCCATGATAAAGACATAAATCTAACATACATTTTTGTATTTTCTTTAAAAAAAAAAACAACAACAAACAACTCTAAGGCCGTATTTTAATCATTTCACAAAGTCCTTATCACTTGATGGCGTTTGCTTGGTTGCATGGAAATGGTCCTGTTGACTTGTTTCATTATATCACTCAATTTACTTATCAGTGAGTCACCTGTTGAAAGTAGTCCCATTAACACATGCTAAATCAGTGAAATAACATACAGTACCTACCAACGTTTTTGTTGGGAAAAACTGGTTTCATTTATCAAACACAAAATGCAAAAAAAGTAAGGTGTAATACTTCACAATAACATATACTAATAACAAAAGGCAGCAAATTAAAATGTTTCTAGCCTGAAAGGCATATTAATGCAGGCTCATTCTAGCTCTGCACATTCATGAAATGCCTTTAACTGTTCTTGAAAGTCCTAGTTCTGCCCTGCTGCCTGCTTCCACTGACACAGCCATTCATGTCGACCTCAGGCTGCACCACAAACACGAAGAACAGCTGTAGAGCTCTCAGCAGTGCAAACAAAGTGGTTAGCAACTGTGCAGGCTACTTCAGGCCAGGGGTAAAGTAAATAATATGCTTCAGACATTTCTAAAAATAAAACAGCACAGGCAGCTGGGGGTTTAACATTGAAACAATGTGGTGAAACCAAGGAAACTGTACATCAAAGTTCCCCCCCCCCCGTATTCTATGCTTTAACTGAGATCCAAACATAAGATTACCAAGTGGTCTTGTTCTGACATTAAAGTTAAAAACAGTTAAAATGGAAACTAGAAAATCTTTGCCACCCAATTAAAAGATAGGAGGAATTCCTCTCAAAGAAATTTTAGTTTTATTAGAACAATACTATAATTTATGACACTCTGTAAGACCATCATTTGAGATACTTTGGCAGATGTTACCAACTTTTTTTTTTTTATAAATGCCCCATACTGTGGAGCTCATTTTTGTTTTTCCTTTTGGATGTAATAAGAAGCTTTGGCAGCCTGACCATAGTGCTTCAGGCATTTTATGCTGCAACTCTCAATGCTGCTGAAGCATGATGGGAGCAAGCAAGACCTCAAAGGAAGTTACATAACAGCTCTGTGAGCACAATTAATAACAGATCAGTTGCAGAAACATCAACACGATCTCTTTGACATGTTTATTTCCAACAGATAATTTATAACATTCTGCTTCCATGGGGTGTTACACATACATATGAAAATAGTTTAATACTTGCCTTTGGGCAGTGAAACAGGCCAAGGTAGAGGAGTAACAGCAATCTTTCACTCAAGCTTAGCAATAAACCCTAGACCTAAACATATTTATAACTCATTTGAGAGGCTCACTCTTAGGCTCAACTGAATTTTAAGATTTTCTATTCAATGTAGTGCTTAATACAGATAGTCATAATAGTGGGTGACTTCCCCATTCATGTAAGATAATGACAGTAACTGCCTCAACACTGCATTTAACTCATTATTAGATTCAATGGACTTTTATCAAAATGTAAATAAACCCACTCACTGATTTAGTCACACCCTAGACCTTGTTCTTACATATGGCATCAAAACTGATAATGTAACTGTATTTCCTCATAATTCTCTTCTGTCTGACCATTTTCTAATTTTTCATTACAACAGGTAGATAAGTGAAAATGCTGTGAACAAATTTAAATTCTTTCATCATTTGCTTTATTTACCATATGTTAAATATGGTATGGCATATTTACCATATTCCAATACAATGGAAAGAAGCCACCTTAAATTTACTCCTGTACTAACTGATTATCTTGTTGATAATTCTGCAGCCTCACTACATAAAATACTCTATATACTACTGTTGCTCCTCTGAAAAAGGAGGCACTTAACCAATAGGGGTGATCTCCATGGGCAGGCCATACAAAAGTTAGATAGGAAGTGGCATTCCACTAAGTTAGTAGAATCTAATTTAGCCTGGAAAAACAGTTTAAAAAAGTACAAAAAAGCTCTCAGTGATGCCCGAACAGCATATTATTCATCATTAATAGAAGAAAACAAGAACAACCCCCGGTTTCTGTTCAGCACTGTAGCCCGGCTGACTAAGAGCCATAGTTCTGCTGAGCCTAATATTCCCTTAACTCTGAGCAGCAATGATTTCATGATTTTCTTTACAAATAAACTTAAAGCCATTAGGGAAATTTCACCAGATCCTCCCCCCAAATATTACAGATAGATCTTCATGTACAGCAGTGCTAGAATGTCCCTCTTAGACTGCTTTTTACCCATAGATCTCTCTGAGCTAACTTTAACTATTCCCTCATCTAAACTAACAACCTATCTCCTAGACCCTATTCCAACTAGACTATTCAAGGAAGCTTTACCCTTAATAGATATATTTGTATTAGATATCATCAATCTATCTTTAGAAACAGGCTGTGTACCACAGGCCTATAAGGTAGCTGTAATTAAACCATTACATAAAAAACCCTGTCACCAAACACCATTGATCACAACATTTTATTACAGAGACTGGAACATGAAATTGGGATTAAAGGAACAGCACTAGTTTTGTTTAAAGATTATCTATCAGAGATTCCATTTTTTAGGTTAATGATAAATCCTCCATGTACACTAAAGGTTAGTTATGGAGTTCCACGAGATTCTAGGTTCAGGAAAATATTTCTTTATACATATTTTCTGTAGGCAACATTATTAGAAATCAATCCATACATTCAAGCTTCAAGCATACCTACAAGACATAAAGGCCTGGCTCTTTTACATCTAAACTAAAAAAAAACTGAAGTCATAGTATTTGGGCCCAAAAATCTCAGAAATATGATGTCCTATTGCATCGTTACTCTACATGGCATAAGTCTGGCCTCCAGTACTACTGCAAGGAACTTGGAGTTATTTTTGACTAGGATTTGTCCTTTACCTCACATATAATATAAAATCTCTAGAACAGCCTTTTTCCACCTACTGATGCCAAAAAACTAGTCCATGCATTTGTTATTTCTAGGTTGGACTACTGTAATTCCCTACTTTCAGGATGTCCCAGTAACTCCCTAAAGAGCCTCCAAATAATATAAAATGCTGCAGCAAGAGTGCTGACTCGAATTAACAAGAGAGATCATATTTTACCTTCATTAGCTTCTCTTCATTGGCTTCCCATTAAATGTAGAATAGTATTTAAAACCCTGCTTCTTACATATAAAGCTCTGAATGATCAGGCTCCATCGTATATAGAAGACCTCATAGCACCATATCATCCCAGTAGACCACTTCGATCCCAGAATGCAGGCCTACTTGTGGTTCCCAGAATTTCCAAAGGTAGAATGGGAGGTAGAGCCTTTAGCTATCAAGCTCCTCTCCTGTGGAACCAGCTCCCAGTTCAGATTCGGGAAGAAGACACCTTCTCTACTTTTAAGTCTAGGCTTAAAACCTTCCTCTTTTATAAAGCTTATAGTTAGTTATAGTTATGCGGCTATAGGCTTAGACTGCTGGGGGACCCACTCCCCAATGCACTGATCTCCGTTCCTCCTCTTGTCCCTCTCTTCTCTCCTCTCACCCGACAGTTGTCAACACTGTATGATATTAAGTTTGTGTTTTTCTCCCATAGTCGTCTCTCCTTCTCTGTCCCCCTCTCTCTGTCCCTTTCTGGAGGTGTCCCCGGCTTTGAAGCTGTGTGTTTTCCAGTGTGCAGCTACTGGTCAAACAAAACCTGCCTGGTTTTTTGTTGTTGCTTTTGTTGCTCTTTTTCTTTTCTCTCTTCACTTTCCACTCACCCCAACCGGTCAAGGCAGATGGCTGCTCACCCTGAGCCTGGTTCGGCTGGAGGTTTCTTCCGTTAAAGGGAGTTTGTGCTTTCCACTGTTGCCTAGTGCTTGCTCAAGAGGGATTTGTCTGATTTTCTTTATACATCTTTATACTCTTGACTTTGTTCTGTAAAATCCCTTGAGATGACTTTGTTGTAAAGTGGCACTATATAAATAAAGTTGAAATTAAAATATGCATTTTAAAAGCAAAATTAATTTTGCTATATTAATCAACTTAAAACACCATAAACAATGTCATGATTCTCCAAATATAACAATATTTTGATTTTGCTGGAAATTCCAATGCAGAGATAACTTTATTGGTGCCAGAGTAACCTGGAATGTATGTCTGGTTTTCTGTGCAGCGTAGACAGAGAAAAAATAAATTGTTAAAAAAAAAAAATGAATTGCACAATGTCCTTCTCTTACACAAATTAGAGACATGCATATCCTGTCAACCCTGCAACTGATGTACAGTAAGCTGTGACCCTATATATTTGTTTGTTAGCGTGAGACAGACAGCACTTACGCAGTGACGCTTAAACAGACACCACTGGCTTCTGTCACTTTCTACAGGCTATGTTGGCTATAGCACAAGCTGGCTCTGCTGGCATTTCACCATCCTGTGAGCAGTCCCTTTACGGGGAGAATATGCTGCAGCATGTAGTACTTCTGCACCCTCAGTGCAGCTGCTGCTTAAGCCCTCTGATCAGTGGCTATTCAACTGTCAGCACATAGGTAGTAAGAAACGTTGAGGTCAACAACAATGCCTACATGCACCAATATTTTTTCCATCAGTTTTCTAATCTGCGAAAATGACAGACGGTTCTTAGATGTTTTTCCATCGAGCCTACACTCAAGCATTGACATTGTACACTTCTGTGCCCATGGAACTGACATACACTGTCACTCCAAGGATCTTACGATCACTTTCAGTTTAGTTTGTAATAGTACTGAAATGTGGGGCCAATCCCTCCCCCTTTGTTTAATGCTATATACAATGATGATTACACCAAAAGACAACCGAGGGGGGAATATACTCAGTGTGACTTAATTTTTAGAACTAGGTGCACCAATTCCAAAAATAGTCAAAAATGTGACTGGGGGGCAGCCGTACTTTTCAGACTACTTGCCACCCATTACTAGGCTACTGTGCACGTGTGTGGCAGGTTATTTCCTATGGCACACAATTATGTCCAAACATTTAAGGGAGTTCATTGATCTAAAAGTGAGACTACATCTCTAAACCGAATCTCAAAGGGAAAAAAAGGGCCATGGGTTTGATGGGCCATGAGAAACAGCTAATGGCCCCTTGAAGCTACTACAAGTCAGCTTTCTTTTTACAATACTTATGCTGATTGAAGTCTTCTTGGATTAGAAAATGTGGTATGTAGAAAGAAATAAGTTTTCTATCTGTCAGTAAAAAGTTAGCAGTGTAACCATGATTTAATGCTGAAAATGCCATTCTATTAGAATAACCTTTTGACTTGATAGTTATTTCTGTTGTTTTTATGTTTTCAACCATCACAATACTACTTAGCCAGCAATGTTCTAGTGGAAAGTTGGGAAAAAACTATGTTAACAGGTTTAAAAAAAAATAATAATAATGGTTGTAGGTTGATTTACTTTAACAAGCCTCTAAAAATGTACCTAACACATAATTTCAGCAGCTCTGGGGTTAATTGCTTTGTAATATTTGGTTACAGAGCCAACAAGGATGATATGTGTATCTATGGATTGAAAACGTTACATTACTAAACCATTGAATATTAGGATAATATTATTCAGTACTAAAGTTTAGGGTCCTAAACTGCAATCAACAGTTGTTGCTCCTATTTACCTTGTGAGTCATTACTCATTATGTTAAGAGCTCAAATATATATGTTGTGAAAAACAATGCTTATTAAAAGTTGTAAAAACAGGGTTAACAAAACTAGTGAAAGTGGCCGACTTTAGGTAAATCCCAAGACGGAAATATTTTTCAAAAACAGTGCTGCGTCAGCTTTCTGCAGAATTCAAGGGAAAAATGAAAGAGCAGCTCACAAAGTCACAAAGGTAAACCTTACAGAGTAAGGAATAAGCTAAAAAAATAAATGTTATTCCAGGTTGATTTGGGAGTATATTAAGTTATTATAGCAAGAAGATATCCATAAATAAAAAAAATTATATAAAAAAATATAATCAAAATGTCTATCAAGTACAGTGGAACAGCACCTTCAGTGTACCCACTTTGATAAACTGTATTACCTGCACTCAATCCTCACAGAGCCGTACCCCTCACTGTTCCCTAAGCTTTGGAAAAGAAAAGAAAAATCACAGCCATGGTGAATAAACAGGAAGGAGTTTGTGATAACAATCTGCATGGGCTGTGCACATCATGATGTCATCAAGAGGAAGCCAATGCACACAGTGGCTCCACATCCTTTTAAGGAGACGTGAGTCAGGCAAGCCTAGCCCAACTGAAGCCAGCAGTTTGTGTATACTCATGAGGAAACAACAGCTAATTGTGTAGACCATTAATGCTTGTTTAAGTACCTTACAGCATAATGGGTGTTCTCTGGAAAATCTCAAACTTCTTTAGCCAGATTCTGATTGGTACAGCTGTTTGAGTCACTGAAATGGGATTGCAGAAAATTCAAAATGTTTTGACATTCAGCTCATTTAAACTTTCAAATGAACTTCAGTGTTTAGATTGGACAAGAACAAAGTTTAAACTTTGCAATTCATTCAGTAGAGGTTTGACTTGTTTGCCATCATTGTGTAAATGTGTGTTGGTTGTCCCCTGTATTAAAGATTAACTCAGTCCCTCTTGCAGACTGTAGCACATTAGCTTATTATCTACAGTAGAGGACTGTAAGAACAAAAAGAGTCCTGTGTAATGAGCTTTCCCTCCCTTTCGACAAATCCACTCCTATACAATTATCTCCGATTCACTGAGCTTTTGTCAGAAACCTACCGTCTCCTCAAACTCACAGAAAGACTACGAGGACCCTGAAGAGCTGTTGTGGGCTGAGCATGAGCAATGGAGAATCATCATCAATGATTCTGCATCACTGAAGAGTTTGATAACGGGGACTAAAGATTTTAGACATCTGTAATTTACTTACTTAACTCTGGAAATGTTTTGAAAGTAGGTATTGAATTAATAATTAGTTGTGTTTTATGGTGGACTGGTGTTTCTCAGTCAATAACTTAATTTTGTGTTCCAATAAAACACTGTACACAGGGCAAAATATTATAAATTGACTCTTATAATACAGAACATCAGGGCTGCACTGTTTTCAGCAGTAATTTGTGCAAACACCCACTTCTCCTAGAAGCTCCTGGACCCAAAAACAGACAAAATATAAAATATAAATACTCAATATCCCAAAAATGAGGTATTTCTTCTTTTGTCATAAGTGAACCCATCCTCTGCCTTGTGATCAGGTTTTAATTTAACAAAGGAATAGGTTAGCTGGAGCGAGCGTGGCTCAGGAGGATGAGCAGTCGTCCACCAATCCCAGGCTTGTTGCTTCAATTCCTGGCTTCTCCTGTCACATGTCAAGTGTCCTTGGGCAACAGACTGATCCCCAACCTAGTTAGCCCACTTAGCCCACGATGAGTGCACGCCAGATGCGTAACAGCTCCCCTATTAGTGTGCGAGTGTGAGAGTGTAAATGAGAAGCAGTGTAAAGCACTTTGGGCTACAAGTAAGCACTATATCAGTGCAGATCATTTTAATTTACTTAACGAGCTCTCATTAGCAGCCCTGGTGCAACAACAAATGAGACATTCAGGGACAATAAATAACCTTGACTTTAATCTACCATTTGTCAGAAAGAGAAACCCTTGTTGACTTGACTTACCAACACATGGGAGACATTTAGCAACATAACTCTTAAAATACTTGTCCATACTTATTAAGGCTGCTGTCCAGTTAAACTGTTTCCCAGTTCAATTTAATAATTACAGGAAAGGTATGTGCTCAGAGCAGGTGTGCTATTCGAACTTAAACTGTACTGGATGCTTCAGGAAACTATGTCTACATTAAGTTGGGTACATTAAAAAATACTGTCAGTTTCTGGATTTACCTACATCCACATTAAAACACCAATAGACAATGAACTTGGTAATTCTCCTCCTAATGAGCATGTAGAGCAAGAAACTTTATATTTTCTGTTCTATAGCATAAATTATTTATAGGGGTGGGGCGACAATTGATCGATTACAAAAATACGTCGATTTACAAAACGTGCGTTGACACGTTGCAAGGTGGGCTATAAATTAACGATTTGAAAGACTTGGTACCTGGGACAATTTTGGGACAACAAAAAAAAGTTACCTCACGGTGCGTGGATTTAGTTGTTAAAGATTAACTAGAGCACAAAAATATAAATATTTGTGTTCTGAAATCACCGGATATGAATTATGCAAGACACCACAGAGATCAGCGTAAAAGAAAACTTGTGGAGCAGCTTCTTCTCTCTGTGTATGTGAGACGATGTGAGGGTGGAGCAAAATTAAGTCTCAGCAGAGAGGGACCAGACAGCTCAGGTGAAGTCAAAGTTACCTCTTAACTCAACCCGACAACACTAGTGCTCTTAAATCAACAATCTATAAGAGTAAATCATAAAAAAAAACAATTTAACGATCATAAACGTGCATAAAAGTGATCATTTCAGCTGTGCCCGCAGTTCCTCATCCACCGACATGTGTTCACCACAACAAGCTTGTTGGCTAATAGCTCTATGTACAGAGCAGGACGGGATCAGTAACAGTGACCCATTTCATGTTCATTCTTCTATTCTGTTACAGTATTTTAACTTAAGTAAACGGAACTGTTTACTCGAAAACATAAATTGCACCACATTCATTTAAATTGAATGAATAAGCTCTTACTTTGATTATATTGTGGAGAGACATCATATTAGTCTGTAAGGCACAGACTACCAGTTAAGACTGGCCTATTTATGTGGGGGAGGAATAGTTCCCTACAGTGAATATTTTGAATTATTATATCGAATTAAAAATGCTTGATGCATTAAAATCTTTAGAAAATGTTATATTATGGTAGTGAGCCAAGGGGAGTCAGGACATTGCATTATTCTATTGTTATATATTAATAAAAAAATTGAATAAGAGCTTAATTTGAAAATAATCAAGAGATTTATTGACAAAAAAAAATATGTTAGTTGCAGCCCTAATTATTTATATCAAACAGAATACAAGAGGTATGGATTTTTCATAAAAGAAGGAAAGAGCAGCTTTGTAGAATGAGCAAACCAAAATAAATATATGCTTCCTCATTTTTTGTAGTAACATGTAATTAAAATTAAAAATGGACCTGCAGTAGTTAACCTAACATTTGTCATGCTGGATCACTAATGTAGGCTGAAGCTACAGTAGATACGCAGTCACTGTCTTAATTTCCCACACAGAGTAAACCTTATAGGTGATTGTGATTTTGTCTGATTAGACCACAGTTCACAGTTCAGGAGTGTGTGCAAAATATGTAGTATTTACTACAATATCCAACATAAGCCCTGTCACAGCTTAAGGATAAGTGGTTCAGATAATGGATTAATAGATGCAACATAAACGAGTGCTAGCATGAGACTCAATCAATCCACTCTACTCCACCAAGTCCTTTCTCTCGCTCTCTCTATGCTATGATATGCTATTCTACAGACAATGCACAGCCCATCAGATACTAGTTCTTATCAAATTACAATAACAAAAAAATGCGCCAACACTTACTGAGCAAGCAGAAATCGTTGAAATTCTCTGATTGGTAAGAAGTATGAGCAAATATGGCCAGTGCTGTTCTGTGACAAAAGCACATCCACATTATGCCATCCTCATGCTATGATACAGATTATAATTCATAACTGGATTCAAATTGTTTGACGTTTGAAGTATAAGCCAACTTGGGGAGTTGGCTCATAGTTGGTTTTCAGTGCTAACATTCTTTTCTGGTCTGTGGTCTACTCTCATATGGTCTAAGATCAGCCCCTACAGTACTGGCAGTTTCCCTCAACCCTACGATACTAACAGTATCTTAGTATCATATATACAGCAAAATAATGGATGACAACCTTCACACCTTTATGGCAGCTTTAACACCACACACACATCTCCAACCCTATGCTATAAACCATACAGCCTAACTTTGTTTAACTGTGCCTATTAATACAGATTTTGTATTATCATGCTGAAAGGATGACCAGTGATGATCCTCAATCCCCATCCCCCACCCACAGGTCCAGTCTAAAATTAGGGTGCAGCGACAGCTGATCTTTCAGGAGGGTGTATTTTTAAAACTCTTTTGCAGAACGGGCCAACTTATCAGGACTGACATACCATCCTGTCACAGGTCTGCCAGAGAGGGACTTGACCCTTCTGCTACTTAAAGGCACAGACTTTCTTTTTGTTGTACAGATGTGAAGAAAGCTGTCTGCAATTACTGGTTATTGTTGGAGCTGGGCCTCAATAGCACTGGAATCAGTTGTCAGTATTGTGGTGGTGCTGCTGCTGCTGCTTCTTCTGCTAATTGTTTCTAAGCTCTATCTAACTCTCCATCTCCTTAAACCTCAACCACGCAACATTCCTGCGACTGTAAACATACAAGAAATGATTACCAGCTACAGGAATGTGTGACCTCAGACACACTTCTGTGGTGTAAATATTAAGCTAAGCAGTTAAAAGTAGATAAATTCCAAACAGCCACACATCTGCTCAATTTAAACTCTTGCAGTGGCTAATTATAGCTAAAAGTGATCACTAGTGAGTGTGACAATATCAGTTATAAGTGATGCAAATTTGCTCAAACATCCGGGTTCGGTTAACTCACAATCAACTTCCTCCCAACTGAAGAAAACTGTCAGAGCCATCCTAAAACAGAGTAATCGCTATAATGAAACAAATTCATTGTAAAAGAAAAAAAAATGCAAGTTTTACTATGTAAAAAGGCAACAGGAGCCATTCTCAATGATTCAGAATTACTTTTTTTTTCAAGAAAATAGGTTAAGGATTTATTGCTGAGTATTTTAAACAATGTAGACAACCACAGACAACCACAACTATTATTAGACCTAAATACACTAGTGCTAAAGACAGAAGCAAAAGGTTTTGTAACAGTAAATGTCATGTTTTGACTTGTTTTTACTAGGTAGTTGGTATTTTACTATGAAATTAAACTGAAATAGTGTTGACTTTAGCCTGTGTTCTACACTTCAGGGAGGCAAGTGTAGACAAAGTGTAGGATATCAGACTTCAAATGAGTGAGTTAGGCATTGAAGACAGACTAGGCATTATATCTTCCACAAAAACAACAATTTAGCCCAGCTAGGCTTACGATAATAACAAAGACTTTAGAAATCCTGAAACAATATCAACATGACACAACAGGGCTTCAGTGCCTATTAACTCCAGAATTTCATTATTAAAGGAAAATAATATCCCTGCAGGTTAGCACATGAAAGGCTTACTCCTCAGTGCAGAAACCCATTTTATCAGCTGTGGGCCATGTTTATAAAAGATCTGACTATATTTATGGACTGTAGAGCACTGACTGACCTTTCTGCTCATTAATAGAATGATAATCACAAAACCCACTTAAGGTATAAATATATCCCTGTACCATTTTGTAAAAACGTTCTATATAGGTTTATCATTTAACACCAGTGTGTTCGCAGTTTCTCACACATCAGACAATATCAGATAATAATGAATTTGTTCTGAATCACGTTCTGTCACTATCTCACTGACATGCACCTGTGCACGGGGAAATCTTCACGTGCTTCGGCTTGTGAACCAAAATGTTTTCAGGTGTGGAACAAAATGGTTAAACAAAAGAAGAGCCTTCGAAGCACACCCGACTTTCAAATATGTTACCAGGCAGCTTTTAATTGATTCAAGTCCTTTCAAGCTGTATTAACAGAAAGCTAAGAGCTGCTAGGAGGACAGGAAATTAATGTAAAGAAATATGGGGGGAGGTCTGGGTTTATACACTACAGTTGGGGTGAAGTAGAGAGGAAGTTCTCTTGTCACTTCAGAGTTCAGAGCAGAAGAGGAGTTAACCAATGTTTTCAGACAATTGTAGAATTTCTCCACTCACCTCTCTCGCTATTAAATTGAGGGCATCGTCTTCTGCCGTCGACCTCTCCTTCTTTGTGGACCTTTTCCGACCTGTGCCCTGAGTCCCCATGTTTGCTCGAACACTTAGTCACTGACTGGAGTTGGAAAAAGTCACTCTCGTGGTCCAACGGCGCGCTGAATAATCCCAACAGAGTAGTGGCTGTGGGTGGCGGCTCTCATGTGTCGCAAAAGCTGGCGCGTTAGGGGACGAGGAGATACAAAAGGAAACCGCGTCTGGTTGCGTTTGTTCACAGCGTCGGTCACTTGTCATGCATCCGTTTTAACACCTCTTCCTGTGTTTCTGCAGCGACGCACCGAGTCGCGAAGAGAAGAAGTCCGCGTCAAACTGTGTCGGTGACAAGCGGCATCTGGCCCACGTGCGATTCTTGATGCGTTTACCAGCAAGTTCGAACCGTTCTATGTCACTAACCGTGTCCTCTCCTGTCTGTCACAAACACATATAGTTTGGAAAAAGTAGCAAGTTTTGTAGCTAAACTACAACTGAAGGTTTTACAACGGTGTCGTTTTTTTTTTCAATCTATTAGAAAGACGTATGAAACCACTATCTGATGGTTTTTCCGACGAACGTCAAAAGCCTGTACTCAATCAAGCTGCGTTCATGTGCACTCGGATAAAAAGCGAACAATGTACAGTAACAGTGGCACTGAACCACAAAGTAAAAGCAGATAATCGGTATCTCCTGTTCCCGAAAAAAAGCCACGTTTAGTAATAGGAATTTATTATTACATTTAATATAATAATATAATTTATTATTCTTGTGTGCTATTAGTACTAGTATTTCTGCAGATAACTATCTGAAATCAAAAAAGTGTTTTGCAACATTTAAAGCCAAGATAGACCTACTTAAAAATTTACATTTCAAAATAATATTCTTCAAGCTTCAATGTCTACAGTTAGCACAGCATAGCTACATTTCAGATTAAATTAACAGTTGTTAATTTGTTTTCACTTACACTAGTAGAATAAGAGTATTAACTGCTAGTGTATCAAAGTGTGGATTTCATTTCCTCATTTTCTACAATTAAAAAAAGACACCAGAGTGTGTCAGGGTCAGGAGTTTTCTCAGAGCCATTGAATGCAACATCAATCCCTGGACATGACTCCAAACCTGTTCGGGGGTTCAGGGCTTCGGGTCTATAGCAGCCTCTCACACATTCTCTGCTATTTTTAAAGATGACCACTTAGTTCTTGTGTTTCTTAAAGGGCTAGACAAGAACTCAGTTTTGAAAAGTTGCCAGTAAAACATAATGTAGATCCCATAATCTTGATGTAATAGCACAGTATACTGTTTACACTATATTGATATTTTAGACTCTGCCTTAAGTCTAAAGTCATATGAATTTTCTATCAAGTTAAAAAAAAAACAGCTACACACATGTAGTTTAATTTTTTAACTGGTAGATGAAGATTCCTACATGTTCTTTTATTTTTTTATTTTTATATTACAAACCCCATTTCCAGAAGAGTTAGGCTACTGCGTAAATGTGAATAAAAAGAAAATTAAATGATACACCTGTATTGATTTTGGGTAGTATTTGTTTTGAGCATAGCATGCTGTTCTCTCACAAGGTGATTAACGTAAAAAAATCACAACAGGCTAAACGAAAATTTGTTCAGGTCTAATGACATTCTGTATTTAAACAGTCTTCTTCATCATGCTGTTCAGCTTTTGACATCATGTGACCAAGACAGCACCTAACAATTGACAGGTTATTGAGACATTGACATTTTTTGTTGTGTTATACCCATGAATCTTGTTAGCTTTTAATTCGATAAATCAAAATCAAAATCAGAAATGCTTTATTAATTCCCTAGGGCCAGTTGTTTGAGATGAAGAAATTACCATTGCATGCTTCCACTTCATTTATTCAACACCTGAGTGTTTTTCTTGGGTGGAAATCACTGCTTGGGTTCAGGAACACCCCTAAAAACCATTGGCAGTGGACACAGTTTGTTGCTGGATCCACAAATAAGCTTAAAGTCTATCGTGCAAAAAACAAGCATATCTAAACGTGAAACAAAAACACCACCACCTTTGCTAAACCTGAGCATCTTAAGAATTAACTATGGTGAAGTGGACTGACTATTTCGAAATGTAAAATTCTCTAAAATCACAGATGATGCTTCCGCAATGCTAAAGAGGAGAGGGATCATCTGACTTGTTATCAGGGCACAATTTAAAGGTCAGCATCTGTGTTAATATGGGGGTGCATTAGTGTATATCATTAATGTTAAATGATATAGGTTTTGGATCAACATAGACTGTTGAGTTTCAGCTGAAAAAGTGTGCATATTAGTCAGGAAGGACAAAGTTTTGACATGAAAAAGAGTCTGTAAAAGCTAATCCACTGTGGAGCTGAACTAGTTGTTCATAATTTAAAATATAAATCATTGCTCAATATTTAGTATAGTGCTGCACAAAATACCATATAAAAACATAACATAACCCAGAGTAAATAAAAAATAGTCTGCGATCGCTCTCTAACATCATGTGACATTACTGACAGTGGATCAGTGAAATCGTTGCATTGTCTCTTCATGGTTGCACTGAGTTGTAATAGATGAAATGCTGCCCTCCAGTGTTCATATACCGCAATTTAAGAAAACAGACAGGAAAGCAGGCCAGCTGCAGCGTCTGGAGAATCCCCAGGGTAGTAAGTGGTGGGTGGGGGATATTTCTGTGTGCATTTTGTAATGACTAATTATTTTCCCTCGAACATAAACAATGCTCGTTAATCTCATTTACTATACTACATTAAGGCCACCATTTCCCCTAAACCGTTTCAGTTCCCCTTTGGCATACTTAGAAATCACAGAAAATGTTTCTGGTTAGTGTTACTAACCAGAAACATTACACTTAATGTTACTGTTTAAAAATTTTGAAGTGTGTGAGGTGTGATGAGCATAAATAGTTGAGAAAGCATGTGATTGCTTATCTACAATTGGCTGGAAGGCTCAGGAGTGGGTGTGTACAAGGAAGTGAAATCATTTGTTGGCTCTTAACGAGTTCAGACTAGACTTTGGTTTTGCTTTTATTTTCTATAAACCAAAGTCAAGCTGGAACAGGCTTTACAACACATAAGCCCTAACAACTCATCTGTACAGACTGGATTAGGTGTTAAAGGACCACAGGATCAAGACCAAACGACTTTGGCTGGCTTCTTCTTTTCTTGTTCACCTGTGTTGTCTCACTGTTTGTGATTTATCAAACTTTGTTCATGGGGGAAACTCTCCAAACCTCACCAGGAGGAGCTCAACGCCATGGTGTCACCTTTAACAGACCAGTGCGGACCCTCAGGGTTAAGATGGTACTTCTAGGAAGTTCTGGTGTGGGAAAGTCAAGTTTGGCGCTTCGATTCAGCAAGGATGAATTTAGGACTGTATCACCTACTGTTGGCTGTGAGTTCATGACCATAAAAGCTGTAGATAGCAGTGGTTAAATATGCCACATAACATTTATTTTTAGATTTATCTTAAATACACTTGTTTGCCATTTTGCTGTGACCTAGCTTTGATGATACTTTCATGTCTATAACTTAAATGAAGTGACATTGCACTAGGAGATAGTTGTCCTATCGTAATGGACTAAAAGAAGGTGAAGACAATTACCAGGCTTTTGACCAAACATAAAATATATGTTACTTAAATTTCCATTTTATTGCTAACTGCTTGTCTGCATCTTTATTCTCTAAAAAAATGTTTAAGAATGACTTTATGGATTTCTGACCAATACATCCACCTCCTGTAAATTCAAAGGTCTGAATAACAAACACAGAGTGGTATCAATCTTCTAATCTATCTGTAGATCTGTATCTGCAAGCCCCAGGACTTGCTCCCTTCTGAGGCTACAAGGCCTCATTAAGGTTTTCTGAAGTCCTATTGTGACTTACCCCATGCTTTTGAAGTTGTAGTTGAAGGTTTTCTTAAGCTCTGTGGAATGAGCCCTCTTGAGCACAGATATCTGGTCTAAGGCTTTCCAAGAGCCTCAGAATCCCACTTTAGGTCCTGGATAGCGTCTTGAGTCTTTCTGAGGGCAATATAAAGCCGGGGGCCTTGTAAATCCTCAAGCCAGCCTTTGGTCCCCACACACTCTGAGCCCAAGAATCCTGGAAGAAAACTGGCAGCAGTATTGTGAACAAACATTTGCCATTTTTGACTAGATTCCTACAGTCATCACAAATATGGTCCAGTTGTGACCCTTGATAAGAACTCATTATTAAACAAATTGATCTCCTGTGGTGACATGCTACATTTGTTCCTTCTAGGTGCTTACTTGACCCGGGTGGTGCATCTGAGTGATGTCACTCTTCGCTTTGAGATATGGGACACGGCAGGCCAAGAAAAGTACCACAGTGTCACCCCACTCTACTACAGAGGAGCCCACACAGCACTGTTGATCTATGACATTAGTAAAAAGGTAGAGGGGCCAGGTATATGAACTTGTTTTTTATTTTTTTTTTATCTTGGCTGGTGTGTACAGTGTTGAGTGTGTGACTCTGTTGTTATAGGAAACATTTATTAGAGCTCAAATGTGGCTCAAAGAACTTGAGAAACAGTACATTCCAGGATCTACTGTCATATGGCTGGTTGGCAACAAGGGTGATCTGACTCAGGATCGGCAAGTCTCAGTGCAGGTACTGACAATGAAAATAACTTTTCCTAATCACAATCAACCCTGTTATTCTATCATACAGTTTCTGATTTCTTCATGTCCTCATACAGGAAGGGCAGGCTCTGGCCAGTGACAGGGGTTTGTCCTTTACAGAGACATCAGCCCTATCAGGGGATCAAGTCAGCGAGTTGTTGCTAGCTATAGGTAAGGAACCATGTCCCCAAACAGCCACCATTGTTGATCATAGGTTTTGAAAAGCACTCATCTGTCAGTAGAGAGCAGCAGATCTCAACTTATGGAGCAAGTATACTTCATTGTCATTAATCTGAAGAGATTTGATGGCACTACAAAATACATCTTACAGTTGCGTCTGCTGCTTCATGTGTGCACAGCCCCTTGTGATACATCTGCGATACCTCTGGTAACCGAGCTATGATTCAGCCCACAGAGTATACGAGTGTGTTGGAGCGCAGCAGGGGGGTCTGTCAGAGTGGCAAGAGACACCACACATGGATCTGCATCATAGGGACGCATTCAATCCTTTTGGATCCTGCTGCAAAGTTGGGCCCTAATTTCTGTAACTGTCTGATGTGTTGCTGCCTTTGGTGATTCACTGACTCCGTCTTATTTGAAGTGACAGGTCGTCTTGATAAACATAAAGTCTGGACACAGTGGAAGACAGTTTAGCCGTTGGTATCAAGTGTTTTTAGTACATATTTGTAAAGTGTGGACACAGAGAATGAGTCTTAATATAAGTACACAAAAATACTGGCAGGTGGGGTCAAAACAGTCATTTGATTTCAGAAGGAATATTTTTATAGTGTCATCAATTTTAATATTGTATTATGTTATATTTTATATTGTATATGATCTTTGGACCAGAAAGTTATGCTGTTTTTATTTTAACTACCAATAAAGTCTCTGTGATCACTTACATTAGGATTGTAAGTGCATCTTCTTTCCCCACAGCACAACATTGTAAAGTGACTCCTCTCCCATGTAGTCTCTTACTCTTTGAATTTTAAAAAAAAAATCATCATGTTTTCAACATTCACACAGCAAATTATCTCTGCAGGATGACTCCAAGTGTGGAGTTTTTATTGCCTGCTGATTTAAAACATGCTCTTTGATGACAATTGTCACTGAAAAGTGATTTTATTGTGTTGATTGAAACCAAGCTTCTGTAGGGCCAGAAAGTCTGCTGGTCCTTATTTGATTTGAATGCCTCAGAGAAATAAAGAAACATCTCATGCTGATAAGATGAAATGTAGCACAGAATAAAAAACAGCTGATTGGTAGTAAAAGCAACCCTTGGGCTGTTTCACAATGTGCAGATGTGCTGTAATGATCTCAGTCAGAAGGGTTCTAAAATTAATAAGTGTCATATATTTAATGTACATGCTCATGTAGCTGAACAATAAACTGAACAAAACAATGAAAAACTGGGGTCTGTTAATCATTTAAAAGATGTAAATTGTGAATGACACAGCCATCAATATGCAGGCAATGTAGACACTGAATCATTCAAACAAGCAATATGAAAAGGAGCAATAGGTTGCGTGAGACATGTGATACATATGTCTTAAAAAGGCAGTTGACTCGCTTTGCAGACACAACATTAGATTAGTGAAAAGAGGAAAAAATATCAGATTTTCAATAACTGTTAATATGACCTGCTTTGCAAGTTTTTAAATGTAAATGTGTGAAAAAACAACTTATAGCTTCTGGACATGTGTGCATTATCCATGAGGAATAGCATATGATAGAAGAGTGTAGCAGAGCAGGTGGGGAACCATGGGTGGAACGGTACAAACACTTTAGACTGCTTCTTATTCACTCACATGCAGCTGGCCAATGCTCTCCAGGAGCAACTAAGTAGGAGTTAAGTGTCTTGCTCAAGGACACTTCAACATGTGACAGGAGGAGCCGGGGATTGAACCAACAACTGTGGCATTGGTTTACATCCAGCTCTACCTTCCTGCACCACCGTCACCCCGAGAGCCAAATGGATTCATTGTAAGTGCCGTGCTCAGGCTAGTTCCTATGTTGCACACGGTGGCTTTAATTTCCAGTACTTGCTAAAGAACAAATGAATTTTGTTTTTGATATTTGCTAAATTTTAAAACCTTGATACTGATCAATGTATTCTAATGAAGAAAGCAAAAAAAAAAAAAAAGGCTACAAAAGATAACTAATAGAAGTGTTATGTTAGAGAAGTTGGCCCCACAGAAGAAAAAATATATAATGAAATAAATATTCAATTATGCAAAGCATTTTCACTGCTCAGTCCAACCATTGTTACTGTCAGCTGTTGGTCCGTAAACTCTGGCTGTGAGAAAGTTAGATGCCTGTTTTTTTCTTCACAGCTAAACAGCCATATCCTCTCTCTGGCCTGATGCCTCTGCTCCTACTCACAGGAGGCATCAGTGTCTGGAGAATAATCAAAAGAAGAGGAAAATCTAAGAACTAAGTCTCATTATTTGACTATTATATGACAACCAACCATGGCAGTCATAGTTAGAATCTAATTAATGACTTAACCCCTAACATGGTATAATTCTTGGTAATGTTAAAACTGTCGTACCATTTGGCACCAAAGGACACTATAGCCAGAGGGACAGTTATGTTTTCTTACTGCACTTTCTTAATTCACTTCCTGACTTCAGCCGTGTGACATCAATCCATCAACATGTGAAATTTTCCCGTTTACCACAGAAGTATAGTGAAGACAAAAAAAATAAAAAATCCAATAACCCAACCGGTCGAGGCAGATGGCCGTCCACCCTGAGCCTGGTTCTGCTGGAGGTTTCTTCCGTTAAAGGGAGTTTTTCCTGTCCACTGTTGCCTATGGCTTGCTCCAGGGGGAACTGTTGGGTTCTCTTTATATATCTTTATAATCTTGACTTTATTCTGTAAAGTGCCCTGAGATGACTTTGTTGTGAATTGGCGCTATATAAATAAAGTTGAATTGAAAAATTGAATTGAATAAAAATTATTAGCTAGAAGGCCGCTGGTTTGAATCCCTCAATTGGCTGCTGCCTTTCTGTGTGGAGTTTGCATGTTCTCCTCGTGCTTGCGTGAGTTTCCTCTGGGAACTCTGGTTTCCAACATAGGCACAGGTAACAGGTAATATGATTACCTACTTCTTCTTGCCCATTGCTGAGTAATTACAGGAACCATTTTAGCAAAAATCCAAAAATCTGGAAGATATTTGTTTGTCTTTGTAAATCACTTCAACATGCACATCTGCCTGTTTGGAAGTCATTTCAGGAAACTTTAATTTTCTTTTACTGAACAAATCACTGACAATGTCGCCTGAAAATGAAAGACTACAACTAATTTGCAATTGTTTCAAAATTCCGGAAAAAACAAGTAAAATGTTGACGCATGTGTTGGTTAAGCAACAAAACATACAGGGATGGTAGAAGTACACAAGCTCACTGTCTGACTTAAAGTACAAGTAGTTGCCTAAACTAATACTTGACTACAAAGTACCATTTCAAATTCTTGCTCTAAAATGTACAAAAGTAAAATCTCAGACCTAGTTCTTTCCATTCAGCTGACTTCCCAGGTTGGTTATTTGGCACTTGCTTTCCTTGCAGCCTCTTCATGGTTCCCCTTTGCCTGCAGGATCCCAAGGTACTTGCAGCTGTCCTCAACATCTGGTAGTACAATCCTCTCACTTCTGACTACCTTCCCTCTCCATCTGACCATGCTCACCCAGTCCAAATGAAATTTCAATGTCCTGGCTGTAGATCCTAGCGGTGTGGATCAGTCTGGTGTGTCGTGTTCAGTCCTGGCATTCAGCTTTATGTCATCCATGTAGGGTAGGTGGCTGATGGTTGTGCCATTCTGTAGTTGAGCAAAACACAGGTTTTGGGGCGGTAGTTCAATGGGATTGGTCAATTCTTCAGTCATTCTTCAATCCTCTCAGGATCAAGATTGTTTTGAGTAAATTTTAATCTACTCAATCACACTATGTGTCAATTTATTCCCACTTTTTTTTGGTAAATAATAATCACATTTTTTCACGTGTAAAGACAAAGGAAGATTCTGCTGCACTTCCAGTTTGATCTCATGGTATGTTTGTTAGTCTTGGTTCCTATAGATTCTGGTTTAGTAACATAGCATTTCATTCAATAAAATAACGTGTAGTTATTGTTTTTTTTTAAAAAAAAAAAGAATTTTCACATGACAACATGCCAAAGCTTTTGCCTCCCATGTTGCTACCAGTATCTGGAAAATAAAGCAAACAATGAACCAAAAAAACAATAATTTGTTGGTTGGAAGCTGAAAGAACATTTCATGTGTAGGAATGAAAACTGTATTTCCAGAACAAGCTGATGCAGTGTTTCCTGAGCCAAGTGTGAATGCTCCATTAGGCTGTAACTGAACCAAAACCCGATTGTTGAGGTTATGGTGAAACAACACCAATACAGTGAAGAGAGGCAAAATAGGCAAATGACTGCACTGGAAAACCTTAAAAGAGAATTTAATAAGAGGACTGAGACAGAGAATGATATTGGATGATTATAATTACACATATTATTACAGAGAGGCTTGAAACAATCTTACAGACAAAACCCTTTTTAAGAAGTGAATTTCTCTCTGTACTTTATACATCACTCTGATTAAAAGAAAACAAAATACTTATTTAATATCTACAAATGAGCGACTAATTGAGGGAAAAGTAGTGACGGCAAAGGTCATAGCATATGGTTCATTTCATTGTCATCCTCCAAGCACTGAGTGAGGCTTAGTGGCCTGTTTGTTAACATGTATTTTCTGTAGAAATATAACAATTTCTTTATCATCTAAATCCTCTAACAAATCCATTTAACTTAAGAAAAATAAATAGTACCAATTAACCAATTAACATTGTCAATTACAATTTGAATATACCACTTTGTTAAAAAAACAAACGCAGTGATTACTTTTAAATAGCTACAAGTACATTTTCTTAGTAAATTTCTCATTTATTTAAATACCTCTATACAGAACAACACAATTCACAAGTCTACTGCAAATACATTGTGTCACAATACAAACATTGTGTCTTCTTTCTTTAGAGAGTCACCGTGTAGAGAGACGGGGGCACAGTGTGACTTATAACAAACCCCATATCCAGCAGTCCAATCATGTTATGTAAGTCGGGTGCCCGATTTTATATAGTCTACTGTAAATGTTTAGTTTAGAATTGGTGCTATATGAATAAAAAGAAATGAAAAAAAATCTCTGTTCATTTAATTTAAGTCCAGTACAGGTAAAGCAACCAGTTACCTAATTTTAAGTTTGGGTTTAAATCCTTAATAAACATATTTATTAAACATAACAAATCATAAAAGCTATAATATGAAAGAATGTATAATTAAGTTGCATTTAAGTTTTTGGACTGGCTAAGTACCAGCTAACTGCGCACAGGTTTTAACAAGATGTTCCAATCTTCTTTGTTTTATTTGCAGTGGGTGATGTCATATAGATAACGATGGCACATGAAGAACCTTTTGGACACAACTCACACCTGTAAATCACATGTATGCCCTACATGCACGGCTACTGTAGCAATGTTAGTGCATATCGATAAAGTCAAATAACATAGTGGCACAAGAAGGCCACATTTTCAAGTTAAAGCGGTCCCATCCCGGTTGGCAGTCTCTAAAATATCAAAATGCATTATTTAATTAGAGTTTACTCACTTAACTTTCAGTGTATTACTAACTGTAATAAAGTGACAAATTGTGGTCAGAAGAAAAAAAAACATTCAGCCACACACTGCTCCATCTCCTCCTCATGAGCCCTGGGTCATTACAGGTTTCTGCAGGGAGAGAGAGAGGGAGACACATCGATTGGCTCTTTTGATTAAGAAGCACACGATCTAGTCATTTTATGCTTTGATTGCGTTAATTTATTTATTGGTCATCATCAAATCATCAATAGCAAGCCAGACAAAAAAGAAAAAAAAAAAAAAAAGAAGGAGGAACTTCACAACAGGTTCCTAATGTCTGGGCCAAAACAATTTGTAAATGACTTTGGAATCATTGTGTGAGACTGTAAATGATTACTAAGGCTGAAGAAAAGCCACAAACAACTAAAACACAGAAGATAGTATTTGTTCTCTTCGGTAAATTGATTTATTTAAAGTTAAAGTTAGTGAAATTAAGAAACCCAAGTAGTTTTTAGAGAAAATAAAATCCAGAAAAGGATTTAGCACTTACTTGTATCATGGAACATCATTTATTATTAACTTGAATAACTGAATAAAGAGTTAATGTTGCGCATACTGCACATATTCACTTATAAGACTATTGTATAAAGTATAAAGTAGTGTGTGTGTGTGAGGGTGTGTGTTGGTGGGGTCATACCGCACAGGTTGACTTCGGCTTAGGCTTGGCCACTGGGTTCCTCTGTGTCAGGGAGCCTGTGTAGAGGGAGTTCCTCACAAACCTGCCCACCTGGCCTGGAGACAAACACCAACTACATTAACCAATACAATGATATTCTACTGGCTCCACAACGATGTAGGGATACACTTGTCTTTGAAATTTGGTTACACACCAAAAACTTTACTGACAATTACAATTACAACAATTACTGACAAAGGCCTAAATAAGGTGTAGGTAACAGAAAACAACATAATACTCTGATCGAAGTAAAAATATGACCATTTACACCACAAAATACCTGTGGAAAATCTGAATGTCGATAATTTGATAATGTGTTGTCCTGCTGGGGATAAGAAAAGTCATAGTACAATGGGAAACTGTGTTCATTGGGTCACAAAAGGGATCATAATGTTCCCTGAGTTTAACAAGGTTACGATGTTCTGTGGTGGTGGACCCTGGGGATTATGCTCAAAAGCCAGTTCTTACTTGTGGGAAAGTTGTGGGAAAGCTTTCTTGCTTGGATCGGGATTGCAGACTAGAACACACCAAAGTGGGAGACAAACGGAAAGACAAAAAAAGAAAAAGAAAATCTGAGAATGTGGGAACACATATCGCCTATCAGCATTTTTGGCATCTTGCAGTATAGAAATATGTATCAGAGGCAGAGCTGCTTTGGGGATAAACGTGGTAGAAAGAAGGAGTGGTCCGAGAGCTAGGAGACTAATCCAAGACCACCAACTCAAGGCATTCAGTCAGCTTATAAAGCTGCATCTATCCTTCTGAATCACTAAAAACCACTTGTTTACCACAAAGGGGGAAAAAAGCAAAGCTTTTATATAACTGCTCTGACTTTGAATGAAATGAAAGTGAATTTAAAGTTTTTTACCTTTCTTCTTTTATCCACTGGCATGCCAGCAGCATTAAGAGCAGCAATCCTATTCTCTATGTACGACACCTGAGGATAGAAAAGAATATATCTGCTGTTCTTGACTCTTATAAGGAATATTCCATCTGAGATTGAGTCAGCTTCTGACCTACCTCACTCTGGGAGTTCTGGACGTCGGCAGCGGTTTGAGCCACCTTGTCCTCCAGCTCAACCAATAGGGCTGTGGAGTCTCTTAAACTGGCTGTTGATGCTTCCTGCAGAGGGTGCTCCTTCCTCTCCACACTTTCTCCTGAGTGGTTTGTCTACAAGAGAAATCTTAGGATCTGAGAGAAGATTTTCCATCAGCATAAATCTAACCAAACACTTATTTGAAGGATATTTGAAGGAAAAAGTATTGAACTTTAAAAATGTTTTATTGGTATGTTTTTGGTCCTGTGGTGATATTGTTGATCCACTGCTGTTGCCTGAAATATCTCAACAGTCTCTCAGATCGGTTCCCATGATATTTTGTACATTAGTGTTACCCACAGGGTGAATTATAACAATTTGGTTAAGATGGTAACAGTGTCAAAATAAACTTCAGCATGTGAACACTGTAAGGGGCAATTGTAGGGGGTGACCTGGGGGGGGGGGCATAGTCCCCCTGATTAAAGGCCTTGACTCACAACTCAATATTATAGTTGGATTAAATTTGCTAGCAGCATCTGCAACAGCTCCTCACAACATTTACATTAACAAATGCATATTAAAAAAACAATTGAATTCTTTAAACTAATTCATGTTGGGTTTTTTTTTTGTCTTTCAACAATTGGTGCAAAACAGAACAACCATTTTTAATGATCGATAAAAGCTATTAACAATTCACTGAAAAAAGCTAACCAGAGCCCTCCCAGGCTGGGTAGTGATAATAAGGGGGTGTGGCAACCCCAAACATACTGGGCTCGGTCTGGCCATCATTGTCGAGCTGGACCGTTGTCAGTGTGAGCATGATTGGAAGCTGATCTTAGCACTTAGCACTGTGTCTCAATATTTTTCTCTCAGAAAATTAATAATTTTAATTCTCTTTAGCAACACAATAAATAATTAACATTTTAACTTTGGCTTAAATAAACTGCAATTACCAAAGGATATATGGTTTGTCCACAGCAACCAAATTATTAACGTCCTCACCAGAATAAAAACAGCAGGGGTCCTTTGGTCAAACACCTACAGCATGTTTGAGCTTTACTAAACATGGTGTTACTCTACAGATGTCTGTCCTTTTAAAGATGCAGAGGGATGCATTGTTGCAGAGCCACAAAATATCTTGAGTAAACTATCGTCGACTGAGCTTTGTTCTAAAAATACTAATAAATAATAGCATAGCATCGCAATGGTAGCTGATATAACTTGATTTAATTTGATGAAAGAAGAACATAATGTTTATCATTTGACAAGCAAATTAATCTATAAACCGCCAAACACAAACTTATTATCGTCAACGTAGAAGAAGCCCAATCAAAACCAAGGCAGCAGGGAGATCAGAGGCCCCTTATATGACACTGCGACAGAAAGCAGGTCAGGCTTTTAATCCTCACGACAGAGCATGGTGTTTGAACATAGCATAGTGAGAGGTGAAATATCACAGCTCTTAAGAGAACTGTAGCTGTGATACTATAAAGAAAAAGCCAAAGTCGATTAGCACGGTGACTAAGAAAGATTTTTTTTTCTGATCCATTCAGTGTTTCAGAAAATCTGGGAGTAATGGCTGCAAAGAGAAAATAAACGCTAAGGCTGAGTGACTTGATTTATGACTGCCGCCTGTTCTTGAACTGGATCTCAGCAGAGGTGGTATGGAATTTCATGAGCCAGGCTGTTTTTTGGTTCCTTCTCTTTTAAAGCTCTTTGTGTACAGCAAGCCAGATGTGCACCATGCATGTTTCTGATAAATGTCCTGGCATTAAACAGACTTAATCCAAAGTACGAATGTGTTTATGTGAATACAGATTTGACTCTCACTAATAATTCTGCCACAGGCCTGTCTACCTTCTGAGACTCAGTCTGCTGAAGCTGCTCCTCTTCAACGCTGGAGACCACAATGCTGTTTCTGGATGTGGCTCTAGTAGGTAGTCTGGAGGGCTTGGCGTTTCCCTCTGGGCACCTCCATGTTGGGATCTCTTGTGAGGATTGTGGCCCTTTGGACTCATCCTCATCCTCATCAGAGGTTAGGCTGTGGTCACTAATGTTGTCGGTCATCTGGTGCAGCTTTTGTCTGAGCTGCTGTTCTTCTAGGTCCACATCCCCCAAGTGAGGAAAAGGAGAGGTGCTGTTTGGAGTCAGGTGGGCCTAGTTGAAACAGAGCAGAAAATATATAAGGAAAAAAATAAATAATAAGAAAAAAAAACATTTCATTAGTTTGCACTTCGGATTTTAATTGATTTGAGTGTCTATAGAGGGTTGGATTTTGGGGGGGGGGGACCTCATTCTGTGTCTCCTTATTTTCCCTTTTTTCCTGTTAGTTCTTTACTGCCTTTGTCCAATAATGTCCCAAAGGAAACATTTAAAACTGGAAAGTGCAATTAAATTTAAACTCACGCTAAATAGAGTCAAACTTTAGATTACTCAATCAGGGGTGGGACCAGAGGTGGGGCCAGGGATGGCGTGGGTCACCCCTAAAATCTGACTGGCCCTGCCAGAATATGAATCGATGGCATCATCAATGACATCACGCGATTGCCCATAAAGTTTATGCTTTTGGTTTTTTAAGGCTAACTGCCTTTGAAGTTTGCCTAACCAGTAAATAAGGAAGCAACATTTTGTTATTTCAGCAAAAGTAAAACTTAGGGTTATTTCAGCAAAAGAAGTTCAGCTTTTTTTAGCTTTGCTTGCTGAATAATAATAATTATGTTTCTTTTCCTTTTCTGAAATTTGACTTTGAATACTTATTATTCCAAATAATTCCATGTTCTACCCTCTTTTTAGCTTATGCTTGTCTAGCAACACAATAACAAAATGTCTAGAACTGTCCATGCTCGCAACACGAGGATCAAACTTGCTATAAAAAAAACATTTGTATATGTAATATTTACTCTTTCCATGTTTGAAAACTCTGTGTTCATCTGCATAAGTGCAGGAACAAAGCTCGGTAGGCAGAGCAACAAGTAAGGTGGAGCAGATTTTGACAGATTGCTATGGCGCTCAATTTTTTTGCTTAGTGCATCCTCTGAAACCTCCATGATCTTAAAAAGAACTAAGCAGGTCTGGAAGAGGAATAGATGGATCGTACAGCACATAAAACCATGAGAACTTACTATAGTTAACCCGTACGTGGATCACACATGGGTTCCGTGCAGACTGCACTCTGACAAATCTGGCGGAGACAGATGTGCTATATGCAAAGAGTTTAAAGCTGTGGCCACTACAGAGACAAAAAAGCATGAGTCTATCAAACGTTGCTCTCATTTGAAGCAGGGGAACCATAATAACCAGGCGAGCCTAAGTTCTGTGTTCGTTTACAGTTGTGGTTTGGCTCAGTGTCTGATGATACTGGTGTGGATTTCAGAACTCACTTCCTGATTAAAAACAGTAACTTTTACTAAATTTTCAAAATGCATTAAACAGTGTGCTCACGATAAGCTGTCTCGTTTGGAACATTTTAGAGTTTGAGAGGGTTAAACAACTCTAATACATGATACACTGATTTTTGTTGGTCTTGTTGGTCGTGATAAATCCACCCCGCAGCCCCTGATGTCAAGGGTTATTGGTCTTAGATTATCAAAAAGTTGGTGCTGCTCTGGAACCAGTTTTCCCACCTGAGAACTGGTTCTTTTGCTGTCCAAATGCAACTGGTTCGTAATTAGACTGGCTCTGTGGCAAAGAGGATGAGAGATTACTGCTGGATGCTCTCGATCCTCCTGATCAATATAATAAGTGAACTTTTTGTTTTAGAAATAATAAAGTGTATATTAACAGGCATTATAAATGTCACTGTTGTCATATAACAAGATGACACAATTAAGAGATCAGCCAAACCTCAAATTGTAAAAAAAGTCCACAAAACACAAAGACATTTCTTTTATATATTACTTTATGGTAACAGTGTACTTATTGCTACACACAAATCTGCTGCATGAATAAGAACGGGGAACCTTGGTAAGGTTGCAGTTCTGTAATCTCAAACCAGGAGAGCTGAGTGCTTTTCCTCTGTGGGATTATCATAAAGAACAATCATTTACTGAAATAATTGATAAATATAAAATACAACTAAGTGCAGTTTTGTAATGAACTCAACGCCACTGGACACTGGAATTACATATGTTGATAACAGTGCCCTGGACAGACCAAAATGAGTAATAACAATTCTTTTTTGCCATCAGCATGCTGGAAAAAACCTCGAAAATACTGACATAAGGAACCCATATAAAGAGGAATGGAGCAAACGGTAATGAATCTTTAGTGTTTTCATGTTTAAGTACAAGATGAAGCCACATTTTTAAACAGCCAATTGTAAACTGCAGTCAAGCTCTTTGCATACAAGCAGAAACATGATAATCACGCAGGGATCATTCCAGCATAGTATGCAAACAGATGGCTGAGTTTACTGCATATGCTGCTGATTTCTCACAGAATTTAATGAACATCAGCCGTGTATAAGGACTTGTACATGCTAACATGCTCTTGCCATCTGTTTGAATCTTTTGAATCACTCTCTTCCTTATCATCTTCCCAAAGTCTCCTTCTAACACAGCTGTCTTAAGGTTTGGTGCCGATTCGATGGTTGTGATTATGATGGTAACTTGAAAAATGTTGTGTGAAGTTATACATAATGATTTACCTGGTCGCATGTTGAGCTAACACTCTGCTCTAAGTGGTTCAAGAAGGTCTCCAAGGCTGACATGCGTCTGTCCAGGTCATTGATCTGAAGAAAGACAAGAGGAGTCAAGGTTTAGATTATAAAGACAAAGTAATAAAGACACTTACCGGTAGAATATCACAGAACATAAAGTGAGAACTCAAGGAAAGTTACTAAACATAATAAGAGGTTGAGGATAATAAATAAATAAATAACAATCCTGGGGAAATCAAACTACTTAAACTTATAGTTTCTTAATGAATACATAACTCCAACCATGAGAGCGAACCATAGAGTGGTGATATCATTTTTAAAGTATCTACATGTTTCTTTCAGTCAGGTCAGTGTGGTTGTCTCTTGTACCTACATGGCTCTTAATCAGGAAATTACCAGCTTTTAAGTTCCTTTATTGCTCTAAGAGGTTGTATGACGGAAAACAAAAACAAGAAAAGAGCTTTGGATCAGATAAAAGTTATAATTGGAGCATTGTTCTGTTGGCAAATTATTGAACTCTAGGCTCTGGGATTTTTAGTAATGTAAAAGCTTGAAACTGCACTGTTGAAGCTGCACCCACTGTGACATCACATTTGGGATATGTAAGTAAAAGTCCTTAAAATAACCCTTAGACATGATCCTACCCTTCTGAAACATTCTATTCACTTTCCAGCAGTCAACCTTATGGAACTTCAGCTGGCCATGTTCCTATTGGCTGGGGATGTACGTGAAGGCCACACCTTCAGCCAATCAGAGCAGGACCTCATGAATAATGCAAATTGTAAGTTCGCAGCTTCCAAATGGACTGGTAGAAGATATAAGACAATGTTTTTTAAAGATAAATTTGAAAAAATCTGAAAAAAAAAGCTTGTGTGAATAAAACTTGTAGATATGCTAAAAAAAAAAACAAAAAAAAAAAAAACACAACACCATTGGAAAAAAAACAAAACAACACAACACCATTGGAAAAGTGTCTTGAGGACAAATGAAACAATGGTAGAACCGTTTGGGAAGAACACCCAGCACCACGGCATAGTACGGTGGAGAGAGCTTTAAGATTTGAGGCTGCTTTGAGTTGGGTTACTCCCGCAGTCCAAAGACATGCATGTTAAGTTAATTGGTGACTCTAAAATTGCCCTTAGGTGTGAATGTGTGTGTGGGGTTGTCTGTCGTGTACGTCTCTTTGTTGGCCCTGAGATAACAGAGGGAATACTCTCCAGCCCCCCCCCCCACGACCCTACACAACATAAGAATAGCTGGATGAGTCAGTGGGCCCTTGTGCCTTCTGCGGAAACATTTGTTATGTTTCTCTACTCATTTATTCAGATTTTCCTTTAACTTGCCACTCATCTGTATATTAAACATGTAAACATCCTGTAACTTTGCTCCTCACAACATTTACCCCACATGTTCCTTGGGTCTGGACTTGTTGACTCACCCCCATATCTTGTTCCACAGACATAATCAAATGACATACATCACTTGACTTTGCATGTTTTCCAGATCAGTATTACACCAGCAGAATGTGACACTCGTGTGCAGGATGAGCAACCATCATCTTATCTGAGCCAGAAACTTGCAGCCAGTGAAAAATGTCGCTGCTGCTTTTTGATGTCTGACAGGCACATGTCTGCGCTGAATGTTTTCTTCAGTATCCTGTTTAAGTCTCCCGGTGTGTTGCCCAGCTGCAAGACACATTTGCCATGACACGACATAATGATGGTAGAAATCAGTACAGGGCCAGGTGGGTCTGAAAACTCCACCCCTGTTATTTTTACGCCTGCCCTCCTCTGCCTTTATTTGTTTTCATATTAGTTATCTCTTCTAATTACAATGAAAATGTTTGGTTATGGGTCACCCAAGTTAAACCCTATTAATTAAACATTCAATCTACGCATCAACTCAAAAACATGTGAACTCACAACAACGGGGTCACATGAGGACATGCCCGATTTATTGATTTCTAACAGCTGGAAGAACATTTGTCCAAACAAATGGTAAACAAAGTCAGTTTTTTTTCATCTGCTTCACATGAACAGACCAGCAGCAGTTGTTGTGATCATTTCCAGGGACTGAGTTGTATGCTTACACATAAATAGACACTGATGTCATATATGTAACCTCCCTCTGATCTTGCAGCTGTCTCCTCTACATCATTCAATGTGTCAGCCTGATGAGCTTGAGTACGTATTTGTGTGTTAGACTTCCAACATGTGCTCCCAGAAAGGCCTGGAATATAATGCGGACAATTTGTTTGCTGGTGATTGTCTTTCAGAAATGTGGCTCAAAACCACATAATATGATGTTTAGAATTTGTTTAAAAATTACGCCTTTTGTATACAATTCAAACTTTCGAATTGTTTAGACTTTGTCCCATTGCTTATATTAATGAAGAGTCCTTTGGTCACCTCACTCGGAATAAAAAAAAAAAAAGAAAAAAAAAAAGAAACTGAGGCACTTAAACTAAAGATAAAGATGAAAAACACGCTTTCTTTCTTTTCGTGCACTTGCGTCTCAAACATCTGAATAATTTCTTCTCAGAGTACTGTTCAATATCTTCTCTATGACTAAGATCTTTACTTGTTTTGTAGCTTACTGGTAAGTTGCTTTGCATGAAAGTATCGTAAAAAATGGCTTACTGTAACTATATTGTCAGAATAATAATAGTAAAGTTTGGTTTCCATTGTTTTTGCTCTGAAATTACTTTTCAAATACATTCAATGTGAGCCAAAGAAAAAAGACCACCATTAAAATTTCGAAAGCCATATGGGTTATATTTACATCCATATTTACAGCATAAAACAATCAAAACTGGATTTATGATTGACCCAAGGCAGCCACCAAACTATCGTAAAATAATGAGGATTTAGTTTAGTGAAGGAAAGATAATTATGTGAAGCATACTAAAGACCTGTGGTGTGGGGTTCACTGAGTTCAGGCTCTCCTGAGAAGTGTGGCTGCCAGGGCTCAGATGAGACTGGTAAAGTGGGTAGTGCTGGCTGTGGTCATCTTCCTCCTCTGAGTCATCAGGGCCACCCACATAGCTGCTGCTCCCTTGGGGGCCCCCAGCACTTCCACTGCCGCATGAAGAGTAGCTAAGCTGAGAGATGGAGCGAGATGGAAGAGTCCGGCTGTCTGAGTACGACAGGTTATCTAGAAAAATAATGTATGCATGATTTAAAATGAAGTGAGCACTAAGGATTCAGTTTCATGGCCACGGAATTAAAATAAAACCTAGCATTTAATCATTGGTAAACAATCTAGGGTTGACATTTTTGTTTTGTTTGTTAAGTTTTGAGCAACAAAGCCCTAAACCACTGAATATAAACCCACTGACCATGTCAGCCTCAGGTATTATGTGTTGAGTTTATGGCCATAAGATTTATTTTGTAAGTATTATTCTGTGCTTAACCCCGGCTCTCGCACAATGACTGCTGGGATAGGCTTCAGCCCCCCATGACCAATATTTTATACAATTTTATTATAATGAATATTATTAGGTAGCAGAGCTTAAGATGTTGAGGTTCTCTTTAGGAGTGATGAGGGTGGACAGGATCAGGAATGAGGACATCAGAGGGACAGCTCACGTTAGATGTGTTGGAGATAAAGTCAGAGAGGTTAGATTGAGGTGGTTTGGACATGTTCAGAGGAGAAACTGTGAATATATCAGTAGAAGGATGCTGAGGTTGGAGCTGCCAGGCAGGAGGTCTAGAGGAAGAACAAAGAGGAGATTTATGGATGTAGTGAGAGAGGAGATGAAGTTAGTTGGTGTGAGAGAAGAGGACGCAGAGGACAGGGTTAGATGGAGGCAGATGATTCGCTGTGGCGACTCCTTAAAGGGAACAGCCCAAAGAAAAAAGAAAGAAGATGCATATAGAGATTGTGAAGTTGATGTCATGATTTGTTAACCAATTAAAGTTGTGGGAGCGATCGTTTGAGTATCGTTGCCTTTTTGTTGGTGTGTTGGAGCTGTTGGAATTAACAGATCTTGCATAGAGACATTGCTTGTTATTGTGATTTCATTTCAACTGATAACTTACCAGAAACTAAACTAAACTGTTTTAGGTTAAGTTTGCCAAAGTGTTGTGCAGCACCCTTGGAGATATTAGAGTTTAGCAAACAGTCCTTCCTGTTGGCTGCTTATGTGTTATAATGATTTTGTGCGGACTACATGTTGCATAAATGAATTTATTGTTTTTATTCTCACTTGTACATGGCTGGATCTGAGATTTCCATTTACCTTGCTGTGGACCCGTTCCCAGTTCTAGCTCTTTGTGTTGCTCCTTCAAAAGCTGGTGGAAAACAGAGGCAATATCCGCCTCGGCGAGCATCGACTCCCTTCCTCCTGCATCCACGACCATGATGTCACGGGAGCCTGAGGCCTGTAAGCGATAGTGGAGAGTGCTGAGTGGTTTTGTGACAAATTGCTCACATTAGCTGCCGGGGTTATTTCTAGTTAGCTGCAAACATTTATGAATGTATCAGAGGAAAGCGGTAGGTGAAAGCAGCTTTACTTTGCCTGTTGCATTTTAGTATATTGTGAGTGTATTTATTACTGGTGAGTTGTTATTCAGACTATTCATGCAAACTGAGTAATTGAGTAGTTCTTGCATTGATGTGCCATGACATTACATTTGGTAAAATGTTGCCTCACGCTGTGTTAATGAGCTGACAAGATGTGTTTCTACAAGCACACACATGTGGATACAGCCTAAAATGAACTTATTGTGAGCAGATACAAGAAAGACTAATGACAGTAGTCGACACGAATTGTCCTGCCAAACCTGAAATTGTGTGTCAGAGGAAGAAAACAGAAAGATGATTAATACGGAGACAGATGGGGGGGGACCTTGTGTCAACACGTGCAAATTAGTGTGTGTCTCTAAAATGCCGGTGGTGGTACGTCATGTAGCTTCTACCTGATTTGACCGTCCTCTTGATGCAATGGAGTAGTCACAGCCCATATCAAAATCAAAGGGATCGACAGTCAGTAGCCTTTTGGCCTTTTTTATCTTTGGGCAGCAGGAAGGAAGTGACCGTCACCGCCAGAAACAAGAAAAGAAAAAAGGATGAAAGAGGATGAAAATTAAAAGGCAAAAGTGTGTATTTGAGGAAATAACGAGGAAGGACATATTGCCAAAAAACACTGGGATGTGTCCAGGGATCTGTGTAAACCCCAGGAAGATAATTACCCACACTTATCTCTGCTTCGAAATCTCCCAGAGTGGAAACAGAAACACTCTTAAATCATCTGGATAAACA
The DNA here is from genome assembly GCF_033026475.1 of Channa argus. Classification (NCBI taxonomy): domain Eukaryota; kingdom Metazoa; phylum Chordata; class Actinopteri; order Anabantiformes; family Channidae; genus Channa; species Channa argus. Next base: position 25,059,240 of record NC_090205.1, read on the forward strand.
ATATTCAATCTGTTGCAAATACACAACAAATTCCTAAGTTATGACTGTATTTCCTGTCCAGGTTGTAAGAAACATGTCCAGGTTTTTTTGTAAGACAAACAAAAATGAGCCTAGCAACGTACACTGAAGAGTCATGAGAAGCATCCAGTGAACACGGATTCACTGCAGGCATCTTTCCTTTTCTTATCACTGAAGATACTTCTCACAACTCTCTGTGTACTCTCTGTGTACTGTCTGTGTACTCTCTGTGTACTCTCTGTGTACTGTCTGTGTACTCTCTGTGTACTCTGTGTGTACTCTCTGTGTACTCTGTGAGAAGTATCTTCAGTGATAAGAAAAGGAAGGATGCCTACAGTGAATCCATCCACCAGAACAGTGGCAGGTTCTTCATTACCCTTGAAACACCCTGCCAACCTAAAAATGGCATTTTTATTTCGAAGGCACCTTTAATTTACTTTTAGGGCCTAAAAAATTTGCAGAGTGCTGGACATACACTAATATGCCTTTGGGCCTGTCACTATATTCAGTTATAGAGGTTGGGCTACTTGATTAATACTGTTTAATAATCATTTTAAATGATTACATTGATTTTTTTCCCCCACATGGGTGGAGATTTTCAAGTGCCGCTAGATTACATAATGGGTTTGTCAAAGATTAACAGCTATGTATTTGTCAGCAGTGACATTATCATATTTGTACTGAAAGAACCTTTACTCTGCCCAAGAATTGTTCACCATGGCATTTAATCCCATATCCCAAAAAACCTGCTATCAGTAACATTTTTTTATGTATAAAAGAGAGAAACGCTTGATTTCCTTGTGTGTACTTGTACACTGAGTCTACACTGTAAAGAATGCACTGATTTGAAAATTGTTTGAAACTGAATAGTACAAAGACACGCATCAAACGTTGAGAGAATTTTTTTTGTTCAAGTATTTGCTCATTTTTAATTTGATGAACGGAACACGTCCCAAACGTTGTGATAAAAGCATGTTTACCACTGTGTTGTATCATCTTTTTGTTTAATAATCTAGAGTGAACATTTGGGAACAGAGCAAACCAGTTGGAATAAAGTAATATTTTCCTTATTCATGCTTAGACTTTCAACTGCTCAACATTTCAGGGCCTGTTTTGTCATATGTTTCACATCATACTGCTACAAATCTTTCCAGACTCTTTCGAGCCATGCTGTTATCATATGTCCACAATGTGGTTTGTCAGTGTGTTGCTCAGGACCTTCCCTGAAAAACACGTTGCCTGGATTCCAGCATGCATTACTTTAAAACCTGTTTATATCACTCGCCATTGATGGCATCAATGCACCAGTGTTTTCACAAAGTTACCAATACTGTTTCCGTTAATGTACCCCACCACATCACCACCACCATCATGTGTTCTGATTTCTATTCACATGGCCCCTCTCCTCTTTAGCACACAGCCTCCATGATTTAAGAAATAAAAAAATATTTCTTGATCTTGTTTATATATGGTTGTTGCTTTGCAACATATACTAATAATAGATTTCAGAGGTGTTTTTCATTCCACGCAGTGATTTCCACCACAGAACCGTGTGTGATTTTAATGCAGTGCCGCCTGAGGGACAGAAGATCAAGACTATACAGTAATGGCTTTTGACCCAAGATGTTTGTGAGATGTCCCACGCAGCATTTTTCTTTTAGAATTACACCACTTTTTCGGTCCTTTGCTGCCCCTGTCCCATCTTTGATGTGTTACTGGGATCAAATTGAAAATGAGTAAATATTTTTTGTTAAAACTAATTGCTCCGTTTCAGCATTTGATATGTCGTTGTACTTTTTACAGTGAAAAATAGGTTTCAGATGATTTGCCAATGATTACATTCTCTTTTATTTAGAATTCACTCAGTGTCTCATCTTTTACACGGTGCTCTATTTTGAACAGTAGAGGGCACTCCGTCTAAATGAAAATGAACTTTGAGGTGCATGAGGTACAACTTGACCATCCATTAAAAGCCTTTTGGGTAGGATATACAAGATAATTAATCAGCAGGTACATTGGAAATAAAGACACAGCAGCCAGAAACCCTGCAAAGCCTAACAGTCCCATAAACAATTTTTTTTAAAAACTCAACAGCCACTGCAATGATTCAAAGTCAACAAAACCTTGGCTCCTATACTACACAGAGACTGTGGTTTAAACAATAGCAGCCTTGGTTTCAGGACAAATTCCAGTGGACTCCGTGTCCCTTTTTACAACATCAGAAGCTGTCTCAACTTTGCTAAGACTCTTTTATGTTTGCAGATTATATATGACAGCCTGGTATTCACATACACAGCAGCCCGATGCTGGTTAGACTGTGTCTAACCTCAGTCGTCACCAGCTGCCAAGGCATTAAAGTCATTTATAAGGTCTAGGCTAGATCCCATAGATAAGCTATGCAGAATATCCATCTGCTTTTCAACAGAGGAGCAACCTGTCAGCATGATGATGTCCAGCACTCAAGCACAGCACAGTCATGTCAATACTCAATTGTTAAAAAAAAAAAAAGTATGAATACAATATGCTAATTTGAAGCCAATTATGTTTTGTGCACAGCAGATGAGGCCTGATTTGAATCATTAAAACATACATACAATACATACAAGAAACAGGAAACATGTTGAGATCAACACATCCGAACTTGAGAATAATCAAGATTTCCATATGTCAAGGTCCAGACATAAAAAACAGAGCAGAACTACTAATGCTCTGCTATCCAAATAATTCACATTGACTTCTTGTTATATCTCATATCCGTCATGCTGCAAACTCACCAAAACATAATTATGCAAATTTGGTTGCAAAAAATTTGCTGTACCTCTTTGTAGGGTTGGGAATCTGTTGCCTCCATGTCGTGCTCTTCATATTCATTTGCTGCGAAGGAAATCAGATGTTAAATCCTTTAGTGCCCCAAATTGAAAAATATAAAACTTGTTTTCTGGAAATATCTGTGGTGCATAAAATAAAATCACGTGCAGAAACATTTTTAAAAGACTTTTAAAGAAAATAAATCATCACAGCATCACAAGTAAAGACATAACACCCTCTGTCTTTCCAGCACACATCTATTTGGCAGAGAAACTATAGCAAAACAAGCAGCAAAAGGAGGCAAAAGAAGCAACATTATGTGCAAAGCTCAAATTACTCATAAGTTATAATTCTATTAAATCCTTCCCGCTTTATGGAGAAAGACAGAAACACACTAAAAGTATTATTATTACTAACAGTGTTATAAGAATATAACATTACTAACATTTTTACAAATCCTCTTCACTGTGTCAGGCTAAAACTTATCAGGTTTCTCTCTGTACTCCTGAAATTCCAATGTGAATAAAAGCCAGACCATCAGTTGCTCTGCCAGCCTAACCAGAACTCTTAGCTCAGTTCCCAAACCACTGTACCCTCATGCTTTACACTGGTGTTTTTTTGTACGAAACCTTTACAACTGTCTACACTTAATCACAGAATAGTCTAACGAGAGAGTTCAACGTTGAAACAAAGTGTTTAATATCATCCTGTTTAGATTCACCATCATAAACAATCTGGCTACATTTTATTGTATGCAAACTTGCAGCATACTTGTTACATGTCATTGCTCCAGAACGGATGTAAGGAGGACCACACACACACACACACACACACACACACACACATGCACATTAACCCTTAGAGTGCTTGCTCGAATAGCCTTCAGGGCTTCTGGGGACACTGGGGAAAGCTTGTGTTTTTTTTTTTTTTGTCTGATGCACATTCAGTTCAGTCTACTTACTGTGTACTCCATGTGTGCTCTGTGGGTCATATTCGTGGGGCTCTAGAAAATAAAACCGATGAAAGAAGACATGTCTCATATGCGTTTAAAACAGAATTATATGTAATGAAGCCAAAAAACCTGACTTTATTGTTTAAATAACTAAGTGACTTAGTGAGGTCAGGTTTGCAGTTTTGCCAGTCATTAGCTGTAACAAACAGCTCAGCACAGTAAGACAATTCAGGTACTCCCATTTTTCCACATAAAATAATAATCAGAAGCAGCAGTAGCAACAACAAGTGCAGGAGCCAACAATGGAATTGGCCAGCTAATAGAGTTAAATGCCTTTTTTATGCAACATATGTGAACAAAGACTATTGTAACCACAAGTGTTACAGTATATTTCTCCATGTGCACATCAAGTACAGTGTACAAATACTGTAGGATGACACCCTCTGGGCTCTGGGGGCCCAACGGACCACTGCAGGATACACACAGTGAAAAAGACAGAGGAAGAATGTGTGTCTGTGTGATTTCAGTCATGCATGTTGAATTTTATCCAGGTGGTCACATGAATATCTGCATGTGGTGAACCGCTAATCATTTAAAACATAATGCATCTGTTAACATGAGTATTAGTGATCACGTTTCATAACTACATCTTGCATCTGCACACACTCGGCAAGTCACATAGATACATGACAGAGAAAAGCTTTTCTCTCTCTCGCTCTCATTGCTGGAGCCCTGCACGCTGCAGTTCCAGGCACAGACTGGGAGACATGTGACTGGATGATCACAAGAGCTGCTGGGTTGAGCGAACCAACCAACTCCCTCTGTATCCCATCCCAAAAATCTTGACGATGACTCAGTCTAAGTAGTACCAGGAGTCCTGGCTGTCTCCCCATATGCCATTGATCATCTCAAGCGATGAGCTCGCTCAGCGGCTCGCTGTATATAATAATGCTGAAAGCTAATACACAGCATGCTTCGAGGGCATTCGTTTTATGTACTCCAGGTGTGCCCACAGGATTTTAGCAGTGCTGCGTCAGCAACTTCAAAAAGAGGGGGACAGGTCCTGGAAAGGTTTTTGATGAAGCTTCACACTATCATCCATCATCAGACTTTAAACAGGATCAGCAAACATAAACAGCACTTCGCACCAAATTAGAATCTTTGGTAATAATAATTCTCCAAAGGTAAAGCATGTACTGTATCTCACAAGACCGAATTTCTACTGTTCAGTTAAGGACAAAAGCCTAACACTGGAGGACAGCTGAGACGAGCCAGAGCAGTAACAAACAGGAAAGATGGAGGAGATTAAACCACTGACATTTCTGGCAGCCCGCTGATGATGACTGACAATCTGAAGGGAAAAGATTCGGGTGACTCAGTGTTACAAAAATGGAGAATCTCAAAGAGAGAGGGCAAATTAAAGGGAAACATTAAGCGCCTTTTGAAGCAAATAGTCCCTAGTAGAAGTATAGTAGAAGCCCTTTGAAAACGATGCATCACCGACATTATTTGGAAGTTAGCATTGTCTTTGCAAGATCTGACAGGGACCCTCTTGTGCGCTGGAAGCTTTACACTGATCAGACAGGAGTCAGCACAGACACTGCACAGCCCCATATGAAGCAAGCTGCAATGCACTGTGTTCCGACACCTGTCGATCACGGCCAGTGTTACATATTTTCCATGATGACACCTCCCCTCCGCAATGTGGCTGCTGGGTGATATCATTAGTTTGAAACTGCATCTACCTGCATGCTAGTGCTAAAATGTCAGTTTATTGCATAGCTATGAAAATGCTCCTGCCTCTGTGCAAGCTTGTTCGCTGACTATAATTATTATTAGGACATCCTGTGCAGTAGCACGCCACCTCCCTTCAGTTTGGAGGGTGTTACACAACATGCTGGTCTCCACCAGGAGCTGCCAGAAAAGCTTTAGTGCTCCTTGTTGTACAGTACTTTGTCAGCTACTGGAAGATTTTTTTTTTTTTTTAAATGCTTTTATAATAAAAGTTTCAGCTATTTCAGTAAAAACAGTTTAGCTTTTTCCAGCGTTGCTTGCAAAACCCTTTCAGCGCTGAAACATTCACAGTGCGTTTTCATTATTTGTTTTATTGGTGTGGTAGAGTGTAACTTCCATACAGTAGGTGTTCCACTGGTCCAACAGTTCCATACACACTGTGTGTGTCTACCCTCTCATACAACCAGAAGGAGCATTTGTTAGAAAAAAGCCCCAGGCCAGCAGGCATTTGTCAAAACAGCAAGTATTGCAATACTTGGAGATTTAAACACTCAAAATGCTGAATTACAACTGTATGGGTTTATTCACAAAGACATGTTGGTTAGGTCTAAGCACTTACGAAAGTCAGCGATAGTCCTAACAGTACGAAATCATGTACATAGAGTAACATCCTCTTGGACAAAGTAACTACAACAGAAAGCTGTTTCTCATGTGGGAAAGTCCTCTGCTTTGTAGACACCGTGGGCATCTTCTCTAAAAGACTTTTACATACATTCACCCTCCAATTTATTAAAAAACAACAACCTTTACTGTCATTGAGCACATTTACATGTATCTGTTACAATGAAATTCTCTCACTGCATTTAACGCATCCCCCTGGGGGGGACCAGTGGGCAGCCAAGGGGAGGTGCCTGGGAAGCTAGCGCTGAGTGATCCCACAACTTCTGCGTCCCATCCTGCACCCTCTACCCACTGAGCTACCAGGCCACCATTAGGTACTATTAGGTGCACCTGTTCAACTGCTTGTTAACGCAAATATCTAATCAGCCAATCACATGGCAGCAACTTAAATGCATTTAGTTGTGTAGACATGGTTAAGCTGATCTGCTAAAGTACCAACAGAGCATTAAAAGAAAGGTAAATGAATTGATTTTGAATGAGCTTTTAGGAAGCTGCTGAGGATTTTAGAGCAAAACCATGTCTAGGGTTCACAGAGAATGATCTGAAAAGGAGGAAATATCCAGCAGTTGTCTGTAGGAAAAAGCCTTGTTGAGGTCAGAGATCAGAATGTCTGAATGGCCAGGCAGGTTGTAGCGAATAGAAAGGCAATAATAACACGGAGAACTGAGGTATACAAAAAAAGGCATCTCTGAATACACAACAAGTCAAACCATGAAGCAGATGGGCTACAGCAGGAGAAGACAACACCAGGTACCAGTCCGGCTTGCTAAGAACAGGAACCTCAGCTACAATTTGCAAGGTTTCATCAACAGTGGATAACAGAAGATTAAAAAAGCATCTAAACTGATAAATCTGTGTTTTTGCTGCAAAATCCAGATGGTAGGGTCACTATTTGGCACAACACTTCAGGCCAATGGAGGTGGTGAAATAGTGTGGGAGGTATTTCCTTGGCACACTTTAGGCCCCTTGGTGCCAACTGAGCATTGCTTGAATGCCACAGCCTTTATAAGCATTGTTGCTGTCCAACCCTTTACAAGCACAGTGCACCCAACACCCGATGGCTGCTGCCAGCAGAATAACACATCATGTCACAAAGCTGAGTTAATTGAACTAAAACGACCTCCGCAGTCACCGGATCTCAATCCAATAGAGCACGGGACACATCACGGATAAAATCTCTGAGGAATGTTTCCAGCACCTTGTTACCTCTATATGCTATAAGGAATGAAGGCAGTTTTGAAGGCAAACGTTCAAATGAGCCATAGAGCCATATTTTAAAGATGAGCAGTTATTGGGTTGAGATTTGGTAACTGCTAAAGATGTGGCATATGACTTGCTACAATAACGTTCTGCCTTGCATGAACTTAATAAGTGATCATTTCTTGTGCTTCAGCTGTATGAGCTTCACACAGAAAAACTGCATTACAATGTCCAGTGTTTCTAAATGACACAGTACACTCATTTCATGTGTTTTACCGTTCTGAAGATGCTGGAGTGTGAGTCCAAAAGACTGAAACATATTTTCCATGCAGTTACAGTACATCATGCAGCTGCTGGATCTCCTAGAAGCTTTTCATTTATTACGGATTTCTTACGGTAAGCTCAAGCGGACTTCCAGCAATGCTCTGCCGCTTTGGCTCCGGCTTGTAAAGAAATGACTCAAGCAGATGGAAATTTCTTAAGGCTTTCCTTTTTTAAATAAACCTGACCCAGGACCTGACATTCTACCAATTCTATACTTCAGTCTCCTTAACATGCTATCAGACACATGGCAGCTGCAAAGAATAACCACAGTGTTTGACTGTTGGTCACTGAACAGTATCAGTCACATGTTGAGGTAATCTCTACATTGACATTGGCCACCATGACGGTATTAATTATTCATGGTAAAAATGGTAAATGGTCTGCACTTACATAGCGCTTTTCTACCTATTGGTACTCAAAGTGCTGCTTCTCATTCACCCACGGGGATGCCAACGCTCACCGGGAGCAACTAAGTTGGGGTTCAGTGTCTTGCTCAAGGACACTTTGACATGTGACCACCAGTGACCAACAACTGCGACATTGGTGGACAACCACTCTATCTTCCTGCGCCACAGTGGATATTGGTCAGTGGATATTCATCCACTCACCACAGAAAATATCATAAGGGGACACAAGAGCCATATATCTAAAAATGTTTAATCCTATACTTTAGTGACTTATCTTTGCATTTACACTCTACGCAGAAAACCAGCTAGAGAATAGGAAATAATCTTCTCACCCTCTAGATCACTCTGAGAGGAACCGTGCTCCCCATTCAACCTCTTGAAGAGCGACCTCATCACCTTGGCGCTACCAAAGCGCTTGAAGCGGGCACGGACGTTTTCATAGTACCACTCCAAAGTGCCAATCTTGAGGACCCTGTTAGAGGAAAAAGCCATAGTGTTACATTTATACAGAAACCAGATACATTTATATTACAGAAAATACAAACATGCCATCAACAAAGATTCAACAGACTTCCTTTGTCACTCAGAATTTCTGCTGTGCTGAAGAAAGACTGGTTTATTTCCCATGGGAAATGATGGCATGCAGGTTCAGCATGACATGATATGTTCCAGATGATTGGCTGAGGTCAGATAAAGGGTAGTACTGTATGTGCTCAGTCTCACATAACCAGGATAATGGTTACGTATGGAGCTAGAACGAGTTGGATGTATTACATTCTACTTCTGAAAACATCTGTGATGGTGCAGAAAAGGAGATCTTAGCTGTAGCTAACAAAACATTGGCCAAATGTTTTGTGAGTGCTGTCAAAATGTGCTTGTGTAGAACCTTTCACCATTCACAAATTATTGGCTGTGAAATTTAATCAGTGAATTTGAAACGAAAGCACTTTTCTCTAAAGTCTTTATTACTAATTAACTGTGGTTTATTTTAGGTATTAATGCTTCCAAGACTGAACGACTTCCATACTGTAAAATAGTCAGGCCTCAGTTCAACATGCAATTCACAGGAGTTAAACTTGCGATACGATTTACAGTACAAACCAGGGGATAGTACCACTGAGCCACAACATTAACACCAATTATGTTATGCTGGACAAAGTCAGCATGGAGCCACCTGTCCAACCCGTACTCAGAAGGTTGGGATACACAGTGTGTTCTTACATCTGCTGATCATGGGCAGCTTTACACCATTAAAACAAGCAGGTGGCATGAATTTTGTGGCTGATTTTTCTTTAGTATAGTTTAAGCTCGGTCAGAGAAGTTAACTGGGGCCACAGCCAATCAGAAGAGTAGATCAAACATACGCATTTGGAAAGATTTTACATTCACGATGTGCTGTACATTTTGTTTTTCTGGACATGTCATGTCCTTTGTCCTTTTACAAAAACAAAGTTAAACTAAAATTTAAACTGTATTTTAATTTTTTTTAAAAATTAAAAAATTGTTTGTTTTTTATCAAACTAGATCAGCCTATTAAAAGGTTTAACTGTGTCACAAATTTGAAACACACATTTACAAGCTAAGCAAAAAATATGGGTTAAACTAAGTGGGTTCAATTACAAAAATTAATTGAACGGTATCACACAGTATCTGCTCTGATCCAGAAACATAACCAGAATTAGCAAAGTGGACAGGACAGAAATTTGACACATAGGTGAATTTATAAACTCACTTTAAGAAGAGCTGAAGTCGCCGGCTACAGCTGCTAATTCCAACACATCTTTCTATTCATTTCAAAGTTTTCATGTACAAACACTAGCTGCACAAGCTGACCTCTACCCAACTATGAGGTCAACTTTGTAAAAAATTTGATTGGATGGTCAAATAATGTAGATATGGTAGTTGTTTTTAATTGGCCAGACAGAGCGTTACTGGATCGCTAACTACACATTAACACTAATTTCTGTTTTTTTTTAATTAGACAATATTGAGTATTGCATTACCAAAATGTATAAGTTAGTTACATTTATAGCTATAAAAAGTGGGGGATTTCAACAAAGGGGACACACTAACTTGTTTGGATGGGCCTGGCCCCCTCTGGCTCCTCCATAATGCTGACGCTGTATGGGACCATTTACTTTACTTTGTTTATTTTAACCCGGACAATTCACATTTAACATTTCTGTACATGTGTCCCCGTTTTAGCTGTTTAGCTAATTTGCAACTCTAGTCCCTGGGCAAGGTGTTAAATGTTAAGGTGTTAAGAAATTGTAGCCTGTTAACACTTGCTGCATTGTTGCAACAGCCTGTTGATCAGCCATTCGAATCTTTAGATACCTTGACCTAACAACTTAAGATTGATTTTAGGTACTGACAGTACTCGGATTATTTGCAATTTCCTACCTGGCCATGCGACAGGGTTCACACACCCAGCCATCCTCCTTCCTATTATAGCGGCTGCAGGACTTGCAGATGTACAGCTGGCAGTCCAAACACTGATGCTTACTGTTGACCAGGAACTTGAATGGCTGGAGACAGCGAATACAGTAAGACTCAATCAAGCTGGTCTGGTTGCCCAGCAACTCTCTTTTGGTGTCTTCCTTTTCAATCTGAGTCTTTAGCTCACTGAAAAATATCAAGTTGGGAGTATGGAAATGTAAATACATGGTTCACCAAGTGCACACAGTGTTCTTTATACTGCAAGGTCAAAAACTTCAATAAGGAGAACACAGAGAACTTGATAAAACTGTTAGTTATCAAGAGACGTTGTGACCAACTTGAAAATAACCCCTTCAACTACTTAATCACCTGTCCTGGGTTTTGACATTTGGGTCCGAGTGTTGCTGTCTCACAGCAAAGGTAGGAAATCTACTTCCTAGTAAAACAGAGTAAAAAAAAAACAAAACTGGAATTCAGCATATGTGGCCAATTTAGTTTAACATCTGGTATCATAACCAAATTTAAAGCTAAACAAAAGGTCCTTGTCTTTAACAGTAAGTCTTCCTCCCTCTTTGGTATATTATTCAATAAGCTAAGGAAAAAAATATGCACGTCTTCCTGCATTTGTAAAAAGACAGACCATTGTTAAATGTGTTTAAAACATCAGCACTGTGGTATTTGAAGATGTGGTAAATTCCAGATGCTTACTACATGCAAACACATACAGTAGAGTGCAAAAGTTTGCATCCCCTTAGTTTGAAATGTAAAAAAATAAGACATAGAGTTTTTCATCAACATGATATTTACAGGACTTGCTTCACTGATTTTGAACTTGCTTTTTTGTTCTAGTTTCGGTATTACATGTACATAAATGCCATTAAACTTCCCATTGACTTCGCTATATCAAAATATCTCTCTAATTCTAGCTGAAAAGCGCCTCCAGATGAAATCGCTTGGAGGAACCAGATTATATTATCTGTTGTTGCTCACACTATGGAGTTTGTAATCATGGTCAACCTGCTTTTCCTCTAGCCAGCCTATATTAAAATATAATATCTGCTACTAGCTGAAAAACTCCTCATCCACATATTTTAATATAGGCTGGCCAGAGGAAAAAGCATTAATGTGCATTTACACCCTAAACTAAAGCCATAAAGAGCAAGTTAAAAATTGGCAAAGCTGCCCTTTAATGCACATTCAACTAATACAAATGTTTTTTTTTTATCAGAAATTACATTTTGGCAAGTCACGGGCTTATATTTTTTATTAATTAAGGGGATACAAACCAATTCATTTTTCAATATTTTAGTATGATTGTATTATACTCCATGGCCATTTTTCTTACTTCTGATGATAAAAGAGCATTTATTACTTATTTGTTACTGTAGATTATTGTCAAGTTTGCATCTCCTCACATTGAATTGAATTTGGCTTTACAGGGTTTTGCACTTAAGAGACCTTCTATTGACATATGAGCCAAATGCTGACTCCAGTCTGATTTAAACTTCTCTATATCCCAAAGTCTCACACTGTAAGAATACATATAAACATCTTATGATCACATATATAATACATATATACATAACATATATAATGGAAAATGACACACAGGCATAACATGTTTGTATGCATATATATTTGTGCTTTATTTATGAGGGTCTGGTGTATTTGTTGACACATCCTAATTAGTTTTAATATCGTCATTTTATCTTTCATATGATTTAAACTTGTAAAGCACTTTGTAACAATTTTTTGAAAACACATTTTATTATTAGTGTTATTATTATTACTTTGTTGCTATCCCTAAACTCTTTTCAGATACAGCTGTTGGCCATGTGGCCATGGTGAAGGGATTTAAGAGTAATTCTTTTTAAATCTTGATAAACACTAACAATGTTGCACGGGTTTGTTTGTGGGAATCTGTACTACATCATAGTTTTAAATGCACATCTAGGGAGAGGAAATCAGTTTTGGAAAACTGTGTTCAAAGTCAACACTGGCTCATAAAGCTGTTTGTGGTGCAGCTCATCATGCCTGCACAAAGCCCAAAATTTGTGCTTACTTTATCTGGATGGACAAACAATTGTTTGTCCAGAAACAGTAACACGTTACCCTTCTGCTTGTGTACAGGAGATACAACCAAATATACTTGGATCAGGCATAACTGTGTGTTAGTTATTGAGGTCAAAGGGGTAGTGCAGTTGTATTGGAGGGTATTGTAAGAAAAGGTGGTTCTAATGTTTTGGCCACCCTTTTTAAAATGAATGAGGTGCCAGAACATTAGAACCACCTTTTCTTATAATTCTTCTTAGTAGAATCATCACCTTTTTGAAAGTTTCAACCTAAAATTGGAAAAATTATAACCTTATAAAAGTAGAATTCATGTCAGAGCTGCATGCTGTATTGGATTGCACTTAATTGCACATGTGGTGCCTGATCAGTGTGTGAGTGAAGTGAGCGAAACAGCTTCACCGGGCCTTTAAGAAGAAGTGCTGTTTGGCTCTGACTTCACTATTTAACGAATACTTATGTGCAAAAGTAACTACTTCTTTCATTTAAAATGGCAAAAAGAGTAAAACAAAGTTGTTGTTTTTTAAATCAGCATAGTATTTAATGTGCAAATCAACATAGCATTTAATCCACAATTACAAATGTTTAGTCTTCTGAAAATAAGAAATTTAGAAATTTGCATCCAGGTACACTGACTGAAACTGTATGTATGTGGATGCAAACTTAATACTTCTTCAAGTAGTTTTTTAACCATCAGAAGTAACAAAAATGGTTATATGAAAATATTGAAAATTACATAACTGGAAAAAGTTGCATCCCCCTCAGTAAATTAATAATAAAATAACCTATATTAAGTTCTGAAGAAACATTTGTAACAGCTAATTGGGCATAAAAAATCAGGTTCATATAAAATATTCAGTGTTTAAGGGGCTACTAACCTTTGCACATGACTCTGAGTGATAACTCAGAAGCAACGCAAGTTTTTTGCCAAAATGTTGCTGAGCTACAGCAAGGGACAAGTACCAACCTGAGCCCTCAGATGCAATCCATCATTACTGATGACACAACATTAGGGTCACAGTGGACCTTGGCTGATGATGGCCCACTGTTTTTATGGGACACATGAAGTGGAGGTGGAAATAAAGTGCTATGATGCACGATGTTTCTCTGTAAATGTAGCTGAACAGTAAAACAGAAGTGTCTTGTTAACTGACATGAACAGTGGGGGACACCGACAATCCAGCCACTGAAAACATTTACTAGGAGTCATTGCACAATAACATTTAAACACCATCTGTGGAGCTGTGGGTTATTTTATAACTGTAACTTGCACGTCTTCTCTAACCAGAACCTTAAACCGTTTGAACTCGGGTCCAAAACTGAGCAGTCACGATTCCAAAACCAAAACCAAGCACATCTTTCCGTTCAAAACATCTCTATGCCATCTCCACAGAACTCTGCTGCCACTCGTGTTCACAGACAAAACAAAGATGGTGGATGCTCATTTACGATCTGTGCACAGTTCTACCCCATAATTTTAAAACAGGCACCCAGCAGTTAAAAATGCCAACAATATATATATATTCTACTTCCCAGAGTTCCAAAATTGTTACCCATTCATTCCCTGATTTCACATGTTGTTTCCTTGTTCCTACAAGTATGTATGAGTACACCGTTAGTACAAAGGAAGTATACAGTACTGTAAAGTGGGAAGTGTTACTCTGGAGGTTGCAGGGTGTAATACCAAAATGTTAGTCATCTATTCAGTACATCTGTGTGTTTAAAACCATGCAAACCTTTGTTCCACCTTCTCAAGTGACATCAGTCAAAAATACAGGGTTGTTTTGTTGAGGCGACATAATATATATATATATATATATATACATATATATATATATATATATATGTGTGTGTGTGTATATATATATATATATATATGTATGTGTGTGTATATATATATATATATATATATATATATATATATATATATATATATATATATATATATATATATGTATGTATGTGTGTATATATATATATATATATATAAATATACATACATATATATATATATATACATATATATACATATATATATATTGTCGCCGACGGCTTTGAGCTCAATTTCTTACTAATGACAAACTGGTTTGACTTATTTAGTAACATACCTTATATTAAGAGTTCAGCTTTCTCATCGGCAAGTTCATTTTCAGTGATTATACTTCAGCCTGTAATTTGTTTCCTCCCATAAAAATCAACACTTGAAAATCAACTTTAACACACTTTCCCCTCAACTGTGTTCCTTACACGTGTTTTAATGATTTCATTGATTTGAGTCATTTTCTTAGCCGGATTTAAAGCAAACGTGTGCTGATAGTTGGAAGAGCAACAGCCTCACTCGGCACAGGGAGTTGCTGACACTAGTGGAGAGGAACATTTGAGATTAGTCCCAAATGTAACACAGCGTGGGTGGAGTTTGGCAAAACAAAAAGGATATTTATTGTTTATTAAGGCTTTTCCTACGGCCATGCTTTTTAAATTATAGCCCAGATCAGTGGGATAAATAGGATACTTTGTAAGCATCCCATAACCTTTTGCAGACACAGCTGCTGGCCATCAGCGATGCAATTTCAAAGCAATATCTCTTAAATCTGCCCTTCTCTGAAACATCCCACAGATCTGCTATACAAGATGCCCTACTGTGATTTAAATAAGACATTTGCTGTGGGCAGCTTCCAAAGCCTGATACGTAGCAAATCACAAATATCGAAGACAATTGCAATGGAGGGCTTAAGACTGAGAGTTTCCATGCAAACATAAGGTCATCAATTGTAGCTGAAAGCCTCTGGAAAATTTTATGTAACTGGACGATGTGGTAGGAATATTTTGTCACACTGTATAACATCATCTAACTTTGCCAGCATCTTTGTAGATTATGTGCCAGTGCTCTGCTTTTTAGCACCTGGAAACACAATGCACTCATGTACAATAGGGAGATTAATGAAGTATTAGGCCACTTGAGCGCAACTAACAAGCTGTAAACACATCTTTACATTTCTGCTTATTCAGCTGATTTAGACATGAAGTCACACTAAATTTGCTGGAGGGTGTTGTGGCCACCTCATACATAATCTACAGTTAGTCCAATATTAACTCTAATTCTAGCTCCGTTTAGGCCAATAGCTATTACTGAAACAAATATCTTCTGCTTCGAGTATTGTTATGCCATTTAATAGCCATTATTAATTGCTCCACATGCTGCAGGCTCACTAAGGTCATTATCATGTGATACTATGCCCTGCGTTGTCCTTTATTTTAGGTACAAAAACTTCAGACTTTTTGTTATGTTTAGGCATAAAAACAGCAGAGCTGGTGACTAAAGTAATCAGGACATGAACCTGTGTCTCTTGTTTAAAACAGCAAAGCCCATACAGTACATGATCCACAGAAGCATTTGTTGACCCCTTTGGTGTCAAACCGCAAAAAACGGCTGGTAGCATTACACATATTTTAATAAAAAAAAAAAAAAAAAACATTCAAAGAAGAGCTTAGCTGCAGTAAAATTAGTTATTTTCGAGCAGTGAGACTGAACTAAAATAATTATATAATAAGTAATAAAACATTTTAGTTTGCAGAACCACAACAGAAATGTCTGACAGAAATGTCAATGCTCTGTAAAACTAAGGGGAAGTGCAGATTTCAGTGACCATTTTCTGGTGTGACTTACACACAAAAACTAGTTTCCTGATTTTATAATGCAATATATAAATATAAAAATATAAATATAAAACAGTTTAAAAATACAGAGAGGGCTTCAGAACAGAAAAGAAATGCTTTTATGAACCAAAGTTACAATGATAAAGTACATTTATGCACAGAAAAGAAACTGCACAACAGCATTCGTCTCTTTCTTCTTACAAAATCAAAAAGTAAAAGCCACTAAATAGTGCATGTAATGTGATACTATGTGTCTTTTGTAGATATTCTAGGCAGTTTTACACTCAGTACGACCCTAAATCCTGACATTTACTGAGCATTTGATTAAAAGCAGGTACTGTGGCAGTTTGCTTAACTGGCAAAGCTCTGGAATCCGGGAGCAGCAGCCAGATGTTGGTTTAGTTACTTTGGTCTTCATACTGTGGCCGTCTGTGTTCCCATACATGGTGAACTTCTCTCCTTGTCTATACACATAAATCAGACCCTCGCTGTTTCAAACCTTCCTGCTCTAGTTTAAGCTTGTGTGCTTATCTCACTCTTCAATCGTAATCATCATAATTAAACATCATAATATCATATCATCATATTTATATCATATTCTTCTGACAAGTTACCATAAGCTACGCTAGAGTAGTGGATGTTAGAGAGAGAGGGAGTTATATGAAGAGAGGATTAGAGTTAAATTATGAGACTTCCCAGAGAAAAAACCTCGCGCCACCTAACCCACCCAATATTCGTAGATAAAATTTGATTTTATCTAAAACAGTTTTAGCAAAACAAAACTACAAGAGAATCTAGTACCTGAGGGAGACAAACAAAGTAGATACTTTTCTCTCACATGATTCATATGACAAACTATATTTAGCTCTTACTGACATACTTGCCAACATTAGTCACAGCAATAAATCTGCTCCCGCTTAACTTAATTTTCGTTTCTGTCCCATAATGAGAGATTGTCATCTCATGTGCAGGAAGCTCTGTTGAGAAAGCTCCACATTTAAGGAAATGCTCGTTGAGAGTTTAAACACGGGACAAAATGGACGGACAGATATACTGAGATCTAAATCAGCCTGAGCTTTATCATGGGTTGGGTTGTTGACAGATTGTTGAAAACTGATTTATCTGAAATAGTGTTGGAGTAAAATGGTTCATGTCAAATTGAGACAGGAAAGCCCCAAAAATCTGACATAAGCAAAAATGCCCTGAGTTTAGTAGCAAATGTTTTGACAAAGACTTTGCCTGCTCACACACCCGGGAGACACAAATTATGAGAGAAAATTGTCAAAAACTAAACAGTTTTAAAATAAATGATGTGCTGTTACCTTTGGGCACATTTGACAGAAAACACTTACTGTAACAATAATCTAGAAAATGACACTTAGAAAATGACATCTGCTGTTTTGGAAGAAGTTATTGCAGTTTGTGGTCCAACATACTATGTGGCTTTTCAATGTTTTTATAGGTAAACCACATGACAATCTTTACCTATTTATAGATTTTAGAGGCCATGGAAAAAAAACACCAGTTGCCTGAGCAGCAAACAACAGCTCGTCAGAATGAGAAACAAGCAGCTGAAGAAGAACATTGGCTGGGACGATGACCAAAGTGGCTAAAATGGAAGGACAGTGTTGTCTTTGTGAAAGAAAGACAAATCATCCGTGAGGTCCTACAGGAAGACTAACTCTCGAATAAGTGGATTTCTTTTTAGAATAAACAGCATGTGTGAAAATGTACATCTGAACCCTTTCTATATCCAGTGTCTCTGTATTCATTGTCCCTGTAAGATTTCAGTGGTAACGCGAGCAAATCAATGTAAACTGACCCTGTCACCGTGAATATGCAGAAAAACAAAAGCCCTGCAGTTTGTTGAGTATAGGTGACTCATCTGTTTTGCCTGGAAATACGAATACAATAAAAAAAGCATCTCAAAATTGGGAGCAGCCCTGGAAGGCCCTTAAAATGTCTGATGTAGCAGGTAACCTGTTTTGTTTAAGAGAGCTTGTTAAATATACCATGAGTCATAAAAATAGATTTTTTTTGGAAAGCATCTCACTTTAAGGCAGACCTCAGCTTCTTTATCAAAGACTTCACACATCAACACAATTGTTTTCACGTTTTCTGGCTGATTAGATGTTGAGTGAAAGTTGGAAGGAGCTTGAATAAAAACCATCTCAGTGTATTCAGTAGGCGTTCATTTAGAACTGGGCGTGTAAAGCCCCACGTTGTCCTAAGATCAGGTCTAAAGGCTCAAAAAGTGGTGGTTTCACATAACACTGAGAGAAAGGTTCAAAGACGGACATTTGACGGTCTTGTGACCAAAGACAGCTTGCTGCTACAACCTATGTCTGTCTGTCTCCTGACCAACCAATCCAAATGCAGCATTAAATGATCCAGAGATCATATGATACTTAATACTCTCGTAGCAAAATGGGCATTCCAAGTCGGCCCATTTACCCCAGACACAACCACATCTACTGTGTCCAGCACAGAGGCGGATTTCTAAGGGGTGTAATGGACTGTTCAGATCACATAAAACTAGGGGAGTTTTCTAACTTTAATGAATCTATACTATATATAGTATTTGAATAAATACTAAATAAGTATTATAAAAGCTTCACTCACAGCCTGTGTTTCCTTAATATTGAGCAGTAATCGGACTTTTTGCTTCAGCCTCTGCTGGAATTAAGATGATCCTGATTTGCTCTGGACCAGATGTAGTTGAAGTGCGTCAGAGGATATGAGCATGCTGTAAGGTTGAGCCTTTTTCAACTTCCCCTGCAGCGTAGCCAGGTTCCCTTCAAATCTGCCATGCTCTGTGGGGGGTATAGGCGGGGTCTCACTGACAATGAATGGCAGCTGTTGCTGACCCAACCTTTCAATCGGTGGGTTTGAGAATCCTTGGTCAAGCATCAGTGTGTTCGCATGCACAGAGCAATGAGTAAGTGGATTTCTACTTAGCATCCACTCAGAGTCTTACATGTTGACAGGAAGAGTAAGGAGATGGCCTGATATTTAAACCATGCTTCAGTCACTGTTGCCAAGGTGACATGTGAGTAGTAGCTTAATAAGTTAGGAGCAAATGACTAAATCATGTGTTTGTGACATGCAGCTCAACAAACTCAGTGCAGGCTTCAGGGAGACTGTATGTGGTTTGTGCTCAGATTTACTCAGTGCAAATCAAAGAAATAGGTTGCACATCTGTCTTCTTTCAATAAATAACAGCATGTAACTAATTATGAGGCATCACAGGCAAAACAGTTCCTCACTGAGAAATGTGAGCGTCCTGCCTTTGTTAGACAGTACATGTTGGAAAAAAGTGGACATTTCCTGTGGAATGTGTATAAGTGATATGTTTGAAAGATGTCACAAAAGGAAAATAATTGCCTTTGTATGTTTACCAGACAGATGTATATAAAAAGGAGACTGATAACTACTTATCTTGTACCTGCTTCAGATGTTATCACGCCACCACCTGTTGTTATCAGCCCCATTGCTATGTGTCAGCAGGTAACTGCTTCATATGCCAGTAGGCTCAGCAGGTCATTATCATGGGATATTATAGTTTAAGCACCTTACACACATGTTTATTGTCGTCAGATGCAGGGACAAAAATATGAAGGTTAGGGAAAAGTGTGTTTTGGGTTATAATACAGAAACAATATTGAGTGACCATACCAAATGGGACACAAACTGGTGTCTCTTGTCTAAATGTCCTGTGTTTTGTCACTCACCCACTTGTCATGACCAAATTATTACTATGTGCTGTTAATCAATCCCTCCAGAATTCTGTGCTTGCAATAAATAATTCAACCAATGCCCAATAATCTCTATGCAATCTTATAAATAAAAACATCATAAGAATATTGCATAATGCCCATGGTGTATGGTGTAGAATCAGCACAAGTTTAATTTAAGCACAAATTGTCCCTGTAGGTCTTCATTCATTCATCTGGTTGTTTGCATCAGCAGCGATACATTTATGAATGACAGTCTGATTAAATACGATACACATGTCCACGTCATTGCAAACTACCACCGTGTTTGACAAATGTTTTTGCCACCTGACCTTTCTGATTCTAAGAATTACTAAAAGTTTGCATCTTGTGGTGAATCCTTTGAGGTTACAGTCATGAAGAACTGTCTTGCTTGTAATATGAACCTTCTTGACTTGCTGTGCAGTAATGAACCTTTTCTTTTTTTTTGTAATTTTGGTGTTTTTTCAGAATGTGCAGGCTTATTTAAAAGAGTTAATCCTGGAAGAAATTATGTGGTTCATATCTTATCTCTGTAGCTATGGTAACTGATCTTTTGTTTGCTTATGATAGAGGAAAAGCAAATACAAATTAAGCAGTAAGGGTTATGGAAAAGTCATCCAGTTATTTTTTTTTTCTTTTTAGCAATATTAAGCAACATAATTACAACCCAAAATTCTGTTTGTTATTGTTAACTCTGAGACTTGTTTCTCAAAAACTTCCGAGAAACGTCAGAGGTTCACAAATAAGATGACAAAAATAGATGTATAGTAACATTGTAACATTTTTAACTTACTCAAGTCTTTCTTCTTCCTTCTTTCTCAGGTCAAAGTCTCGCTGGACAACTTCCCACACATGCTTGGCCTCCTCGTCTGTGAGCTTGGAAAGGTCTAGCTTTTTGACCGTAGTGGTGCCAGGCATAGTTGTGAGTTGGAAGCCTATGAGCCGGCAGGCTGCCTGGTACTGAGCTAAAGTAAGGTAATAAAAAATTTAATAAGTTTATTGATTATAAATAAAGAATTTAATTATAAGAAAGATGTAAGCATATAATAATATTTACATAGTACTGAAAAGATCACACAGTGTAGAAAACAGGGAAGGGAATAGAGTCGGGATCAGAGTCAGGTCACTTGCCAGTTTTCAATAACTGATCAGCTATCAGAACAATTTTTAGTCCCAATATTGTGTGACTAAAGTGTTTGGTGTCACACTAACCTTGGCCTTTAACATAAGAGAGAGGCTGTCACTAGCTCGCAGACAAAAATTGCTTTTTACATTACTTCCTGTTCTGTTCTATTTCATTTTGCAATTCAAAAAAGATCATTTTCATTTCTCAAAGCCACAGAAATCAATCCCTTCCTGTGGAGGATAGCATCAAAATCCACGCTTAATGTGAAAAATGTATTACAGAGTTCAGTTAAAGCTAATTTGAGGCCTTAGCAGCCTAGATTAGACAGATTTGGTGTTTTTTTTCCCAGCCTCCAATATTCCTTTTGCCACCAGGTGTCATAAAGTGACTCTCTCATCACCAGTCTACAAAAGGAAGAGGAAACCTAAAGCATAAAGGACTGCACCAGATAAATAATGAAAAATCTGTTACACTGGATTTCATATATTTAAGATCTATGAACCATGATTTACATATACGACAAGTAAGTGAAATAGTCAGCACATTTAAATGGAGAGTTTCCAGTTGTTATCAGCCCACAATGTTGTTCACCAACTACCTACTGGCATCATTGTGATATAATGTGGTAAATAAAATCCTCAAATGCCTCAGTGACATTTGATAACGCATACATAACGTAAGAGACACCATTTTGAAATATTGTTACTTTAACTAACAATTTAATTAAGTGACTGTATTTATGGAGAGTGGTGTAAAGATGGTGAAAGAAATCTACTTTGTTTCCAGTTGATGTATCAGCTGGAGGTCTTTCACTTTCCCTCCTTTTAACGCAGGTGCAGACTGTAGCTATGAAACTATGTTGCCTTTGGCTGCAATCTTTGTTGAAGGTATCAGGAGGTGTTGCAGCACCGAGTTTCCTCAGTGTGTCTCTGCCTTAAATAGTTTTTTTGTCTAAACGTATGCCGCTACCTTTCTGGAGCTGGCGGCTGTGTCGGGACTTTCTGAGGTGATTTTGAAAAACCGTGGTCACGGTAGGTCAGTGCTGCCATATCGTTGTGAGTATGACAGTACTCTGGCAGTTTGCTGGCTTGTGAAGTAGCACATCTTGCACTGAGCCACTGGAAACCTGTTCTAAATTATTGTGCGTTGTTTTTCTATTTTTTTCCTCCAATACCGTTTCTTGCCGATAAGATTTAATATTTCAAGGTCCCTTGTACTTCTCATGCAAATCAAATTTGAACGAGTTAAACGTCCTTTTGTGTTTTTTCAGTGTGGCCATTCTAATCACTATAGCAGGCCCAGGTAAACAGACCACATACTTTACAAATTGGTGCCCAGGTCCACTAACAGCAAACATGGCATGTTGTAACATGACTCTCTATATCTATGGTACTGATAACAACTGGTAATAGCCATTGAATGGCTTGATTCAAAACCAACTAAAGGGGATAGTAAACACCATGCAGACTATGCAACAAATAAGAACATAACTTTTTTGTTACCATTCATGTTAATTGCAATATATCAAACAGCTGCTGTCACTAATCTGTAGTTAATTTTGCTGATGAAATTTGTGTGTTTCATCAGCAGCCAGATTTCAATTGCCTTTGGTAAACAACATGCTGAGACCCAATCTGTGTCAAAGCATTTCTTATTTGCAACAAGAAACAATGAACAAAATGCAAAAAGTAGAAAAATAATCTACTGCCACAAGTGGCTGGTCAGCAAGCCGTAAATTTCTGTCACCTCAAACATTTGAAGAAATGACTGATGCAGCTTCTTTATGGGAACAGAGCCTTATAGTCTAATTACTCTCTATATGGAAATGCTGCCTTGTGTTTGCAAATCATTCTCAAGGTGATGAACCAGATGCTCAAAGTAAGAATTTTGCTGTTTTTAACAAAAACATCAACAACAAAAAATGTTAAAGAGAAGAGAATACTGGTAATGATCTAGGACCAAGGAAAGTGCTCAAAATCGCTCTGACACATGCATCTGTCTTGTGATCTGAAAAAATTTGGCACAATTCAACCATTGCATTGCTGAGGCACTGGACTGAGTCTCTGTTAAATGGAGCCTACCCAACTATTTCCCATGTCTCAGTTATATAATACAATGGATTCAGAGCATATGGTGACTACACTCCAGCTGACAGTGATGCACATATGTACAGAGACCTTCTCATATGACCAATGCCATTGAAATGCACTTAAACAAAATGAGGGAGAAGCAAAGGAAAGGTCAGGAACATTGCATAATTATCCTGTTTTCCACTGGCTGAGCATTGCACTCAAATGACCGAGTAACCTAATCTAATTTCTGTTTCTGCAACCGATGGTAAAAAAACAAGCAGTTTGACAGAGAAACAAGATGAATCTTTAAAAAACTTTAGTAGCTCATCACACGAGCCACCTACAGTACACAAAATACAACTTGTAACTTTCTTACAGTGAAATTATTACACCACACCAAGCAGTATCCAAACCCTATATATTTGCTTAGTGGGTGTGAGCACCACGTCATCTCACTGTGTTGTATTAAGGGAGCGTTACAGTGAGAAAACAAACACTTTACCTTCAATAATACCTTCAATGTCTTAATGGTGTAGTGTGTGTGATCTATAAAGCATATTCTCCCTTAAATGCAGTGATAATGAACACAGATTTCAACAGGTGCACATTTAAAGGACCCCTTGTGTTTGCAAGGGAAGGTTTGGCTAGATTACAGGTGGAGACACAAAGTGGGATTTGTTTCATAAGTTATGGATAAAGTGGATAAAAGCCTTTTTTTTTTTTTTTTTTGGTTTTACTTTATTCAAATAATATGGAGTTTTAAAAGTGACAGCTGTTGGCTTCCTTTTCAGTGGGTTTTATTCCAAACATTGAAATAAAAACTATTAAGAAATAGCCAAAAAAACTGCAAAATACATAAATTACGTCCTTATGGACATTTTGGAGGAATCATAGTCATGAGTTTGTATGTATGTATGTATGAAACGAACAAAATGACATATGGAAATCTGACTTACCTCTGTGTGGACTGAGTAGCCCTTCGGCAGTATTTCCTCTGAAGACAGACCAGTCTGAGTGTAGGGCAAACTAAGTAGCAGACAGCAATGCTTATCACATGTCTGGTTAACCAGGAGGAAGAAAGGCAGGGAGACAAGCCTCCTCTCCGCCTTCCTACACTTGACTTTCAGAGGGTCACACTGTGTGCTTTGCGCCTGTTTAGCCTGTTATTATTAGTGTGCCATTAAAGTATGTCAAGAAATTCACGGATTAATGGTTGGATGCTGTTATTTTGGGGCAATTTAACGCTTGGACATTTGGCACATGTGCTGTGATCATGAGGTTTTGTAGAGGCCACTTGGACTTACCAGTCACATGTCATGGGGTTCTGTTTTAATTGAGAGAGCAGTGGATTCAGGTCCTCAGCACAATCAACTGACACCTTCATTACCTGGCATTTTGCATTCTTGTGTTTTAGGACATTTTTTTTCATAAAACAATGCTTGTTTTACTGTTAGCCCCAATAAACCCAGAGCTGGTAGTCGGGGCAGTATCCTGTTCACTGAAATGACCTTTTGGTATTTAAAAAGCAAACTTTAAATTCAATACACATCTTAAAAACCACTAGGCAAAGAATTCTGCTTATAGTGTGTGAAAGTTCAAACCTTTATTCAGGTGTGAGATGAAAACAAAAAAAACAGGCAGGATGGAAAAACACTTCTGTACAGCTATTGCTGAAACAGGACAGCAGACAAAACAGCAATAGTGAAATGTAAATACACTGGTATAATATAGTAGGGAGGTGTTGAGGCAATGGAGAGTAAGTGGGAGAGGGGGGGGGGTGGGGGCGGTGGGTGAATCTGATGTCTGGGAAATCTGGCTATTGGTTTTAGCATGTCTGAGGCTGCAAAACACCTTCTACAATCAAGAGGTAAATTAATGTCCCTCAGACTATAAGCAACAAGTCGTCTCATTTTCGTTCAGCATTTTTTGGCCATTTAGGTTAAACAGTGAAGTTTGGCGTTAGGTCGTGAACTGCGTTAGGTTAAGTGTTAAAATTATGGGGTTTCGCTTTAATTCACTGAGATGGCACATGACTCAAATCACATGACTTGCTACAACAAAGTGACAAGTTGTTCTATGGTTGACTAACTCCAGTCTCCTGTGGAAAAGTCCTCCGCTTGGTTAAAGAATCCAGTCACCCCAACCATCTCCTTTTGTGTTTAAATACTGGGTGACTTATGTTTGCTACAATGGCTATGCATTGCATAACATACTGTATATGTACAGTACTTTTTTTTCATGTTTTACATGAGGACAGACACCAAGAATCTAGCTCTCAGGAGCTTGTGCAGATGGAATTGATGGTAATTTTGCCAGTGGGGGATTTGGTCAACAACCATGAGAATAACAGTCATTTGCTAAAATTGTTCTTAGTTGGTCTCAGGGGGAAAAAAGGATGTTGTGTAGGTAGACAAAGATGTTTGTTCAGCTTAGAGATCTCCATTCACGTGAGCCTAGAACACTGCAGGGAGACTGGGGCTTTAGACTTTGGCCTCAGGGGCAGACAGGGAATATATGTGGTTTGGCAACAGGGGACACTGGAGAGGTCAGGAATCTTAGCTGAGCATACTGCTGAGGATGGGAGGGTGTGACAGTGTCCACACTAACGATAGTTCCTTGGCCAGTGACTACTGCTAGTGCAGTTGCTTCTTGCACCTTGCTGTGAGAGACAGACAAAAGGAACCATTAAATGCAACAGGAACATTTAAAGAAACCTGAACTCTATATGCAGATATGCTGGTTTCCCTTCTGGAGCTGTGTGATCAACGGGCTTTGAAACATTTGACAGATGTGGGACACTGTCTGTCCCCCTGTGCAATTTCCCAGTCTGTCCCATGAGAGCTGAGATGAAACAGGCGACTTTGTCTTATTCAGTGAGAAACAAGCTTAAAGATCAGTGACCATGGGAAAACAACATGCACACTCCCCAACTGGACCAACAGGAGCAGGTGTAATGGTGGAGAGACGGCAGGATGAGGCAGGGGTTTGACATTAACGGTTGATTGTTGGATCTGCTTGCTGATGGTTCCAGGGATTAAGTGGTGTCAGGAAAAGACAATATAGGAAATGTTCTGTTGCTACTTTGCCAGTCAGCAAGGTACTGAAGTGTTAAAAAAGAAAAGCCCTATTGTCAGGATTTGGGTGAATATGGGGAACCTGAGTGCAATAAAGAAGGTAACATAATCCCTGTTATGAGGACAGAAAAAAGCATCATACAAGAAGCTCAGACCAACAATAAATCCAAACTTAAAAACACAAGAATATAAGTTGGGGGATACAGACACACCACAGTGATTGTGAATGTAAAGAAATAAGAAAAAAAAAAAGACTGGAGACTTAAAGCAAAATCTAAGCATGAGTGTGACCATATAAACTAAGGAATCAATTGTGAGCTGAAACTAGTGAAAAGGAGACGGAACAGAGCTGGGGACAAAACACCAAGCAAACCTCCAGACTAACAACCTTGAAAAAAAATGGAAACCAAGCAGGGAGTTCTTCAGGAAGGAGACGGCAGGGACCTGGCAGTGAGTGAATCCAGCTTGGGGTAGAAATAGCAGGTGAGTGAACACGAGAGAGGCAGAAAAACAATCAGGTAAACACAAACACCTGAGATTGGTTGGGAAATGAAAAAGAGTTAGACACAGAGAGAGAGACAGGGAGAATGCGAGTATGAGAACCCACAGGGACAGTGTGTGATTGGGTGGCACTGGGGAAGGGAGGGCCGACAGGTGAGGGTGAACAGAGTCCGGAGTCAGATCGTCGGGACCCTATGTTGGTGTAATAAAGAAGACTCTTCAATTATCCATCCATCCATTATCTTAACCTCTCATCCTGTTTAGGGTCTCGGGGGGCTGGAGCCTATCCCAGCTACTGTATCAGAGGCAGGGTACAGCTCGGAGAGATGGTAATTTAATGTATGAGAGGCAAAACTGGGGTAAACAAGGGGGATGTTTTTACAATGTCTGCTGTGACCAAAGTAACTTACTAAATTTAATCGGTGACTGCGATGTGTGATTGTGAGTCTGAATGATTGTCTCTCTGTTTTGGCCTCGTGTTGAGGAAAAGTACCATTCAGCTCTTTTTTAAACGTTGTTAATTTAAATGCTTTTTGTGTTTATCAGAAAAATATCAATGTCATTAGCCACTTACGACATGAAAGTGACTAAGAGGAACTGGGCCCTCAGCAGCAGACTGTCTTGACTTCTCTTAATAGCACTTTTAATTCTTGGGCTATCTTCTAATATTTTCATTGGGAGAACAAGGTCTAAAATCATTTACCTAAATAAAGTACCACACAGTAGAAGTACTCTCTTACGAGGAAAAGTCCTACATTCAAATTGGTACTGTAAAATAAAACTTTCAAAAACACATGCAGAATGGTTTATTTCACATCCATGAATATTGTATTTTTGGATTATATTTATTGACTTTTCACACTGTTTTGATGATCACATGTTCTCAATAATGATTTTAATTAGAATTTAATAAGTTTAATTATAATTTGAATTTTCTTTCTTACTGCTGGATAGTGTGTGACATTTACAACTTTACACCTTATCGCACTCTTAAAATTACAAGTTATCTGATTCTGATTTGTAGTAAAAGTACAAACTTTGTGAAATGCATATAAGGTGAAGTAGAGCAGAAAACAGTAATGCTCAAATAAAGCAGAGATATATGAAACTTATTTATTTACTGCACTTAGGTACAGTACTTCAGTAAAAGTACTTAAATAATTTACACCACCGACACAAGCATTATCTTGCATGTACCTCTCAAGTAAACACTGTTTTCACATTTCAGTTTCGACTTGGAAGACATTTAAAATACTTAAAGGTTTTTGGTCTGAGATGTTGAATGGGAACTTGGAGGAAAGTTATTGGATTAGAACCCTCTGAAACAAAGCCCCAGTTGAAAGTTGTGTGAGATAAACAGTACAACAAAGGCTTGGCTCCGGCTCAGTCAGTCCCTGTTGTTATCTCCTGCTCTGTGTTTGCATTGAATTCTTCCTATTTCTATCTTGGATAACACCCAGTGCAAACAAGCTAGTGTGGTTAAAACTCCTGGACAGCACACGAACAACCGGTTTGCATGTTTGATTTCCACTCTGACTGTGCTGACCTACAGAATTCCTCAAACAGAGCTTTTTATGGTGCGTTAAGACAGAGGGTATGAAAAAGAAGATGTATCACAAAGTGTTGCAACAAACTTACTGCCAGTTTAACAAATGCCATAAATTGTGTTTGATTTTGGAATTTTTTCAGTGCTCAATAAGCATGTTTGTCATCATAGGCTGTTTGCTCCTCCCTTATTTCAAAGAGTTAAACCTATATGTTCTGTACTGTAAGATGACAAACATTATTAGTTTGCACATACACACACACACACACACACACACACACACACACACGACAGCAAGTCTTTTTTGATGCACTCAGCACTCAGGAATGTACTCATGAATGGCACCTGGTCACATACAGTAGTATTTCCCCTCCAGCCTCCTGCTCCTGCTTTGTCCAGACTTCACAAAAATAAAGCTTCTCTAGGCTCATAGATATGACGCCTCCCCTCGTTCACTGATGTAGCAAATGGGCCTTGCTCGCAGTTGGAGGTGTCCTGTCATCATCAATTTTGAAACTAAAATATAAAGCTGTGTTTACATAGGTGGTGGGTGTCAGCATGGCATTTAGTGCGGGGGAAGGGTTTTGTTTTTTCCGTCAAAGAGAGGTCTTCAAAGGGGCCATTAAGATGTATTGGAACTTATTACCTCTGATTTTGTTTACACCAGTTACGGAAGATTGGGCCCTATGTTCCTGTTTCCTAATTCTCTTTGCTCCTCTGATTCCTCCGCTGTACCTGCTAAATTTCATGTTCCACATTTCTCCATTTGTCCATCGTCACCAAAACTTTCTGCATCGTAGAAACTGTTATTTACGTTGTGCTAACACACAGATGTGTTGACGTGAACTTAGCAAATCTAATGAATCCAAACCTGGCTAGTGCTGCTAAGTATAGACTAGCTAATCTTTCAGTGTTCATTTTGACTTAAATTACTTGAATTGATTTTTATTTTAACATAAATGAATTATTGCATTCACTGTTTGTCAAATCTTAAATTTTTCTTGAGTTTGAGTAACCCTTTGCATAAACAAGAACATAATCTCATCATTGCAACTTTCTAGCTGCCGCCACGCAGCTATAAAGTTGCAGGTTTGCGTCCCCGGCTGACCGAACTCTTTCTGTGCAGGGTTTGCATGGTCTCCACAGGGCTTGTTTCCTCCAGGTGATCCGGTTTCCTCCCACAGTCCGAAGACGTGCATGTTTTGTCAATTGGTGACTCTAAATTGCCTGTAGGTGCGAATGTAACTTGCAACTAGCAACTTTACTTGTGAAGCACTTTAAAACAACTAGGATGATCAAAGTGCTGTACAGGTAAAAACATCACAAAAAGTATACAATACCCCAATAAAACAGATAACATCAAATAATAGAGATAAAAAATAATGCCAACAGCTCAGACTGTGTCAGATGCCAGTGAAAAGAAGTGGATTTGAAAACAGTCAAGCATGTCTAATATGCAAAAGAGGCTCATTCCACAGTTTCAGAGCTCCCACCACAAAAGCTTGTTCCCCTCTAAACTTATGCTGAGTTTTTGGAACACTCAGGAGCAGCAGGTCAGCTGATCTGAGCAACTGTGGTGGAGCCTTTGGGTGCGGGAGCTCAGAAAAGTATAATGGGGCAGCGCCATTGAAACATTTAAAAGCAAATAGAAGTGAATGTGAGTGTGTCTCTGCGGTGGCCCTCAGATAGACTGGAGACATGTGTACCCTGTTTCTCGCCAGTGATGCCCGGGTTCAACTCCACAACCTTTCAACCCTAAACAGGATGAGCGGTAACACATAATGGATGGATGGACATGTGCAAGGGATCTCTTAGCAGTGTGATACAAAAACTCCCTCTGTTGGTTTACACACACTGAACACACACATAGCACCTTCAGTTAAATCATTCTTGCTGCTGATTGTGGGATTTCATAGGTTAGATGCGAAACGAAGGGTAGTGACATAAAGAGCACTAGGGCCTTCATAGGAAACATTTAAAAAAGAATGAATGAAAGAATTTAAAGTAACCACTAATTGTATCAACAACAGTTTACTCTTGACCGCTCATGTGGTTTTGGCATCTCTTCTCTTGCCTGATGTCTTTGGCAGCTGGAAGATAAGGCCCTTTCTCATATAAGCATTGGTTTTAGACATGGAATTGCTGATTATCTCTTCCAGGTTTATCATTGGATTGTTAGCCTTCCTCCCATGTAATCACTGGAAAGCAGGAAAAGGGCCTGTTTTCAGTGCTGTGACAAAGCCATAACATCAGGAAATAGTCGTCCCCACACCCGACTTTACAAAACCAGCCTCTCTACACAGCTAAAGACCATCACTGTGTTTATGCTGTTAATGTGTGAATGCTTGAAAGGGTTTTGGGTTTGTCAAAAAGTCCAAAATCTTGCATTGTTGTGGTGTTTCATGGTGGGAATCACTGACTTTTTTTAATCATTACAGAGTATTTGAGTCACTAAAGGCAAAGTAAGACTGTGGACTGGTACAGAGATACTCTAGGTATTTTGCACTCAAAAGGTTCTTTGTGTGTTTTTAATAGGAATTAAAGAGCCAGCAGTTTTATTGGAATCCCCTATTTTAAGCGATGGAAGATTTATGCTAAAAAAAAAGAAATTTCCTTTCACACTTCCAGCTGGGCACTGCTCACCATCAATGCTTTTTTCTTATAGTAGTGATGTTTGGATCAAGTGACAAAGGCTTATTATAAAGACTTGCTGCAGCACACTGGAAAAACTGAAACTAACTCTTCAGCTTTATTCTATTTTATATTTTTATTATTTGATTATTCATGGTATGTTCACTTGGGCTCAAGTGTCCAATAAGCAGAAACTCCTGTACTGGAGAAAAAAAAAAAAATACTTTGACAAACAAACTGTTTAATTCCTGTTTCCTTCAATGTTGGTTTCGTTTATTCAGAACCACAGTTGTTCCCTAAACCAAGGCGTGTTTGTGATTAAACCGGATCAAACCCAAACCATAGTGGTGTAGGATCAAAACAGTTTTCTTTTTGCTGACAAATAAACTAAAAATGATGTTGCAGAGGTGTCAGCGCATTGCTAAAAGATATATTTTGTAGTTTAGTTTCAAGGGTGGATTGACCCATACATAAAATATACAAACTTGATGAATCCTGTGTAGACATTTATAACAAGTTCTACAACAATCTGAAAGCTGAGTAACATTTTCTTTTTAACTAAACTATGAAAATAAGCAGTATCATACAGTCTGGAATAGGTGTTTTTGCATCAGTAAGGGCAAACGTAATATGAGATGGACCCTCTCTGCCTTTAGGTACAATGCAAATGGGACTTAAATTCTCTTCTTTACATTCAGTGAAACCATCTGAGTGAAACGACAAAATCTCTACAATTACCCAGATTGTCAAAATAAGTGGAAAAGGGGGAAAACAGACCCCCCTGGTTCTGTTTGTTCTAGTACAGCATGCAGTAAAACAAAATTACATTTTAATTTGTGAACTGCAAAGGTCCTGGTACAGTAGGTGTGTTTCCTTTGCTTTAAAACATAGATCCATTTGTTTTACCCCTTTAATATGACTGATGCAATAAACATTTTCCATCCCCATAGACCAGAAGATACTAAAACAAACCTGTCAGCAATGATCTTCCATCTGTTACAGCTAACAAGTCAGCAAACAGTCACCTCCCTTCACATACAGAAGAAAATGAGAGGGATCCAACATGTAACATAAGAGCGTCTGTCCACTGTGCTAAGCTGCAAATTGGTGATTCTCAAGGAGACTGTTACTATTATGGGACCAAGCACGTGATTGATTGCTATTTGGTCTATTGTTAACAAAGGTTTTATGTCCGTTTTAAAACACAGTTGGTTCTATAACAGAAACTGAAGCTGTTTGCTATTTGCTGTTGGATCATCCGAAGAAAACAGCAGCACTAAAGTTAAAGTTCACACAGTAAAGTAAGATGTTTTTTGACCGCAACCGAAACATCTGGAATCAGGGAAGAGAGGAAGCATAAATTAGTCTTGGCGTGCACTCAAACAGCGTGCATGCCAAGACTCCATCTATCTATATGACGCTGAGAGGCCAAGGTTCAATCACTCAACTCCATTTATCCAAATTGGACGGTGACCAGGGGGCAGCTGTAGCTCAGTTCATCCATGGAACACAGGGTCAGTGGTTTGATCCCCGATCCTGGCTACGTGTTTAAGTGTCCTTGGGAAAGACACTGAACCCCAAGTTACTCCCGGTGGGTCAGGTGAGCACCTTGCATGGAAGCCACAGCCATCGGTGTCTGAATGGGTGAATGGGTAAAGCGTGTTTGGATAAAAGTGCTATATAAGTGGCCATTTTACCATTTACCCCTAAACCTGCAATCTAAGCACCCTCCTAGTGGCAGATCAATAAGAAAATGCAGCACTGAGTGTAAAGGCAAATGTCATTTTTTGGTTCATCACAGCAAGTTGGATGCTCTTTTTAAACGAGCCGTGTTTGGCTGAAAACTCTTTACACAAGCTGGTTCAGCATTTATGAACAGTAGTTAAACATAAAACTGGAGAACACAACATATTTCGCACTTAACCACAATAGTTTGAGATTCCTAAACATTTAATTAAGCAGATTTGCATCTCTCATCAGTTTTAAACATATCAGTCCAACCTTGAAGCCGTGCTGTACAGTGTTGAACACTGTCAGCACAGTACGTGACATCAAGCAAGACGGCAGAAAATAACTGAAAGCCTGATGAGCAAAAATTATTCCCAGATGTCATGCAATCCAACTCATTTATCCGAATCATGGTAATTATAACTTCCCAAGGTAAATACCACTCATGAAGCATTGGTGGGATAGACAACATGAGTCAGCCTCTAAATATCTGCAGCTCTGAAGGGCCTTTTCAGGACAGCTTAGCGACACTAGACAGAGTCAGACCAGATCCGTTTGTATCTGGCTGCTATATATTTTAATTCATGAGAATGCATGTATATAATTTATTGTGGAGTAGCCATGGCTACTGGCAACAACAATAATAGAGTGCAGCTGTCAATTAAAGACACCCATTGAGAGTTCAATGGTGGGCATTGTTCAGTCAGATTGGTGACTCAGAAAAGCTTTGGAGGCGGAGGTGGTGGTGGTGGTGGTGGTGGTGGTGGGGGGGGGGGGGGGGGGGGGGGGGGGGGCTGTGTGGCTGCTCTTGGCAGGGTGAGAGGGAGATGTGATGCATCCAGATGTGAGTTACAGCAACAGTTAAGTGTTGGAAAGACATTCGGTGCCTGCCTTGTTTGTGGTGAGCCAAAAAGCTGCAGCTACTTTTTGTATTTAAAAAAAAAAAAAAAACTACATGAACCCTTGAGATATCAAAACCACAAGTTACATTTTCATTAGGACTTTACAGTTTCTGCTCCTAGTTTTGAGGGTACCTCCCAAGTAGGTGTGGTATGTAGGAAGAGGTGCAACAGGAGCCTGAGGTTGGCCATGGGAAAACTACGAGTGAAATATTCCACGATGGCTTTCCAAACCCAAAATGACTGTGGAAATAAGTGTGCGTCATGTGACTGGCCATGTTAGTCAGCTCCTTTACTCAAATCTTCTTTAAAACACATGAGTGAAATTCAATAAAGACACTTGGACAGTGATCAGTTGTTCCTTCACATTTAACAGTTTGCATTTTCTAGAGCATTAGTAATTCTAACAAGCAAATCAAAGCCCTGAGCACAGATGCATAAACGTTAAATGTCTTGTGTAAGTGTTGGTGCTGATCTGTTCGACACAGATGCATAGTTACACAATTGTTGAAGATAGAGTTCGGACGTGGGAAATAATAATTGAGGCGGAGTCTTTAAAGTATAAGCTTACTTCACATAAAACATATGGACAGTATAGTACATCAGACACCATCGCTAATAAAACACAACAGTCTGACAGATTTCGACTGACTGACAACTGAATGTGCTTTATTAAAATCCTGCTTATGATATTTGAGCCATGGATAATGACATAACCTTGTCTGAGTTGGCCGTCAACCAGAGGTGGAAGGAAAGACCTGATGTTTTCATTCAAAGGCTGACCGGCTCGTTTAGTGCTGTCTGAGATCATTGTTTCTTCAAATTGAAATCTTTCACTAAAGATTGTGAAGCACCTTTCAAAAACGTTAAATGCATCGAAACAAGAAGGAGATGGTTAACACTAAAGCCATTTTTTTTATAATTTATTATTAATTTAATTCTGCAGAGTCTGAATTGAACAGATTAAGATCCACGTTGGAAACCGAATAACCACATCAGTGTGATGTCATCTGCACAGCTTGGTGTTATATCAGAGTCTCAGTGTTTAATCCCAATAAGAGTGAGGGAAACAAGAGAAATAGGATTGTTGAAGGATGGTATGCAGCTGTGTTCCTCATGTGTGGAACACATTTTCATTTTATAACCCCTTGTGGGCCTAAAACAGTTCTTCTTTTGCTTTTTTTCTCCTTTCCCAGCTGTTCCACTCGCCTGCTTCCTATTAGCGTTTGCCTTTCAAAAGTCCTCCATTTCTTACCGAGCTAAATTTGTGTTGTATGGACAAGGCTTAGGTGAGATCTTCACTTGTTATACTTTACATCATAAAAAGAGCATTTTGTATTTGAGTATTTACACTCTTTTAGCCTGGAATTACATCATTTCCCCGCTATTATTCTCATTCATCACTGAAACACTGTGATTTATTCTATTTATTTAATGGAATATTTCTATAATAGTTTATTAACAGTTGTGTCTTTTAAATTCAGCTTCTCGGCTGAGATGCACTTAACAAAATCAAGAATTGTCACCCCCCTCAAACATCCACGTTGTTCCAATAATGGTTGCCAGTGTTTATTTCACAAACATGCCAAAACAAAAGACGTTATATGACCAGAACAGAGGTAGATGGGAGCCTCCCACAGTGCAGAAATAGAAAACTGTTCCTCCCACTTTAGCAAACGTGTTAGTGTTTGTCTGTAACTTCCCCAGATGTTGAAATGCTGAGCTTTGAAGCTTCGGATGAAGCCTGAAGGACAGAGAGTTTTGCTTGACTGACTGCTTTCCTCATCTCGAACTTTAAAGGAAATTTTTACATTTTGGAAACGATGCTTATCCATCTTCTTGGATAAGAATTAGATGAGATGTCTCATACCAGTTTCATGTCTGAACACTAAATATGAACCTATCACCAGAAGCTGTTCAGCTCAGCACAAATACTTGGATCAGGAGGAAACAGCTACACTGTCCCTCTGTGAAAGTACACAAATTCATTAAAAATGACATTCTGATGACTTAAGAAATTAAACGTCACTTTACTTACATATGGATGTGTGTCACTGGACAAAACACTGAACCCCTAACAGCCCATTCTCATCCCCTAGCTGTGCAGAACTGGTCCAAGCCCAGAAGAAATTGGGGAGGGTTGCATCAGGAAGGCATCCGGCGTAAAACTGTGCCAAATCAACACACAGACAATGATGAGCTGTGACGACCCTGAACTCATGGGATAAACCAAAAGACCAATAAAAACATAAAAAAAGCTTACGTATGGATGTGCAGTGTTTTTCATACTTTATTTTCCTTTTTCTTTCACATCATGTTTCACATTTCAAGTGCAGTGGCAGACTTTGAAGGTTTAGTGAATTCAGGACTTTCTAAGAGTTGAATTTAATTTAACTCAAAGCAAAATGGGCTCAACGCAAATATTTTATATGAGGAGAAGTACTGGTATTAATTTGACTCTTATCTTGATAAAAGCAACCCGACGGACAAACCAAGACCAGATGTCTTGGTTTGTTCAAAATGACGTCACTTGGCAAAAATTTTATTTTACCTGACTCTGACTCAAATTGGTTTACTCAGGATAGCAGTCAGTCACACATGGCACAGAGCAACGACACAATCCAAAAAGTAGATTACAAAAAGCAAATCTTCAAGAACTGCTCCAAGCAAAAGAGATAAGTTTCTGTTTCCTCACTCAGGGAATCAGGGAGCAGCAGAGCTCCTACTGCCTTCCACCCACAATCCCAACTCTGCTCTCACTACCAGAGCCATCTGTAAGCAGTTTGCTTTAATACCTGAAAATAGCACACACACACACACACACACACACACACACACACACACACACTAAGTGTTATAAAGTAAATAGAATTCTCTATCTACAAGCTCAAATACCAGCACTGGGGTAAGTAGGAACATTTTTGCTGTTTCCATGAGTCATCCATTTATCAATTGTCTAATCCACTTAAGGGCTTTTAAAAGCCACATGATGAGCAACTGTCAGCTGAGGTCAAGCTCTCAGTGAGGGTCTGTCACCCATGTTGCTGCAGAGTGTCCCGCAAAATGGACACTAGTTCAAACCTTTTCAGTCTATTCAGCATGTTCAGACACTGCCAGTGAGAGAACGGACTGAGATCGACTCTGGCGAGACAAACAGAAGCAATGTAAGCAACTAGATGACGAAGTCGAGAGGACGCACACACATGAAGCTGTTCTTTATCTTGATTTTATTTGAACATTCCTATATGACATGGCAGTGTGCAACAGAGAAACTGAAACTGTGGTGAACGTGGCGTGAGAATAGTGAGCAAACCCTGTTTGTATGCACAATCCTTGTTCCATTGTTAAACGATAAATACCAACGACCACCAACTGCTGGCAAACGCAGTCCTTTCCTTCCACGCAGGTGAAGAACGTTCTGCTAAAGTCTTTGTAGTGTGTTCCAGTGCCAGTACCTCTGTCTGGGCCAGATGACGGCATCGTGAGCTTGGTGCACTTCTGCCTTTATCACGGTGAAGGTCACAGGGGAGCTGGAGCTGATCCCAGCAATCTGTGGGCGTAGGAGGGATACATGCACCTGGTCGTCGAACAGGTCACTGGTCACAAAGACAGAAACAGCATAAGATCGGTTATTAACATAAAATGGGATTTTTGTGTATTTTTTTAAAAAAACTTAAACTAAACAGTGTTATGATTATTTACCTTAATGCAGAATTTCCACAGTTTATTCAAATCTTAACCACTTGAATGAATTTAATCAGTAGGTTATTGATAACAAGTCTGCACATTTACTACTAACTGTTTATCCGCGTTCCTCCATCCTGCCTGTACTGCCAGAATTCGAAAGATTTTGCTGTAACATGGTTTGTTTATGAGGCCTGACAGTGAGCAGCCCCACAATTATCATTTGGGTGGGTCTTGTGTCTAGAAGGTTTTTTTTTCTTGTTTTTTTAAATTCTCTGACTAACCAGATGATCACGCTGTGTCAGGTAAAGTGCAACCAACTAGTTAGTCTCCTATAATGGCTGCAACTCTGAGGAAAATGTACCAGTGTTGATGCTGACTTTCACCCGATTATTTGTTTGCATGTTGTCCAGAATCATGAGCTGTGTTCTCAAAAAAACAAAAAAAAACAAAGCCACGGATGGGTGTTGGATCACACTTGCATGCACTCATTTTGGTGAAACACTTCCCAGTGAGAAAAGACCTTAGAATAGGAAACACAGATGTCACAATCGGTTCATGGAGACTTCCACAGCTGTGGCCGCTTAGGAAAATGTGTCTATTTGTTTGTATGCAGTCATATAACAAGTCAAAAATAAAAATAAATAAATGGATAAATAAATATGTGCTACAGTTACTCTCACTCCCGATGAAAGAAGCCTCTGATCTGGGCACTTGCTCAAGTCAGGACTAAACAGAATTGACTTCAGATAAGTTCCATATTTAGACTGATGTCTTGTGAGGCCAGATGTGATCGGGATATTCCACTGTAGGAAATGAACGGCAGCTTGGCTTTTGGGAATGACCACCAGCTGGAGGCACTAAAATGTAAGTCAAAGGTTCAATCCCCATTAATATTTTCTACCCCTACCCCTCATTTGTTGAGTTTCCTCTCGAAACACAGTCATAAGGAGTGGTGGGTAAGATAAGGAGACAACCCTTCAAGACCCCTATGTCATTAGAGCTAAATGAATGATCTCATTTACTGAAGAGGGCCCAGTCAAACACTGTTCACTTTTTCATTAAACACACGTCACCAATGCTGCTTGCAATTTCAATACACTGTCTGCAGTGGTGGATAACAACTTTTTCTCCTTCCCGGACCACCTGCACTGGTTTTAGTGGAGTGATGCAGTGCCAAAAAAAGGAAAACATGATATGGAAAATAATGTGAAAATGTGGGACTGTCTTCCACTAACAGTTAAAGTTACATGTTACTTCATTAACTGGCTTATTAACATCAAGTGAACTGATATTATCCGGTGAACTTTTTGTTCAATATACATAATATTGAAAAAATATTCAGGCAATCTCATGGTTAAGATAATCTTTACGGGTCAGTTAACGATCAATCAAATCAATCTAAACTTTATTCATATAGCAAAGTGCTTTGGAGATGGTTGAAATTTGAAGACAGGTGCATCTAGCAAAGATAATAAAAACTGTCAAAACAGTGATAATAATGTATAATAGCACAATGAGACTAATGCAGAGAAATAAAAGGTTGAAGATAAAACTAAATTAAAAAATATAATCCATGAAAAATTAAAAGAACAAAATAAATACATTTAATTTGGATAAAATAAATGATATGTAATTGAATGCAATAAATGAGTAGCACACATTAAATATTTTAACCAAAAGCCAGGATAAAACGGCGGGTTTGAAGTTTGCTTTTAAAAGCATCTGGACTTTCTGTTGTGTGACCAAGGGGAACAATGGGACATGGGACCCAGTCCCACCCTGTCTGCTGCTGGTTTATAGTCCAGATATTTGACAGATCTAGGGACAGTTTTGATTAAAATCACCTCTAACACAATGGAAATAACATTTAAATGTTTTGCTTTCACTAACTTTATTGTATTGCACCTTATGCTGTGCACTAATGCAGTCATAGTACCACTGCTAGAGTTGTTGGTGGATGTATTGGATATTGGATCAGCTCATGAAGACACCAAAGATCCTTGTAAAATAACAAAAACTCTCTATTTTACATGGGTCTTATAATGGGTCTTATAATTTCATGAGTCATTGGGTGGTAATGAGTCAGTCGTTCAGAAAGTGGAAAGTACAGCACGTGTGCCCCTCAGTATTAAACCATGTGCATGAAAACCACTGAAAGCATCAGAGTATGACTTGATATTTCAGAAATGGATGTTACCAGTGTCCTGTGAGGCACAATTGTTCACTGTGACTGTCTAAATGGTTTTTAGAAGCACTGCAGACCATTTTGTTGGAGTCAAGCAGACTTTGGACCGTCCAGTGGTTTGTGCCCCACATGCTTGCACTATAACATTAATAGGGGCTAAACAGTAATGTTTATATGATCCAGCTAAAAACATAAATCCCTTCACTGCATTTAGTGATTCAAGGCAAACCTCTGGTGGACTGACGTTGACCAGTCTAAAACTGATGAGTCAAAAGGGGGACGGGTGTCATAGTACATCGGGTCAAAACCAACCCAGAATTCTGGGATGGTGTGAAGAAAGTTTGCTGCATGGCCAGAGTGATTTGCCATAACTTGGTAAAATATGAATTCTGTTCTCTACCAGAAAATCCTGAAGGAGAACACTGGCTCATCGGTCTGAGTTGAAGCTCAGTTACAACTGGGTTCTGCAGCAAGATAATGATCGCAAGGATAATAAGAAGTTGAGATCACAATAACTCAAGATGAATCAAATAGAATTTTGGTATGGGTTAAAGGCTATGAAGATAATGTACAAAATGATGAATGATGAATTTGCCACTGTTAATCTACATTCCTGCTCTAAGAAATTGGGGAGGGTTGCGTCAGGAAGGGCATCCGGCGTAAAAACTGTGCCAAATCAACACGCGGACAATGATCCGCTGTGGCGACCCCGAACACACGGGATAAGCCGAAAGGACAAAAAATAAATCTACATGCCTGCTCTAAAATATACAGATCGGATCTAAACAATGCATGAAAAACAAAGTCTTAAAAACAACAAATGCGCAAACAATAAAACCAATAAGACGAAACAAATAGTGTATGACTGTAACTTTGTTCACCCTGACATTTTTTACTGCCACCCCAACAAGACAGGCTTAATCTGGCCCTGCTTTAAATTGAATATACCTGCAATAGAGGTAATAATTACAAAACTGAAAGCTGAGGCGAAAGAAAGAGAGAACATTGTAATGTCCTCATGTAGATTATACTTAAATTTGCTATTTAGAGTTGACAGAAGACAAAACTGGAACACATACAAACCACATTTCCAGAATCGATGGGATGCTGTGTAAAATAAAGAAAAGAGAAAATAATGACATGCAAACCATTTGAATTTTATTTTTGACTGTGACTAGTGAAAAATATTTGCTCCTTTTTGAAGCTCCACATTCAGTAAAATTGGCTCGGGGTGACAAAAGACTGGAAACGTTGTGTAATGACAAAACAAAAAGTGTGAGTTTAATTGATTTTCAAGTGTACATAATATAATTAAAAGATTCAGAGAATCCAGAGAAATCTCTGTAGGGCAGATTTTTGAAATTGGGTTTGTACACATGTAAAAAATGTTGGTGTTCTGTGTTATTTCCCCTATTTGCACCTTGTTCTGTTGAGCATGAACCGTTGCTGTGAGGATTAATAATTTCCTCATCAGACATGGTAGGAGTGAGCTAATCCCAAGTCATCTCCACCCATTTATTTACTCATGCCTTATTGGAAATAAGTGTGCCGATGGAATCAGCACATTTATTTTTTCTCAAACTAGCCAGTGAACATTTTGTTCCTAATGGCAACAGCAAAAAAGAAACTTCAAGACACCAGTATGAATACATAATTGTGTGGAGGGGTGTCTCCTGCTTTTATACGATCATAAAATAAACACTGTGTGTGTTCACGGTTGTACAGGACTTAACAACATTTCCAATGCCTTTCATAATTTCCACATAGTGTAGGAAGTTACAGCCACATCAAAAGCATCATCTGTGTGCTGAAGAAAAATTAGCAATCTGTTCCAGCTGAAGTCATGAAAAGCCGATTATCATCGGCCCTGTGTCCTGTAAAAAAAAGGTAAAAAAATTGGCAATTGTTAACGACAGAAACAAAAGTCAGGGCAGCTGTAGACGGCATCAAGCTGAACTTTGAGTATACTGTTACCACTGATGTCAGCTCAGCCCGGTCCAGACAACTCAGGCAATTGTGAGCGTGACATAAAGTTCAACCAACAATCGAATTAGGAGTCGTCAGACTGCTGTGTGAGAGGCTTTGATTTTGAAGTCGTTGTTAGGTTTGTCCTCACTCCCCAAGGGAACATTTATTCTAAGACATTTCTCCTAATGATGAATGATTGTGGACCTGCTTTCCTTCATACTTGGATGATAACTCACACCGTACTGTATATAAATGCATTAAATAAGAATTGATTTACATCTTCTTTTTTGTTGTTAAAGAGTCAATTATTAATTATCTTGTGACATTCCAGCGGCTTATTAGGTCATTATTTCCTCTGTGGACATGACCTTGTAACTCAGCGGACATTACACCAGTTTTTGGCGAGCCACCAACCTAACAATGCAATGCTTTGGAGGAAGCAGTGGTGGTTTGAGTAATGACAAGCAGACAACAGAACAAAGATACATGGGACCAGAGTGATTAGTACTTTCACATGGTGCATTTTGCAGTATGTCCATTTTGCATTTGAATGAATTAAGAAATAAAGAGATAGACC
The DNA here is from genome assembly GCF_033026475.1 of Channa argus. Classification (NCBI taxonomy): domain Eukaryota; kingdom Metazoa; phylum Chordata; class Actinopteri; order Anabantiformes; family Channidae; genus Channa; species Channa argus. Next base: position 25,101,279 of record NC_090205.1, read on the forward strand.
AGCAGGGTAATGAACACTGATTTGTGTTCGATCTCAAAGTATGTTGGTGCTCAGCTTTCTGTCTAAGCACAGAGATATGAGGGAGTGAGGTTAATCTTACAGCATGCTGACTTCTGGAAACAATGTCTGGTTTATCTCACTGACAGACAAATGCTGCTCCCTCAACTTAGTTAAAAGCAATGAGCTGCTGAAAAGATATCTTTGCAGAGGTATTCATTGTTGCAAAGTCTATAAAAGTTTAAGCTGATAATGTACTAGTGTACTAGTTGTCATAGGATGTGGAGGCCTGGACAGGTTACTAGTCTACCACAGTGCCACAAATAGAGACAACCATTCACACTTGTGATAACACCTACTGAACATTTAGAGTCACCCTTTAACTGGAGTGTCTGTGCTTGTGTGGGTTTTGTCTGGGTAGTCTGGTGGTCTGATCTCGAACGTCCGTCAACTAGCTGGCTAGTTTGAAGTTAGCACTTTCTTGATCATGGACGTATTTTTGAATGGGCCTCCATGGACCCAAGAGGTTTGAGGGCTCACGGTACAGCGCATCTTTAGCTACTGTTCATTTTCTTGTTTGAAATTGCTCAGTTAAAAGACACAAAATGAACACAAAAAGATGCTAAATGGCTTGGAAATGATGTACCACAGCCTGAAACCATTCAAAAGAGGTGCAGAATGACTAGAGGTGCACATAACATCCAAAAGAACAATTGTAAGATGACCACACACACTGACTCAAAAGGGTGGTACCTTTTTATGCCTGTGTCTAGAGGCTCATTTCCAATTAATCCATCTTCTTGCTGTGACCAGGTTCATCTTTTTATATTGTTTGCAGCCAGGGAGCTAGCACAGTGTGTTCATTACAGCTTCCAAGTCTGAAAAAAAGCTGCTTTTTGCAAGTGGACATGAGGCTGTGGACAAAAGTGCAAGTGTATGAAAACTGAAACATTACTGGCCACAACACAATGAGCTGAAAGATGCTAAAACTCTCCGAAGAGCTGAAGTGGCCTGCAGCCTAGAATTACAATTCTCTGTTTTGTTGTGAGTAAGTCAGTATAAAGTTTACTTTACAGAGTGGTCATGTTATCCATTGCTATTCTAACAATAATGATCATTGCAGCTCTAAAAAGGAGCCATTTTGGAACACATTTTGCCATTTTTTGTTACTTTTAGTTTTGCACAGCTTATGGATGCATGTTCTCCTGAAATTTTACAGGCCTACGAGGAAACATGTGTGTTTCCATCTGCTACATCTACAGTAAAATGGGCCCATGCTGATAAAAATGAGCTCATATGCGTTGCTGTGAGTGACTTTGTCAATTGTCTATCAGATTTTATTTTGTAGGTGTGGAACAGTGAATAGCACAGCTCTGTGTCACTGCTTTTACTTCAGAGCAATCACGTTTTCAGGCTCTGCCAGAACACTGTCTTGGACATTCCTCTGTGGGAGATTTGTGACTTTGTTTTATCTGGAGAGACTTTATTCCAAGATGGCTGTTGAATAATTCTTTAGCTGTCAGTAGGATTGACCAACAAGAGGGTGCAAAAGGCATCTTGCTAATTATAAAATAATATTCCTTGCTTTTAAAAACAAAGATCAAAAAGGCCATGCAGAAAGCTAAATGGTCACATTTTGAAAAGGGGACCTACAGTGGTAGAGAGAGAAATGGCAAAAGATAGAAAAAGGTCAGAAGAAAATCCCACTCCAGATTTGTGACATCATCCTCCCCTCTGCTCACACACAGACCAAACAGGGCCATGTGTCTGGTTTTCATTTATTTTTTTTTCTTCCCCTGTTCAACCTCTTCTCTTCTCTTCCTCCTCCCTTTATTTTTTCCTTTTATTTCAAGAAAGTGGGAGGAGGAAGACAGAGTGTGGCAGCAATCCAGAAGTTTGAAACTTTGTCTCCCATCCAGCCTTGAACTGAGCACCACACCTCCTCTGGTTTGAGCCTGGGAGGTTCTTTATCTCTTTCTGCCTCAACCCTTTTCTCCCCCCTTTCATTCAGGACCCCTCTCTAGGCACATCTCTTCTTCAGTGGCCTTATCACTGCCTTGTTCAGCCGCCTTCCTGTGGAAGGTGGTGGAAAACCCAGCAAGAGGAATTTGCCAAGAGGATAATGATCAAAAGCCCAGCTTGCAGTCATTTTACATAACTGACACTATTATTGTTCTTCACAAACAAATACAGTGGAGTACAGCTATTTCAGCTCAGGGTAAGTCTTCCATTTGCTTTGTTGGCCTATGTTACAGGAAGAGGTTGCTTCTTGCAAAGCTTAATTTCTTCACTGTTTTCATTCGTTTAAGCATTGGCCTCAATTGCACCGTGTGTTGATTATAAATAGTGCATTGACCATAGCGCATCTTTAAGTCATAATATGGAAGCTTAGGATGGGTGTCTTAATCATAGGGTTCTACAATCACTTGGCTTATACTTCACAAATATCAGACAGCATGCGTTAGGCAGCATGACTGAAACCTATACTTTAGCGGTGAGAGTGCTGGAAGGGCAAGAGGTGAGCCACGGTTGGGGTAAAGGAGGAGACCTCAGCAGTGTAATGTTTGAGTGCAGAGAGAGAAATGTGTGCTCTCGTTCTCCGCTTTGAAAAAGTCGGAAATCGCTGCTCTCCTGTGTTATATTCTTGCTCCGTGCAAAAATGTTCTCATGTGCGACTGTTCTGCTAAACACTCTGGATTCATACATGTCATGTAATTGGGGTATGAGCAAAAATGAAGCCCCTCCTGGAGTGTTTTCGCTGTGATCTCGGCAGTGAACCTGTCAGGAGCTGCAGTAGTATGATATGTTTGTCATATGTTTTCTATGGAAAATGCAAGTTTTTGTGTAATAAATGCATCATGGAATAGAGCACATTCACTGTGCAAAAGGAACCTCCATAGTCTTTTGTATTGTATGTAAAACGATAATAAATATAACTGATAATTGTGTAATTACCAATGGTTTTGTGCATCTGATGAGTCTTCTCAATTGGCGCTTTAGTAATTCAATTAAAATGTAGTGTGCTGTTAATGGTAAACTAGCAGTTCTACATGTCCACACCCGCAGCATAGAGCTCCAAAGAGGAGCAGTTGGATGATTAGGTGTTTCCACTGCAGCAGTAGTTCATAACCACACCCTTTCTGAAATAATTACAGCAGTGTGAAGGAAAAGTGTGAAGAAAGTGTTTTCCGTACTTGTAGCCAGATGCACCAGGAGAAACCGTAAGGGGTTTGGTGCACTGGACAAATACGGCAGGGTGACAGAGGAGGACTCTAAGGTTTGGTGGACCAGGTGTGCGTCATTAATCTGTCAACAGAGACTTGGACAGTCTTGTAGGACAGAGAGGAACACAGCTGTGTCTGTACTGCAGAGCTGCGCGTGTGCATGTGGGATTTCATGCATAAATTGAGTTATTTTATTTGTTGAGTCACAGCATAATGGAATGATGGAAATTTGTCATAAATAATTCTCATGAGCTACTTGCTTCCACATATTTGTGTGTTTCCCTGTAACCTGTTGCCACGGCACAGAGAGCAAGCACTTGGTCAGTTTTCAGAAGACAGAGGAAACTTTGTGTGTGCTCCAGATTTGGTCTTTATGCATATGAAGTATTTTCAAATAATTTACAACCAGCATTTCAACAAAGCTACAGCTCCTCTTGGAAGCTCTTATCTAAACTCTTACTGGCAGAGCTGCACCCAGGAGGATTCTTAATAAAGTGTTTTTGGATAAAGAATATAGATCAGCATTAGCGTGTTTTATGGCTCCTCCGTTCTCTCCAGCTCTTTGTCGTTTTTTCCATGATGCAGAGCAGATGTCTTAAAACTTTGGATGTTTTTTTTTAAAGCCAAAATTCAGGAAACTAGTGCTCTGGTGTTATCTTTTTAAGGAAACAATGTAATGAAGAGACAACAATAAATGCCAAAAATGTAAAGAGGGAATAACAGTGTCAAGCATTGGTAAGGCTGAGCATCAGGCTTGTAGGGGAGATGATGATTGTTAGTCTCTGAAGTCATTTTAGGGGAAAAGAATCACGCAAACTGATCTCACTCAGCTGTTAACAATGAATGTTTAGTTCCTTAGTAGTAGCCGTTTTGTCATCTGCCTCTCTTCCGTCATCGTAGCCGATGCCGTATTAAGTATCAAGTTTAATGCTTGAACTCAGCCAGCGCTCAGGCCTACATTGGCAAGGGTGCTCGAACATACATCTGCTAGGTGTCAGACGGGCTAATACACACCAGCTGTGTGGAACTGCCTGAACAGCCAGCCTCCCTGTCCCTCTTTTAACTTTTATCGTTGATCCCCCCTCATCTGTGCCACACATGGCACATCACATCCTTACAGTTGAGAGGTGGATTGATGGCAGGTCCACATAGCCTCGTGACTGATTAAAGAACGTAGAGACTCAGCACACTGGGATGTTTGCTTGCAAAGTCAGACATTCTGCAAGTAATATTTCCCTGCCTGATGCCTCTAAGTGGCAGTGTAGAGTTGTTACACGCTCAGCAGCAGCTTTAGTTTAGATTTTTAAATTGAGCCTCATTAAATTGTGATCTCACTTATATTTGAGCCAGTTTTTAAAAAAGGGGGTTCAGATAAGCATCTATATGTAAGAGGGCTGACAGTGCTCAGCTTCTTCTGTGGGAAGTCTGTTACACTGTGGCTGAGGAGTTGTAACATGTAAAGACTGATGTCCGATCATAGGTTACTAATGCAGTATAGGTGGGTTTATACCTAAAGCAGAAAACTGTACAAAGAAGCAGAAAGAGCAAATGCTTGGGGAGCTTCCAAAAAGTTAGGGAAAACGGCCCCCAGTGGTTGCTCACGTTAGGAATTTTTGTGATGACTACTGTAACCCCCCTTTAAACCCCTCATGGGGCTGGATGGTCTTCCTCCTCTCAGGCTCCATCAGAGTATAGCATCACTATGGTTTGTGCACACAGACACATTCTGTGATATCACTGAACAATGTCCCTCTTTCCAACCCCAAGGTCAACATATACTTAATGACATTTTCTATAACTAGGGCTGTTGCAGTTGTGTGCAACTCTGCTCTTACAAATCAAGTGTGTTTATGCATGTGCCTGTTTGTCCTTGCTATAAATGAGTGTGTGAGGTCCAGCTGCAAATGTGCTTCAGTCTGCTTATGGCCACAAGCAGAGTGTATCTTGTTCTGACTTCTAACAATAAATATTACCAGTTAGCAGGAGATACTGTTATATACAGGAAAGTATGTTGTCCTCAGTGGATGACTCACACTTCTTTTCAGACTAGTTAAACATGGAGCTGAAATGGTGACTCAGCCTGTCATGATGGAACTTACATGAAACATCATAACAGATTATAACTCAGAGGCTGAACGTGCATGAATTTATGTAGTGTATAGCTGCAGCATCTAAAAGTCCCCCATATAATAAATTTGAAAATGTGTTAAAGGCTCATATGACAGAAAGAAATGTAGATTGTTTCCCAGGGCAATATGATTAAATTGGCTAAAAATATCACAAAGATTTCATTCATTCTAATCAGAATTGTCAAAGTGCTGTGACCTTCTAACTATAATCAGATAAGATATTTTGGCAAACACGTATATGATCAGTATCAACCCATTTAAATCTTGCAATAATTTGCTAAATGTCAGTATAACCTCGTTATGAAAAGATAATGTAGTTGCAGTTAAATTCCCCACAAAAATGTATTTGCTTTTTCAGTTTGGCTGTGTAAAAGGGAAATTCGTATGAAACAGGGCTGTTCTGTCATATTAGCTAATCAAAGAGCTCTCGTTCCAAGTGGCAAAAAACAAAAAGCATGATTCGTGCATTCAAATTGTACTTTCTTTCTGTAACGTAATTTCCCATGCTGCCTTTGTTTTGACTGCTTTTATCAGAAAACTGGAGCCCACTCTGCTACCATGTTTTCCTCTGTGGTGTTGAGGGGAAGCCATGCTGTTGACACATTGGCCAGGCTTGGCAAACTGCAGAGAAGTGGCTTTTGAGTGACCTGAAATCACATGAGCATGAGTACAGAACACAAACATCTGTTGGAGAGGTTCGTTTTCCTTGAACTAGGGGATTTTTTTTTATCTGGCATTGCAGATATTGCATATCTCAATGCAAGTAAAATAAAATGTGCCAACAAATGCACTGTAACCCTGTTTTCCCAGTTTAGACCTTTTAAAAGGTTCATTCTCATCTGTAAAAGGTGGTTTGCAATTATATTGGACACAGCACACTATAAACATGTTGACTCCTACTAACATAATGTCTGCAGTGTTGCGTTACTTCATTATTCCTGTGTAATGTGGATGACTTTGTGGTCTAGCAGAGTCACAGGTTTTCCTTCTCTTATGAAAGGGTCTATTTTACTCCACTGCTAAAATCATTTATTTTAATTAGCCCTCAAGTCAACTGTACGTTCAGTAAGACCAGGGAGACAGAGAAGTTTTTCACAGCTCAAAGTGTTGTGTGCTACAACTTTAGCATTTACTATTTTGTTATTTGCTCTGCCTGTGCTTAGATGCAATTTGGACTGTTAATATTTGTGTCATATTGGCAATGATATTCTCATTTAGCAGTTGCTAAAACCACTTTAATAGTAGTCACGTTTGCATCAAAAGTGACTTTGCGTTTTTGTATTTTTATAATAGTTTTTCCGGGTTTTACACTTTGCATGTGTAGAGGGAGCCTTAAAAAAGAATTTCATCCCACAACCATAGTATTAGAATTAGCATTATTTTGCAGCCTGCTTGGTAATTTCTCTCAAACAACCATCTCAACCTTTAGGTTTGATGTGCTATTACACTCAATTTAATGTTACATCTACATTTCCTGCTTCGTATGTATCAGAATCCATGACTGATGTAGTTTTATGTATTTTCTGGCACTGTGAGATCCATACTTGTTGCGCATAATTTAAAAAGCTCCTTCTTCACCCTGTTGTACTGCAAATATAATTTTCCTCACAGCTCAATCTACAGCTGCTCATAGTGCTGAGCTTTTATTGTGCCTGCCAGCAGGTTGTTAAAGGAACTCTACTCCCAGATGGTAATTTTATGATAAAGCCTTCACTGGCGGTAGCCCATCTGTGCCATCTTGGGGCATTTTATTTATTTCATTTAGAATCTTGTTTGTGTAAATCCGTCTTGATTGCACAATTGTCAACAATTTTGGTTAATTTAGGAGGCATTTTAGAGCAATTTTAAGCTGCTTCAGGATTTCATTTGCAATAGTGCTCCCACTTTCGCTGTCCTTGGATATTTTTAGGCCCATATGATCAGGGTGCTCTGAAATCCAATAGGTTAGATGTGATAGGTGCAGAAGAACAATTGTTTGCGTGCACATCCATGTGTTTTTAACCTAAAAAAACAGAGGTTAGTATCTGATCATATTTAATTAGTGTTCGATCTATTGTTTACATCCTGTACTTTAGGGTAACAGTAAATACAAAAGGTTACGCATTCTCTCTTTTAACCTTATGCACTTGTGCACATTTCCTTTAGCTTATAAATGAGACGTGGCGGCGAGGGGGCGTGGGGCGACTGTGGCGCAGGAAGGTAGAGCGGTTGTCCACCAATCTCACAGTTGTTGGTTCAATCCCCGGCTCCTCTGGTCACATGTCGAAGTGTCCTTGAGCAAGACACTGAACCCCAACTTAGTTGCTCCCGGTGAGTGTTGGCCAGCTGCATAGCAGCGCCCCCATCGGTATATGAATGTGTGTGTGATTGTGAGTGTGATTGGGTAAATAAGAAGCAGTGTAAAGCGCTTTGAGTGCCAATAGGTAGAAAAGCGCTATATAAGTGCAGACCATTTACCAAGTGCAGACCATTTATGTGTGTCATTTGTTTTGTTCCCTTTTATTTCCTAATATGAACTAACATCCTCATGGGGGAAAATCTTTACTAATATAAAACACAGCCCTGCTGTGAAAATTGACTTTCCACTTCAACACTTCTCCTAAGAACAAGTTATTTCCTTAGTTGGAAAATTCAGGCTCTGCCTAGAAGAAATCATCGCCAAAGCACATTGGATGGTAGTTTTAACAGGTGGTTTAGATCCTTGCCATTCTGAGCAACACTTCTGCTATTGATGCACTGTTCCCTCATTACTCTGATACTACTGAGCTGGTAGTTATGCTAAAAACCAATAGGATGAACAAGTCAGGTGTCAATTTTTTATTAAAAAAAATAGCTGCAGTTACCATGACATGTGATTTCGTCATTTTGAAGATTGGACAGGACGAACTGCTTGCCGCTCCCTGATGATAATGTCAAAATAGGAAAATGACATTTTTCAGCCGTAAGCAACTGATTGGTGGAGACATTGCAGCAAAAGTAGCAGCAGGCTCGTTCACAGTTTCCGAAAAGACTGTGAAATAGGTCTGACAACAGACATGCTTCTTGTCTACTTTAGTCTGTAAAAGATTAGATGTTACACACTTGGCAAAAGAAAGAAGCTTGTGCAATGTTTTGCAGAAGTGGTCAAACAATGATAACGAGTGACCAAACATTTCATCTCCACAACAGAAACTTTGTACACCCAATTGCTCAAGAAATATGTGAAACCAAGATGTGAAAACCTTAAAGAATGCAAAGTTTGTACTTTAAGCACAGAGATGTAACACCCACAATGTGGAGAGTCATCCAGAACATGCAAGCTTCAAACAGAAAGGCCACAGCTGGCTGGGATTTGAGCCAGATACCTTCTGCACAGAGTCATTTATGTTTATATATTTTCACATCATTTAACACACAATGTTAATACCACCTGGTGGTTTTCATGTTCACGGGGAAAAGTTAATGCTCCATCTGACTGATACAGTAGAACACATGGTGCATGATGATGCAGATCAGTCATCAACACAACTACATAGATTTGCAGAAATATGTACACAAAGTGTTTGCTCAAACTAACCAAAGCTGTTAGTGTTCACATCACTCACAGTCTTGTTGTGAAAACTGTGTGTTCTGATTGTCATTTTCTGTCCCATAATGTAAACGCTATTAAATTAGCGCTGATGTTTGGGCTTCCTGGTTTATACTCTCTTTGTGTTCCTTCTTTCTGATTCCACAGGTGTCCCCTTCGCTTCTCCTGAAAATGAGGAGGCATCGGTTGTTACCGCTATGTGCCCTTCTGGGTGTCCTGTTTGTAGGACTCCCTAAACTCGATGCTCAGGAAGGTAAGTTGTACTAACATTCATTTTTGTGCTCACTTTGCAGATGGTCTGTCTGTAATTAATGTTTCAGTTTTCAGCGGGATATTTTTTTTTCTTTTATGGTTTAACTCTGGACCTGTTTAAATATTTCAATAAAAAGTGAGAAATAATACATCAAATCATAATTTTAAACAAAAATAGGCATTAAAATAGGTATAGGTTGTTGTTTTTTTTCATTCTAATATTGATTAACTAGTCATATTAAAGCATTTATCTATATATGGAATGAAAATCAGAACAAAATGCCTAAGGAGTCTTAAATAGCCAAATCCAGTCAGATGCTTTTGAAAAATAAAGCAGAATAATGTTACCTAAAGTTGTGTTGTGCAATAGTTTTTAGTTTGGTACCAAAACAATATTTTGGCACCTAATGAAAAGCATTTTTTTCACTAGTCTTCACTTCTGTCCTCCAAACACTCTTTTAAAGATTGTGCACAAGGGTTGGAAGCTGATATGTACTTTCTAGTGGATTCATCCTGGAGTATGGGAGAGGAGAACTTTGAGCATGTCAGACAATTTTTATACAGCTTGATACAATCGCTGCACCAGGTTGGAGGGAACAGGTTTAAATTTGCCCTTGTGCAGTACAATAGCAGGCCTGAGACTGAGTTCCAGCTCAACACCTACGAAACAACACCAGAAGTCCTTTCACACATCAAGGCTATGTCTTATCGTGGTGGGGGTACCCGGACTGGCCTGGGCCTGGAGTTCTTGATGCGTACACACTTGACCACTGCTTCGGGCAGCCGCGCTGTTGAAGGAGTGTTTCAGGTGGTGGTCGTGCTAACAGACGGGCGCTCCCAGGATGATGTGGCTGAGCCAGCTCAGGTGTTGCAGCTGGCAGGGGTGGAGTTGTTTGCAGTAGGAGTTCAGGATGCAGTGGACTCGGAACTCAGGGAAATGGCTAGCCAGCCCTATGACACTCATGTTTTCAGTGTAGACTCTTTCCTGTCGTTGCGGGATATAATCCAAGATTTAGTAGTGGGCCTTTGCAGTGTGGTGACCCAGTCAAGGGGTGCTCCTGTGCCAAAAGAGTCCCCTGTGGCTGAAGAAGGGAAAGGTAATGAAATGGGACCAGTGTCACTAAAACACTAATGAACCTACATGTGCAGGAAGAAGCTGCTGCATATGTGGTCTTTACACTGGATTTTTTTTATTAACACAATCACGTATTTGTTAACCACAATAACCTTTCACTATCCACCTGCAAAATTAACATCACTTGTTCTTTCCACTTTTAATGTGCCCCTAATGCTTTAAAATCACAGTATGAATTGCATGCGATTGCATCTTAGTTTAGAGTGTCCTTAATAATTATGACATTTACATGTGCAGAGTCACATCTAATGTGGATTGAGTAAAAGCTATTTAGGCAAGATTAGCATTTTGCTCCAGGTGCTTTTAAGTAGGGTTGGTTGTTTTAAGGCTATGTTAGCATAAAGTAATTACCTCTATCATAACTTAAGAGCATTGTCAAATAAAGCCTGTTTGTAATAAACACAGCTGTAAGTCAAAGGACACATGATCACAGAATGAAATAGTAACATCCATATAATCCATCCTGACATTACCACAAAACATTCCTACACTAAGTCTGAAAATCAACATGGTCTCAAAGAAAATCACGTCTATCTAATCAGTCAGTTAGCTTTTAACAATAGCTAACCACGCACCACCGCTTTTGTGTCTTGCATATGTACAGTATGTCTGTCTTTATCAGTCACAATGTCTATGTGTTGAAAAAATGTTCAATATTGTGTATTTGAAACAGTGATGAACCTGTCTGAACTCATCCTTGACCCGTGGAAGAAGTACTATCATGTTTTTGAATATGTAGGTGTTTAGAAATTATTTTTCAGATAACTTAATGGAGTGCCAATGATGGATTCCAAATAAAAGTAGTGAAAATTAAATTGGAAACATCACCAATACAAGTTTTTTTTTAAATATATATATTACATGCACAGTAATTACATGTAACAAGTTTTCAAGTACTGCAAACTTGTAAACACCAAGGATGGGTCATGGGGTCATGACTGGTCACTTTATCTGAGGTCTGTAACAAGAGTCTGCATGGGAAGGCTGAACTCGGTGGAGTTTATTCAAAGGATTCTTCCTGTTTACTTGATTTATTATTAGTGAACGTCATTTGATTGCGTTCAGCCCTTGTACCTTATTTTAAAAAAAATATTTACGTCTCAAACAAGAAGTGTAAAGTTTTCAGTTCAAATACCAGTAAACACATTATCAAAATGAGTTTTCAATTCTTGACCTTTAGATGTTTGAATGGTCAAATGGAAGCTATTAGATTTATTCCTATACAAGTGGTTAATATTCACAATGGTTGCAATGTGTCTACTGCACTTTATCTGCATCCTCATTTTACTTCCAATTTAAATATTCATTCTCTAACTTATATCAACTACATTTAGGGGGGGGAGAATCAATAAAATGATTCAGGAAGTCTCCTTGGTTCAGCCAACATGTAGTATGATGTGTTTTGTAATGTTGTTATTGATTTTTATTCTGAATGTTAATTGACACATGCAGTGACATGCTAGCACAAGGTCTTTAAGTTCTTTGTCTCTGTCTCACTATGTTAACACTGTCACAAGTTCCATTTTGTTTTGTTTTCTCTCTCTCTCCTTAAAGCGCAAGATTCAGCTGACCTAGTATTCTTAATTGATGGATCACAGAACGTTGGACAAGCAAACTTCGCCATTGTGCGTGGTTTGGTTTTGAAAATCGTTGAGAGCCTTGATGTGGGCAGGGACACTGTTCGGGTAGCCTTGGTCCAGTACAACGACAGCCCAGAATTAAAGTTCTATCTAAATAGCTATGACAGCAAATCATCAGTCCTGGCGGCCGTGAAGGCTCTAACCTTCTCAGGGGGCGAGGAGTCTAACCTGGGAGCTGCCTTGGAGGAAGTGGCCGAGAACATTTTGAACCCCACAGCTGGGGGCAGAGCAGACGAGGGTGTGCCCCAGATGGTGGTGGTAATCGGTGCGGGGGAAAAAACTGATGATACTGTTGCTGGTGAACAGGCACTTAAAAGGGCTGGCGTTTTCACATTTGGTGTGGCAGTTGGTGATGCTGCCACTACAGATCTGAAAGCAGTTGCTACCGGAGAGAGCTTTGTCCTGTCTGCCCCTGATTTCAGAGAAATAGAGGGCAAGATTGACCAGCTGCTCCCATACATTAATGGGGTAATCGAGCGAACCATTTTGATTGAGACTGAGATCACAGAAGGTAGGTAACTCCTCTGTAAATGTTGGCACGGCATTGTCACTGTGGAAGGCGACTTCTTAACTTTAAAGATTATGGTGAATCTAATATAGTGTGCAAGGTAAGATGTGCTTTTGCCGAAATTGAAATTGTCCATCTGTCCATCAGTAGGGTTTTTAACATAGATGCTGATGACCGTAAAAGTTATTATTAATTTTCTATACTGACACTGTAAAACAGTTCAGTGGTTAATATTGATTTAGACTGATAGACATACATATGTGTGTCTTTGTGTGTGTGTGTGTGTGCGTGTGTGTGTGTGTCTGAGTGTGTGTGTGTGTGTGTGCATGCTGCTACCATGTTATCACAAACAAATAGTAACAATAACAATAGTAAGTAACAATAGTAACAAATAGTACTTACACACTGGAAAAAGCAGAGTTCTTTTCTATCTCGGTATGTAATATATGCACACATATTTCTGTTGACAAGGTCAGACAATGCACAAACAAAATGTAACATATGGCAGATAAAGATTTGTTCTTTGTTTTTGTTTTAAATTGGGTTTATATCTCTAATAAATAACATTAATAACTCATAACATTAATGTTTCTAATTCTATTCAAATTCATTCCACATTGCTTTTCTATACTCTCTTGTTAAAACATCCATTAAAAATGGCAGTATCGGCCCACAAATATATAAAAAAATTAAAATGAAATCAGATAAAAATAAAAAATGCAAATCTTAATACACAGTACTCTTGATGGCCTTTGCTAGGCTTCATTAATATTTAATATTCATTTCTTAAAAGTAGAATCTGTTCTTACATTAATGTTATTTCTTTTCATTTCAGTCTTGGCAGTTGGACCACGAGACATCATTTTTCTAATCGACAGTACAATGGGTACAACCCTAATCAACGCCGTGCGTGAATTCATCAAGCGATTTGTCGACACCATGCCAATCGGTCCAGATCAAGTCCAAGTGGGTGTGGCCCATTTCAGCAATACCCCTCAACTAGTGATGGATCTCAATTCCTATGCATCTAAGGATGAACTGATTGCTAATTTAGTTGGTATCAGACCGAAACCTGGACAGGCAATCAATATTGGAGCAGCCTTAAACTTTGTGCGGACAAATATGCTGCAGCCTGACAAAGGCAGTCGCATTCAACAGGGGGTACCCCAGCTGGTATTGTTGATGACCAGTAAAGCATCCAGTGACGATGTTACCCTGGCTAGTAGGGCTCTTCACCAAATGGGTGTATTAACATTGGCTGCAGGCTCCAAGAGTGCTAATGAGGAGCAGTTGAAGCAGATTGCCTTTGTTGAAAGGGTTGTGTTCATGATTAAGGATTTCCGCTCTCTGCTTCGCAACCCAACAGCAATTACTGATGCACTCTCCACTCTAGCTGGGGTGGTGACTGAAAGGCCAACAGAGCCAGGTAACTGTTTTGTCTTCTAACACACTTATTCCATTTAAAAATTAATACAAAGTAATACAATGAATGAGTTAACTTAGTTAACTTTATGTTAATACATTACACAAATTAATGAAACAGTTCCTTAATTAACCCTGTCTCCTAATAATTACTTTACACCTCAAATGCAAATGTAGTTTTGTGTTTTTGAGGGGATAGTAATTGCAAGATCACATTTTTGTTAAAATGAGGAAATTTAAGTTGCCAAATGTTCCCAGATAACTTATGTTTGTCCTTCAAAATATACAATCTTGCAGTAACATCCACTTTGACAATAGTGGCATGACTTTTAATGGTTGAATCTAGGTCCTAAAAGCCACTTTAAAAAAGGCTTCCCTTTATTAAATGTAGTGCTTCATTTGTTCAAAAAAAACAAAACAAAATATATTTCTGTGTGTGGTTTAGTTAAACATAGTACACAGTACATATACACAGTATTACATGTGGGTAATATATGTTTTTTGTTCTATTTCCCCAGTGGTGGAGATAACCACAGTGCAGACTCAAAAAGTGGTCAGAGACATTGTCTTTCTTGTGGATGGCTCAAACTACATTGGCAGCACCAACTTTCCCCATGTGAGAGACTTCATGATCAACGTGGTCAACCAGCTGGATGTACGTCCTGACAGGGTCCAGATTGGTCTCCTGCAGTTTGCTGAGAGACCAAAAGTGGAATTTAATCTGAACACCTATAACAACAGGCAAGATGTTGTGCAGAAAATCTCTCAACTCAGGCTGACTGGAGGTTCAGGTTTGAACACAGGAGCTGCTATGAATTATGCCCTCATCAACATGTTTACGTCATTAGCCGGATCACGCAGGAGGCAGGGAGTCCAGCAGGTGTTGGTTCTGATCACGGGTGGTCCTGCTCAAGATGAGGTTAAAAGCGTAGCTGATCGATTGGCTCTGGGTGGTGTTTTGACCTTCACAGTCAGTTCTGGGCAAGCGGATGAAGAACTTCTGAAAACAGTTGCCTTTGTTCCAGATTTGGCTTATCATGAAACAAGGTTCTCCAGTTTACCAGCTATGGCAGAAGTAATCATGCCAAAGTTGATAACGGTGGTTGGCGATACAGATGTAACAACAATCCCAGAGGAGTCTAGTGAGTTTTGCGTTTCTGTTTCATTAAATTAATTAATGTGATTTAAAAATATCAAACTGTAATAAAACATCCCATGAGCAACAGTTGATTTCGTTTTTTTCCCCTCAGGTGCTGAAAGGGATGTTGCCTTCCTAATTGATGGCACAGACAATGTTCGAGAAGGTTTTGCTGCCATTCGGGAATTTATCATTAAAATAATTGAACTACTTGATGTTGGGATGGACAGGGTACGAATTTCAGTGGTTCAACACAGTGAGAGGCCAACAACAACTTTCTACCTAAACACTTATCAAACCAAAGATGAGGTTATACGAGCTGTCAGGGTGATGACACCAACTGGTGGACAACGTCTAAACACAGGAAATGCTCTAAGATTCATGAAGGACACTATCTTCTCTGAAAGGCAGGGTGGCCGAGCTGGACAAGGTGTCCCTCAGTTTCTGATTGTTTTGGCTGGAAGTAGGTCCACGGATAATGTGAAGGACCCTGCTGGTGCGCTAAAGACAGAGGGAGTTGTACCATTTGGTGTTGGCGTCAAGGATGCAGACCGAAAGCAGATTGAGGACATTTCACACAATCCTTCCTTTGCTTTCACTGTGAGGGAATTCAGTGAGCTTAGCACCGTACCGCAGAGACTCAATAACTATGTGAGCCTCCCAAGGGAAGAACTAGCCGTCGTTCTACGGGAAGGTAAGAAAATTCTTGGTTGAATCTTGCCCGTTGCATTGTTAAACTTGTTGTAAAAAAAAAAAAAGCAACACATCTGCTGATGTTGGTGCTTTGTAACGGAATCTTATTTGTTTTGTCTAAGTGCAAAGTGATAAAAAAAGAGATATTGTGTTCCTGCTGGATGGGTCTGATAACACAAGAAATGGATTTCCAGAGATAAAACTCTTTGTTAAGAACATAGTGGAGAAACTTTCTCTCAATGAGGGCCAAGTCAGAGTGTGTGGTTCAGTTTGCGGATAACTCTGAGGTCAACTTTTATCTCAATTCTCTCACAACAAAGAATATTATGATAATAAAAGCCATAGATAATATAAGACACTAGGGTGGGAGCGCTGTTAACATTGGAGGAGCTCTCCAGTTTGTGAGGCACAGCATCTTTACTTCCTCAATGGGCAGTAGAAGACTAGAAGGTGTGCCCCAGATTTTAATTCTGCTAATTAGCAAACCATCCACTGACAATGTAAGAAACATAGCTTTTGCTCTGAAAGAGCATGGAATTTTATCAGTGGGAGTTGGAGTTGGAGATGCTAACCTTTCAGAGTTGGAAATGGTTGCCTTTAAACCTGGTTTTACATAAAAAGTCAATGACTTCTCCAAGTTGCTCTTAATTCAATCACAACTTTTTGCAACACTTAACAAAAACAATGAGGAAACCATTATTGTAATACAGTTTTACACTACCTATATTTCAAATACAACTTAATGCTAACAAATTAATACTAACTCCTACTCAAATGCAAATTTCTCACTCTCTGATGATATAATTTTCTGAGTTCCTTTGGGATTCTTTCTGTTGCATGCAGTCTTAGATTTCTCTTGCAATGAAGTGTGTTTTGTTTGAAAAATCTACTGTATATCTCAGGTTTTCCCGAGTGTTGCTTTTTTTATACTTCTTTCCAGTGTGGTATTACTTTGAAGCTGGATCGACATGTTCTTTCATACATCTTTTTTAAAAAGATGGTTCTTCAGCAGTTCTGTTTGAAATAATGGTATTAGAGCAATAGGTCATCTGTCTTTTCACTCTCAGTTTTGTTCTGTGAACCTATAACTTGCTCATGCCTATGAGAATGGATGAGTTTGGAAGTCTTTACTGTGCAGTTCGTGAATTGTCTTCTCTATCTGTATCACCTTGATGATGAAGGGAGAAATAAGAGGGACATAGTGTTCCTCCTTGATGGGTCGGATGACTCCAGAAATGGACTTCCAGCTATTCGAGAGTTCATTAGAAGAATGGCGGAAGAGCTGGACATTGACAAAGATAAGGTTCAAGTGGCTGTTATACTGTATAGTGATGACGCCACAGTTTACTTTAATTTAAAAACACACAGATCCAAAAAGGCTATCATCTATGCTGTGAGAAGTCTTTACCACAAAGGAGGGAGGCTTCGGAACACTGGAGCTGCTCTACAGTTTGTGAATGACCATGTTTTTACAGCTTCTTCTGGGAGTAGAAGCCTAGAAGGAGTCCCTCAGATTCTGTTTTTGCTGACTGGAGGCAAATCCGACGATGAAGTTTCTGTAGCTGTATCAGCCCTAAAAAAAACTGGTGTCCTGACTTTTGCCATTGGAATGAAAAACGCAGCGAGGGAAGAACTTCAAAAAATTGCCTCGTCCTCCTCATTCCTTTTTAACCTGCCTGTCTTTGGTGAGCTTTTGTCCATTCAGCCAAAGATGGCTGCATTTGTCCAGGCAGAAATACAAACCGAACTTCCTATTCTTGTAGGTAAGAAGTGAGACAGATTCATAGTTTAGCAGTCTCCTTGCTCATGATTAGTACATTTGACGTTTCACAGTTTGAACTGTAATGAAACTGAATCACTTTCTGAAGAAAGTCAGTTTCATCAGTTTCATGTTCCTCCACTGGCTGGATCCACTTTTCTGGTTATGCTGTTTCTTATTCAGCTCTTATTGCTTTTTTTCTTGTGCCTTGGAAAGTCTTTTGTTGACAGTCTCATATCAGCATACTTCTTTCAATCATTAGCACTCTTCCTTTAGCCAGTGATAATCAGATCATGGGCTAAAATATAAAAAATAAAATTCTGAAATCTTTCCTTCATTTGTGAAAGAGGAGTATGCTCCTTATCTTCTACTGTTCTTCTTAGTATCTCAATTATTTCTTAATCTACCAGTTTTCTAAACATTTCTTACATCTTACATGTTGCAAATTAATGTATGTAATGAATGGACCACAATATATGTCAGCTTATATATTTAATATCAGATTCATAAAAAGGTTTTATGAATCTTACAGTACCTACTGTTGTGGGTAAGAAGTGAGAGAGGTTCATAGTTTGGCAGTATCCTCACTTCTTATCCTCCCTTCATCTTTCATAGTTTGAACTGCTCTGAAACTGAATCACTTTCTGAAGAATGTCAGTTGATTAGTTTCATGTTCCTCAGACTGTCTCTACTGGCTGGATGCAATTTCTTGGTTATACTGTTTCTTGTTTAGCTCTCATCAATGCTTTCTTGTACATTGAAGAGTCTTTTGTTGAGTGTCCCATATCAGCAAATTTCTTTCCACTAATCGTACTCTTCCTTGAGCCGATGATAAACACACCATTGAATGAATTTTTAGAGAATGTTGAAATATTTCATTTGAGAAAGAGGAACATGCTCCTTGCCCTGTACTGTTTTATCAATGTCTCAGTATTTTTCTTCACTACCAGTTTTCTTACAATTTCTGACATCTAACATGTTCCAATTAATGGGTGTAATGATTGAATCACTGCATATATCATTTCATAAATTTTTTTAACAGATTCATAAACATGTTTCCATATTCTTTTTTCCTTAGCTGAATTAGAGTCCCCACAAAAAGACATAGTGTTTCTGCTGGATGGGTCAGATGACACGAGGATTGGCTTTCCAGCAATGAAAGGTTTTGTCCAAAGAGTGGTAGAAACACTCAGTGTTGGTGAGAACAAAGATCGTGTTTCTGTGGTCCAGTATAGCAGAGATCCAAAGACGCATTTCAGCTTGAACACCTTCACAGAAAAACGTGATGTTCTTAATGCGCTCCAGGAGTTGAACCATCTAGGGGGCAGACCACTCAACACTGGGGCAGCTCTGAACTATGTGAGAAATCATGCTTTCAGTGACTCCTCAGGGAGCCGGCATCAAGAAGGTGTACCTCAGATAATGATTCTGTTGAGCGGGGGGAGATCTCAAGATAATGTTGCAAGTGCAGCTGTGGCTCTAAAGCGGGAGAAAGTTGTTCCATTCTGTGTAGGTACAAGGAATGCAGACGTACTTGAGCTCCAAGTCATCGCACATAACCCTTCCTATGCTTTTTCTGTGCCTCGCTTTGATGATATTGGGAGCATCCAAACACAACTTGTGTCATTTATGAAAAGGGTGCCTCGACAGCAGCCAACACTAAAAACCCAGAATGCATTAGGTAAGACCATCTCTCTCTCTCTCTCTGTCTAGTTGATGACGTAATGTGTGTTACTAAGCATCATCCGTGTGTCTGATGGCGTCTGTTCTGCATATCAAACTGAATCTACTCGACGCGATATTGTACTTTTACCTGATTTCTCAGATAAAATGCAAAATGAATTTCGGGCAATACCTGGTTTTGTTGAAAAAAGGGTGGAGACTGACTTTAGGCACAATTGTGTCAGAGGAGATGACATAGAAGCACAACATATCCACCTATAGCCAAAAAAGTTGGCTTAGCAGTGTAAGAAAGTTTTTGGATTTCATGCATATGCAGACGAACATGTAGGCTACAGTATGCACACTGTCAATTCCTTCATATTGTAGATGTCACATTGGTAAAGGAAGTACGTGTCAGATAGTTTGCTATCCTTAGCCCTGAAATGGAAATTGTAACACTAAGGTTTTAGTTGTGTTGGTAAAGTTATAATAGCACTGGACAGCATTTGTCATTGTTATTTATAAACCAGTATCAAAGAAGCAACAAAGACAAGTGCATTCAGGTCAATTTAGTTTTAATGTAATTGAAAAGGACATGATGTTGTTTAGAAGTATAGCGAGGTCAGTGTTACAAGCACTGATGAAAACTATTGCTTCAAAATATGTAGACCCATAAGTAGTTACTATAAGCCTGTTTAATCTCACACACAAATATTCCCCGGTTTATTGGAAATTATTTTAATTTAGTTGACATTGTGTTGATTGACACATTCTAGGACTTGTGTTTATAATAATCTGGTTGTCTTTTTAATATTTATTATATTTTTATGAACCTCTTCTACAGTTACAGACTCTTCTTACCTTCCCACACTTGTATTGAGTGTAAATCATATACAAAGTAGTGACACCCCTACCATTAAGCACAGAGGGTCACTCTGCAATTTCATCAACGAAAAATGGTCATTTGAATTAGTGCAGCAAGTTGTGCATGTAGCTTTATATACATTTGGAAGGATGATAAAAAACTTTCAATCTTCAAAAAAAAAATGCTTGTGTGATTACAGATTCCAACAGAAGAGATGTTGTTTTTATGCTTGATGGCTCTGATGATTCTCAGCCACAATTCCCTTATATTAAAGACTTTGTGCAGGGAATAGTGGCAAACCTAAACGTTGATGCAAACAAAGATCGTGTGGCTGTGCTTCAGTACAGTGACACGGCAGAAATCAATTTTAACCTAAAACGTTACTCAACGGCCAATGAAGTTCTTGAAGCAGTAGAAAGTCTAAGTCACAAAGGAGGTTATACTCAGAACATTGGAGCAGCTCTTCAGTACGCAAGGGATCATGTATTTACTTCTGAGTCAGGAAGTAGACTCCTAGAGGGAGTTCCACAAATACTCATACTACTGACTGGTGGAAGATCTGGAGACGACATAAGAACCCCAATGAGAATGCTGAAAGAGGCTGGTGTCATTTCAGTTGCCATTGGAACAAATGATGCAGACACCTTAGAGCTACAGACAATATCTCATGAACTGAAATATTTCATCTCTATTACCGGTTTTGAGGATCTTCCTGTAGTTGAGAAAGATGTGTTGTCATTGTTAGGAGAGGCTTCCCACCATGCAGAGCAAACTCCTCCTAAAAAGGGTTTTGGTAAGATGCAATGTAATTTGCCTTTTTGCTAAAAACATTCACGGGAATTATAGGGAACTGTCATGGGAGCTGCTCACGTTACCTATAGAATCATATTGCTATTGTTTCCACGTTTTCTCTTTTTGCAGATTCCAAGAACAATGATGTAGTTTTTCTTATTGATGGATCATATGACTCACGAGATGGCTTTGAAGAGATACGAGGCGTCATAGAAAAAATAGTCGGGAGTTTAAATCTAGATGAGAACAGAGATCAAGTGGCTGTTGTTCAGTACAGCCGTGATGCCACAGTCAACTTCTATTTGAATTCTTACTCATCCAAGAATGATGTGCTCAATTCTGTTAGAACAATGAGGCATAAGTTGGGACGACCGCTTAATATTGGCAAAGCACTGGCATTTGTGAGAGATAATGTACTTGCTGCTTCAGTTGGAGGCAGAGGTGCAGAATCAGTCCCTCAATATCTGTATGTATTTAGTGGTGGGCGGTCAGAGGATGATGTAAGAGGACCAGCACAGTCACTCAAAGAAAAAGGAATAAAGACTGTTAGTATTGGAACAAAGAATGCTGATACTTTGGAAATGCAAACCATCTCTTTTACACCAGCGCATAATTTATATGTAACAAACTTTAAGAATTTGCAAAGTATACATGCATTTGTGGAAGGCGCAATGAGGGGCACTCAAGAGGCAACTGAATTTCAAACTGTTACTGGTAAGAAGTAGCTTTTTAGTCGTTTTAACAATTTAGATAGTCTAAATAAAAGTAATGTGATTACATGCCACATGTATATTTCAATGTTTCTTCAACAAATATGTTTTGTAAAATTTTTGTTTGTATCCATTTCAGACACACTTGCAGAATTAGAACTTCAAAGTGCTGATATTGTCTTTCTTCTTGATGGATCTGATGATATGCAAGCCAGTGAAAGACATATTCTGGATTTTGTCAAAGAGTTTGTCAAGAAACTAGAAATTGGGCCAAGCAAAGTACAAGTTGCTTTGATTCAGTACAGCACCGAGCCCAAAAGTGAATTTATTCTGAACACATACTCACTAAAAAATGATGTGTTGAGTCATTTGAATAATACAAAACTAAAAGGAGGGCACACTGTGAAAACTGGTGGAGCCCTTGATTATGTTAGGAAAAATGTGTTTACAAGTTTATCAGGAAGCAGAGTCCAGCAGGGAGTCCCACAGGTACTGATTCTGTTAAGTGGGCAAAAGTCAGAAGATGATGTCTTGGGGGCCGTGGGCAGACTGAGAAACACCGGAGTTGCCCTTTTCAGTGTTGGAGTGAATAATGCTGATAAGATGGAGATGGCACAATTAGCACAAAGTCCTAGAGCTATGTATTTTGTCAAAGACAAATCTGAATTTCCTCTTGTGAAAGAAGAGTTGTTGTCAGCCATTGCATCTCACAAAGAGACTGTCAGCCCTGGTATAGGTGAGTTAAATGTATTAATTTTATTTCATTTTTCTTTCATTTTTCTTACGATTCTTAAATGAGTAGGTTATAATTGTTAACTAACTGCATTTTTATGATGATCAGCATTCCCAGGTCCAATATCGATTATGAAAAGAGATATTGTCTTTCTCATTGATGGATCTGATGATGTCAGGAGTAGATTTTCTGCCATACGTGACTTTCTTGTGAAAATGGTTGAAAGCTTTGACCTGGATCAAGGAAAAGATCAAATCTCTGTTGTACAGTACAGCAATAACGTCGAACTCAGTTTCGGCCTGAATGCTTACAATACAAGCAGGGATGTTCTTAATCATGTTGCCAGCCTGAAACCAAAAGGTGGAAGGCCACAATATATTGGAGCAGCACTGCAGTTTGTGAGGGATTATGTCTTTGTTCCAAATGCCGGAGGCCGACTTCATAAAGGTTCCAAGCAGATACTTATTATGTTGGCTGGTGGAAGATCTAGAGATTCTCCAAGAGGCCCAGCAAGTATGCTTAAGACTGCAGGAGTTGTCATATTTGCAGTTGGATCAAGAATGTCAAATTCAGCAGAGATGCAAGTTATATCCTCAGATTCAAATTATGCTTATTTAGTCCCTGATTTTATAAATCTGCCTCGTATTCAAAACAGTTTGATGAGTCACATTACTCAAATTGGAGTTGAGAAGGAAAGTACAGCAGGTAAGAAATGACATTACTGATATATATAATATGTATAAAATAAGTAATATTTAGCACCCGATTATACCTGTATTACTATGAAATCCTTATAAAACAACAATTTTGATCAGCAATTGCGCTATTAATACAATGAAAAAATATATTTTCCGATTTCATTAGATCTAAATAAACAAGTAATACATTTTCAACCAATCCAGAGTTTGTGCAGAGTGTGATTTGACATAAAACCTATTAAAGTCTGTAATTAGGTTAAGCAATGTGGCACAAGCAACACGTTTTTTTTAAATTCATTATTGTAAATTAAAATGTATCCCATTCTGTATAACAAATATACAAATACTGTCAAAAAAAGTAGAGAGACTTATTAAAAGATCTTCAGCTCAGATGTCTGATTAAATGCAATTTGATTTAATTAATATTTACTCTAATAGAGTACATTTTAAATACAAAGCAAAAAATGTTTACCAACAATTTACCAGTGAAGAAAGAGCTACATATTACATAACTGAATATTTGCAAAAGGAAAAATATTTTGTATTTGAAAAATGAAAACGAAATTTGTAAAAAAAACAAAAAAAATATACAACGTCAACTTTAGTAATTCCAGACGTGCAAACTCTGTTTTACCAAACTGAGATCGGCCAGTGCCACTTTGACACCTGTGCCAGCATCCATACATTAATTCACAAAGACTGAGGATAGATTTTATGATGTGACTTTGACAAGAGACAGTTTTACCACATGAAGTTAAATATATCTTGTATCTTATGTCCCTTAGTGGAGAAAAAGCCAACAGGAAGGGATGTTGTGTTTTTGTTGGATGGATCTGATGGCACTAGAACTGGATTCCCAGCTATGAGAGACTTTGTCCAGAGAGTAGTAGAGACACTGAGTGTGGGTGATGACAAAGACCGCGTCTCAGTGGTTCAGTACAGCAGAGACCCAGGTGTCCAATTCTATCTGAACACATACACCACAGAAGGCGAGATCCTTGATGCTGTCAGAGGCTTAAGCCACAAGGGCGGCAGACCCCTCAACACTGGAGCCGCTCTCCAGTTCTTGAGAGGCAATGTCTTCACGGCTTCTGCAGGAAGCAGGAGCCTGGACAGAGTTCCACAGGTGCTAATATTGCTAAGTGGTGGAAGGTCATCTGACAGTGTGGATGCACCAGCCTCTGCTCTCAAGCAGATGGGTGTACAGACCTTTGCAATTGGAACCAGGAGCTCTGATCTCACTGAACTGCAGAAGATATCCCATGATCCCAGTAGTATTTTATCTGTGTCTGAGTTTACTCAACTTCCCAGTGTTCAAGAAAAGCTCTCCTCTGTGATGAGCACAGTTCTAGTGAGGGCAACGCCCATAACACCAACAGTAACTGGTAAGAAAGTAAAGCCTTTTTACATTGCACAATAATGGTAGCACACAAAAGCAAGTAAATTGATCCTGAATTTCACAAAATTCAGCTCAGGCAGTTCCACTTTGACAGATCACTTGATCCAGCATTGATAATTTATTCACAAAGGTTGAGGTTAGATTTCATATTCTGACTTTGACACGAGACACTTTTACCACATGACCCTAAATAAATCTTATATCTTATGTCTCTTAGTGGATAAAAAGCCAACAGGAAGGGATGTTGTGTTTTTGTTGGATGGATCTGATGGCACTAGAACTGGATTCCCAGCTATGAGAGACTTTGTCCAGAGAGTAGTACAGACACTGAGTGTGGATGATGACAAAGACCGCGTCTCAGTGGTTCAGTACAGCAGAGACCCAGGTGTCCAGTTTTATCTGAACACATACACCACGAAAGGCGAGATCCTTGATACTGTCAGAGGTTTGAGCCACAAGGGAGGCAGACCCCTCAACACTGGAGCCGCTCTCCAGTTCTTGAGGGACAATGTATTTACAGCTTCTGCAGGAAGCAGGCACCTGGACAGAGTTCCACAGGTGCTAATATTGCTAATTGGTGGAAGGTCTTCTGACAATGTGGATGCACCAGCCTCTGCTCTCAAGCAGATGGGTGTACAGACCTTTGCAATTGGAACCAGGAGCTCTGATCTCAACGAACTACAGAAGATATCCCATGATCCCAGTAGTACCCTATTTGTGTTTGAGTTTACTGAACTTCCCAGTGTTCAAGAACAGCTCTCCTCTGTAATGAGCACAGTTCTACTGAGGGCCACGCCCATAGCACCAACAGTAACTGGTAAGAAAGTGAAACCTTTTTACATTCCACAATAATGGTAGCACACAAAAGCAAGTAAATTGATCCTGAATTTCACAAAATTCAGCTCAGGCAGTTCCACTTTGACAGATCACTTGATCCAGCATTGATAATTTATTCACAAAGGTTGAGGTTAGATTTCATATTGTGACTTTGATACGAGACACATTTGCCACATGACCCTAAATAAATCTAATATTTTATGTCCCTTAGTAGATAAAAAGCCAACAGGAAGGGATGTTGTTTTTTTGTTGGATGGATCTGATGGCACTAGAACTGGATTCCCAGCTATGAGAGACTTTGTCCAGAGAGTAGTAGAGACACTGAGTGTGGATGATGACAAAGACCGCGTCTCAGTGGTTCAGTACAGCCGAGACCCAGCTGTCCATTTCTATCTGAACACATACACCACGGAAGGCGAGATCCTTGATGCTGTCAGAGGCTTAAGGCACAAGGGCGGCAGACCCCTCAACACTGGAGCCGCTCTCCAGTTCTTGAGGGACAATGTCTTCACAGCTTCTGCAGGAAGCAGGCACCTGGACAGAGTTCCACAGGTGCTAATATTGCTAAGTGGTGGAAGGTCATCTGACAGTGTGGATGCACCAGCCTCTGCTCTCAAGCAGATGGGTGTACAGACCTTTGCAATTGGAACCAGGAGCTCTGATCTCACTGAACTGCAGAAGATATCCCATGATCCCAGTAGTATTTTATCTGTGTCTGAGTTTACTCAACTTCCCAGTGTTCAAGAACAGCTCTCCTCTGTGATGAGCAAAGTTCTAGTGAGGGCCACGCCCATAACACCAACAGTACCTGGTAAGAAAGTGAAGCCTTTGTACATTGCACAATAATGGTAGCACACAAAAGCAAGTAAATTGATCCTGAATTTCACAAAATTCAGCTCAGGCAGTTCCACTTTGACAGATCACTTGTGCCAGCATTGATAATTTATTCACAAAGGTTGAGGTTAGATTTCGTATTCTGACTTTGACACGAGACACTTTTACCACGTGACCCTAAATAAATCTTATATCTTATGTCTCTTAGTGGATAAAAAGCCAACAGGAAGGGATGTTGTGTTTTTGTTGGATGGATCTGATGGCACTAGAACTGGATTCCCAGCTATGAGAGACTTTGTCCAGAGAGTAGTACAGACACTGAGTGTGGATGATGACAAAGACCGCGTCTCAGTGGTTCAGTACAGCAGAGACCCAGCTGTGCAGTTCTATCTGAACACATACACCACGGAAGGCGAGATCCTTGATACTGTCAGAAGTTTGAGCCACAAGGGCGGCAGACCCCTCAACACTGGAGCCGCTCTCCAGTTCGTGAGAGACAATGTCTTCACAGCTTCTGCAGGAAGCAGATATCTGGACAGAGTTCCACAGGTGCTAATATTGCTAAGTGGTGGAAGGTCAACTGACAGTGTTGATGCACCAGCCTCTGCTCTCAAGCAGATGGGTGTACAGACCTTTGCAATTGGAACCAGGAGCTCTGATCTCACTGAACTGCAGAAGATATCCCATGATTCCAGTAGTACTTTATCTGTGTCTGAGTTTACTCAACTTCCCAGTGTTCAAGAAAAGCTCTCCTCTATAATGAGCACAGATCTAGTGAGGGCCACGCCCATAACACCAACAGTAACTGGTAAGAACGTGAAGCCTTTTTACATTGCACAATAATGGTAGCACACAAAAGCAAGTAAATTGATCCTGAATTTCACAAAATTCAGCTCAGGCAGTTCCACTTTGACAGATCACTTGTGCCAGCATTGATAATATATACACAAAGGTTGAGGTTAGATTTCATATTCTGACTTTGACACGAGACACTTTTTCCACATGACCCTAAATAAATCTTATATCTTATGTCTCTTAGTGGAGAAAAAGCCAACAGGAAGGGATGTTGTGTTTTTGTTGGATGGATCTGATGGCACTAGAACTGGATTCCCAGCTATGAGAGACTTTGTCCAGAGAGTAGTACAGACACTGAGTGTGGATGATGACAAAGACCGCGTCTCAGTGGTTCAGTACAGCAGAGACCCAGCTGTCCAGTTCTATCTGAACACATACACCACGGAAGGCGAAATCCTTGATACTGTCAGAGGTTTGAGCCACAAGGGCGGCAGACCCCTCAACACTGGAGCCGCTCTCCAGTTCTTGAGAGACAATGTCTTCAAAGCTTCTGCAGGAAGCAGATATCTGGACAGAGTTCCACAGGTGCTAATATTGCTAAGTGGTGGAAGGTCATCTGACAGTGTTGATGCACCAGCCTCTGCTCTCAAGCAGATGGGTGTACAGACCTTTGCAATTGGAACCAGGAGCTCTGATCTCACTGAACTGCAGAAGATATCCCATGATTCCAGTAGTACTTTATCTGTGTCTGAGTTTACTGAACTTCCCAGTGTTCAAGAAAAGCTCTCCTCTGTGATGAGCACAGTTGTAGTGAGGGCCACGCCCATAACACCAACAGTACCTGGTAAGAACGTGAAGCCTTTTTACATTGCACAATAATGGTAGCACACAAAAGCAAGTATATTGATCCTGAATTTCACAAAATTCAGCTCAGGCAGTTCCACTTTGACAGATCACTTGTGCCAGCATTGATAATATATACACAAAATTTGAGGTTAGATTTCTTATTTTGACTCTGACACAAGACACTTTTTCCACATGACCCTAAATAAATCTTATATCTTATGTCTCTTAGTGGAGAAAAAGCAAACAGGAAGGGATGTTGTGTTTTTGTTGGATGGATCTGATGGCACTAGAACTGGATTCCCAGCTATGAGAGACTTTGTCCAGAAAGTAGTACAGACACTGAGTGTGGATGATGACAAAGACCGCGTCTCAGTGGTTCAGTACAGCAGAGACCCAGGTGTCCAGTTCTATCTGAACACATACACCACGAAAGGCGAGATCCTTGATACTGTCAGAGGTTTGAGCCACAAGGGAGGCAGACCCCTCAACACTGGAGCCGCTCTCCAGTTCTTGAGGGACAATGTATTTACAGCTTCTGCAGGAAGCAGGCACCTGGACAGAGTACCACAGGTGCTAATATTGCTAATTGGTGGAAGGTCTTCTGACAGTGTGAATGCACCAGCCTCTGCTCTCAAGCAGATGGGTGTACAGACCTTTGCAATTGGAACCAGGAGCTCTGATCTCAACGAACTACAGAAGATATCCCATGATCCCAGTAGTACCCTATTTGTGTCTGAGTTTACTGAACTTCCCAGTGTTCAAGAACAGCTCTCCTCTGTAATGAGCACAGTTCTACTGAGGGCCACGCCCATAACACCAACAGTAGCTGGTAAGAAAGTGAAGCCTTTTTACATTGCACAATAATGGTAGCACACAAAAGCAAGTATATTGATCCTGAATTTCACAAAATTCAGCTCAGGCAGTTCCACTTTGACAGATCACTTGTGCCAGTATTGATAATATTTACACAAAGGTTGAGGTTAGATTTCTTATTGTGACTCTGACACAAGACACTTTTTCCACATGACCCTAAATAAATCTTATATCTTATGTCTCTTAGTGGAAAAAAAGCCAACAGGAAGGGATGTTGTGTTTTTGTTGGATGGATCTGATGGCACTAGAACTGGATTCCCAGCTATGAGAGACTTTGTCCAGAGAGTAGTAGAGACACTGAGTGTGGATGATGACAAAGACCGCGTCTCAGTGGTTCAGTACAGCAGAGACCCAGCTGTCCAGTTCTATCTGAACACATACACCACGGAAGGCGAAATCCTTGATACTGTCAGAGGCTTAAGGCACAAGGGCGGCAGACCCCTCAACACTGGAGCCGCTCTCCAGTTCTTGAGAGACAATGTCTTCAAAGCTTCTGCAGGAAGCAGACACCTGGACAGAGTACCACAGGTGCTAATATTGCTAAGTGGTGGAAGGTCATCTGACAGTGTGGATGCACCAGCCTCTGCTCTCAAGCAGATGGGTGTACAGACCTTTGCAATTGGAACCAGGAGCTCTGATCTCACTGAACTGCAGAAGATATCCCATGATCCCAGTAGTATTTTATCTGTGTCTGAGTTTACTGAACTTCCCAGTGTTCAAGAACAGCTCTCCTCTGTAATGAGCACAGTTCTACTGAGGGCCACGCCCATAACACCAACAGTAACTGGTAAGAAAGTGAAGCCTTTTTACATTGCACAATAATGGTAGCACACAAAAGCAAGTATATTGATCCTGAATTTCACAAAATTCAGCTCAGGCAGTTCCACTTTGACAGATCACTTGTGCCAGCATTGATAATATATACACAAAGGTTGAGGTTAGATTTCCTTTTGTGACTCTGACACAAGACACTTTTTCCACATGACCCTAAATAAATCTTATATCTTATGTCTCTTAGTGGAGAAAAAGCCAACAGGAAGGGATGTTGTGTTTTTGTTGGATGGATCTGATGGCACTAGAACTGGATTCCCAGCTATGAGAGACTTTGTCCAGAGAGTAGTACAGACACTGAGTGTGGATGATGACAAAGACCGCGTCTCAGTGGTTCAGTACAGCAGAGACCCAGCTGTCCAGTTCTATCTGAACACATACACCACGGAAGGCGAAATCCTTGATACTGTCAGAGGCTTAAGGCACAAGGGCGGCAGACCCCTCAACACTGGAGCCGCTCTCCAGTTCTTGAGAGACAATGTCTTCAAAGCTTCTGCAGGAAGCAGACACCTGGACAGAGTACCACAGGTGCTAATATTGCTAAGTGGTGGAAGGTCATCTGACAGTGTGGATGCACCAGCCTCTGCTCTCAAGCAGATGGGTGTACAGACCTTTGCAATTGGAACCAGGAGCTCTGATCTCACTGAACTGCAGAAGATATCCCATGATCCCAGTAGTATTTTATCTGTGTCTGAGTTTACTGAACTTCCCAGTGTTCAAGAAAAGCTCTCCTCTATAATGAGCACAGATCTAGTGAGGGCCACGCCCATAACACCAACAGTAACTGGTAAGAAAGTGAAGCCTTTTTACATTGCACAATAATGGTAGCACACAAAAGCAAGTAAATTGATCCTGAATTTCACAAAATTCAGCTCAGGCAGTTCCACTTTGACAGATCACTTGTGCCAGCATTGATAATTTATTCACAAAGGTTGAGGTTAGATTTCATATTCTGACTTTGACACGAGACACTTTTACCACATGACCCTAAATAAATCTTATATCTTATGTCTCTTAGTGGAGAAAAAGCCAACAGGAAGGGATGTTGTGTTTTTGTTGGATGGATCTGATGGCACTAGAACTGGATTCCCAGCTATGAGAGACTTTGTCCAGAGAGTAGTACAGACACTGAGTGTGGATGATGACAAAGACCGCGTCTCAGTGGTTCAGTACAGCAGAGACCCAGCTGTCCAGTTCTATCTGAACACATACACCACGGAAGGCGAAATCCTTGATACTGTCAGAGGTTTGAGCCACAAGGGCGGCAGACCCCTCAACACTGGAGCCGCTCTCCAGTTCTTGAGAGACAATGTCTTCAAAGCTTCTGCAGGAAGCAGATATCTGGACAGAGTTCCACAGGTGCTAATATTGCTAAGTGGTGGAAGGTCATCTGACAGTGTTGATGCACCAGCCTCTGCTCTCAAGCAGATGGGTGTACAGACCTTTGCAATTGGAACCAGGAGCTCTGATCTCACTGAACTGCAGAAGATATCCCATGATTCCAGTAGTACTTTATCTGTGTCTGAGTTTACTGAACTTCCCAGTGTTCAAGAACAACTCTCCTCTGTGATGAGCACAGTTGTAGTGAGGGCCACGCCCATAACACCAACAGCAACTGGTAAGAAAGTGAAGCCTTTTTACATTGCACAATAATGGTAGCACACAAAAGCAAGTAAATTGATCCTGAATTTCACAAAATGCAGCTCAGGCAGTTCCACTTCGACAGATCACTTGAGCCAGCATTGATAATTTATTCACAAAGGTTGAGGTTAGATTTTTTATTGTGACTTTGACACGAGACACTTTTACCACATGACCCTAAATAAATCTTATATCTTATGTCTCTTAGTGGAGAAAAAGCCAACAGGAAGGGATGTTGTGTTTTTGTTGGATGGATCTGATGGCACTAGAACTGGATTCCCAGCTATGAGAGACTTTGTCCAGAGAGTAGTAGAGACACTGAGTGTGGATGATGACAAAGACCGCGTCTCAGTGGTTCAGTACAGCAGAGACCCAGGTGTTCAGTTCTATCTGAACACATACACCACGAAAGGCGAGATCCTTGATACTGTCAGAGGTTTGAGCCACAAGGGAGGCAGACCCCTCAACACTGGAGCCGCTCTCCAGTTGTTGAGGGACAATGTATTTACAGCTTCTGCAGGAAGCAGGCACCTGGACAGAGTTCCACAGGTGCTAATATTGCTAATTGGTGGAAGGTCTTCTGACAGTGTGAATGCACCAGCCTCTGCTCTCAAGCAGATGGGTGTACAGACCTTTGCAATTGGAACCAGGAGCTCTGATCTCAACGAACTACAGAAGATATCCCATGATCCCAGTAGTACCCTATTTGTGTCTGAGTTTACTGAACTTCCCAGTGTTCAAGAACAGCTCTCCTCTGTAATGAGCACAGTTCTACTGAGGGCCACGCCCATAGCACCAACAGTAACTGGTAAGAAAGTGAAACCTTTTTACATTCCACAATAATGGTAGCACACTAAAGCAAGTTAATTGATCCTGACTTTCACAAAATTCAGCTCAAGCAGTTCCTTGTGCCAGCATTGATAATTTATTCACAAAGGTTGAGGTTAGATTTCATATTGTGACTTTGATACGAGACACATTTGCCACATGACCCTAAATAAATCTAATATTTTATGTCCCTTAGTAGATAAAAAGCCAACAGGAAGGGATGTTGTTTTTTTGTTGGATGGATCTGATGGCACTAGAACTGGATTCCCAGCTATGAGAGACTTTGTCCAGAGAGTAGTAGAGACACTGAGTGTGGATGATGACAAAGACCGCGTCTCAGTGGTTCAGTACAGCCGAGACCCAGCTGTCCATTTCTATCTGAACACATACACCACGGAAGGCGAGATCCTTGATGCTGTCAGAGGCGTAAGGCACAAGGGCGGCAGACCCCTCAACACTGGAGCCGCTCTCCAGTTCTTGGGGGACAATGTCTTCACAGCTTCTGCAGGAAGCAGGCACCTGGACAGAGTTCCACAGGTGCTAATATTGCTAAGTGGTGGAAGGTCATCTGACAGTGTGGATGCACCAGCCTCTGCTCTCAAGCAGATGGGTGTACAGACCTTTGCAATTGGAACCAGGAGCTCTGATCTCAACGAACTACAGAAGATATCCCATGATCCCAGTAGTACCCTATTTGTGTCTGAGTTTACTGAACTTCCCAGTGTTCAAGAACAGCTCTCCTCTGTAATGAGCACAGTTCTACTGAGGGCCACGCCCATAACACCAACAGTACCTGGTAAGAAAGTGAAGCCTTTTTACATTGCACAATAATGGTAGCACACAAAAGCAAGTATATTGATCCTGAATTTCACAAAATTCAGCTCAGGCAGTTCCACTTTGACAGATCACTTGTGCCAGTATTGATAATATATACACAAAGGTTGAGGTTAGATTTCATATTCTGACTTTGACACGAGACACTTTTTCCACATGACCCTAAATAAATCTTATATCTTATGTCTCTTAGTGGAGAAAAAGCCAACAGGAAGGGATGTTGTGTTTTTGTTGGATGGATCTGATGGCACTAGAACTGGATTCCCAGCTATGAGAGACTTTGTCCAGAGAGTAGTTCAGACACTGAGTGTGGATGATGACAAAGACCGCGTCTCAGTGGTTCAGTACAGCAGAGACCCAGCTGTCCAGTTCTATCTGAACACATACACCACGGAAGGCGAAATCCTTGATACTGTCAGAGGTTTGAGCCACAAGGGCGGCAGACCCCTCAACACTGGAGCCGCTCTCCAGTTCTTGAGAGACAATGTCTTCAAAGCTTCTGCAGGAAGCAGATATCTGGACAGAGTTCCACAGGTGCTAATATTGCTAAGTGGTGGAAGGTCATCTGACAGTGTTGATGCACCAGCCTCTGCTCTCAAGCAGATGGGTGTACAGACCTTTGCAATTGGAACCAGGAGCTCTGATCTCACTGAACTGCAGAAGATATCCCATGATTCCAGTAGTACTTTATCTGTGTCTGAGTTTACTGAACTTCCCAGTGTTCAAGAACAACTCTCCTCTAAAATGAGCACAGTTGTAGTGAGGGCCACGCCCATAACACCAACAGTACCTGGTAAGAACGTGAAGCCTTTTTACATTGCACAATAATGGTAGCACACAAAAGCAAGTATATTGATCCTGAATTTCACAAAATTCAGCTCAGGCAGTTCCACTTTGACAGATCACTTGTGCCAGCATTGATAATATATACACAAAATTTGAGGTTAGATTTCTTATTTTGACTCTGACACAAGACACTTTTTCCACATGACCCTAAATAAATCTTATATCTTATGTCTCTTAGTGGAGAAAAAGCAAACAGGAAGGGATGTTGTGTTTTTGTTGGATGGATCTGATGGCACTAGAACTGGATTCCCAGCTATGAGAGACTTTGTCCAGAAAGTAGTACAGACACTGAGTGTGGATGATGACAAAGACCGCGTCTCAGTGGTTCAGTACAGCAGAGACCCAGGTGTCCAGTTCTATCTGAACACATACACCACGAAAGGCGAGATCCTTGATACTGTCAGAGGTTTGAGCCACAAGGGAGGCAGACCCCTCAACACTGGAGCCGCTCTCCAGTTCTTGAGGGACAATGTATTTACAGCTTCTGCAGGAAGCAGGCACCTGGACAGAGTACCACAGGTGCTAATATTGCTAATTGGTGGAAGGTCTTCTGACAGTGTGAATGCACCAGCCTCTGCTCTCAAGCAGATGGGTGTACAGACCTTTGCAATTGGAACCAGGAGCTCTGATCTCAACGAACTACAGAAGATATCCCATGATCCCAGTAGTACCCTATTTGTGTCTGAGTTTACTGAACTTCCCAGTGTTCAAGAACAGCTCTCCTCTGTAATGAGCACAGTTCTACTGAGGGCCACGCCCATAACACCAACAGTAGCTGGTAAGAAAGTGAAGCCTTTTTACATTGCACAATAATGGTAGCACACAAAAGCAAGTATATTGATCCTGAATTTCACAAAATTCAGCTCAGGCAGTTCCACTTTGACAGATCACTTGTGCCAGCATTGATAATATTTACACAAAGGTTGAGGTTAGATTTCTTATTGTGACTCTGACACAAGACACTTTTTCCACATGACCCTAAATAAATCTTATATCTTATGTCTCTTAGTGGAAAAAAAGCCAACAGGAAGGGATGTTGTGTTTTTGTTGGATGGATCTGATGGCACTAGAACTGGATTCCCAGCTATGAGAGACTTTGTCCAGAGAGTAGTAGAGACACTGAGTGTGGATGATGACAAAGACCGCGTCTCAGTGGTTCAGTACAGCAGAGACCCAGCTGTCCAGTTCTATCTGAACACATACACCACGGAAGGCGAAATCCTTGATACTGTCAGAGGCTTAAGGCACAAGGGCGGCAGACCCCTTAACACTGGAGCCGCTCTCCAGTTCTTGAGAGACAATGTCTTCAAAGCTTCTGCAGGAAGCAGACACCTGGACAGAGTACCACAGGTGCTAATATTGCTAAGTGGTGGAAGGTCATCTGACAGTGTGGATGCACCAGCCTCTGCTCTCAAGCAGATGGGTGTACAGACCTTTGCAATTGGAACCAGGAGCTCTGATCTCACTGAACTGCAGAAGATATCCCATGATCCCAGTAGTATTTTATCTGTGTCTGAGTTTACTGAACTTCCCAGTATTCAAGAACAGCTCTCCTCTAAAATGAGCACAGTTGTAGTGAGGGCCACGCCCATAACACCAACAGCAACTGGTAAGAAAGTGAAGCCTTTTTACATTGCACAATAATGGTAGCACACAAAAGCAAGTAAATTGATCCTGAATTTCACAAAATTCAGCTCAGGCAGTTCCACTTTGACAGATCACTTGTGCCAGCATTGATAATTTATTCACAAAGGTTGAGGTTAGATTTCATATTCTGACTTTGACACGAGACACTTTTACCACATGACCCTAAATAAATCTTATATCTTATGTCTCTTAGTGGATAAAAAGCCAACAGGAAGGGATGTTGTGTTTTTGTTGGATGGATCTGATGGCACTAGAACTGGATTCCCAGCTATGAGAGACTTTGTCCAGAGAGTAGTACAGACACTGAGTGTGGATGATGACAAAGACCGCGTCTCAGTGGTTCAGTACAGCAGAGACCCAGGTGTCCAGTTCTATCTGAACACATACACCACGAAAGGCGATATCCTTGATACTGTCAGAGGTTTGAGCCACAAGGGAGGCAGACCCCTCAACACTGGAGCCGCTCTCCAGTTCTTGAGGGACAATGTATTTACAGCTTCTGCAGGAAGCAGGCACCTGGACAGAGTTCCACAGGTGCTAATATTGCTAATTGGTGGAAGGTCTTCTGACAGTGTGGATGCACCAGCCTCTGCTCTCAAGCAGATGGGTGTACAGACCTTTGCAATTGGAACCAGGAGCTCTGATCTCAACGAACTACAGAAGATATCCCATGATCCCAGTAGTACCCTATTTGTGTCTGAGTTTACTGAACTTCCCAGTGTTCAAGAACAGCTCTCCTCTGTAATGAGCACAGTTCTACTGAGGGCCACGCCCATAACACCAACAGTAACTGGTAAGAAAGTGAAGCCTTTTTACATTGCACAATAATGGTAGCACACAAAAGCAAGTATATTGATCCTGAATTTCACAAAATTCAGCTCAGGCAGTTCCACTTTGACAGATCACTTGTGCCAGTATTGATAATATATACACAAAGGTTGAGGTTAGATTTCATATTCTGACTTTGACACGAGACACTTTTTCCACATGACCCTAAATAAATCTTATATCTTATGTCTCTTAGTGGAGAAAAAGCCAACAGGAAGGGATGTTGTGTTTTTGTTGGATGGATCTGATGGCACTAGAACTGGATTCCCAGCTATGAGAGACTTTGTCCAGAGAGTAGTACAGACACTGAGTGTGGATGATGACAAAGACCGCGTCTCAGTGGTTCAGTACAGCAGAGACCCAGCTGTCCAGTTCTATCTGAACACATACACCACGGAAGGCGAAATCCTTGATACTGTCAGAGGTTTGAGCCACAAGGGCGGCAGACCCCTCAACACTGGAGCCGCTCTCCAGTTCTTGAGAGACAATGTCTTCAAAGCTTCTGCAGGAAGCAGATATCTGGACAGAGTTCCACAGGTGCTAATATTGCTAAGTGGTGGAAGGTCATCTGACAGTGTTGATGCACCAGCCTCTGCTCTCAAGCAGATGGGTGTACAGACCTTTGCAATTGGAACCAGGAGCTCTGATCTCACTGAACTGCAGAAGATATCCCATGATTCCAGTAGTACTTTATCTGTGTCTGAGTTTACTGAACTTCCCAGTGTTCAAGAACAACTCTCCTCTAAAATGAGCACAGTTGTAGTGAGGGCCACGCCCATAACACCAACAGCAACTGGTAAGAAAGTGAAGCCTTTTTACATTGCACAATAATGGTAGCACACAAAAGCAAGTAAATTGATCCTGAATTTCACAAAATGCAGCTCAGGCAGTTCCACTTTGACAGATCACTTGAGCCAGCATTGATAATTTATTCACAAAAGTTGAGGTTAGATTTTTTATTGTGACTTTGACACGAGACACTTTTACCACATGACCCTAAATAAATCTTATATCTTATGTCTCTTAGTGGAGAAAAAGCCAACAGGAAGGGATGTTGTGTTTTTGTTGGATGGATCTGATGGCACTAGAACTGGATTCCCAGCTATGAGAGACTTTGTCCAGAGAGTAGTAGAGACACTGAGTGTGGATGATGACAAAGACCGCGTCTCAGTGGTTCAGTACAGCAGAGACCCAGGTGTCCAGTTCTATCTGAACACATACACCACGAAAGGCGAGATCCTTGATACTGTCAGAGGTTTGAGCCACAAGGGAGGCAGACCCCTCAACACTGGAGCCGCTCTCCAGTTCTTGAGGGACAATGTATTTACAGCTTCTGCAGGAAGCAGGCACCTGGACAGAGTTCCACAGGTGCTAATATTGCTAATTGGTGGAAGGTCTTCTGACAGTGTGAATGCACCAGCCTCTGCTCTCAAGCAGATGGGTGTACAGACCTTTGCAATTGGAACCAGGAGCTCTGATCTCAACGAACTACAGAAGATATCCCATGATCCCAGTAGTACCCTATTTGTGTCTGAGTTTACTGAACTTCCCAGTGTTCAAGAACAGCTCTCCTCTGTAATGAGCACAGTTCTACTGAGGGCCACGCCCATAACACCAACAGTAACTGGTAAGAAAGTGAAGCCTTTTTACATTGCACAATAATGGTAGCACACAAAAGCAAGTAAATTGATCCTGAATTTCACAAAATTCAGCTCAGGCAGTTCCACTTTGACAGATCACTTGTGCCAGCATTGATAATTTATTCACAAAGGTTGAGGTTAGATTTCATATTCTGACTTTGACACGAGACACTTTTACCACATGACCCTAAATAAATCTTATATCTTATGTCTCTTAGTGGATAAAAAGCCAACAGGAAGGGATGTTGTGTTTTTGTTGGATGGATCTGATGGCACTAGAACTGGATTCCCAGCTATGAGAGACTTTGTCCAGAGAGTAGTAGAGACACTGAGTGTGGATGATGACAAAGACCGCGTCTCAGTGGTTCAGTACAGCAGAGACCCAGGTGTTCAGTTCTATCTGAACACATACACCACGAAAGGCGAGATCCTTGATACTGTCAGAGGTTTGAGCCACAAGGGAGGCAGACCCCTCAACACTGGAGCCGCTCTCCAGTTGTTGAGGGACAATGTATTTACAGCTTCTGCAGGAAGCAGGCACCTGGACAGAGTTCCACAGGTGCTAATATTGCTAATTGGTGGAAGGTCTTCTGACAGTGTGAATGCACCAGCCTCTGCTCTCAAGCAGATGGGTGTACAGACCTTTGCAATTGGAACCAGGAGCTCTGATCTCAACGAACTACAGAAGATATCCCATGATCCCAGTAGTACCCTATTTGTGTCTGAGTTTACTGAACTTCCCAGTGTTCAAGAACAGCTCTCCTCTGTAATGAGCACAGTTCTACTGAGGGCCACGCCCATAGCACCAACAGTAACTGGTAAGAAAGTGAAACCTTTTTACATTCCACAATAATGGTAGCACACTAAAGCAAGTTAATTGATCCTGACTTTCACAAAATTCAGCTCAAGCAGTTCCTTGTGCCAGCATTGATAATTTATTCACAAAGGTTGAGGTTAGATTTCATATTGTGACTTTGATACGAGACACATTTGCCACATGACCC
The DNA here is from genome assembly GCF_033026475.1 of Channa argus. Taxonomy (NCBI): domain Eukaryota; kingdom Metazoa; phylum Chordata; class Actinopteri; order Anabantiformes; family Channidae; genus Channa; species Channa argus. Next base: position 25,139,887 of record NC_090205.1, read on the forward strand.
TAAATAAATCTAATATTTTATGTCCCTTAGTAGATAAAAAGCCAACAGGAAGGGATGTTGTTTTTTTGTTGGATGGATCTGATGGCACTAGAACTGGATTCCCAGCTATGAGAGACTTTGTCCAGAGAGTAGTAGAGACACTGAGTGTGGATGATGACAAAGACCGCGTCTCAGTGGTTCAGTACAGCCGAGACCCAGCTGTCCATTTCTATCTGAACACATACACCACGGAAGGCGAGATCCTTGATGCTGTCAGAGGCGTAAGGCACAAGGGCGGCAGACCCCTCAACACTGGAGCCGCTCTCCAGTTCTTGGGGGACAATGTCTTCACAGCTTCTGCAGGAAGCAGGCACCTGGACAGAGTTCCACAGGTGCTAATATTGCTAAGTGGTGGAAGGTCATCTGACAGTGTGGATGCACCAGCCTCTGCTCTCAAGCAGATGGGTGTACAGACCTTTGCAATTGGAACCAGGAGCTCTGATCTCAACGAACTACAGAAGATATCCCATGATCCCAGTAGTACCCTATTTGTGTCTGAGTTTACTGAACTTCCCAGTGTTCAAGAACAGCTCTCCTCTGTAATGAGCACAGTTCTACTGAGGGCCACGCCCATAACACCAACAGTACCTGGTAAGAAAGTGAAGCCTTTTTACATTGCACAATAATGGTAGCACACAAAAGCAAGTATATTGATCCTGAATTTCACAAAATTCAGCTCAGGCAGTTCCACTTTGACAGATCACTTGTGCCAGTATTGATAATATATACACAAAGGTTGAGGTTAGATTTCATATTCTGACTTTGACACGAGACACTTTTTCCACATGAACCTAAATAAATCTTATATCTTATGTCTCTTAGTGGAGAAAAAGCCAACAGGAAGGGATGTTGTGTTTTTGTTGGATGGATCTGATGGCACTAGAACTGGATTCCCAGCTATGAGAGACTTTGTCCAGAGAGTAGTTCAGACACTGAGTGTGGATGATGACAAAGACCGCGTCTCAGTGGTTCAGTACAGCAGAGACCCAGCTGTCCAGTTCTATCTGAACACATACACCACGGAAGGCGAAATCCTTGATACTGTCAGAGGTTTGAGCCACAAGGGCGGCAGACCCCTCAACACTGGAGCCGCTCTCCAGTTCTTGAGAGACAATGTCTTCAAAGCTTCTGCAGGAAGCAGATATCTGGACAGAGTTCCACAGGTGCTAATATTGCTAAGTGGTGGAAGGTCATCTGACAGTGTTGATGCACCAGCCTCTGCTCTCAAGCAGATGGGTGTACAGACCTTTGCAATTGGAACCAGGAGCTCTGATCTCACTGAACTGCAGAAGATATCCCATGATTCCAGTAGTACTTTATCTGTGTCTGAGTTTACTGAACTTCCCAGTGTTCAAGAACAACTCTCCTCTAAAATGAGCACAGTTGTAGTGAGGGCCACGCCCATAACACCAACAGTACCTGGTAAGAACGTGAAGCCTTTTTACATTGCACAATAATGGTAGCACACAAAAGCAAGTATATTGATCCTGAATTTCACAAAATTCAGCTCAGGCAGTTCCACTTTGACAGATCACTTGTGCCAGCATTGATAATATATACACAAAATTTGAGGTTAGATTTCTTATTTTGACTCTGACACAAGACACTTTTTCCACATGACCCTAAATAAATCTTATATCTTATGTCTCTTAGTGGAGAAAAAGCAAACAGGAAGGGATGTTGTGTTTTTGTTGGATGGATCTGATGGCACTAGAACTGGATTCCCAGCTATGAGAGACTTTGTCCAGAAAGTAGTACAGACACTGAGTGTGGATGATGACAAAGACCGCGTCTCAGTGGTTCAGTACAGCAGAGACCCAGGTGTCCAGTTCTATCTGAACACATACACCACGAAAGGCGAGATCCTTGATACTGTCAGAGGTTTGAGCCACAAGGGAGGCAGACCCCTCAACACTGGAGCCGCTCTCCAGTTCTTGAGGGACAATGTATTTACAGCTTCTGCAGGAAGCAGGCACCTGGACAGAGTACCACAGGTGCTAATATTGCTAATTGGTGGAAGGTCTTCTGACAGTGTGAATGCACCAGCCTCTGCTCTCAAGCAGATGGGTGTACAGACCTTTGCAATTGGAACCAGGAGCTCTGATCTCAACGAACTACAGAAGATATCCCATGATCCCAGTAGTACCCTATTTGTGTCTGAGTTTACTGAACTTCCCAGTGTTCAAGAACAGCTCTCCTCTGTAATGAGCACAGTTCTACTGAGGGCCACGCCCATAACACCAACAGTAGCTGGTAAGAAAGTGAAGCCTTTTTACATTGCACAATAATGGTAGCACACAAAAGCAAGTATATTGATCCTGAATTTCACAAAATTCAGCTCAGGCAGTTCCACTTTGACAGATCACTTGTGCCAGCATTGATAATATTTACACAAAGGTTGAGGTTAGATTTCTTATTGTGACTCTGACACAAGACACTTTTTCCACATGACCCTAAATAAATCTTATATCTTATGTCTCTTAGTGGAAAAAAAGCCAACAGGAAGGGATGTTGTGTTTTTGTTGGATGGATCTGATGGCACTAGAACTGGATTCCCAGCTATGAGAGACTTTGTCCAGAGAGTAGTAGAGACACTGAGTGTGGATGATGACAAAGACCGCGTCTCAGTGGTTCAGTACAGCAGAGACCCAGCTGTCCAGTTCTATCTGAACACATACACCACGGAAGGCGAAATCCTTGATACTGTCAGAGGCTTAAGGCACAAGGGCGGCAGACCCCTTAACACTGGAGCCGCTCTCCAGTTCTTGAGAGACAATGTCTTCAAAGCTTCTGCAGGAAGCAGACACCTGGACAGAGTACCACAGGTGCTAATATTGCTAAGTGGTGGAAGGTCATCTGACAGTGTGGATGCACCAGCCTCTGCTCTCAAGCAGATGGGTGTACAGACCTTTGCAATTGGAACCAGGAGCTCTGATCTCACTGAACTGCAGAAGATATCCCATGATCCCAGTAGTATTTTATCTGTGTCTGAGTTTACTGAACTTCCCAGTATTCAAGAACAGCTCTCCTCTAAAATGAGCACAGTTGTAGTGAGGGCCACGCCCATAACACCAACAGCAACTGGTAAGAAAGTGAAGCCTTTTTACATTGCACAATAATGGTAGCACACAAAAGCAAGTAAATTGATCCTGAATTTCACAAAATTCAGCTCAGGCAGTTCCACTTTGACAGATCACTTGTGCCAGCATTGATAATTTATTCACAAAGGTTGAGGTTAGATTTCATATTCTGACTTTGACACGAGACACTTTTACCACATGACCCTAAATAAATCTTATATCTTATGTCTCTTAGTGGATAAAAAGCCAACAGGAAGGGATGTTGTGTTTTTGTTGGATGGATCTGATGGCACTAGAACTGGATTCCCAGCTATGAGAGACTTTGTCCAGAGAGTAGTACAGACACTGAGTGTGGATGATGACAAAGACCGCGTCTCAGTGGTTCAGTACAGCAGAGACCCAGGTGTCCAGTTCTATCTGAACACATACACCACGAAAGGCGATATCCTTGATACTGTCAGAGGTTTGAGCCACAAGGGAGGCAGACCCCTCAACACTGGAGCCGCTCTCCAGTTCTTGAGGGACAATGTATTTACAGCTTCTGCAGGAAGCAGGCACCTGGACAGAGTTCCACAGGTGCTAATATTGCTAATTGGTGGAAGGTCTTCTGACAGTGTGGATGCACCAGCCTCTGCTCTCAAGCAGATGGGTGTACAGACCTTTGCAATTGGAACCAGGAGCTCTGATCTCAACGAACTACAGAAGATATCCCATGATCCCAGTAGTACCCTATTTGTGTCTGAGTTTACTGAACTTCCCAGTGTTCAAGAACAGCTCTCCTCTGTAATGAGCACAGTTCTACTGAGGGCCACGCCCATAACACCAACAGTAACTGGTAAGAAAGTGAAGCCTTTTTACATTGCACAATAATGGTAGCACACAAAAGCAAGTATATTGATCCTGAATTTCACAAAATTCAGCTCAGGCAGTTCCACTTTGACAGATCACTTGTGCCAGTATTGATAATATATACACAAAGGTTGAGGTTAGATTTCATATTCTGACTTTGACACGAGACACTTTTTCCACATGACCCTAAATAAATCTTATATCTTATGTCTCTTAGTGGAGAAAAAGCCAACAGGAAGGGATGTTGTGTTTTTGTTGGATGGATCTGATGGCACTAGAACTGGATTCCCAGCTATGAGAGACTTTGTCCAGAGAGTAGTACAGACACTGAGTGTGGATGATGACAAAGACCGCGTCTCAGTGGTTCAGTACAGCAGAGACCCAGCTGTCCAGTTCTATCTGAACACATACACCACGGAAGGCGAAATCCTTGATACTGTCAGAGGTTTGAGCCACAAGGGCGGCAGACCCCTCAACACTGGAGCCGCTCTCCAGTTCTTGAGAGACAATGTCTTCAAAGCTTCTGCAGGAAGCAGATATCTGGACAGAGTTCCACAGGTGCTAATATTGCTAAGTGGTGGAAGGTCATCTGACAGTGTTGATGCACCAGCCTCTGCTCTCAAGCAGATGGGTGTACAGACCTTTGCAATTGGAACCAGGAGCTCTGATCTCACTGAACTGCAGAAGATATCCCATGATTCCAGTAGTACTTTATCTGTGTCTGAGTTTACTGAACTTCCCAGTGTTCAAGAACAACTCTCCTCTAAAATGAGCACAGTTGTAGTGAGGGCCACGCCCATAACACCAACAGCAACTGGTAAGAAAGTGAAGCCTTTTTACATTGCACAATAATGGTAGCACACAAAAGCAAGTAAATTGATCCTGAATTTCACAAAATGCAGCTCAGGCAGTTCCACTTTGACAGATCACTTGAGCCAGCATTGATAATTTATTCACAAAAGTTGAGGTTAGATTTTTTATTGTGACTTTGACACGAGACACTTTTACCACATGACCCTAAATAAATCTTATATCTTATGTCTCTTAGTGGAGAAAAAGCCAACAGGAAGGGATGTTGTGTTTTTGTTGGATGGATCTGATGGCACTAGAACTGGATTCCCAGCTATGAGAGACTTTGTCCAGAGAGTAGTAGAGACACTGAGTGTGGATGATGACAAAGACCGCGTCTCAGTGGTTCAGTACAGCAGAGACCCAGGTGTCCAGTTCTATCTGAACACATACACCACGAAAGGCGAGATCCTTGATACTGTCAGAGGTTTGAGCCACAAGGGAGGCAGACCCCTCAACACTGGAGCCGCTCTCCAGTTCTTGAGGGACAATGTATTTACAGCTTCTGCAGGAAGCAGGCACCTGGACAGAGTTCCACAGGTGCTAATATTGCTAATTGGTGGAAGGTCTTCTGACAGTGTGAATGCACCAGCCTCTGCTCTCAAGCAGATGGGTGTACAGACCTTTGCAATTGGAACCAGGAGCTCTGATCTCAACGAACTACAGAAGATATCCCATGATCCCAGTAGTACCCTATTTGTGTCTGAGTTTACTGAACTTCCCAGTGTTCAAGAACAGCTCTCCTCTGTAATGAGCACAGTTCTACTGAGGGCCACGCCCATAACACCAACAGTAACTGGTAAGAAAGTGAAGCCTTTTTACATTGCACAATAATGGTAGCACACAAAAGCAAGTAAATTGATCCTGAATTTCACAAAATTCAGCTCAGGCAGTTCCACTTTGACAGATCACTTGTGCCAGCATTGATAATTTATTCACAAAGGTTGAGGTTAGATTTCATATTCTGACTTTGACACGAGACACTTTTACCACATGACCCTAAATAAATCTTATATCTTATGTCTCTTAGTGGATAAAAAGCCAACAGGAAGGGATGTTGTGTTTTTGTTGGATGGATCTGATGGCACTAGAACTGGATTCCCAGCTATGAGAGACTTTGTCCAGAGAGTAGTAGAGACACTGAGTGTGGATGATGACAAAGACCGCGTCTCAGTGGTTCAGTACAGCAGAGACCCAGGTGTCCAGTTCTATCTGAACACATACACCACGAAAGGCGAGATCCTTGATACTGTCAGAGGTTTGAGCCACAAGGGAGGCAGACCCCTCAACACTGGAGCCGCTCTCCAGTTCTTGAGAGACAATGTCTTCACAGCTTCTGCAGGAAGCAGATATCTGGACAGAGTTCCACAGGTGCTAATATTGCTAAGTGGTGGAAGGTCATCTGACAGTGTTGATGCACCAGCCTCTGCTCTCAAGCAGATGGGTGTACAGACCTTTGCAATTGGAACCAGGAGCTCTGATCTCACTGAACTGCAGAAGATATCCCATGATTCCAGTAGTACTTTATCTGTGTCTGAGTTTACTGAACTTCCCAGTGTTCAAGAAAAGCTCTCCTCTATAATGAGCACAGATCTAGTGAGGGCCACGCCCATAACACCAACAGTAACTGGTAAGAAAGTGAAGCCTTTTTACATTGCACAATAATGGTAGCACACAAAAGCAAGTAAATTGATCCTGAATTTCACAAAATTCAGCTCAGGCAGTTCCACTTTGACAGATCACTTGTGCCAGCATTGATAATTTATTCACAAAGGTTGAGGTTAGATTTCATATTCTGACTTTGACACGAGACACTTTTACCACATGACCCTAAATAAATCTTATATCTTATGTCTCTTAGTGGATAAAAAGCCAACAGGAAGGGATGTTGTGTTTTTGTTGGATGGATCTGATGGCACTAGAACTGGATTCCCAGCTATGAGAGACTTTGTCCAGAGAGTAGTAGAGACACTGAGTGTGGATGATGACAAAGACCGCGTCTCAGTGGTTCAGTACAGCAGAGACCCAGGTGTCCAGTTCTATCTGAACACATACACCACGAAAGGCGAGATCCTTGATACTGTCAGAGGTTTGAGCCACAAGGGAGGCAGACCCCTCAACACTGGAGCCGCTCTCCAGTTCTTGAGAGACAATGTCTTCAATGCTTCTGCAGGAAGTAGACACCTGGACAGAGTACCACAGGTGCTAATATTGCTAAGTGGTGGAAGGTCATCTGACAGTGTGGATGCACCAGCCTCTGCTCTCAAGCAGATGGGTGTACAGACCTTTGCAATTGGAACCAGGAGTTCTGATCTCACTGAACTGCAGAAGATATCCCATGATCCCAGTAATATTTTATCTGTGTCTGAGTTTACTCAACTTCCCAGTGTTCAAGAAAAGCTCTCCTCAGTGATGAGCACAGTTCTAGTGAGGGCCACGCCCATAACACCAACAGTAACTGGTAAGAAAGTGAAGCCTTTTTACATTGCACAATAATGTTAGCACACAAAAGCAAGTAAATTGATCCTGAATTTCACAAAATTCAGCTCAGGCAGTTCCACTTTGACAGATCACTTGAGCCAGCATTGATAATTTATTCACAAAGGTTGAGGTTAGATTTTTTATTGTGACTTTGACACGAGACACTTTTACCACATGACCCTAAATAAATCTTATATCTTATGTCTCTTAGTGGAGAAAAAGCCAACAGGAAGGGATGTTGTGTTTTTGTTGGATGGATCTGATGGCACTAGAACTGGATTCCCAGCTATGAGAGACTTTGTCCAGAGAGTAGTACAGACACTGAGTGTGGATGATGACAAAGACCGCGTCTCAGTGGTTCAGTACAGCAGAGACCCAGCTGTCCAGTTCTATCTGAACACATACACCACGGAAGGCGAAATCCTTGATACTGTCAGAGGCTTAAGGCACAAGGGCGGCAGACCCCTCAACACTGGAGCCGCTCTCCAGTTCTTGAGAGACAATGTCTTCAAAGCTTCTGCAGGAAGCAGACACCTGGACAGAGTACCACAGGTGCTAATATTGCTAAGTGGTGGAAGGTCATCTGACAGTGTGGATGCACCAGCCTCTGCTCTCAAGCAGATGGGTGTACAGACCTTTGCAATTGGAACCAGGAGCTCTGATCTCACTGAACTGCAGAAGATATCCCATGATCCCAGTAGTACTTTATCTGTGTCTGAGTTTACTCAACTTCCCAGTGTTCAAGAACAGCTCTCCTCTAAAATGAGCACAGTTGTAGTGAGGGCCACGCCCATAACACCAACAGTAACTGGTAAGAAAGTGAAGCCTTTGTACATTGCACAATAATGGTAGCACATAAAAGCAAGTATATTGATCCTGAATTTCACAAAATTCAGCTCAGGCAGTTCCACTTTGACAGATCACTTGAGCCAGCATTGATAATTGATTCACAAAGCTTGAGGTTAGATTTCATATTGTGACTTTGACACGAGACACTTTTGCCACATGACCCTAAATAAATCTTATATCTTATGTCCCTTAGTGGAGAAAATGCCAACAGGAAGGGATGTTGTGATTTTGTTGGATGGTTCTGATGGCACTAGAACTGGATTCCCAGCTATGAGAGACTTTGTCCAGAGAGTAGTAGAGACACTGAGTGTGGATGATGACAAAGACCGCGTCTCAGTGGTTCAGTACAGCAGAGACCCAGGTGTCCAGTTCTATCTGAACACATACACCACGAAAGGCGAGATCCTTGATACTGTCAGAGGTTTGAGCCACAAGGGAGGCAGACCCCTCAACACTGGAGCCGCTCTCCAGTTCTTGAGGGACAATGTATTTACAGCTTCTGCAGGAAGCAGGCACCTGGACAGAGTTCCACAGGTGCTAATATTGCTAATTGGTGGAAGGTCTTCTGACAGTGTGGATGCACCAGCCTCTGCTCTCAAGCAGATGGGTGTACAGACCTTTGCAATTGGAACCAGGAGCTCTGATCTCAACGAACTACAGAAGATATCCCATGATCCCAGTAGTACCCTATTTGTGTCTGAGTTTACTGAACTTCCCAGTGTTCAAGAACAGCTCTCCTCTGTAATGAGCACAGTTCTACTGAGGGCCACGCCCATAACACCAACAGTAACTGGTAAGAAAGTGAAGCCTTTTTACATTCCACAATAATGGTAGCACATTGATAATTTATTCACAAAGGTTGAGGTTAGATTTCATATTGTGACTTTAACAAGGGAAACTTGTAAAAGTCAACCTAAATAAATCTAATATTTTATGTCCCTTAGGAGAGAAAAAGCCAACAGGAAGGGATGTTGTGTTTTTGTTGGATGGATCTGATGGTACTAGAACTGGATTCCCAGCTATGAGAGACTTTGTCCATAGAGTAGTAGAGACACTAAATGTGGAAAATGATAAAGACCGCATTTCATTGGTTCAATACAGCAGAGACCAAGCTGTCCAGTTCTATCTGAACACATATACCACGAAAGGGGAGATCCTTGATACTGTCAGAGGTTTGAGGCACAAGGGCGGCAGACCCCTCAACACTGGAGCTGCTCTCCAGTTCTTGAGGGACAATGTCTTCACGGCTTCTGCAGGAAGCAGACATTTGGACAGAGTTCCACAGATACTAATATTGCTAAGTGGTGGAAGGTCATCTGACAGTGTTGATGCACCAGCCTCTGCTCTCAAGCAGATGGGTGTACAGACCTTTGCAATTGGAACCAGGAGCTCTGATCTCAATGAACTGCAGAAGATATCCCATGATTCCAGTAGTACTTTATCTGTGTCTGAGTTTACTGAACTTCCCAGTGTTCAAGAAAAGCTCTCCTCTATAATGAGCACAGATCTAGTGAGGGCCACGCCCATAACACCAACAGTAACTGGTAAGAAAGTGAAGCCTTTTTACATTGCACAATAATGGTAGCACACAAAAGCAAGTAAATTGATCCTGAATTTCACAAAATTCAGCTCAGGCAGTTCCACTTTGACAGATCACTTGTGCCAGCATTGATAATTTATTCACAAAGGTTGAGGTTAGATTTTTTATTGTGACTTTGACACGAGACACTTTTACCACATGACCCTAAATAAATCTTATATCTTATGTCTCTTAGTGGAGAAAAAGCCAACAGGAAGGGATGTTGTGTTTTTGTTGGATGGATCTGATGGCACTAGAACTGGATTCCCAGCTATGAGAGACTTTGTCCAGAGAGTAGTACAGACACTGAGTGTGGATGATGACAAAGACCGCGTCTCAGTGGTTCAGTACAGCAGAGACCCAGGTGTCCAGTTCTATCTGAACACATACACCACGAAAGGCGATATCCTTGATACTGTCAGAGGTTTGAGCCACAAGGGAGGCAGACCCCTCAACACTGGAGCCGCTCTCCAGTTCTTGAGGGACAATGTATTTACAGCTTCTGCAGGAAGCAGGCACCTGGACAGAGTTCCACAGGTGCTAATATTGCTAATTGGTGGAAGGTCTTCTGACAGTGTGGATGCACCAGCCTCTGCTCTCAAGCAGATGGGTGTACAGACCTTTGCAATTGGAACCAGGAGCTCTGATCTCACTGAACTGCAGAAGATATCCCATGATTCCAGTAGTACTTTATCTGTGTCTGAGTTTACTGAACTTCCCAGTGTTCAAGAAAAGCTCTCCTCTATAATGAGCACAGATCTAGTGAGGGCCACGCCCATAACACCAACAGTAACTGGTAAGAAAGTGAAGCCTTTTTACATTGCACAATAATGGTAGCACACAAAAGCAAGTAAATTGATCCTGAATTTCACAAAATTCAGCTCAGGCAGTTCCACTTTGACAGATCACTTGTGCCAGCATTGATAATTTATTCACAAAGGTTGAGGTTAGATTTTTTATTGTGACTTTGACACGAGACACTTTTACCACATGACCCTAAATAAATCTTATATCTTATGTCTCTTAGTGGAGAAAAAGCCAACAGGAAGGGATGTTGTGTTTTTGTTGGATGGATCTGATGGCACTAGAACTGGATTCCCAGCTATGAGAGACTTTGTCCAGAGAGTAGTAGAGACACTGAGTGTGGATGATGACAAAGACCGCGTCTCAGTGGTTCAGTACAGCAGAGACCCAGCTGTGCAGTTCTATCTGAACACATACACCACGGAAGGCGAGATCCTTGATGCTGTCAGAGGCTTAAGGCACAAGGGCGGCAGACCCCTCAACACTGGAGCCGCTCTCCAGTTCTTGAGGGACAATGTCTTCACAGCTTCTGCAGGAAGCAGGCACCTGGACAGAGTTCCACAGGTGCTAATATTGCTAAGTGGTGGAAGGTCATCTGACAGTGTTGATGCACCAGCCTCTGCTCTCAAGCAGATGGGTGTACAGACCTTTGCAATTGGAACCAGGAGCTCTGATCTCACTGAACTGCAGAAGATATCCCATGATCCCAGTAGTATTTTATCTGTGTCTGAGTTTACTGAACTTCCAAATGATCAAGAACAGCTCTCCTCTGTGATGAGCACAGTTCTAGTGAGGGCCACGCCCATAACACCAACAGTAACTGGTAAGAAAGTGAAGCCTTTTTACATTGCACAATAATGGTAGCACATAAAAGCAAGTATATTGATCCTGAATTTCACAAAATTCAGCTCAGGCAGTTCCACTTTGACAGATCACTTGAGCCAGCATTGATAATTGATTCACAAAGCTTGAGGTTAGATTTCATATTCTGACTTTGACACGAGACACTTTTGCCACATGACCCTAAATAAATCTTATATCTTATGTCCCTTAGTGGAGAAAAAGCCAACAGGAAGGGATGTTGTGATTTTGTTGGATGGATCTGATGGCACTAGAACTGGATTCCCAGCTATGAGAGACTTTGTCCAGAGAGTAGTACAGACACTGAGTGTGGATGATGACAAAGACCGCGTCTCAGTGGTTCAGTACAGCAGAGACCCAGGTGTCCAGTTCTATCTGAACACATACACCACGAAAGGCGATATCCTTGATACTGTCAGAGGTTTGAGCCACAAGGGCGGCAGACCCCTCAACACTGGAGCCGCTCTCCAGTTCTTGAGGGACAATGTATTTACAGCTTCTGCAGGAAGCAGGCACCTGGACAGAGTTCCACAGGTGCTAATATTGCTAATTGGTGGAAGGTCTTCTGACAGTGTGGATGCACCAGCCTCTGCTCTCAAGCAGATGGGTGTACAGACCTTTGCAATTGGAACCAGGAGCTCTGATCTCAACGAACTACAGAAGATATCCCATGATCCCAGTAGTACCCTATTTGTGTCTGAGTTTACTGAACTTCCCAGTGTTCAAGAACAGCTCTCCTCTGTAATGAGCACAGTTCTACTGAGGGCCACGCCCATAACACCAACAGTAACTGGTAAGAAAGTGAAGCCTTTTTACATTCCACAATAATGGTAGCACATTGATAATTTATTCACAAAGGTTGAGGTTAGATTTCATATTGTGACTTTAACAAGGGAAACTTGTAAAAATCAACCTAAATAAATCTAATATTTTATGTCCCTTAGGAGAGAAAAAGCCAACAGGAAGGGATGTTGTGTTTTTGTTGGATGGATCTGATGGTACTAGAACTGGATTCCCAGCTATGAGAGACTTTGTCCATAGAGTAGTAGAGACACTAAATGTGGAAAATGATAAAGACCGCATTTCATTGGTTCAATACAGCAGAGACCAAGCTGTCCAGTTCTATCTGAACACATATACCACGAAAGGCGAGATCCTTGATACTGTCAGAGGTTTGAGGCACAAGGGCGGCAGACCCCTCAACACTGGAGCTGCTCTCCAGTTCTTGAGGGACAATGTCTTCACGGCTTCTGCAGGAAGCAGACATTTGGACAGAGTTCCACAGATACTAATATTGCTAAGTGGTGGAAGGTCATCTGACAGTGTTGATGCACCAGCCTCTGCTCTCAAGCAGATGGGTGTACAGACCTTTGCAATTGGAACCAGGAGCTCTGATCTCAATGAACTGCAGAAGATATCCCATGATTCCAGTAGTACTTTATCTGTGTCTGAGTTTACTGAACTTCCCAGTGTTCAAGAAAAGCTCTCCTCTATAATGAGCACAGATCTAGTGAGGGCCACGCCCATAACACCAACAGTAACTGGTAAGAAAGTGAAGCCTTTTTACATTGCACAATAATGGTAGCACACAAAAGCAAGTAAATTGATCCTGAATTTCACAAAATTCAGCTCAGGCAGTTCCACTTTGACAGATCACTTGTGCCAGCATTGATAATTTATTCACAAAGGTTGAGGTTAGATTTTTTATTGTGACTTTGACACGAGACACTTTTACCACATGACCCTAAATAAATCTTATATCTTATGTCTCTTAGTGGAGAAAAAGCCAACAGGAAGGGATGTTGTGTTTTTGTTGGATGGATCTGATGGCACTAGAACTGGATTCCCAGCTATGAGAGACTTTGTCCAGAGAGTAGTACAGACACTGAGTGTGGATGATGACAAAGACCGCGTCTCAGTGGTTCAGTACAGCAGAGACCCAGGTGTCCAGTTCTATCTGAACACATACACCACGAAAGGCGATATCCTTGATACTGTCAGAGGTTTGAGCCACAAGGGAGGCAGACCCCTCAACACTGGAGCCGCTCTCCAGTTCTTGAGGGACAATGTATTTACAGCTTCTGCAGGAAGCAGGCACCTGGACAGAGTTCCACAGGTGCTAATATTGCTAATTGGTGGAAGGTCTTCTGACAGTGTGGATGCACCAGCCTCTGCTCTCAAGCAGATGGGTGTACAGACCTTTGCAATTGGAACCAGGAGCTCTGATCTCACTGAACTGCAGAAGATATCCCATGATTCCAGTAGTACTTTATCTGTGTCTGAGTTTACTGAACTTCCCAGTGTTCAAGAAAAGCTCTCCTCTATAATGAGCACAGATCTAGTGAGGGCCACGCCCATAACACCAACAGTAACTGGTAAGAAAGTGAAGCCTTTTTACATTGCACAATAATGGTAGCACACAAAAGCAAGTAAATTGATCCTGAATTTCACAAAATTCAGCTCAGGCAGTTCCACTTTGACAGATCACTTGTGCCAGCATTGATAATTTATTCACAAAGGTTGAGGTTAGATTTTTTATTGTGACTTTGACACGAGACACTTTTACCACATGACCCTAAATAAATCTTATATCTTATGTCTCTTAGTGGAGAAAAAGCCAACAGGAAGGGATGTTGTGTTTTTGTTGGATGGATCTGATGGCACTAGAACTGGATTCCCAGCTATGAGAGACTTTGTCCAGAGAGTAGTAGAGACACTGAGTGTGGATGATGACAAAGACCGCGTCTCAGTGGTTCAGTACAGCAGAGACCCAGCTGTGCAGTTCTATCTGAACACATACACCACGGAAGGCGAGATCCTTGATGCTGTCAGAGGCTTAAGGCACAAGGGCGGCAGACCCCTCAACACTGGAGCCGCTCTCCAGTTCTTGAGGGACAATGTCTTCACAGCTTCTGCAGGAAGCAGGCACCTGGACAGAGTTCCACAGGTGCTAATATTGCTAAGTGGTGGAAGGTCATCTGACAGTGTTGATGCACCAGCCTCTGCTCTCAAGCAGATGGGTGTACAGACCTTTGCAATTGGAACCAGGAGCTCTGATCTCACTGAACTGCAGAAGATATCCCATGATCCCAGTAGTATTTTATCTGTGTCTGAGTTTACTGAACTTCCAAATGTTCAAGAACAGCTCTCCTCTGTGATGAGCACAGTTCTAGTGAGGGCCACGCCCATAACACCAACAGTAACTGGTAAGAAAGTGAAGCCTTTTTACATTGCACAATAATGGTAGCACATAAAAGCAAGTATATTGATCCTGAATTTCACAAAATTCAGCTCAGGCAGTTCCACTTTGACAGATCACTTGAGCCAGCATTGATAATTGATTCACAAAGCTTGAGGTTAGATTTCATATTCTGACTTTGACACGAGACACTTTTGCCACATGACCCTAAATAAATCTTATATCTTATGTCCCTTAGTGGAGAAAAAGCCAACAGGAAGGGATGTTGTGATTTTGTTGGATGGATCTGATGGCACTAGAACTGGATTCCCAGCTATGAGAGACTTTGTCCAGAGAGTAGTACAGACACTGAGTGTGGATGATGACAAAGACCGCGTCTCAGTGGTTCAGTACAGCAGAGACCCAGGTGTCCAGTTCTATCTGAACACATACACCACGAAAGGCGATATCCTTGATACTGTCAGAGGTTTGAGCCACAAGGGAGGCAGACCCCTCAACACTGGAGCCGCTCTCCAGTTCTTGAGGGACAATGTATTTACAGCTTCTGCAGGAAGCAGGCACCTGGACAGAGTTCCACAGGTGCTAATATTGCTAATTGGTGGAAGGTCTTCTGACAGTGTGGATGCACCAGCCTCTGCTCTCAAGCAGATGGGTGTACAGACCTTTGCAATTGGAACCAGGAGCTCTGATCTCAACGAACTACAGAAGATATCCCATGATCCCAGTAGTACCCTATTTGTGTCTGAGTTTACTGAACTTCCCAGTGTTCAAGAACAGCTCTCCTCTGTAATGAGCACAGTTCTACTGAGGGCCACGCCCATAACACCAACAGTAACTGGTAAGAAAGTGAAGCCTTTTTACATTCCACAATAATGGTAGCACATTGATAATTTATTCACAAAGGTTGAGGTTAGATTTCATATTGTGACTTTAACAAGGGAAACTTGTAAAAATCAACCTAAATAAATCTAATATTTTATGTCCCTTAGGAGAGAAAAAGCCAACAGGAAGGGATGTTGTGTTTTTGTTGGATGGATCTGATGGTACTAGAACTGGATTCCCAGCTATGAGAGACTTTGTCCATAGAGTAGTAGAGACACTAAATGTGGAAAATGATAAAGACCGCATTTCATTGGTTCAATACAGCAGAGACCAAGCTGTCCAGTTCTATTTGAACACATATACCACGAAAGGCGAGATCCTTGATACTGTCAGAGGTTTGAGGCACAAGGGCGGCAGACCCCTCAACACTGGAGCTGCTCTCCAGTTCTTGAGGGACAATGTCTTCACGGCTTCTGCAGGAAGCAGACATTTGGACAGAGTTCCACAGATACTAATATTGCTAAGTGGTGGAAGGTCATCTGACAGTGTTGATGCACCAGCCTCTGCTCTCAAGCAGATGGGTGTACAGACCTTTGCAATTGGAACCAGGAGCTCTGATCTCACTGAACTGCAGAAGATATCCCATGATCCCAGTAGTATTTTATCTGTGTCTGAGTTTACTGAACTTCCAAGTGTTCAAGAACAGCTCTCCTCTGTGATGAGCAAAGTTCTAGTGAGGGCCACGCCCATAACACCAACAGTAACTGGTAAGAAAGTGAAGCCTTTTTACATTGCACAATAAGGGTAGCACACAAAAGCAAGTAAATTGATCCTGAATTTCACAAAATTCAGCTCAGGCAGTTCCACTTTAACAGATCACTTGTGCCAGCATTGATAATTTATTCACAAAGGTTGAGGTTAGATTTCATATTCTGACTTTGACACAAGACACTTTTTCCACATGACCCTAAATAAATCTTATATCTTATGTCTCTTAGTGGAGAAAAAGCCAACAGGAAGGGATGTTGTGTTTTTGTTGGATGGATCTGATGGCACTAGAACTGGATTCCCAGCTATGAGAGACTTTGTCCAGAGAGTAGTAGAGACACTGAGTGTGGATGATGACAAAGACCGCGTCTCAGTGGTTCAGTACAGCAGAGAACCAGCTGTGCAGTTCTATCTGAACACATACACCACGGAAGGCGAGATCCTTGATGCTGTCAGAGGCTTAAGGCACAAGGGCGGCAGACCGCTCAACACTGGAGCCGCTCTCCAGTTCTTGAGGGACAATGTCTTCACAGCTTCTGCAGGAAGCAGGCACCTGGACAGAGTTCCACAGGTGCTAATATTGCTAAGTGGTGGAAGGTCATCTGACAGTGTGGATGCACCAGCCTCTGCTCTCAAGCAGATGGGTGTACAGACCTTTGCAATTGGAACCAGGAGCTCTGATCTCACTGAACTGCAGAAGATATCCCATGATCCCAGTAGTACTTTATCTGTGTCTGAGTTTACTCAACTTCCCAGTGTTCAAGAACAGCTCTCCTCTAAAATGAGCACAGTTGTAGTGAGGGCCACGCCCATAACACCAACAGTAACTGGTAAGAAAGTGAAGCCTTTGTACATTGCACAATAATGGTAGCACACAAAAGCAAGTATATTGATCCTGAATTTCACAAAATTCAGCTCAGGCAGTTCCACTTTGACAGATCACTTGAGCCAGCATTGATAATTGATTCACAAAGCTTGAGGTTAGATTTCATATTGTGACTTTGACACGAGACACTTTTGCCACATGACCCTAAATAAATCTTATATCTTATGTCCCTTAGTGGAGAAAAAGCCAACAGGAAGGGATGTTGTGATTTTGTTGGATGGATCTGATGGCACTAGAACTGGATTCCCAGCTATGAGAGACTTTGTCCAGAGAGTAGTAGAGACACTGAGTGTGGATGATGACAAAGACCGCGTCTCAGTGGTTCAGTACAGCAGAGACCCAGGTGTCCAGTTCTATCTGA
Organism: Channa argus; assembly: GCF_033026475.1. Classification (NCBI taxonomy): domain Eukaryota; kingdom Metazoa; phylum Chordata; class Actinopteri; order Anabantiformes; family Channidae; genus Channa; species Channa argus. The sequence continues at coordinate 25,157,314 of NC_090205.1, forward strand.
ACACATACACCACGAAAGGCGAGATCCTTGATACTGTCAGAGGTTTGAGCCACAAGGGAGGCAGACCCCTCAACACTGGAGCCGCTCTCCAGTTCTTGAGGGACAATGTATTTACAGCTTCTGCAGGAAGCAGGCACCTGGACAGAGTTCCACAGGTGCTAATATTGCTAATTGGTGGAAGGTCTTCTGACAGTGTGGATGCACCAGCCTCTGCTCTCAAGCAGATGGGTGTACAGACCTTTGCAATTGGAACCAGGAGCTCTGATCTCAACGAACTACAGAAGATATCCCATGATCCCAGTAGTACCCTATTTGTGTCTGAGTTTACTCAACTTCCCAGTGTTCAAGAACAGCTCTCCTCTGTAATGAGCACAGTTCTACTGAGGGCCACGCCCATAACACCAACAGTAACTGGTAAGAAAGTGAAGCCTTTTTACATTCCACAATAATGGTAGCACATTGATAATTTATTCACAAAGGTTGAGGTTAGATTTCATATTGTGACTTTAACAAGGGAAACTTGTAAAAATCAACCTAAATAAATCTAATACTTTATGTCCCTTAGGAGAGAAAAAGCCAACAGGAAGGGATGTTGTGTTTTTGTTGGATGGATCTGATGGTACTAGAACTGGATTCCCAGCTATGAGAGACTTTGTCCATAGAGTAGTAGAGACACTAAATGTGGAAAATGATAAAGACCGCATTTCATTGGTTCAATACAGCAGAGACCAAGCTGTCCAGTTCTATCTGAACACATATACCACGAAAGGCGAGATCCTTGATACTGTCAGAGGTTTGAGGCACAAGGGCGGCAGACCGCTCAACACTGGAGCTGCTCTCCAGTTCTTGAGGGACAATGTCTTCACGGCTTCTGCAGGAAGCAGACATTTGGACAGAGTTCCACAGATACTAATATTGCTAAGTGGTGGAAGGTCATCTGACAGTGTTGATGCACCAGCCTCTGCTCTCAAGCAGATGGGTGTACAGACCTTTGCAATTGGAACCAGGAGCTCTGATCTCAATGAACTGCAAAAAATGTCTCATGATTCCACTAGTACGTTATTTGTGTCTGAATTTACTGAACTTCCCAATGTTGAAGAACAGCTCTCCTCTGTAATGAGCACAGTTCTTCTGAGGGCCACGCCCATAACACCAACAGTAACTGGTAAGAAAGTGAAGCCTTTTTACATTCCACAATGATGGTAGCACACAAAAGCAAGTATATTGATCCTGAATTTCACAAAATTCAGCTCAGGCAGTTCCACTTTGACAGATCACTTGTGCCAGCATTGATAATTTATACACAAAGGTTGAGGTTAGATTTCTTAATGTGACTCTGACACAAGACACTTTTTCCACATGACCCTAAATAAATCTTATATCTTATGTCTCTTAGTGGAGAAAAAGCCAACAGGAAGGGATGTTGTGTTTTTGTTGGATGGATCTGATGGCACTAGAACTGGATTCCCTGCTATGAGAGACTTTGTCCAGAGAGTAGTACAGACATTGAGTGTGGATGATGACAAAGACCGCGTCTCAGTGGTTCAGTACAGCAGAGACCCAGCTGTCCAGTTCTATCTGAACACATACACCACGGAAGGCGAGATCTATGATGCTGTCAGAGGCTTAAGGCACAAGGGTGGCAGACCCCTCAACACTGGAGCCGCTCTCCAGTTCTTGAGAGACAATGTCTTCACAGCTTCTGCAGGAAGCAGACACCTGGACAGAGTTCCACAGGTGCTAATATTGCTAAGTGGTGGAAGGTCATCTGACAGTGTGGATGCACCAGCCTCTGCTCTCAAGCAGATGGGTGTACAGACCTTTGCAATTGGAACCAGGAGCTCTGATCTCACTGAACTGCAGAAGATATCCCATGATCCCAGTAGTATTTTATCTGTGTCTGAGTTTACTGAACTTCCAAGTGTTCAAGAACAGCTCTCCTCTGTGATGAGCACAGTTCTAGTGAGGGCCACGCCCATAACACCAGCAGTAACTGGTAAGAAAGTGAAGCCTTTTTACATTGCACAATAATGTTAGCACACAAAAGCAAGTAAATTGATCCTGAATTTCACAAAACTCAGCTCAGGCAGTTCCACTTTAACAGATCACTTGTGCCAGCATTGATAATTTATTCACAAAGGTTGAGGTTAGATTTCATATTCTGACTTTGACACAAGACACTTTTTCCACATGACCCTAAATAAATCTTATATCTTATGTCTCTTAGTGGAGAAAAAGCCAACAGGAAGGGATGTTGTGTTTTTGTTGGATGGATCTGATGGCACTAGAACTGGATTCCCAGCTATGAGAGACTTTGTCCAGAGAGTAGTACAGACATTGAGTGTGGATGATGACAAAGACCGCGTCTCAGTGGTTCAATACAGCAGAGACCCAGCTGTCCAGTTCTATCTGAACACATACACCACGGAAGGCGAGATCCTTGATACTGTCAGAGGCTTAAGGCACAAGGGCGGCAGACCCCTCAACACTGGAGCCGCTCTCCAGTTCTTGAGAGACAATGTCTTCACAGCTTCTGCAGGAAGCAGGCACCTGGACAGAGTTCCACAGGTGCTAATATTGCTAAGTGGAGGAAGGTCATCTGACAGTGTGGATGCACCAGCCTCTGCTCTCAAGCAGATGGGTGTACAGACCTTTGCAATTGGAACCAGGAGCTCTGATCTCACTGAACTGCAGAAGATATCCCATGATCCCAGTAGTACTTTATCTGTGTCTGAGTTTACTGAACTTCCAAGTGTTCAAGAACAGCTCTCCTCTGTGATGAGCAAAGTTCTAGTGAGGGCCACGCCCATAACACCAACAGTAACTGGTAAGAAAGTGAAGCCTTTTTACATTTCACAATAATGGTAGCACACAAAAGCAAGTATATTGATCCTGAATTTCACAAAATTCAGCTCAGGCAGTTCCACTTTGACAGATCACTTGTGCCAGCATTGATAATTTATACACAAAGGTTGAGGTTAGATTTCTTATTGTGACTCTGACACAAGACACTTTTTCCACATGACCCTAAATAAATCTTATATCTTATGTCTCTTAGTGGAGAAAAAGCCAACAGGAAGGGATGTTGTGTTTTTGTTGGATGGATCTGATGGCACTAGAACTGGATTCCCAGCTATGAGAGACTTTGTCCAGAGAGTAGTAGAGACACTGAGTGTGGATGATGACAAAGACCGCGTCTCAGTGGTTCAGTACAGCAGAGACCCAGCTGTCCAGTTCTATCTGAACACATACACCACGGAAGGCGAGATCCTTGATACTGTCAGAGGTTTGAGCCACAAGGGCGGCAGACCCCTCAACACTGGAGCCGCTCTCCAGTTCTTGAGAAACAATGTCTTCACAGCTTCTGCAGGAAGCAGACACCTGGACAGAGTACCACAGGTGCTAATATTGCTAAGTGGTGGAAGGTCATCTGACAGTGTGGATGCACCAGCCTCTGCTCTCAAGCAGATGGGTGTACAGACCTTTGCAATTGGAACCAGGAGCTCTGATCTCACTGAACTGCAGAAGATATCCCATGATCCCAGTAGTATTTTATCTGTGTCTGAGTTTACTGAACTTCCAAGTGTTCAAGAACAGCTCTCCTCTGTGATGAGCACAGTTCTAGTGAGGGCCACGCCCATAACACCAGCAGTAACTGGTAAGAAAGTGAAGCCTTTTTACATTGCACAATAATGGTAGCACACAAAAGCAAGTAAATTGATCCTGAATTTCACAAAATTCAGCTCAGGCAGTTCCACTTTAACAGATCACTTGTGCCAGCATTGATAATTTATTCACAAAGGTTGAGGTTAGATTTCATATTCTGACTTTGACACGAGACACTTTTACCACATGACCCTAAATAAATCTTATATCTTATGTCCCTTAGTGGAGAAAAAGCCAACAGGAAGGGATGTTGTGATTTTGTTGGATGGATCTGATGGCACTAGAACTGGATTCCCAGCTATGAGAGACTTTGTCCAGAGAGTAGTAGAGACACTGAGTGTGGATGATGACAAAGACCGCGTCTCAGTGGTTCAGTACAGCAGAGACCCAGGTGTCCAGTTCTATCTGAACACATACACCACGAAAGGCGAGATCCTTGATACTGTCAGAGGTTTGAGCCACAAGGGAGGCAGACCCCTCAACACTGGAGCCGCTCTCCAGTTCTTGAGGGACAATGTATTTACAGCTTCTGCAGGAAGCAGGCACCTGGACAGAGTTCCACAGGTGCTAATATTGCTAATTGGTGGAAGGTCTTCTGACAGTGTGGATGCACCAGCCTCTGCTCTCAAGCAGATGGGTGTACAGACCTTTGCAACTGGAACCAGGAGCTCTGATCTCAACGAACTACAGAAGATATCCCATGATCCCAGTAGTACCCTATTTGTGTCTGAGTTTACTCAACTTCCCAGTGTTCAAGAACAGCTCTCCTCTGTAATGAGCACAGTTCTACTGAGGGCCACGCCCATAACACCAACAGTAACTGGTAAGAAAGTGAAGCCTTTTTACATTGCACAATAATGGTAGCACACAAAAGCAAGTAAATTGATCCTGAATTTCACAAAATTCAGCTCAGGCAGTTCCACTTTAACAGATCACTTGTGCCAGCATTGATAATTTATTCACAAAGGTTGAGGTTAGATTTCATATTCTGACTTTGACACGAGACACTTTTACCACATGACCCTAAATAAATCTTATATCTTATGTCTCTTAGTGGAGAAAAAGCCAACAGGAAGGGATGTTGTGTTTTTGTTGGATGGATCTGATGGCACTAGAACTGGATTCCCAGCTATGAGAGACTTTGTCCAGAGAGTAGTACAGACACTGAGTGTGGATGATGACAAAGACCGCGTCTCAGTGGTTCAGTACAGCAGAGACCCAGCTGTCCAGTTCTATCTGAACACATACACCACGGAAGGCGAGCTCCTTGATACTGTCAGAGGTTTGAGCCACAAGGGCGGCAGACCCCTCAACACTGGAGCCGCTCTCCAGTTCTTGAGAAACAATGTCTTCACAGCTTCTGCAGGAAGCAGGCACCTGGACAGAGTTCCACAGGTGCTAATATTGCTAAGTGGAGGAAGGTCATCTGACAGTGTGGATGCACCAGCCTCTGCTCTCAAGCAGATGGGTGTACAGACCTTTGCAATTGGAACCAGGAGCTCTGATCTCACTGAACTGCAGAAGATATCCCATGATCCCAGTAGTACTTTATCTGTGTCTGAGTTTACTGAACTTCCAAGTGTTCAAGAACAGCTCTCCTCTGTGATGAGCAAAGTTCTAGTGAGGGCCACGCCCATAACACCAACAGTAACTGGTAAGAAAGTGAAGCCTTTTTACATTGCACAATAAGGGTAGCACACAAAAGCAAGTAAATTGATCCTGAATTTCACAAAATTCAGCTCAGGCAGTTCCACTTTAACAGATCACATGTGCCAGCATTGATAATTTATTCACAAAGGTTGAGGTTAGATTTCCTATTCTGACTTTGACACAAGACACTTTTTCCACATGACCCTAAATAAATCTTATATCTTATGTCTCTTAGTGGAGAAAAAGCCAACAGGAAGGGATGTTGTGTTTTTGTTGGATGGATCTGATGGCACTAGAACTGGATTCCCAGCTATGAGAGACTTTGTCCAGAGAGTAGTACAGACATTGAGTGTGGATGATGACAAAGACCGCGTCTCAGTGGTTCAATACAGCAAAGACCCAGCTGTCCAGTTCTATCTGAACACATACACCACGGAAGGCGAGATCCTTGATACTGTCAGAGGCTTAAGGCACAAGGGCGGCAGACCCCTCAACACTGGAGCCGCTCTCCAGTTCTTGAGAAACAATGTCTTCACAGCTTCTGCAGGAAGCAGACACCTGGACAGAGTACCACAGGTGCTAATATTGCTAAGTGGTGGAAGGTCATCTGACAGTGTGGATGCACCAGCCTCTGCTCTCAAGCAGATGGGTGTACACACCTTTGCAATTGGAACCAGGAGCTCTGATCTCACTGAACTGCAGAAGATATCCCATGATCCCAGTAGTATTTTATCTGTTTCTGAGTTTACTGAACTTCCAAGTGTTCAAGAACAGCTCTCCTCTGTGATGAGCAAAGTTCTAGTGAGGGCCACGCCCATAACACCAACAGTAACTGGTAAGAAAGTGAAGCCTTTTTACATTGCACAATAATGGTAGCACACAAAAGCAAGTAAATTGATCCTGAATTTCACAAAATTCAGCTCAGGCAGTTCCACTTTAACAGATCACTTGTGCCAGCATTGATAATTTATTCACAAAGGTTGAGATTAGATTTCATATTCTGACTTTGACACAAGACACTTTTTCCACATGACCCTAAATAAATCTTATATCTTATGTCTCTTAGTGGAGAAAAAGCCAACAGGAAGGGATGTTGTGTTTTTGTTGGATGGATCTGATGGCACTAGAACTGGATTCCCAGCTATGAGAGACTTTGTCCAGAGAGTAGTAGAGACACTGAGTGTGGATGATGACAAAGACCGCGTCTCAGTGGTTCAGTACAGCAGAGAACCAGCTGTGCAGTTCTATCTGAACACATACACCACGGAAGGCAAGATCCTTGATGCTGTCAGAGGCTTAAGGCACAAGGGCGGCAGACCGCTCAACACTGGAGCCGCTCTCCAGTTCTTGAGGGACAATGTCTTCACAGCTTCTGCAGGAAGCAGGCACCTGGACAGAGTTCCACAGGTGCTAATATTGCTAAGTGGTGGAAGGTCATCTGACAGTGTGGATGCACCAGCCTCTGCTCTCAAGCAGATGGGTGTACAGACCTTTGCAATTGGAACCAGGAGCTCTGATCTCACTGAACTGCAGAAGATATCCCATGATCCCAGTAGTACTTTATCTGTGTCTGAGTTTACTCAACTTCCCAGTGTTCAAGAACAGCTCTCCTCTAAAATGAGCACAGTTGTAGTGAGGGCCACGCCCATAACACCAACAGTAACTGGTAAGAAAGTGAAGCCTTTGTACATTGCACAATAATGGTAGCACACAAAAGCAAGTATATTGATCCTGAATTTCACAAAATTCAGCTCAGGCAGTTCCACTTTGACAGATCACTTGAGCCAGCATTGATAATTGATTCACAAAGCTTGAGGTTAGATTTCATATTGTGACTTTGACACGAGACACTTTTGCCACATGACCCTAAATAAATCTTATATCTTATGTCCCTTAGTGGAGAAAAAGCCAACAGGAAGGGATGTTGTGATTTTGTTGGATGGATCTGATGGCACTAGAACTGGATTCCCAGCTATGAGAGACTTTGTCCAGAGAGTAGTAGAGACACTGAGTGTGGATGATGACAAAGACCGCGTCTCAGTGGTTCAGTACAGCAGAGACCCAGGTGTCCAGTTCTATCTGAACACATACACCACGAAAGGCGAGATCCTTGATACTGTCAGAGGTTTGAGCCACAAGGGAGGCAGACCCCTCAACACTGGAGCCGCTCTCCAGTTCTTGAGGGACAATGTATTTACAGCTTCTGCAGGAAGCAGGCACCTGGACAGAGTTCCACAGGTGCTAATATTGCTAATTGGTGGAAGGTCTTCTGACAGTGTGGATGCACCAGCCTCTGCTCTCAAGCAGATGGGTGTACAGACCTTTGCAATTGGAACCAGGAGCTCTGATCTCAACGAACTACAGAAGATATCCCATGATCCCAGTAGTACCCTATTTGTGTCTGAGTTTACTCAACTTCCCAGTGTTCAAGAACAGCTCTCCTCTGTAATGAGCACAGTTCTACTGAGGGCCACGCCCATAACACCAACAGTAACTGGTAAGAAAGTGAAGCCTTTTTACATTCCACAATAATGGTAGCACATTGATAATTTATTCACAAAGGTTGAGGTTAGATTTCATATTGTGACTTTAACAAGGGAAACTTGTAAAAATCAACCTAAATAAATCTAATATTTTATGTCCCTTAGGAGAGAAAAAGCCAACAGGAAGGGATGTTGTGTTTTTGTTGGATGGATCTGATGGTACTAGAACTGGATTCCCAGCTATGAGAGACTTTGTCCATAGAGTAGTAGAGACACTAAATGTGGAAAATGATAAAGACCGCATTTCATTGGTTCAATACAGCAGAGACCAAGCTGTCCAGTTCTATCTGAACACATATACCACGAAAGGCGAGATCCTTGATACTGTCAGAGGTTTGAGGCACAAGGGCGGCAGACCCCTCAACACTGGAGCTGCTCTCCAGTTCTTGAGGGACAATGTCTTCACGGCTTCTGCAGGAAGCAGACATTTGGACAGAGTTCCACAGATACTAATATTGCTAAGTGGTGGAAGGTCATCTGACAGTGTTGATGCACCAGCCTCTGCTCTCAAGCAGATGGGTGTACAGACCTTTGCAATTGGAACCAGGAGCTCTGATCTCAATGAACTGCAAAAAATGTCTCATGATTCCACTAGTACGTTATTTGTGTCTGAATTTACTGAACTTCCCAATGTTGAAGAACAGCTCTCCTCTGTAATGAGCACAGTTCTTCTGAGGGCCACGCCCATAACACCAACAGTAACTGGTAAGAAAGTGAAGCCTTTTTACATTCCACAATGATGGTAGCACACAAAAGCAAGTATATTGATCCTGAATTTCACAAAATTCAGCTCAGGCAGTTCCACTTTGACAGATCACTTGTGCCAGCATTGATAATTTATACACAAAGGTTGAGGTTAGATTTCTTAATGTGACTCTGACACAAGACACTTTTTCCACATGACCCTAAATAAATCTTATATCTTATGTCTCTTAGTGGAGAAAAAGCCAACAGGAAGGGATGTTGTGTTTTTGTTGGATGGATCTGATGGCACTAGAACTGGATTCCCTGCTATGAGAGACTTTGTCCAGAGAGTAGTACAGACATTGAGTGTGGATGATGACAAAGACCGCGTCTCAGTGGTTCAGTACAGCAGAGACCCAGCTGTCCAGTTCTATCTGAACACATACACCACGGAAGGCGAGATCTATGATGCTGTCAGAGGCTTAAGGCACAAGGGTGGCAGACCCCTCAACACTGGAGCCGCTCTCCAGTTCTTGAGAGACAATGTCTTCACAGCTTCTGCAGGAAGCAGACACCTGGACAGAGTTCCACAGGTGCTAATATTGCTAAGTGGTGGAAGGTCATCTGACAGTGTGGATGCACCAGCCTCTGCTCTCAAGCAGATGGGTGTACAGACCTTTGCAATTGGAACCAGGAGCTCTGATCTCACTGAACTGCAGAAGATATCCCATGATCCCAGTAGTATTTTATCTGTGTCTGAGTTTACTGAACTTCCAAGTGTTCAAGAACAGCTCTCCTCTGTGATGAGCACAGTTCTAGTGAGGGCCACGCCCATAACACCAGCAGTAACTGGTAAGAAAGTGAAGCCTTTTTACATTGCACAATAATGTTAGCACACAAAAGCAAGTAAATTGATCCTGAATTTCACAAAATTCAGCTCAGGCAGTTCCACTTTAACAGATCACATGTGCCAGCATTGATAATTTATTCACAAAGGTTGAGGTTAGATTTCATATTCTGACTTTGACACAAGACACTTTTTCCACATGACCCTAAATAAATCTTATATCTTATGTCTCTTAGTGGAGAAAAAGCCAACAGGAAGGGATGTTGTGTTTTTGTTGGATGGATCTGATGGCACTAGAACTGGATTCCCAGCTATGAGAGACTTTGTCCAGAGAGTAGTAGAGACACTGAGTGTGGATGATGACAAAGACCGCGTCTCAGTGGTTCAGTACAGCAGAGACCCAGCTGTCCAGTTCTATCTGAACACATACACCACGGAAGGCGAGATCCTTGATACTGTCAGAGGTTTGAGCCACAAGGGCGGCAGACCCCTCAACACTGGAGCCGCTCTCCAGTTCTTGAGAAACAATGTCTTCACAGCTTCTGCAGGAAGCAGACACCTGGACAGAGTACCACAGGTGCTAATATTGCTAAGTGGTGGAAGGTCATCTGACAGTGTGGATGCACCAGCCTCTGCTCTCAAGCAGATGGGTGTACAGACCTTTGCAATTGGAACCAGGAGCTCTGATCTCACTGAACTGCAGAAGATATCCCATGATCCCAGTAGTATTTTATCTGTGTCTGAGTTTACTGAACTTCCAAGTGTTCAAGAACAGCTCTCCTCTGTGATGAGCACAGTTCTAGTGAGGGCCACGCCCATAACACCAGCAGTAACTGGTAAGAAAGTGAAGCCTTTTTACATTGCACAATAATGGTAGCACACAAAAGCAAGTAAATTGATCCTGAATTTCACAAAATTCAGCTCAGGCAGTTCCACTTTAACAGATCACTTGTGCCAACATTGATAATTTATTCACAAAGGTTGAGGTTAGATTTCATATTCTGACTTTGACACGAGACACTTTTACCACATGACCCTAAATAAATCTTATATCTTATGTCCCTTAGTGGAGAAAAAGCCAACAGGAAGGGATGTTGTGATTTTGTTGGATGGATCTGATGGCACTAGAACTGGATTCCCAGCTATGAGAGACTTTGTCCAGAGAGTAGTAGAGACACTGAGTGTGGATGATGACAAAGACCGCGTCTCAGTGGTTCAGTACAGCAGAGACCCAGGTGTCCAGTTCTATCTGAACACATATACCACGAAAGGCGAGATCCTTGATACTGTCAGAGGTTTGAGCCACAAGGGAGGCAGACCCCTCAACACTGGAGCCGCTCTCCAGTTCTTGAGGGACAATTTATTTACAGCTTCTGCAGGAAGCAGACACCTGGACAGAGTTCCACAGGTGCTAATATTGCTAATTGGTGGAAGGTCTTCTGACAGTGTGGATGCACCAGCCTCTGCTCTCAAGCAGATGGGTGTACAGACCTTTGCAATTGGAACCAGGAGCTCTGATCTCAACGAACTACAGAAGATATCCCATGATCCCAGTAGTACCCTATTTGTGTCTGAGTTTACTCAACTTCCCAGTGTTCAAGAACAGCTCTCCTCTGTAATGAGCACAGTTCTACTGAGGGCCACGCCCATAACACCAACAGTAACTGGTAAGAAAGTGAAGCCTTTTTACATTCCACAATAATGGTAGCACATTGATAATTTATTCACAAAGGTTGAGGTTAGATTTCATATTGTGACTTTAACAAGGGAAACTTGTAAAAATCAACCTAAATAAATCTAATATTTTATGTCCCTTAGGAGAGAAAAAGCCAACAGGAAGGGATGTTGTGTTTTTGTTGGATGGATCTGATGGTACTAGAACTGGATTCCCAGCTATGAGAGACTTTGTCCATAGAGTAGTAGAGACACTAAATGTGGAAAATGATAAAGACCGCATTTCATTGGTTCAATACAGCAGAGACCAAGCTGTCCAGTTCTATCTGAACACATATACAGCGAAAGGCGAGATCCTTGATACTGTCAGAGGTTTGAGGCACAAGGGCGGCAGACCCCTCAACACTGGAGCTGCTCTCCAGTTCTTGAGGGACAATGTCTTCACGGCTTCTGCAGGAAGCAGACATTTGGACAGAGTTCCACAGATACTAATATTGCTAAGTGGTGGAAGGTCATCTGACAGTGTTGATGCACCAGCCTCTGCTCTCAAGCAGATGGGTGTACAGACCTTTGCAATTGGAACCAGGAGCTCTGATCTCAATGAACTGCAAAAAATGTCTCATGATTCCACTAGTACGTTATTTGTGTCTGAATTTACTGAACTTCCCAATGTTGAAGAACAGCTCTCCTCTGTAATGAGCACAGTTCTACTGAGGGCCACGCCCATAACACCAACAGTAACTGGTAAGAAAGTGAAGCCTTTTTACATTCCACAATGATGGTAGCACACAAAAGCAAGTATATTGATCCTGAATTTCACAAAATTCAGCTCAGGCAGTTCCACTTTGACAGATCACTTGTGCCAGCATTGATAATTTATACACAAAGGTTGAGGTTAGATTTCTTAATGTGACTCTGACACAAGACACTTTTTCCACATGACCCTAAATAAATCTTATATCTTATGTCTCTTAGTGGAGAAAAAGCCAACAGGAAGGGATGTTGTGTTTTTGTTGGATGGATCTGATGGCACTAGAACTGGATTCCCTGCTATGAGAGACTTTGTCCAGAGAGTAGTACAGACATTGAGTGTGGATGATGACAAAGACCGCGTCTCAGTGGTTCAGTACAGCAGAGACCCAGCTGTCCAGTTCTATCTGAACACATACACCACGGAAGCCGAGATCTATGATGCTGTCAGAGGCTTAAGGCACAAGGGTGGCAGACCCCTCAACACTGGAGCCGCTCTCCAGTTCTTGAGAGACAATGTCTTCACAGCTTCTGCAGGAAGCAGACATCTGGACAGAGTTCCACAGGTGCTAATATTGCTAAGTGGTGGAAGGTCATCTGACAGTGTGGATGCACCAGCCTCTGCTCTCAAGCAGATGGGTGTACAGACCTTTGCAATTGGAACCAGGAGCTCTGATCTCACTGAACTGCAGAAGATATCCCATGATCCCAGTAGTATTTTATCTGTGTCTGAGTTTACTGAACTTCCAAGTGTTCAAGAACAGCTCTCCTCTGTGATGAGCACAGTTCTAGTGAGGGCCACGCCCATAACACCAGCAGTAACTGGTAAGAAAGTGAAGCCTTTTTACATTGCACAATAATGTTAGCACACAAAAGCAAGTAAATTGATCCTGAATTTCACAAAATTCAGCTCAGGCAGTTCCACTTTAACAGATCACTTGTGCCAGCATTGATAATTTATTCACAAAGGTTGAGGTTAGATTTCATATTCTGACTTTGACACAAGACACTTTTTCCACATGACCCTAAATAAATCTTATATCTTATGTCTCTTAGTGGAGAAAAAGCCAACAGGAAGGGATGTTGTGTTTTTGTTGGATGGATCTGATGGCACTAGAACTGGATTCCCAGCTATGAGAGACTTTGTCCAGAGAGTAGTACAGACATTGAGTGTGGATGATGACAAAGACCGCGTCTCAGTGGTTCAATACAGCAGAGACCCAGCTGTCCAGTTCTATCTGAACACATACACCACGGAAGGCGAGATCCTTGATACTGTCAGAGGCTTAAGGCACAAGGGCGGCAGACCCCTCAACACTGGAGCCGCTCTCCAGTTCTTGAGAGACAATGTCTTCACAGCTTCTGCAGGAAGCAGGCACCTGGACAGAGTTCCACAGGTGCTAATATTGCTAAGTGGAGGAAGGTCATCTGACAGTGTGGATGCACCAGCCTCTGCTCTCAAGCAGATGGGTGTACAGACCTTTGCAATTGGAACCAGGAGCTCTGATCTCACTGAACTGCAGAAGATATCCCATGATCCCAGTAGTACTTTATCTGTGTCTGAGTTTACTGAACTTCCAAGTGTTCAAGAACAGCTCTCCTCTGTGATGAGCAAAGTTCTAGTGAGGGCCACGCCCATAACACCAACAGTAACTGGTAAGAAAGTGAAGCCTTTTTACATTGCACAATAATGGTAGCACACAAAAGCAAGTATATTGATCCTGAATTTCACAAAATTCAGCTCAGGCAGTTCCACTTTGACAGATCACTTGTGCCAGCATTGATAATTTATACACAAAGGTTGAGGTTAGATTTCTTATTGTGACTCTGACACAAGACACTTTTTCCACATGACCCTAAATAAATCTTATATCTTATGTCTCTTAGTGGAGAAAAAGCCAACAGGAAGGGATGTTGTGTTTTTGTTGGATGGATCTGATGGCACTAGAACTGGATTCCCAGCTATGAGAGACTTTGTCCAGAGAGTAGTACAGACACTGAGTGTGGATGATGACAAAGACCGCGTCTCAGTGGTTCAGTACAGCAGAGACCCAGCTGTCCAGTTCTATCTGAACACATACACCACGGAAGGCGAGATCCTTGATACTGTCAGAGGTTTGAGCCACAAGGGCGGCAGACCCCTCAACACTGGAGCCGCTCTCCAGTTCTTGAGAAACAATGTCTTCACAGCTTCTGCAGGAAGCAGACACCTGGACAGAGTTCCACAGGTGCTAATATTGCTAAGTGGAGGAAGGTCATCTGACAGTGTGGATGCACCAGCCTCTGCTCTCAAGCAGATGGGTGTACAGACCTTTGCAATTGGAACCAGGAGCTCTGATCTCACTGAACTGCAGAAGATATCCCATGATCCCAGTTGTACTTTATCTGTGTCTGAGTTTATTGAACTTCCAAGTGTTCAAGAACAGCTCTCCTCTGTGATGAGCAAAGTCCTAGTAAGGGCCACGCCCATAACACCAACAGTAACTGGTAAGAAAGTGAAGCCTTTTTACATTGCACAATAATGGTAGCACACAAAAGCAAGTAAATTGATCCTGAATTTCACAAAATTCAGCTCAGGCAGTTCCACTTTAACAGATCACTTGTGCCAGCATTGATAATTTATTCACAAAGGTTGAGGTTAGATTTCATATTCTGACTTTGACACAAGACACTTTTTCCACATGACCCTAAATAAATCTTATATCTTATGTCTCTTAGTGGAGAAAAAGCCAACAGGAAGGGATGTTGTGTTTTTGTTGGATGGATCTGATGGCACTAGAACTGGATTCCCAGCTATGAGAGACTTTGTCCAGAGAGTAGTACAGACATTGAGTGTGGATGATGACAAAGACCGCGTCTCAGTGGTTCAATACAGCAGAGACCCAGCTGTCCAGTTCTATCTGAACACATACACCACGGAAGGCGAGATCCTTGATACTGTCAGAGGCTTAAGGCACAAGGGCGGCAGACCCCTCAACACTGGAGCCGCTCTCCAGTTCTTGAGAAACAATGTCTTCACAGCTTCTGCAGGAAGCAGGCACCTGGACAGAGTTCCACAGGTGCTAATATTGCTAAGTGGAGGAAGGTCATCTGACAGTGTGGATGCACCAGCCTCTGCTCTCAAGCAGATGGGTGTACAGACCTTTGCAATTGGAACCAGGAGCTCTGATCTCACTGAACTGCAGAAGATATCCCATGATCCCAGTAGTATTTTATCTGTGTCTGAGTTTACTGAACTTCCAAGTGTTCAAGAACAGCTCTCCTCTGTGATGAGCACAGTTCTAGTGAGGGCCACGCCCATAACACCAACAGTAACTGGTAAGAAAGTGAAGCCTTTTTACATTGCACAATAATGGTAGCATACAAAAGCAAGTAAATTGATCCTGAATTTCACAAAATTCAGCTCAGGCAGTTCCACTTTAACAGATCACTTGTGCCAGCATTGATAATTTATTCACAAAGGTTGAGGTTAGATTTCATATTCTGACTTTGACACGAGACACTTTTACCACATGACCCTAAATAAATCTTATATCTCATGTCTCTTAGTGGAGAAAAAGCCAGTAGGAAGGGATGTTGTGTTTTTGTTGGATGGATCTGATGGCACTAGAACTGGATTCCCAGCTATGAGAGACTTTGTCCAGAGAGTAGTACAGACACTGAGTGTGGATGATGACAAAGACCGCGTCTCAGTGGTTCAGTACAGCAGAGACCCAGCTGTCCAGTTCTATCTGAACACATACACCACGGAAGGCGAGATCCTTGATACTGTCAGAGGTTTGAGCCACAAGGGCAGCAGACCCCTCAACACTGGAGCCGCTCTCCAGTTCTTGAGAAACAATGTCTTCACAGCTTCTGCAGGAAGCAGACACCTGGACAGAGTACCACAGGTGCTAATATTGCTAAGTGGTGGAAGGTCATCTGACAGTGTGGATGCACCAGCCTCTGCTCTCAAGCAGATGGGTGTACAGACCTTTGCAATTGGAACCAGGAGCTCTGATCTCACTGAACTGCAGAAGATATCCCATGATCCCAGTAGTATTTTATCTGTGTCTGAGTTTACTGAACTTCCAAGTGTTCAAGAACAGCTCTCCTCTGTGATGAGCACAGTTCTAGTGAGGGCCACGCCCATAACACCAGCAGTAACTGGTAAGAAAGTGAAGCCTTTTTACATTGCAAAATAATGGTAGCACACAAAAGCAAGTAAATTGATCCTGAATTTCACAAAATTCAGCTCAGGCAGTTCCACTTTAACAGATCACTTGTGCCAGCATTGATAATTTATTCACAAAGGTTGAGGTTAGATTTCATATTCTGACTTTGACACGAGACATTTTTACCACATGACCCTAAATAAATCTTATATCTTATGTCTCTTAGTGGAGAAAAAGCCAACAGGAAGGGATGTTGTGTTTTTGTTGGATGGATCTGATGGCACTAGAACTGGATTCCCTGCTATGAGAGACTTTGTCCAGAGAGTAGTACAGACATTGAGTGTGGATGATGACAAAGACCGCGTCTCAGTGGTTCAGTACAGCAGAGACCCAGCTGTCCAGTTCTATCTGAACACATACACCACGGAAGGCGAGATCTATGATGCTGTCAGAGGCTTAAGGCACAAGGGTGGCAGACCCCTCAACACTGGAGCCGCTCTCCAGTTCTTGAGAGACAATGTCTTCACAGCTTCTGCAGGAAGCAGACACCTGGACAGAGTTCCACAGGTGCTAATATTGCTAAGTGGTGGAAGGTCATCTGACAGTGTGGATGCACCAGCCTCTGCTCTCAAGCAGATGGGTGTACAGACCTTTGCAATTGGAACCAGGAGCTCTGATCTCACTGAACTGCAGAAGATATCCCATGATCCCAGTAGTATTTTATCTGTGTCTGAGTTTACTGAACTTCCAAGTGTTCAAGAACAGCTCTCCTCTGTGATGAGCACAGTTCTAGTGAGGGCCACGCCCATAACACCAGCAGTAACTGGTAAGAAAGTGAAGCCTTTTTACATTGCACAATAATGTTAGCACACAAAAGCAAGTAAATTGATCCTGAATTTCACAAAATTCAGCTCAGGCAGTTCCACTTTAACAGATCACATGTGCCAGCATTGATAATTTATTCACAAAGGTTGAGGTTAGATTTCATATTCTGACTTTGACACAAGACACTTTTTCCACATGACCCTAAATAAATCTTATATCTTATGTCTCTTAGTGGAGAAAAAGCCAACAGGAAGGGATGTTGTGTTTTTGTTGGATGGATCTGATGGCACTAGAACTGGATTCCCAGCTATGAGAGACTTTGTCCAGAGAGTAGTAGAGACACTGAGTGTGGATGATGACAAAGACCGCGTCTCAGTGGTTCAGTACAGCAGAGACCCAGCTGTCCAGTTCTATCTGAACACATACACCACGGAAGGCGAGATCCTTGATACTGTCAGAGGTTTGAGCCACAAGGGCGGCAGACCCCTCAACACTGGAGCCGCTCTCCAGTTCTTGAGAAACAATGTCTTCACAGCTTCTGCAGGAAGCAGACACCTGGACAGAGTACCACAGGTGCTAATATTGCTAAGTGGTGGAAGGTCATCTGACAGTGTGGATGCACCAGCCTCTGCTCTCAAGCAGATGGGTGTACAGACCTTTGCAATTGGAACCAGGAGCTCTGATCTCACTGAACTGCAGAAGATATCCCATGATCCCAGTAGTATTTTATCTGTGTCTGAGTTTACTGAACTTCCAAGTGTTCAAGAACAGCTCTCCTCTGTGATGAGCACAGTTCTAGTGAGGGCCACGCCCATAACACCAGCAGTAACTGGTAAGAAAGTGAAGCCTTTTTACATTGCACAATAATGGTAGCACACAAAAGCAAGTAAATTGATCCTGAATTTCACAAAATTCAGCTCAGGCAGTTCCACTTTAACAGATCACTTGTGCCAGCATTGATAATTTATTCACAAAGGTTGAGGTTAGATTTCATATTCTGACTTTGACACGAGACACTTTTACCACATGACCCTAAATAAATCTTATATCTTATGTCCCTTAGTGGAGAAAAAGCCAACAGGAAGGGATGTTGTGATTTTGTTGGATGGATCTGATGGCACTAGAACTGGATTCCCAGCTATGAGAGACTTTGTCCAGAGAGTAGTAGAGACACTGAGTGTGGATGATGACAAAGACCGCGTCTCAGTGGTTCAGTACAGCAGAGACCCAGGTGTCCAGTTCTATCTGAACACATACACCACGAAAGGCGAGATCCTTGATACTGTCAGAGGTTTGAGCCACAAGGGAGGCAGACCCCTCAACACTGGAGCCGCTCTCCAGTTCTTGAGGGACAATGTATTTACAGCTTCTGCAGGAAGCAGGCACCTGGACAGAGTTCCACAGGTGCTAATATTGCTAATTGGTGGAAGGTCTTCTGACAGTGTGGATGCACCAGCCTCTGCTCTCAAGCAGATGGGTGTACAGACCTTTGCAATTGGAACCAGGAGCTCTGATCTCAACGAACTACAGAAGATATCCCATGATCCCAGTAGTACCCTATTTGTGTCTGAGTTTACTCAACTTCCCAGTGTTCAAGAACAGCTCTCCTCTGTAATGAGCACAGTTCTACTGAGGGCCACGCCCATAACACCAACAGTAACTGGTAAGAAAGTGAAGCCTTTTTACATTCCACAATAATGGTAGCACATTGATAATTTATTCACAAAGGTTGAGGTTAGATTTCATATTGTGACTTTAACAAGGGAAACTTGTAAAAATCAACCTAAATAAATCTAATATTTTATGTCCCTTAGGAGAGAAAAAGCCAACAGGAAGGGATGTTGTGTTTTTGTTGGATGGATCTGATGGTACTAGAACTGGATTCCCAGCTATGAGAGACTTTGTCCATAGAGTAGTAGAGACACTAAATGTGGAAAATGATAAAGACCGCATTTCATTGGTTCAATACAGCAGAGACCAAGCTGTCCAGTTCTATCTGAACACATATACAGCGAAAGGCGAGATCCTTGATACTGTCAGAGGTTTGAGGCACAAGGGCGGCAGACCCCTCAACACTGGAGCTGCTCTCCAGTTCTTGAGGGACAATGTCTTCACGGCTTCTGCAGGAAGCAGACATTTGGACAGAGTTCCACAGATACTAATATTGCTAAGTGGTGGAAGGTCATCTGACAGTGTTGATGCACCAGCCTCTGCTCTCAAGCAGATGGGTGTACAGACCTTTGCAATTGGAACCAGGAGCTCTGATCTCAATGAACTGCAAAAAATGTCTCATGATTCCACTAGTACGTTATTTGTGTCTGAATTTACTGAACTTCCCAATGTTGAAGAACAGCTCTCCTCTGTAATGAGCACAGTTCTACTGAGGGCCACGCCCATAACACCAACAGTAACTGGTAAGAAAGTGAAGCCTTTTTACATTCCACAATGATGGTAGCACACAAAAGCAAGTATATTGATCCTGAATTTCACAAAATTCAGCTCAGGCAGTTCCACTTTGACAGATCACTTGTGCCAGCATTGATAATTTATACACAAAGGTTGAGGTTAGATTTCTTAATGTGACTCTGACACAAGACACTTTTTCCACATGACCCTAAATAAATCTTATATCTTATGTCTCTTAGTGGAGAAAAAGCCAACAGGAAGGGATGTTGTGTTTTTGTTGGATGGATCTGATGGCACTAGAACTGGATTCCCTGCTATGAGAGACTTTGTCCAGAGAGTAGTACAGACATTGAGTGTGGATGATGACAAAGACCGCGTCTCAGTGGTTCAGTACAGCAGAGACCCAGCTGTCCAGTTCTATCTGAACACATACACCACGGAAGCCGAGATCTATGATGCTGTCAGAGGCTTAAGGCACAAGGGTGGCAGACCCCTCAACACTGGAGCCGCTCTCCAGTTCTTGAGAGACAATGTCTTCACAGCTTCTGCAGGAAGCAGACATCTGGACAGAGTTCCACAGGTGCTAATATTGCTAAGTGGTGGAAGGTCATCTGACAGTGTGGATGCACCAGCCTCTGCTCTCAAGCAGATGGGTGTACAGACCTTTGCAATTGGAACCAGGAGCTCTGATCTCACTGAACTGCAGAAGATATCCCATGATCCCAGTAGTATTTTATCTGTGTCTGAGTTTACTGAACTTCCAAGTGTTCAAGAACAGCTCTCCTCTGTGATGAGCACAGTTCTAGTGAGGGCCACGCCCATAACACCAGCAGTAACTGGTAAGAAAGTGAAGCCTTTTTACATTGCACAATAATGTTAGCACACAAAAGCAAGTAAATTGATCCTGAATTTCACAAAATTCAGCTCAGGCAGTTCCACTTTAACAGATCACTTGTGCCAGCATTGATAATTTATTCACAAAGGTTGAGGTTAGATTTCATATTCTGACTTTGACACAAGACACTTTTTCCACATGACCCTAAATAAATCTTATATCTTATGTCTCTTAGTGGAGAAAAAGCCAACAGGAAGGGATGTTGTGTTTTTGTTGGATGGATCTGATGGCACTAGAACTGGATTCCCAGCTATGAGAGACTTTGTCCAGAGAGTAGTACAGACATTGAGTGTGGATGATGACAAAGACCGCGTCTCAGTGGTTCAATACAGCAGAGACCCATCTGTCCAGTTCTATCTGAACACATACACCACGGAAGGCGAGATCCTTGATACTGTCAGAGGCTTAAGGCACAAGGGCGGCAGACCCCTCAACACTGGAGCCGCTCTCCAGTTCTTGAGAGACAATGTCTTCACAGCTTCTGCAGGAAGCAGGCACCTGGACAGAGTTCCACAGGTGCTAATATTGCTAAGTGGAGGAAGGTCATCTGACAGTGTGGATGCACCAGCCTCTGCTCTCAAGCAGATGGGTGTACAGACCTTTGCAATTGGAACCAGGAGCTCTGATCTCACTGAACTGCAGAAGATATCCCATGATCCCAGTAGTACTTTATCTGTGTCTGAGTTTACTGAACTTCCAAGTGTTCAAGAACAGCTCTCCTCTGTGATGAGCAAAGTTCTAGTGAGGGCCACGCCCATAACACCAACAGTAACTGGTAAGAAAGTGAAGCCTTTTTACATTGCACAATAATGGTAGCACACAAAAGCAAGTATATTGATCCTGAATTTCACAAAATTCAGCTCAGGCAGTTCCACTTTGACAGATCACTTGTGCCAGCATTGATAATTTATACACAAAGGTTGAGGTTAGATTTCTTATTGTGACTCTGACACAAGACACTTTTTCCACATGACCCTAAATAAATCTTATATCTTATGTCTCTTAGTGGAGAAAAAGCCAACAGGAAGGGATGTTGTGTTTTTGTTGGATGGATCTGATGGCACTAGAACTGGATTCCCAGCTATGAGAGACTTTGTCCAGAGAGTAGTACAGACACTGAGTGTGGATGATGACAAAGACCGCGTCTCAGTGGTTCAGTACAGCAGAGACCCAGCTGTCCAGTTCTATCTGAACACATACACCACGGAAGGCGAGATCCTTGATACTGTCAGAGGTTTGAGCCACAAGGGCGGCAGACCCCTCAACACTGGAGCCGCTCTCCAGTTCTTGAGAAACAATGTCTTCACAGCTTCTGCAGGAAGCAGACACCTGGACAGAGTACCACAGGTGCTAATATTGCTAAGTGGTGGAAGGTCATATGACAGTGTGGATGCACCAGCCTCTGCTCTCAAGCAGATGGGTGTACAGACCTTTGCAATTGGAACCAGGAGCTCTGATCTCACTGAACTGCAGAAGATATCCCATGATCCCAGTAGTATTTTATCTGTGTCTGAGTTTACTGAACTTCCAAGTGTTCAAGAACAGCTCTCCTCTGTGATGAGCACAGTTCTAGTGAGGGCCACGCCCATAACACCAGCAGTAACTGGTAAGAAAGTGAAGCCTTTTTACATTGCACAATAATGGTAGCACACAAAAGCAAGTAAATTGATCCTGAATTTCACAAAATTCAGCTCAGGCAGTTCCACTTTAACAGATCACTTGTGCCAGCATTGATAATTTATTCACAAAGGTTGAGGTTAGATTTCATATTCTGACTTTGACACGAGACACTTTTACCACATGACCCTAAATAAATCTTATATCTTATGTCTCTTAGTGGAGAAAAAGCCAACAGGAAGGGATGTTGTGTTTTTGTTGGATGGATCTGATGGCACTAGAACTGGATTCCCAGCTATGAGAGACTTTGTCCAGAGAGTAGTACAGACATTGAGTGTGGATGATGACAAAGACCGCGTCTCAGTGGTTCAATACAGCAGAGACCCAGCTGTCCAGTTCTATCTGAACACATACACCACGGAAGGCGAGATCCTTGATACTGTCAGAGGCTTAAGGCACAAGGGCGGCAGACCCCTCAACACTGGAGCCGCTCTCCAGTTCTTGAGAAACAATGTCTTCACAGCTTCTGCAGGAAGCAGGCACCTGGACAGAGTTCCACAGGTGCTAATATTGCTAAGTGGAGGAAGGTCATCTGACAGTGTGGATGCACCAGCCTCTGCTCTCAAGCAGATGGGTGTACAGACCTTTGCAATTGGAACCAGGAGCTCTGATCTCACTGAACTGCAGAAGATATCCCATGATCCCAGTAGTATTTTATCTGTGTCTGAGTTTACTGAACTTCCAAGTGTTCAAGAACAGCTCTCCTCTGTGATGAGCACAGTTCTAGTGAGGGCCACGCCCATAACACCAACAGTAACTGGTAAGAAAGTGAAGCCTTTTTACATTGCACAATAATGGTAGCATACAAAAGCAAGTAAATTGATCCTGAATTTCACAAAATTCAGCTCAGGCAGTTCCACTTTAACAGATCACTTGTGCCAGCATTGATAATTTATTCACAAAGGTTGAGGTTAGATTTCATATTCTGACTTTGACACGAGACACTTTTACCACATGACCCTAAATAAATCTTATATCTTATGTCTCTTAGTGGAGAAAAAGCCAGTAGGAAGGGATGTTGTGTTTTTGTTGGATGGATCTGATGGCACTAGAACTGGATTCCCAGCTATGAGAGACTTTGTCCAGAGAGTAGTACAGACACTGAGTGTGGATGATGACAAAGACCGCGTCTCAGTGGTTCAGTACAGCAGAGACCCAGCTGTCCAGTTCTATCTGAACACATACACCACGGAAGGCGAGATCCTTGATACTGTCAGAGGTTTGAGCCACAAGGGCAGCAGACCCCTCAACACTGGAGCCGCTCTCCAGTTCTTGAGAAACAATGTCTTCACAGCTTCTGCAGGAAGCAGACACCTGGACAGAGTACCACAGGTGCTAATATTGCTAAGTGGTGGAAGGTCATCTGACAGTGTGGATGCACCAGCCTCTGCTCTCAAGCAGATGGGTGTACAGACCTTTGCAATTGGAACCAGGAGCTCTGATCTCACTGAACTGCAGAAGATATCCCATGATCCCAGTAGTATTTTATCTGTGTCTGAGTTTACTGAACTTCCAAGTGTTCAAGAACAGCTCTCCTCTGTGATGAGCACAGTTCTAGTGAGGGCCACGCCCATAACACCAGCAGTAACTGGTAAGAAAGTGAAGCCTTTTTACATTGCAAAATAATGGTAGCACACAAAAGCAAGTAAATTGATCCTGAATTTCACAAAATTCAGTTCAGGCAGTTCCACTTTAACAGATCACTTGTGCCAGCATTGATAATTTATTCACAAAGGTTGAGGTTAGATTTCATATTCTGACTTTGACACGAGACATTTTTACCACATGACCCTAAATAAATCTTATATCTTATGTCTCTTAGTGGAGAAAAAGCCAACAGGAAGGGATGTTGTGTTTTTGTTGGATGGATCTGATGGCACTAGAACTGGATTCCCAGCTATGAGAGACTTTGTCCAGAGAGTAGTACAGACATTGAGTGTGGATGATGACAAAGACCGCGTCTCAGTGGTTCAATACAGCAAAGACCCAGCTGTCCAGTTCTATCTGAACACATACACCACGGAAGGCGAGATCCTTGATACTGTCAGAGGCTTAAGGCACAAGGGCGGCAGACCCCTCAACACTGGAGCCGCTCTCCAGTTCTTGAGAGACAATGTCTTCACAGCTTCTGCAGGAAGCAGACACCTGGACAGAGTACCACAGGTGCTAATATTGCTAAGTGGTGGAAGGTCATCTGACAGTGTGGATGCACCAGCCTCTGCTCTCAAGCAGATGGGTGTACAGACCTTTGCAATTGGAACCAGGAGCTCTGATCTCACTGAACTGCAGAAGATATCCCATGATCCCAGTAGTATTTTATCTGTGTCTGAGTTTATTGAACTTCCAAGTGTTCAAGAACAGCTCTCCTCTGTGATGAGCAAAGTTCTAGTAAGGGCCACGCCCATAACACCAACAGTAACTGGTAAGAAAGTGAAGCCTTTTTACATTGCACAATAATGGTAGCACACAAAAGCAAGTAAATTGATCCTGAATTTCACAAAATTCAGCTCAGGCAGTTCCACTTTAACAGATCACTTGTGCCAGCATTGATAATTTATTCACAAAGGTTGAGGTTAGATTTCATATTCTGACTTTGACACAAGACACTTTTTCCACATGACCCTAAATAAATCTTATATCTTATGTCTCTTAGTGGAGAAAAAGCCAACAGGAAGGGATGTTGTGTTTTTGTTGGATGGATCTGATGGCACTAGAACTGGATTCCCAGCTATGAGAGACTTTGTCCAGAGAGTAGTACAGACATTGAGTGTGGATGATGACAAAGACCGCGTCTCAGTGGTTCAATACAGCAGAGACCCAGCTGTCCAGTTCTATCTGAACACATACACCACGGAAGGCGAGATCCTTGATACTGTCAGAGGCTTAAGGCACAAGGGCGGCAGACCCCTCAACACTGGAGCCGCTCTCCAGTTCTTGAGAAACAATGTCTTCACAGCTTCTGCAGGAAGCAGGCACCTGGACAGAGTTCCACAGGTGCTAATATTGCTAAGTGGAGGAAGGTCATCTGACAGTGTGGATGCACCAGCCTCTGCTCTCAAGCAGATGGGTGTACAGACCTTTGCAATTGGAACCAGGAGCTCTGATCTCACTGAACTGCAGAAGATATCCCATGATCCCAGTAGTATTTTATCTGTGTCTGAGTTTACTGAACTTCCAAGTGTTCAAGAACAGCTCTCCTCTGTGATGAGCACAGTTCTAGTGAGGGCCACGCCCATAACACCAACAGTAACTGGTAAGAAAGTGAAGCCTTTTTACATTGCACAATAATGGTAGCATACAAAAGCAAGTAAATTGATCCTGAATTTCACAAAATTCAGCTCAGGCAGTTCCACTTTAACAGATCACTTGTGCCAGCATTGATAATTTATTCACAAAGGTTGAGGTTAGATTTCATATTCTGACTTTGACACGAGACACTTTTACCACATGACCCTAAATAAATCTTATATCTTATGTCTCTTAGTGGAGAAAAAGCCAACAGGAAGGGATGTTGTGTTTTTGTTGGATGGATCTGATGGCACTAGAACTGGATTCCCAGCTATGAGAGACTTTGTCCAGAGAGTAGTACAGACACTGAGTGTGGATGATGACAAAGACCGCGTCTCAGTGGTTCAGTACAGCAGAGACCCAGCTGTCCAGTTCTATCTGAACACATACACCACGGAAGGCGAGATCCTTGATACTGTCAGAGGTTTGAGCCACAAGGGCGGCAGACCCCTCAACACTGGAGCCGCTCTCCAGTTCTTGAGAAACAATGTCTTCACAGCTTCTGCAGGAAGCAGGCACCTGGACAGAGTTCCACAGGTGCTAATATTGCTAAGTGGAGGAAGGTCATCTGACAGTGTGGATGCACCAGCCTCTGCTCTCAAGCAGATGGGTGTACAGACCTTTGCAATTGGAACCAGGAGCTCTGATCTCACTGAACTGCAGAAGATATCCCATGATCCCAGTAGTACTTTATCTGTGTCTGAGTTTACTGAACTTCCAAGTGTTCAAGAACAGCTCTCCTCTGTGATGAGCAAAGTTCTAGTGAGGGCCACGCCCATAACACCAGCAGTAACTGGTAAGAAAGTGAAGCCTTTTTACATTGCACAATAATGGTAGCACACAAAAGCAAGTATATTGATCCTGAATTTCACAAAATTCAGCTCAGGCAGTTCCACTTTGACAGATCACTTGTGCCAGCATTGATAATTTATACACAAAGGTTGAGGTTAGATTTCTTATTGTGACTCTGACACAAGACACTTTTTCCACATGACCCTAAATAAATCTTATATCTTATGTCTCTTAGTGGAGAAAAAGCCAACAGGAAGGGATGTTGTGTTTTTGTTGGATGGATCTGATGGCACTAGAACTGGATTCCCAGCTATGAGAGACTTTGTCCAGAGAGTAGTACAGACACTGAGTGTGGATGATGACAAAGACCGCGTCTCAGTGGTTCAGTACAGCAGAGACCCAGCTGTCCAGTTCTATCTGAACACATACACCACGGAAGGCGAGATCCTTGATACTGTCAGAGGTTTGAGCCACAAGGGCGGCAGACCCCTCAACACTGGAGCCGCTCTCCAGTTCTTGAGAAACAATGTCTTCACAGCTTCTGCAGGAAGCAGACACCTGGACAGAGTACCACAGGTGCTAATATTGCTAAGTGGTGGAAGGTCATCTGACAGTGTGGATGCACCAGCCTCTGCTCTCAAGCAGATGGGTGTACAGACCTTTGCAATTGGAACCAGGAGCTCTGATCTCACTGAACTGCAGAAGATATCCCATGATCCCAGTAGTATTTTATCTGTGTCTGAGTTTACTGAACTTCCAAGTGTTCAAGAACAGCTCTCCTCTGTGATGAGCACAGTTCTAGTGAGGGCCACGCCCATAACACCAGCAGTAACTGGTAAGAAAGTGAAGCCTTTTTACATTGCACAATAATGGTAGCACACAAAAGCAAGTAAATTGATCCTGAATTTCACAAAATTCAGCTCAGGCAGTTCCACTTTAACAGATCACTTGTGCCAGCATTGATAATTTATTCACAAAGGTTGAGGTTAGATTTCATATTCTGACTTTGACACGAGACATTTTTACCACATGACCCTAAATAAATCTTATATCTTATGTCTCTTAGTGGAGAAAAAGCCAACAGGAAGGGATGTTGTGTTTTTGTTGGATGGATCTGATGGCACTAGAACTGGATTCCCAGCTATGAGAGACTTTGTCCAGAGAGTAGTACAGACACTGAGTGTGGATGATGACAAAGACCGCGTCTCAGTGGTTCAGTACAGCAGAGACCCAGCTGTCCAGTTCTATCTGAACACATACACCACGGAAGGCGAGATCCTTGATACTGTCAGAGGTTTGAGCCACAAGGGCGGCAGACCCCTCAACACTGGAGCCGCTCTCCAGTTCTTGAGAAACAATGTCTTCACAGCTTCTGCAGGAAGCAGGCACCTGGACAGAGTTCCACAGGTGCTAATATTGCTAAGTGGAGGAAGGTCATCTGACAGTGTGGATGCACCAGCCTCTGCTCTCAAGCAGATGGGTGTACAGACCTTTGCAATTGGAACCAGGAGCTCTGATCTCACTGAACTGCAGAAGATATCCCATGATCCCAGTAGTACTTTATCTGTGTCTGAGTTTATTGAACTTCCAAGTGTTCAAGAACAGCTCTCCTCTGTGATGAGCACAGTTCTAGTGAGGGCCACGCCCATAACACCAGCAGTAACTGGTAAGAAAGTGAAGCCTTTTTACATTGCACAATAATGGTAGCACACAAAAGCAAGTAAATTGATCCTGAATTTCACAAAATTCAGCTCAGGCAGTTCCACTTTGACAGATCACTTGTGCCAGCATTGATAATTTATACACAAACGTTGAGGTTAGATTTCTTATTGTGACTCTGACACAAGACACTTTTTCCACATGACCCTAAATAAATCTTATATCATATGTCTCTTAGTGGAGAAAAAGCCAACAGGAAGGGATGTTGTGTTTTTGTTGGATGGATCTGATGGCACTAGAACTGGATTCCCAGCTATGAGAGACTTTGTCCAGAGAGTAGTACAGACACTGAGTGTGGATGATGACAAAGACCGCGTCTCAGTGGTTCAGTACAGCAGAGACCCAGCTGTCCAGTTCTATCTGAACACATACACCACGGAAGGCGAAATCCTTGATACTGTCAGAGGTTTGAGCCACAAGGGCGGCAGACCCCTCAACACTGGAGCCGCTCTCCAGTTCTTGAGAGACAATGTCTTCACAGCATCTGCAGGAAGCAGACACCTGGACAGAGTACCACAGGTGCTAATATTGCTAAGTGGTGGAAGGTCATCTGACAGTGTGGATGCACCAGCCTCTGCTCTCAAGCAGATGGGTGTACAGACCTTTGCAATTGGAACCAGGAGCTCTGATCTCACTGAACTGCAGAAGATATCCCATGATCCCAGTAGTATTTTATCTGTGTCTGAGTTTACTGAACTTCCAAGTGTTCAAGAACAGCTCTCCTCTGTGATGAGCACAGTTCTAGTGAGGGCCACGCCCATAACACCAGCAGTAACTGGTAAGAAAGTGAAGCCTTTTTACATTGCACAATAATGGTAGCACACAAAAGCAAGTAAATTGATCCTGAATTTCAAAAAATTCAGCTCAGGCAGTTCCACTTTAACAGATCACTTGTGCCAGCATTGATAATTTATACACAAAGGTTGAGGTTAGATTTCTTATTGTGACTCTGACACAAGACACTTTTTCCACATGACCCTAAATAAATCTTATATCTTATGTCTCTTAGTGGAGAAAAAGCCAACAGGAAGGGATGTTGTGTTTTTGTTGGATGGATCTGATGGCACTAGAACTGGATTCCCAGCTATGAGAGACTTTGTCCAGAGAGTAGTACAGACATTGAGTGTGGATGATGACAAAGACCGCGTCTCAGTGGTTCAATACAGCAGAGACCCAGCTGTCCAGTTCTATCTGAACACATACACCACGGAAGGCGAGATCCTTGATACTGTCAGAGGCTTAAGGCACAAGGGCGGCAGACCCCTCAACACTGGAGCCGCTCTCCAGTTCTTGAGAAACAATGTCTTCACAGCTTCTGCAGGAAGCAGGCACCTGGACAGAGTTCCACAGGTGCTAATATTGCTAAGTGGTGGAAGGTCATCTGACAGTGTGGATGCACCAGCCTCTGCTCTCAAGCAGATGGGTGTACAGACCTTTGCAATTGGAACCAGGAGCTCTGATCTCACTGAACTGCAGAAGATATCCCATGATCCCAGTAGTACTTTATCTGTGTCTGAGTTTACTCAACTTCCAAGTGTTCAAGAACAGCTCTCCTCTGTGATGAGCAAAGTTCTAGTGAGGGCCACGCCCATAACACCAACAGTAACTGGTAAGAAAGTGAAGCCTTTTTACATTGCACAATAATGGTAGCATACAAAAGCAAGTAAATTGATCCTGAATTTCACAAAATTCAGCTCAGGCAGTTCCACTTTAACAGATCACTTGTGCCAGCATTGATAATTTATTCACAAAGGTTGAGGTTAGATTTCATATTCTGACTTTGACACGAGACACTTTTACCACATGACCCTAAATAAATCTTATATCTTATGTCTCTTAGTGGAGAAAAAGCCAGTAGGAAGGGATGTTGTGTTTTTGTTGGATGGATCTGATGGCACTAGAACTGGATTCCCAGCTATGAGAGACTTTGTCCAGAGAGTAGTACAGACACTGAGTGTGGATGATGACAAAGACCGCGTCTCAGTGGTTCAGTACAGCAGAGACCCAGCTGTCCAGTTCTATCTGAACACATACACCACGGAAGGCGAGATCCTTGATACTGTCAGAGGTTTGAGCCACAAGGGCAGCAGACCCCTCAACACTGGAGCCGCTCTCCAGTTCTTGAGAAACAATGTCTTCACAGCTTCTGCAGGAAGCAGACACCTGGACAGAGTACCACAGGTGCTAATATTGCTAAGTGGTGGAAGGTCATCTGACAGTGTGGATGCACCAGCCTCTGCTCTCAAGCAGATGGGTGTACAGACCTTTGCAATTGGAACCAGGAGCTCTGATCTCACTGAACTGCAGAAGATATCCCATGATCCCAGTAGTATTTTATCTGTGTCTGAGTTTACTGAACTTCCAAGTGTTCAAGAACAGCTCTCCTCTGTGATGAGCACAGTTCTAGTGAGGGCCACGCCCATAACACCAGCAGTAACTGGTAAGAAAGTGAAGCCTTTTTACATTGCAAAATAATGGTAGCACACAAAAGCAAGTAAATTGATCCTGAATTTCACAAAATTCAGTTCAGGCAGTTCCACTTTAACAGATCACTTGTGCCAGCATTGATAATTTATTCACAAAGGTTGAGGTTAGATTTCATATTCTGACTTTGACACGAGACATTTTTACCACATGACCCTAAATAAATCTTATATCTTATGTCTCTTAGTGGAGAAAAAGCCAACAGGAAGGGATGTTGTGTTTTTGTTGGATGGATCTGATGGCACTAGAACTGGATTCCCAGCTATGAGAGACTTTGTCCAGAGAGTAGTACAGACATTGAGTGTGGATGATGACAAAGACCGCGTCTCAGTGGTTCAATACAGCAAAGACCCAGCTGTCCAGTTCTATCTGAACACATACACCACGGAAGGCGAGATCCTTGATACTGTCAGAGGCTTAAGGCACAAGGGCGGCAGACCCCTCAACACTGGAGCCGCTCTCCAGTTCTTGAGAGACAATGTCTTCACAGCTTCTGCAGGAAGCAGACACCTGGACAGAGTACCACAGGTGCTAATATTGCTAAGTGGTGGAAGGTCATCTGACAGTGTGGATGCACCAGCCTCTGCTCTCAAGCAGATGGGTGTACAGACCTTTGCAATTGGAACCAGGAGCTCTGATCTCACTGAACTGCAGAAGATATCCCATGATCCCAGTAGTATTTTATCTGTGTCTGAGTTTATTGAACTTCCAAGTGTTCAAGAACAGCTCTCCTCTGTGATGAGCAAAGTTCTAGTAAGGGCCACGCCCATAACACCAACAGTAACTGGTAAGAAAGTGAAGCCTTTTTACATTGCACAATAATGGTAGCACACAAAAGCAAGTAAATTGATCCTGAATTTCACAAAATTCAGCTCAGGCAGTTCCACTTTAACAGATCACTTGTGCCAGCATTGATAATTTATTCACAAAGGTTGAGGTTAGATTTCATATTCTGACTTTGACACAAGACACTTTTTCCACATGACCCTAAATAAATCTTATATCTTATGTCTCTTAGTGGAGAAAAAGCCAACAGGAAGGGATGTTGTGTTTTTGTTGGATGGATCTGATGGCACTAGAACTGGATTCCCAGCTATGAGAGACTTTGTCCAGAGAGTAGTACAGACATTGAGTGTGGATGATGACAAAGACCGCGTCTCAGTGGTTCAATACAGCAGAGACCCAGCTGTCCAGTTCTATCTGAACACATACACCACGGAAGGCGAGATCCTTGATACTGTCAGAGGCTTAAGGCACAAGGGCGGCAGACCCCTCAACACTGGAGCCGCTCTCCAGTTCTTGAGAAACAATGTCTTCACAGCTTCTGCAGGAAGCAGGCACCTGGACAGAGTTCCACAGGTGCTAATATTGCTAAGTGGAGGAAGGTCATCTGACAGTGTGGATGCACCAGCCTCTGCTCTCAAGCAGATGGGTGTACAGACCTTTGCAATTGGAACCAGGAGCTCTGATCTCACTGAACTGCAGAAGATATCCCATGATCCCAGTAGTATTTTATCTGTGTCTGAGTTTACTGAACTTCCAAGTGTTCAAGAACAGCTCTCCTCTGTGATGAGCACAGTTCTAGTGAGGGCCACGCCCATAACACCAACAGTAACTGGTAAGAAAGTGAAGCCTTTTTACATTGCACAATAATGGTAGCATACAAAAGCAAGTAAATTGATCCTGAATTTCACAAAATTCAGCTCAGGCAGTTCCACTTTAACAGATCACTTGTGCCAGCATTGATAATTTATTCACAAAGGTTGAGGTTAGATTTCATATTCTGACTTTGACACGAGACACTTTTACCACATGACCCTAAATAAATCTTATATCTTATGTCTCTTAGTGGAGAAAAAGCCAACAGGAAGGGATGTTGTGTTTTTGTTGGATGGATCTGATGGCACTAGAACTGGATTCCCAGCTATGAGAGACTTTGTCCAGAGAGTAGTACAGACACTGAGTGTGGATGATGACAAAGACCGCGTCTCAGTGGTTCAGTACAGCAGAGACCCAGCTGTCCAGTTCTATCTGAACACATACACCACGGAAGGCGAGATCCTTGATACTGTCAGAGGTTTGAGCCACAAGGGCGGCAGACCCCTCAACACTGGAGCCGCTCTCCAGTTCTTGAGAAACAATGTCTTCACAGCTTCTGCAGGAAGCAGGCACCTGGACAGAGTTCCACAGGTGCTAATATTGCTAAGTGGAGGAAGGTCATCTGACAGTGTGGATGCACCAGCCTCTGCTCTCAAGCAGATGGGTGTACAGACCTTTGCAATTGGAACCAGGAGCTCTGATCTCACTGAACTGCAGAAGATATCCCATGATCCCAGTAGTACTTTATCTGTGTCTGAGTTTACTGAACTTCCAAGTGTTCAAGAACAGCTCTCCTCTGTGATGAGCAAAGTTCTAGTGAGGGCCACGCCCATAACACCAGCAGTAACTGGTAAGAAAGTGAAGCCTTTTTACATTGCACAATAATGGTAGCACACAAAAGCAAGTATATTGATCCTGAATTTCACAAAATTCAGCTCAGGCAGTTCCACTTTGACAGATCACTTGTGCCAGCATTGATAATTTATACACAAAGGTTGAGGTTAGATTTCTTATTGTGACTCTGACACAAGACACTTTTTCCACATGACCCTAAATAAATCTTATATCTTATGTCTCTTAGTGGAGAAAAAGCCAACAGGAAGGGATGTTGTGTTTTTGTTGGATGGATCTGATGGCACTAGAACTGGATTCCCAGCTATGAGAGACTTTGTCCAGAGAGTAGTACAGACACTGAGTGTGGATGATGACAAAGACCGCGTCTCAGTGGTTCAGTACAGCAGAGACCCAGCTGTCCAGTTCTATCTGAACACATACACCACGGAAGGCGAGATCCTTGATACTGTCAGAGGTTTGAGCCACAAGGGCGGCAGACCCCTCAACACTGGAGCCGCTCTCCAGTTCTTGAGAAACAATGTCTTCACAGCTTCTGCAGGAAGCAGACACCTGGACAGAGTACCACAGGTGCTAATATTGCTAAGTGGTGGAAGGTCATCTGACAGTGTGGATGCACCAGCCTCTGCTCTCAAGCAGATGGGTGTACAGACCTTTGCAATTGGAACCAGGAGCTCTGATCTCACTGAACTGCAGAAGATATCCCATGATCCCAGTAGTATTTTATCTGTGTCTGAGTTTACTGAACTTCCAAGTGTTCAAGAACAGCTCTCCTCTGTGATGAGCACAGTTCTAGTGAGGGCCACGCCCATAACACCAGCAGTAACTGGTAAGAAAGTGAAGCCTTTTTACATTGCACAATAATGGTAGCACACAAAAGCAAGTAAATTGATCCTGAATTTCACAAAATTCAGCTCAGGCAGTTCCACTTTAACAGATCACTTGTGCCAGCATTGATAATTTATTCACAAAGGTTGAGGTTAGATTTCATATTCTGACTTTGACACGAGACATTTTTACCACATGACCCTAAATAAATCTTATATCTTATGTCTCTTAGTGGAGAAAAAGCCAACAGGAAGGGATGTTGTGTTTTTGTTGGATGGATCTGATGGCACTAGAACTGGATTCCCAGCTATGAGAGACTTTGTCCAGAGAGTAGTACAGACACTGAGTGTGGATGATGACAAAGACCGCGTCTCAGTGGTTCAGTACAGCAGAGACCCAGCTGTCCAGTTCTATCTGAACACATACACCACGGAAGGCGAGATCCTTGATACTGTCAGAGGTTTGAGCCACAAGGGCGGCAGACCCCTCAACACTGGAGCCGCTCTCCAGTTCTTGAGAAACAATGTCTTCACAGCTTCTGCAGGAAGCAGGCACCTGGACAGAGTTCCACAGGTGCTAATATTGCTAAGTGGAGGAAGG
The DNA here is from genome assembly GCF_033026475.1 of Channa argus. Taxonomy (NCBI): domain Eukaryota; kingdom Metazoa; phylum Chordata; class Actinopteri; order Anabantiformes; family Channidae; genus Channa; species Channa argus. Next base: position 25,191,247 of record NC_090205.1, read on the forward strand.
TCATCTGACAGTGTGGATGCACCAGCCTCTGCTCTCAAGCAGATGGGTGTACAGACCTTTGCAATTGGAACCAGGAGCTCTGATCTCACTGAACTGCAGAAGATATCCCATGATCCCAGTAGTACTTTATCTGTGTCTGAGTTTATTGAACTTCCAAGTGTTCAAGAACAGCTCTCCTCTGTGATGAGCACAGTTCTAGTGAGGGCCACGCCCATAACACCAGCAGTAACTGGTAAGAAAGTGAAGCCTTTTTACATTGCACAATAATGGTAGCACACAAAAGCAAGTAAATTGATCCTGAATTTCACAAAATTCAGCTCAGGCAGTTCCACTTTGACAGATCACTTGTGCCAGCATTGATAATTTATACACAAACGTTGAGGTTAGATTTCTTATTGTGACTCTGACACAAGACACTTTTTCCACATGACCCTAAATAAATCTTATATCATATGTCTCTTAGTGGAGAAAAAGCCAACAGGAAGGGATGTTGTGTTTTTGTTGGATGGATCTGATGGCACTAGAACTGGATTCCCAGCTATGAGAGACTTTGTCCAGAGAGTAGTACAGACACTGAGTGTGGATGATGACAAAGACCGCGTCTCAGTGGTTCAGTACAGCAGAGACCCAGCTGTCCAGTTCTATCTGAACACATACACCACGGAAGGCGAAATCCTTGATACTGTCAGAGGTTTGAGCCACAAGGGCGGCAGACCCCTCAACACTGGAGCCGCTCTCCAGTTCTTGAGAAACAATGTCTTCACAGCTTCTGCAGGAAGCAGGCACCTGGACAGAGTTCCACAGGTGCTAATATTGCTAAGTGGTGGAAGGTCATCTGACAGTGTGGATGCACCAGCCTCTGCTCTCAAGCAGATGGGTGTACAGACCTTTGCAATTGGAACCAGGAGCTCTGATCTCACTGAACTGCAGAAGATATCCCATGATCCCAGTAGTACTTTATCTGTGTCTGAGTTTACTCAACTTCCAAGTGTTCAAGAACAGCTCTCCTCTGTGATGAGCAAAGTTCTAGTGAGGGCCACGCCCATAACACCAACAGTAACTGGTAAGAAAGTGAAGCCTTTTTACATTGCACAATAATGGTGGCACACAAAAGCAAGTAAATTGATCCTGAATTTCACAAAATTCAGCTCAGGCAGTTCCACTTTAACAGATCACTTGTGCCAGCATTGATAACTTATTCACAAAGGTTGAGGTTAGATTTCATATTCTGACTTTGACACAAGACACTTTTTCCACATGACCCTAAATAAATCTTATATCTTATGTCTCTTAGTGGAGAAAAAGCCAACAGGAAGGGATGTTGTGTTTTTGTTGGATGGATCTGATGGCACTAGAACTGGATTCCCAGCTATGAGAGACTTTGTCCAGAGAGTAGTACAGACATTGAGTGTGGATGATGACAAAGACCGCGTCTCAGTGGTTCAATACAGCAGAGACCCAGCTGTCCAGTTCTATCTGAACACATACACCACGGAAGGCGAGATCCTTGATACTGTCAGAGGCTTAAGGCACAAGGGCGGCAGACCCCTCAACACTGGAGCCGCTCTCCAGTTCTTGAGAGACAATGTCTTCACAGCTTCTGCAGGAAGCAGACACCTGGACAGAGTACCACAGGTGCTAATATTGCTAAGTGGTGGAAGGTCATCTGACAGTGTGGATGCACCAGCCTCTGCTCTCAAGCAGATGGGTGTACAGACCTTTGCAATTGGAACCAGGAGCTCTGATCTCACTGAACTGCAGAAGATATCCCATGATCCCAGTAGTATTTTATCTGTGTCTGAGTTTACTGAACTTCCAAGTGTTCAAGAACAGCTCTCCTCTGTGATGAGCACAGTTCTAGTGAGGGCCACGCCCATAACACCAACAGTAACTGGTAAGAAAGTGAAGCCTTTTTACATTGCACAATAATGGTAGCATACAAAAGCAAGTAAATTGATCCTGAATTTCACAAAATTCAGCTCAGGCAGTTCCACTTTAACAGATCACTTGTGCCAGCATTGATAATTTATTCACAAAGGTTGAGGTTAGATTTCATATTCTGACTTTGACACGAGACACTTTTACCACATGACCCTAAATAAATCTTATATCTTATGTCTCTTAGTGGAGAAAAAGCCAACAGGAAGGGATGTTGTGTTTTTGTTGGATGGATCTGATGGCACTAGAACTGGATTCCCAGCTATGAGAGACTTTGTCCAGAGAGTAGTACAGACACTGAGTGTGGATGATGACAAAGACCGCGTCTCAGTGGTTCAGTACAGCAGAGACCCAGCTGTCCAGTTCTATCTGAACACATACACCACGGAAGGCGAGATCCTTGATACTGTCAGAGGTTTGAGCCACAAGGGCGGCAGACCCCTCAACACTGGAGCCGCTCTCCAGTTCTTGAGAAACAATGTCTTCACAGCTTCTGCAGGAAGCAGGCACCTGGACAGAGTTCCACAGGTGCTAATATTGCTAAGTGGAGGAAGGTCATCTGACAGTGTGGATGCACCAGCCTCTGCTCTCAAGCAGATGGGTGTACAGACCTTTGCAATTGGAACCAGGAGCTCTGATCTCACTGAACTGCAGAAGATATCCCATGATCCCAGTAGTACTTTATCTGTGTCTGAGTTTATTGAACTTCCAAGTGTTCAAGAACAGCTCTCCTCTGTGATGAGCAAAGTTCTAGTGAGGGCCACGCCCATAACACCAACAGTAACTGGTAAGAAAGTGAAGCCTTTTTACATTGCACAATAATGGTAGCACACAAAAGCAAGTAAATTGATCCTGAATTTCAAAAAATTCAGCTCAGGCAGTTCCACTTTAACAGATCACTTGTGCCAGCATTGATAATTTATTCACAAAGGTTGAGGTTAGATTTCATATTCTGACTTTGACACGAGACACTTTTACCACATGACCCTAAATAAATCTTATATCTTATGTCTCTTAGTGGAGAAAAAGCCAACAGGAAGGGATGTTGTGTTTTTGTTGGATGGATCTGATGGCACTAGAACTGGATTCCCAGCTATGAGAGACTTTGTCCAGAGAGTAGTACAGACACTGAGTGTGGATGATGACAAAGACCGCGTCTCAGTGGTTCAGTACAGCAGAGACCCAGCTGTCCAGTTCTATCTGAACACATACACCACGGAAGGCGAGATCCTTGATACTGTCAGAGGTTTGAGCCACAAGGGCGGCAGACCCCTCAACACTGGAGCCGCTCTCCAGTTCTTGAGAAACAATGTCTTCACAGCTTCTGCAGGAAGCAGGCACCTGGACAGAGTTCCACAGGTGCTAATATTGCTAAGTGGAGGAAGGTCATCTGACAGTGTGGATGCACCAGCCTCTGCTCTCAAGCAGATGGGTGTACAGACCTTTGCAATTGGAACCAGGAGCTCTGATCTCACTGAACTGCAGAAGATATCCCATGATCCCAGTAGTACTTTATCTGTGTCTGAGTTTATTGAACTTCCAAGTGTTCAAGAACAGCTCTCCTCTGTGATGAGCAAAGTTCTAGTGAGGGCCACGCCCATAACACCAACAGTAACTGGTAAGAAAGTGAAGCCTTTTTACATTGCACAATAATGGTAGCACACAAAAGCAAGTAAATTGATCCTGAATTTCAAAAAATTCAGCTCAGGCAGTTCCACTTTAACAGATCACTTGTGCCAGCATTGATAATTTATACACAAAGGTTGAGGTTAGATTTCTTATTGTGACTCTGACACAAGACACTTTTTCCACATGACCCTAAATAAATCTTATATCTTATGTCTCTTAGTGGAGAAAAAGCCAACAGGAAGGGATGTTGTGTTTTTGTTGGATGGATCTGATGGCACTAGAACTGGATTCCCAGCTATGAGAGACTTTGTCCAGAGAGTAGTACAGACATTGAGTGTGGATGATGACAAAGACCGCGTCTCAGTGGTTCAATACAGCAGAGACCCAGCTGTCCAGTTCTATCTGAACACATACACCACAGAAGGCGAGATCCTTGATACTGTCAGAGGCTTAAGGCACAAGGGCGGCAGACCCCTCAACACTGGAGCCGCTCTCCAGTTCTTGAGAAACAATGTCTTCACAGCTTCTGCAGGAAGCAGACACCTGGACAGAGTACCACAGGTGCTAATATTGCTAAGTGGTGGAAGGTCATCTGACAGTGTGGATGCACCAGCCTCTGCTCTCAAGCAGATGGGTGTACAGACCTTTGCAATTGGAACCAGGAGCTCTGATCTCACTGAACTGCAGAAGATATCCCATGATCCCAGTAGTATTTTATCTGTGTCTGAGTTTACTGAACTTCCAAGTGTTCAAGAACAGCTCTCCTCTGTGATGAGCAAAGTTCTAGTGAGGGCCACGCCCATAACACCAACAGTAACTGGTAAGAAAGTGAAGCCTTTTTACATTGCACAATAATGGTAGCACACAAAAGCAAGTAAATTGATCCTGAATTTCACAAAATTCAGCTCAGGCAGTTCCACTTTAACAGATCACTTGTGCCAGCATTGATAATTTATTCACAAAGGTTGAGGTTAGATTTCATATTCTGACTTTGACACAAGACACTTTTTCCACATGACCCTAAATAAATCTTATATCTTATGTCTCTTAGTGGAGAAAAAGCCAACAGGAAGGGATGTTGTGTTTTTGTTGGATGGATCTGATGGCACTAGAACTGGATTCCCAGCTATGAGAGACTTTGTCCAGAGAGTAGTACAGACACTGAGTGTGGATGATGACAAAGACCGCGTCTCAGTGGTTCAGTACAGCAGAGACCCAGCTGTCCAGTTCTATCTGAACACATACACCACGGAAGGCGAGCTCCTTGATACTGTCAGAGGTTTGAGCCACAAGGGCGGCAGACCCCTCAACACTGGAGCTGCTCTCCAGTTCTTGAGAAACAATGTCTTCACAGCTTCTGCAGGAAGCAGGCACCTGGACAGAGTTCCACAGGTGCTAATATTGCTAAGTGGAGGAAGGTCATCTGACAGTGTGGATGCACCAGCCTCTGCTCTCAAGCAGATGGGTGTACAGACCTTTGCAATTGGAACCAGGAGCTCTGATCTCACTGAACTGCAGAAGATATCCCATGATCCCAGTAGTACTTTATCTGTGTCTGAGTTTACTCAACTTCCCAGTGTTCAAGAACAGCTCTCCTCTGTGATGAGCAAAGTTCTAATGAGGGCCACGCCCATAACACCAACAGTAACTGGTAAGAAAGTGAAGCCTTTTTACATTGCACAATAATGGTAGCACACAAAAGCAAGTAAATTGATCCTGAATTTCACAAAATTCAGCTCAGGCAGTTCCACTTTAACAGATCACTTGTGCCAGCATTGATAATTTATTCACAAAGGTTGAGGTTAGATTTCATATTCTGACTTTGACACGAGACACTTTTACCACATGACCCTAAATAAATCTTATATCTTATGTCTCTTAGTGGAGAAAAAGCCAACAGGAAGGGATGTTGTGTTTTTGTTGGATGGATCTGATGGCACTAGAACTGGATTCCCAGCTATGAGAGACTTTGTCCAGAGAGTAGTACAGACACTGAGTGTGGATGATGACAAAGACCGCGTCTCAGTGGTTCAGTACAGCAGAGACCCAGCTGTCCAGTTCTATCTGAACACATACACCACGGAAGGCGAGCTCCTTGATACTGTCAGAGGTTTGAGCCACAAGGGCGGCAGACCCCTCAACACTGGAGCCGCTCTCCAGTTCTTGAGAAACAATGTCTTCACAGCTTCTGCAGGAAGCAGGCACCTGGACAGAGTTCCACAGGTGCTAATATTGCTAAGTGGAGGAAGGTCATCTGACAGTGTGGATGCACCAGCCTCTGCTCTCAAGCAGATGGGTGTACAGACCTTTGCAATTGGAACCAGGAGCTCTGATCTCACTGAACTGCAGAAGATATCCCATGATCCCAGTAGTACTTTATCTGTGTCTGAGTTTACTCAACTTCCAAGTGTTCAAGAACAGCTCTCCTCTGTGATGAGCAAAGTTCTAGTGAGGGCCACGCCCATAACACCAACAGTAACTGGTAAGAAAGTGAAGCCTTTTTACATTGCACAATAATGGTAGCACACAAAAGCAAGTAAATTGATCCTGAATTTCACAAAATTCAGCTCAGGCAGTTCCACTTTAACAGATCACTTGTGCCAGCATTGATAATTTATTCACAAAGGTTGAGGTTAGATTTCATATTCTGACTTTGACACAAGACACTTTTTCCACATGACCCTAAATAAATCTTATATCTTATGTCTCTTAGTGGAGAAAAAGCCAACAGGAAGGGATGTTGTGTTTTTGTTGGATGGATCTGATGGCACTAGAACTGGATTCCCAGCTATGAGAGACTTTGTCCAGAGAGTAGTACAGACACTGAGTGTGGATGATGACAAAGACCGCGTCTCAGTGGTTCAGTACAGCAGAGACCCAGCTGTCCAGTTCTATCTGAACACATACACCACGGAAGGCGAGCTCCTTGATACTGTCAGAGGTTTGAGCCACAAGGGCGGCAGACCCCTCAACACTGGAGCTGCTCTCCAGTTCTTGAGAAACAATGTCTTCACAGCTTCTGCAGGAAGCAGGCACCTGGACAGAGTTCCACAGGTGCTAATATTGCTAAGTGGAGGAAGGTCATCTGACAGTGTGGATGCACCAGCCTCTGCTCTCAAGCAGATGGGTGTACAGACCTTTGCAATTGGAACCAGGAGCTCTGATCTCACTGAACTGCAGAAGATATCCCATGATCCCAGTAGTACTTTATCTGTGTCTGAGTTTACTGAACTTCCAAGTGTTCAAGAACAGCTCTCCTCTGTGATGAGCAAAGTTCTAGTGAGGGCCACGCCCATAACACCAACAGTAACTGGTAAGAAAGTGAAGCCTTTTTACATTGCACAATAATGGTAGCACACAAAAGCAAGTAAATTGATCCTGAATTTCACAAAATTCAGCTCAGGCAGTTCCACTTTAACAGATCACTTGTGCCAGCATTGATAATTTATTCACAAAGGTTGAGGTTAGATTTCATATTCTGACTTTGACACAAGACACTTTTTCCACATGACCCTAAATAAATCTTATATCTTATGTCTCTTAGTGGAGAAAAAGCCAACAGGAAGGGATGTTGTGTTTTTGTTGGATGGATCTGATGGCACTAGAACTGGATTCCCAGCTATGAGAGACTTTGTCCAGAGAGTAGTACAGACATTGAGTGTGGATGATGACAAAGACCGCGTCTCAGTGGTTCAATACAGCAGAGACCCAGCTGTCCAGTTCTATCTGAACACATACACCACGGAAGGCGAAATCCTTGATACTGTCAGAGGCTTAAGGCACAAGGGCGGCAGACCCCTCAACACTGGAGCCGCTCTCCAGTTCTTGAGAGACAATGTCTTCACAGCTTCTGCAGGAAGCAGACACCTGGACAGAGTACCACAGGTGCTAATATTGCTAAGTGGTGGAAGGTCATCTGACAGTGTGGATGCACCAGCCTCTGCTCTCAAGCAGATGGGTGTACAGACCTTTGCAATTGGAACCAGGAGCTCTGATCTCACTGAACTGCAGAAGATATCCCATGATCCCAGTAGTATTTTATCTGTGTCTGAGTTTACTGAACTTCCAAGTGTTCAAGAACAGCTCTCCTCTGTGATGAGCAAAGTTCTAGTGAGGGCCACGCCCATAACACCAACAGTAACTGGTAAGAAAGTGAAGCCTTTGTACATTGCACAATAATGGTAGCACACAAAAGCAAGTAAATTGATCCTGAATTTCACAAAATTCAGCTCAGGCAGTTCCACTTTGACAGATCACTTGTGCCAGCATTGATAATTTATTCACAAAGGTTGAGGTTAGATTTCTTATTGTGACTTTGACACAAGACACTTTTGCCACATGACCCTAAATAAATCTTATATCTTATGTCTCTTAGTGGAGAAAAAGCCAACAGGAAGGGATGTTGTGTTTTTGTTGGATGGATCTGATGGCACTAGAACTGGATTCCCAGCTATGAGAGACTTTGTCCAGAGAGTAGTACAGACACTGAGTGTGGATGATGACAAAGACCGCGTCTCAGTGGTTCAGTACAGCAGAGACCCAGCTGTCCAGTTCTATCTGAACACATACACCACGGAAGGCGAGATCCTTGATACTGTCAGAGGCTTAAGGCACAAGGGCGGCAGACCCCTCAACACTGGAGTCGCTCTCCAGTTCTTGAGAGACAATGTCTTCACAGCTTCTGCAGGAAGCAGACACCTGGACAGAGTACCACAGGTGCTAATATTGCTAAGTGGTGGAAGGTCATCTGACAGTGTGGATGCACCAGCCTCTGCTCTCAAGCAGATGGGTGTACAGACCTTTGCAATTGGAACCAGGAGCTCTGATCTCACTGAACTGCAGAAGATATCCCATGATCCCAGTAGTATTTTATCTGTGTCTGAGTTTACTGAACTTCCAAGTGTTCAAGAACAGCTCTCCTCTGTGATGAGCAAAGTTCTAGTGAGGGCCACGCCCATAACACCAACAGTAACTGGTAAGAAAGTGAAGCCTTTTTACATTGCACAATAATGGTAGCACACAAAAGCAAGTAAATTGATCCTGAATTTCAAAAAATTCAGCTCAGGCAGTTCCACTTTAACAGATCACTTGTGCCAGCATTGATAATTTATTCACAAAGGTTGAGGTTAGATTTCATATTCTGACTTTGACACGAGACACTTTTACCACATGACCCTAAATAAATCTTATATCTTATGTCTCTTAGTGGAGAAAAAGCCAACAGGAAGGGATGTTGTGTTTTTGTTGGATGGATCTGATGGCACTAGAACTGGATTCCCAGCTATGAGAGACTTTGTCCAGAGAGTAGTACAGACACTGAGTGTGGATGATGACAAAGACCGCGTCTCAGTGGTTCAGTACAGCAGAGACCCAGCTGTCCAGTTCTATCTGAACACATACACCACGGAAGGCGAGATCCTTGATACTGTCAGAGGTTTGAGCCACAAGGGCGGCAGACCCCTCAACACTGGAGCCGCTCTCCAGTTCTTGAGAAACAATGTCTTCACAGCTTCTGCAGGAAGCAGGCACCTGGACAGAGTTCCACAGGTGCTAATATTGCTAAGTGGAGGAAGGTCATCTGACAGTGTGGATGCACCAGCCTCTGCTCTCAAGCAGATGGGTGTACAGACCTTTGCAATTGGAACCAGGAGCTCTGATCTCACTGAACTGCAGAAGATATCCCATGATCCCAGTAGTACTTTATCTGTGTCTGAGTTTACTCAACTTCCAAGTGTTCAAGAACAGCTCTCCTCTGTGATGAGCAAAGTTCTAGTGAGGGCCACGCCCATAACACCAACAGTAACTGGTAAGAAAGTGAAGCCTTTTTACATTGCACAATAATGGTGGCACACAAAAGCAAGTAAATTGATCCTGAATTTCACAAAATTCAGCTCAGGCAGTTCCACTTTAACAGATCACTTGTGCCAGCATTGATAATTTATTCACAAAGGTTGAGGTTAGATTTCATATTCTGACTTTGACACAAGACACTTTTTCCACATGACCCTAAATAAATCTTATATCTTATGTCTCTTAGTGGAGAAAAAGCCAACAGGAAGGGATGTTGTGTTTTTGTTGGATGGATCTGATGGCACTAGAACTGGATTCCCAGCTATGAGAGACTTTGTCCAGAGAGTAGTACAGACATTGAGTGTGGATGATGACAAAGACCGCGTCTCAGTGGTTCAATACAGCAGAGACCCAGCTGTCCAGTTCTATCTGAACACATACACCACGGAAGGCGAGATCCTTGATACTGTCAGAGGCTTAAGGCACAAGGGCGGCAGACCCCTCAACACTGGAGCCGCTCTCCAGTTCTTGAGAGACAATGTCTTCACAGCTTCTGCAGGAAGCAGACACCTGGACAGAGTACCACAGGTGCTAATATTGCTAAGTGGTGGAAGGTCATCTGACAGTGTGGATGCACCAGCCTCTGCTCTCAAGCAGATGGGTGTACAGACCTTTGCAATTGGAACCAGGAGCTCTGATCTCACTGAACTGCAGAAGATATCCCATGATCCCAGTAGTACCCTATTTGTTTCTGAGTTTACTGAACTTCCCAGTGTTCAAGAACAGCTCTCCTCTGTAATGAGCACAGTTCTAGTGAGGGCCACGCCCAAAACACCAACAGTACCTGGTAAGAAAGTGAAGCCCTTTTACATTGCACAATAATGGTAGCATACTAAAGCAAGTATATTGATCCTGAATTTCACAAAATTCAGCTCAGGCAGTTCCACTTTAACAGATCACTTGTGCCAGCATAGATAATTTATTCACAAAGGTTGAGGTTAGATTTCATATTGTGACTTTAACAGGGGAAACTTGTAAAACATCAACCTAAATAAATCTAATATTTTATGTCCCTTAGGAGAGAAAAAGCCAACAGGAAGGGATGTTGTGTTTTTGTTGGATGGATCTGATGGTACTAGAACTGGATTCCCAGCTATGAGAGACTTTGTCCATAGAGTAGTAGAGAAACTAAATGTGGAAAATGATAAAGACCGCATTTCATTGGTTCAATACAGCAGAGACCCAGCTGTCCAGTTCTATCTGAACACATATACCACGAAAGGCGAGATCCTTGATACTGTCAGAGGTTTGAGGCACAAGGGCGGCAGACCCCTCAACACTGGAGCTGCTCTCCAGTTCTTGAGGGACAATGTCTTCACGGCTTCTGCAGGAAGCAGGAGCCTGGACAGAGTTCCACAGATGCTAATATTGCTATGTGGTGGAAGCTCATCTGACAGTGTGGATGCACCAGCCTCTGCTCTCAAGCAGATGGGTGTACAGACCTTTGCAATTGGAACCAGGAGCTCTGATCTCAATGAACTGCAAAAAATATCTCATGATTCCACTAGTACGTTATTTGTGTCTGAATTTACTGAACTTCCCAATGTTGAAGAACAGCTCTCCTCTGTAATGAGCACAGTTCTAGTGAGGGCCACGCCCATAACACCAGCAGTACCTGGTAAGAAAGTGAAGCATTTGTACATTGCACAATAATGGTAGCACACAAAAGCAAGTAAATTGATCAGGAATTTCACAAAATTCAGCTCAGGCAGTTCCACTTTGACAGATCACTTGTGCCAGCATTGATAATTTATTCACAAAGGTTGAGGTTAGATTTCATATTGTGAAATTGACACAGGACACTTTTGCCACATGACCCTACATAAATCTTATATCTTATGTCCCTTAGTGGAGAAAAAGCCAACAGGAAGGGATGTTGTGTTTTTGTTGGATGGATCTGATGGCACTAGAACTGGATTCCCAGCTATGAGAGACTTTGTCCAGAGAGTAGTAGAGACACTGAGTGTGGATAATGACAAAGACCGGGTCTCAGTGGTTCAGTACAGCAGAGACCCAGCTGTCCAGTTCTATCTGAACACATACACCACGGAAGGCGAGATCCTTGATGCTGTCAGAGGCTTAAGGCACAAGGGCGGCAGACCCCTCAACACTGGAGCCGCTCTCCGGTTCTTAAGAGACAATGTTTTCACAGCTTCTGCAGGACGCAGGCACCTGGACAGAGTTCCACAGGTGCTAATATTGCTAAATGGTGGAAGGTCATCTGACAGTGTGGATGCACCAGCCTCTGCTCTCAAGCAGATGGGTGTACAGACCTTTGCAATTGGAACCAGGGGGTCTGATCTCACTGAACTGCAGAAGATATCCCATGATCCCAGTAGTACTTTATCTGTGTCTGAGTTTACTCAACTTCCCAGTGTTCAAGAACAGCTCTCCTCTATAATGAGCACAGTTGTAGTGAGGGCCACGCCCATAACACCAACAGTAACTGGTAAGAAAGTGAAGCCTTTTTACAATGATGATTTCATAACTTTCACATATAACATACATTATACATAAACCTAAATATGTTTCAAGTTTGATATGCAGAAATCACAAGGCTACCAAGAAAGCCAACAGTAAATGTTGTTGTACAACATATTAATATTAAGTGTAAGTTGAGTTACTCCCCCCACAATGAAGGCGAACATTTCATTATGACAAATGTTTTGAATCAGTTCCAATTGTATATGTCGAAAGCACTGCTTGCATGCTTTTTTGGTGTTGTAAAGAAAACTAAAAATTGCTACATGCTTTTAAACTTCACCGTTGAATTATCAATTGTGAGCGAAAATTTTAAATACTGCTAGCCTGCTTTAATATTCTGTTTTCTGCTTTAGTATTCTATTATCTGTGAAAACAAACTGTGCACACATCACGTATATTTTTTGTTAATCAGTTATCTTTTTAGGGACCTCATGGTAGTTCTCTTACTTGTCATTCATAAAATAAGGTAACAAACCACCATTGTATGGTTCAAAATAATGTCATTGGTAGGATTTTAAAAAACGTAGTTTACCGAGGTTAAGTTGTTTGGATGCCTACCCCGATCTTCATGATTTGACACCTCTCTGCCTCCTTTTCTTGTCTTTCTGTATTGTCTAATGTCAACTAAAACGCATTAAAAGGCAAAAATTGACGAATTTATAAAAGCATAATTCACCATAGGTATAGTAACATTAAAACATCTGACAGTTTAGAGTTACAGAAGATAGCATTTGATACCAGTCATGCTCATTGACTGGTATCAAATTGTCTGACTTCACTGACCGGGGATTTTATGATTCTTTCCACATAAAGCCAATATTAGGCCAAATGCAGTTTTTTTTTTAAATGTTGTTTATGTTGTTTGTGACATCTCAGGTTCCAGAGCAACAGAGCTTGTGTATTCAGTGAGCATTTGAGGCTCTTCTGTTATAGAATGGACCGGTTGTAATTCACCTTCCTTGGTTGTCTTTATCTCTGGACAGGCTTTAATTCAGGCCTTTAACTTTGAACTTGTCTTTCTAGACTTAGCAGTCCTCTCTGATTTCATCATGTAATTTTAGTTTTTGTCCCATTCTAAGTATGCAGTTTAAACATTTGTGGCATACTGTACTTCACTGCACTTCAATGTCAGCAGCCAGTTGTTCTCATGTTCATTTCACTAATACTCTCACAGTTTTTTGTAATACCTTTCATATTTATTCTTTTCTATTAATTTATATTAACATCTGGTTGCTTCTTTTGGTGTCCTGATACTAGTAAGGGTAGCAGTCATTAGAAAAAAGCAGATTTTACTTAAACTAAAAAAGTGAAAGTATCCCATATCACATAAACAATAAAGAGATAGCAAGTCAGATGGACATTTAGGTAAACAAAATAAGATTTATTAGAAATGATAATAATGGGATTACTGGATTGACTGTACTGTACTGTATATCATTATTTTATATTTATATATATTAAATTTTTTAAATTCTGATTATTAATAGATTTAGAGACATTACAATCAAGTTGTCATAGGTAGGTAACTGATTCTCATATTGTGGGCAGTTTTGGTTCCCTCTGTCAATTTAGTCCAGTAGTCAATTAAAAGGTTATCATCCATCAGTCCTCCTTATAGCTACTATTACATATTTTCATGATTTGTATATCATATTACCTTGTCTCTTTCTCTTTTAGCTGAGACGCAGGGCCCCCGGAAGGATATCGTTTTCCTGGTTGATGGATCTGTAGCTGTTGGACTAGAATTTCCTATCATCCAGGAGTTCATACGCAGGGTTGTGGAGAATCTCAATGTTGGCGAGAATAAGATACGCATTGCTGTGGTCCAGTACGGCGACAGTGCTCAGGCAGACATGTACCTGAACTCACATACAACCAAAGAAGGTGTTTTAAATGGTATCAAGGGAATTACACATCAAAGAGGAAGACAACGTAACCTGGGGCAGGCATTGCAGTTTGTCAATCAGGATGTTCTGACAGCAGCACGTGGTAGCAGGAAGCAAGAGGGTGTACCACAATTTGTAATTGTCGTCTCCAGTGGGTCATCTACAGATGACATCAATGTTGCAGCATCTGCCCTTAAACGATCTGGAGTTCTTCCCTTAAGCATTGGGACGAGGGATGTTAATCCAAGAGAGCTCCAGGTAGTGTCATATGTGTCCAGATTCGCCTTCCCTATAGATGACCTCCCTGGCCTGTACACAGTCCAAAATAACTTAATCACCACTATCACTGAGCTGTCAGAAGATGACATTACCAGGATGCGTCCAGAATTCCCAGCCACTGATGGTAATTATACTCAACTTTTATTTAAATGTAATTCACAAACCTAATTTTAAGGAAAACTGGGAAACTATGCAAAATGTCAATAAAAAGAAAATGTGATTTTCAAATAATTTTTATTTGGAAATACCACAAGGACAAAGAGATTTGATTATTTTTAAATGTGTAACATATATGTGCTAATTTTTAATTTGATACTAGCAGCACATTTCAAACAATTTAGGAGAATGCCATTACCTCTTCATTTAAGAACCTTCTGGAAGTTTTTAGAACCCCAGGAGACCAATTGCTTTTATTTTTAAAGCAAGACTTAATTTTCCCCATTGCTGCTTGATATAGGATTTGCTGCCTCCTTCTGACATGTTTTTCACTTAGAAATGCTTCAAATGTTTGGAATAGATGACTTTGGTACCTAAACACTAATTACTGAACCATACTGTAGTATTACCTGCAGTATGTGGTTTGACACTTACTTAAATAAGCAAGACCTACCCTTTAAAACAAAAAGCTGAATGTTTCAGTATTAATAGTGCCTTCCCAAAGTTTGTAGAACATCACAGATGTTAGCTTTTGAAATCACAGTTGTTAGCACAGATGTTAGCTTTTGAACAGTGTTAACTGACAACATTTTTCAGAGATGTTCCTGAGTCCACACAGTTTTTTCTCTCAGAAAATTTGCCATCTCAGGGCCTGACGATCAAAGCCATTCACCATTGGATTTTGGCCTTGTCCTTTTGCATACAGACATTTATCTTGATTTGTTTTGATTCTCTGAATGTTTTCATGATATTGTTTATTGTTGATGATGAAATACCCAAATTTCTTGCAATTTTATGTTCAGACACTTTATTCTTCATTATTTCACAAAGTGATGATCCTCGCCCCTTTTTAAGACTCATCTTTTTAAGTTTTTGTCTCAACTTGTTTGAGATCCATTGACGGCATCAATTTAAAGATGAGCACTTAGTTTTCTAAAAATAATTTTTCAGTTTCAACATAAATTGTATACATTAATAAATTGTCTTTTTATTATTTACAACCAAAACCAGGTTCCAAATTGAAATGTGATTTGTAAAGTATTGCATTCTCTTTACTTACATAGCATCCTCACTTTTCCAGAAATGGGATTTGGAGATTGTCACACATCTCATTTAAAATAGTAAATTCACATATTTTTGCCTTTTTTGTGTGCAGTTTTCCCACCAGAAACCCCAGGACAAAAAAAGGATGTTGTATTTCTAATTGATGGCACAACAGCAGCACGTAATGATTTCCCTGCCATCCGGGATTTTATAAGAAAAATTGTGGATAAGCTGGATGTAGGATTGGACAAGGTCAGAGTTTCAGTGGTACAATACAGTGAACAACCAAAAGCAGATTTTCTTTTGAATGAACTCTCTACTAAAGATGAGGTACGCCAGGCTGTGGCAAAACTTCGAAGTAAAGGTGGAAATCAGCTAAACACAGGCCATGCGCTTGAGTGGGTTTCCAGAAACATCTACCAGAGGTCAGCAGGAAGCCGGATTGAGGATGGTGTGCCTCAGTTCCTCATCCTATTTACAGTTGGCAAGTCGTCAGATGATGTATCCATACCAGCTGACCAACTGAAAAGAAACCGGATTGCACCCCTTGCCATCGGTTCAAAAAATACAGACATTGAGGAACTGAGACAAATTTCGCTAAAACCAGAACTTGCATCTCAAATTGCACGTTTCCAGCAAATACCTTCAGTTATTGAGTCAAAACTCACTGATTCACTCAATACAATATCCATTGAGGATATCATCAGAGCCTATGATCCTGTCACAGTTGGTAATGATCTTACTATTACTATTATCTTACTATGTCAATTTACCTTTTAGATGTAAATGCTATATCATCAACTTTGTTTTTTAAATATTTTTTTACCTTTATTATATAATTTGCTAATGGTGCATTGGCAAATCAGGATTAAATGTGTTGTCCACCTCAGCAAAAAAAAGCCCTAGTCTTTGGCAAACATTCTTTAAAATAAATGTTTATCTGCCTTTTTTCTTTGTGGTGCTTATTTTGCAGAACCTCTAAGTCTTGGGCGAAAGGACATTATCTTCCTTATTGATGGCTCTGACAATACAGGTCCTTCAGGTATTGCTCATATTCGTGACTTCATCCTCAACATTGTCCAACAACTCGATGTGCAGCCGGATGGAGTACGTGTAGCTGTTGTCCAGTATGCAGAAAATTACAAGTCTGAGTTTTCACTCAAGACACACCCCACCAAGCAAGGTGTTATTTCTGCTATCAAACGACTGCGACAGATGGGTGGCCGGTCATCACATCTAGCTGAAGCCATCAACCATATAATAGAAAAAGAGTTAATACCTACTGCTGGTGCTCGTCCAATTGAGGCCTCCCAGCATCTTGTGGTTCTCACAGGTGGACGTTCCCCCCAAGATGTTTCAGTTTTAGGACCACTTCTTAAAGGTTCCCGGGTAAACTGCGTTGCTATTGGAACTGGTGGTGCAGAGAAAAAGCAGCTAAGCCAAATTACTACCACCCCAGATGATGTCCTTCTGGTACCTGCTTTCACTGGTCTACCGAGAGTCAAAGATAAGCTTATTGACAGATTAAGACAGATTATCCCTGAAGAACCACCCACAGATACTATTGATCCCGGTATGTTAAGAAAAATATAAAAACATTACAGACACAATACAATGCACATGTTTTATCCTAAGCCATTATATTATTTAAGAAAGGTCCAAATTTAAAGAATGACTTTAATATAATTTATACTAATTTCTCACAATTCTTGTCCACTTTTCTTCTCCATGTTGGCTTTGACATCTCATCTTTTTTCTAATGACAGACCAGACTCCACCTAAAAAGGCGGACATAGTGTTCTTGGTAGATGGCTCCATTAACTTCGGCCAGGAAGGCTTCAATCAAGTGATGTCGTTTATTGTAAACCTAATTGACCTGTTCTTCACTGAGAGAGACAACCCACGGATTGGCCTGGCTCATTATGCTGCAGATGTGAACGATGTCTTCTATCTCAACACTTACAAGGACAAGCAAGACATCCTAAGCGCTATTAGCCGAGCAGAGTACAAAGGTGGAAATAAAATCAACACTGGTACAGCCATTCGCCATGTTCAAAATGTTCACTTTACCAAAGAAAAAGGCAGTAGGGCAGATGAGGGCACTCCTCAGATTCTGATGATTATCACTGGTGGAACCTCAGCTGATGACAGCAAATCAGCAGTCCTTGGTCTGAAGCAGAAAGGTGTGAGAGTCTTTGCTGTAGGAGTGGGCAATGTTGAGAATGAGCTAGAAACCCTAGCAAGTGAGACGTCCACTTCGGCACGAGCAAGCACGGTTCAGGGACTTTCAGAGCTTAATGAGCAAATCCTGGAGACTTTGGCTGATGATGTAAAGGGGAAACTGTGTGTTGGAGGGCCAGATGTTCCAAAACGTAAGAGAAACGGTGTTATCTTATTTTTAATAAAAGATCTTAATTAGTTCATAGTTAATTTAGAACTTGAAAGAATTGACATTTTCAATTACAAATACTTTCTGTGATTCACAAATATGCCTAAAATAAAACCATGCTTTGTTTTATAGCTTGCAGTGTAGAAGTTTTGGTGGGCTTTGATGTTTCTGCCCAGAACATCTTCAGTGCTCAGACCAACCTACAAAGCAAGATGAGTGCCATTCTTCAGAGGATTTCCAAAATGGCAGCTATCAGTTGCTCGTCTGGTCAGATTCCCTCTGTACAAGTGGGAATGCTTGCCATGGACTCTGCTTCTGAGCCTGCCCACCTAGATTTCACAGACAATGCTGATGAGCTGTTTGAGTCTTTTAGAGCCTTGCGAAACCGTGGACCATTTGTCTTCAATGGAAAGACCATCTTGGCTTACAACAATAGGTTCAAAGCCAGACAAGACAGTGTTGTCAAGGTTGGTTACCAATTTATATTAGAGAACTCCCAAAGTGATTTTTAATCTTAGTCCTTAGTCTCAGGGAAATAAACATATCTTAAAGAATTAGTATCACCTAAAGCTAATCAAAACCATTTTATTTTCTTAACTCCACTGTGTTATGTACAGAAGCCTGCTAGTGTTGCATCTCTCTCATTTCTTCTTCAAATGTGAGGTCCGAGTCAGATTTAGTACTAGCACATCAGAATAAAACAAAAAGTGCAAGAACTGCAAGACTGAATAGTGTTGTCATCCATTTAAAGGTTGTCATTCATCTGACTGATGGTCTTGACGGCTCATATCCAGAAATGAAAAAGGCAGTTGAGGAGCTACGCCAGTCAGGTAAATGATACAATACAAATTTACCCGCGATGACCCTCTAGCCCTAAACTTCACTGGTAAACATCAGCAATATTAAATTCAAAAGTAATTACAAAAGGATAAAGGTTTTCTTTAAGCTCTTGTATGTGCAAAGCAGGAGTGAACAGTTTCATCCTGGTCGGGCTGGAGCGGGTCCCTAACTTTGAGGAGGCTTCACTTTTGGAATTTGGTCGTGGCTTCAGGTACACTAGACCCTTACGATTCAATATAATGGAGTTGGAGTACGAGCTTGTCGAGGAACTGGTGAGTACCGCTGAGTCCGTTTTGTTAAGTCCTATCTTTGTTTTTATGCCTATAAAAGATTTCATAATTGTTTTCTTTGCCCCATAGGACAACATTGCAGAAAGAGAGTGCTGTAGAGTGGCATGCAAATGTGCTGGCTCCAGAGGAGATAGAGGAGGAGTTGGAAGTCCAGGATCTAAGGTATCCAGTGTCAAAGACATTTTCTTTCTAAACCTCCTAATTATAAAACAGTATAATTTCTTTTGCCACATGCTAATATATGGTTGCTTTGAATTTCAGGGTAGTTCAGGACCACCAGGAAGCCAAGGACATCCTGGAGATGAGGGTGGACCTGTAAGTTAGAATGGCTTATTTTCATATGTCCTCATAATTAACAGTGTTTAATTTAAGCATTGTTTTTGCTTTCAGAAAGTTAACTTTTAGTGGGTTTTTTTGATTTGTTTCATTCCTCTTTGTGTTTATTGAAACGGTATCCCTCCTGTCTGTTGTCAATGTATTTTATTAATTTTATTTTATAATCACAGGGAGAGAGAGGTCCTCCTGGTGTAAATGGAACTCAGGGTTTCCAGGGATGTCCTGGACAGAGAGGTGTCAAGGTAAGTAATGTCATATTTCAAACGGTCCTTATTTGTTGCTGTAAATTGTGAGTTGATACACATTTATTTAATGTAATGGTGTTAAACACAATTTTTTTTTACTTTGCTTAGGGTTCTCGAGGATACTCAGGAGAAAAGGTAAAGTTTTGTCCAGTTTTTCAAAGACTTCATTATTTGCTGTCATAAAAATCTGCACTGATTAACCAAACAATTTCTACAACATTGCAGGGTGAATCTGGAGAACTTGGGCTTGATGGCATCAATGGAGAAGAGGTAAATGTGTTTTACACTAGATTTTTTTTCCGGTTTTATTATTATACTTACTACACAATCATAGAATCATGTACGATTGCTTCAAGTCCGTAGCTGTGCAGCAATTAATTTCCAAGAATATGTAAAGGTAACACAGACATGATTTGGCCTATGTCTAATTTTTGGCATTAATTCTTCTACTATATGTTTTCAGGGCAAAAGTGGAGTGTCTGGACCCCCAGGAGACAGAGGAACCCCTGGCAGAAGAGTAAGGGACTTGATGCAATTTTAGTTTCACGTTTCAAGACATTTTTATCCAATGGGTAAAATTACAGTTTGCAATTTTTTAAAATAGTTTTTCGTAGAGAAATGCTCCATAACATAGTGCAAGATTCGCTCTTCTAACCAGTCAGAGAATGCTCAATCCAGTGTGTCACATGGATGCAAAACACATGTATGAGACACCACAGGCAGCATCTGTATTTGATGCCCTGGGTGGTTTGATTCTGCAGCTAGCTCCTTTCTCAAAAGTTGCATATTGTGGCTTTAGTGCTGGTAATTTCTCATTGAATATATTTCTTAATTTTAGGGCCCCAAAGGTACCAAAGGACAAGCAGGAGATAGAGGTGAACTGGGAATCAGAGGTGACCCGGTGAGTTTTATGGAAAGTAGGTTGTACAATACCATTTACTGTCTACATTACAAATGTGTCACACACCTGAAATGATCTAGACTGAGTATAGAGTGATATATCCATTGTGATGAGTGCCTGTAAATTTGTTTGCATACATACCCAGATAGTGTAAAATCCAGAGTAGCATGTTGTTGCTAATCACATGTCAGAATTTGCAGCCCAGTTTTAAATGAGTCAAGTTCTGTTCATAAAAACCACTGCACTAAAGCCCTTGAGCTGGGACCAGTGGTAAAAACTGCAGTGTATGATTAGGCAGTAAATAATTGTATACATTCCTCCATTAGCTTGTCATTGCACTTTCAGTACTGTATATTTACATAAGGATGTGTTATTGGTCTGATCCATTTTCAAACTTTACCTTTGGGTTTTTGAAAGTAGCTAAAACTTTAAAAAAGATACATCTGCCTAATAGGGCACAAGTGGACGAGATAACAACCAAGCAGGACCTAAAGGAGACCCGGGTGATGCTGGACCACCGGTAATAACCCCCTGTGCACGTTTTATTTTTATAAAATGGACATCCTGCTGATAGCCTGTCAACATTATAAGCTTAAAGGTTTTAACAGTTTAAGACATAAATTGCTATTTGTATTTGTATGCATTTGTTTACCAAGGCTATTTGTCCTAACATTACAGGGGCAGCCTGGTGAAGATGGAAAGAAGGGAACCCCAGGTGAATTAGGAAGAAGGGTAAGCAATTTTGGAAAGTATTTACCAATTTGTGGGAAATATATTGCATTTGGCACATTTTTGCATGGTTGGTTGTTTAGAAAGACTTAGTTCTACTTGTATTTCATTAGGGAGCTGATGGCAGAAGAGGCCAACCAGGACCACCTGTAAGTCCCTTTTTGCTGGTGATACCATGCGTTTATTTGGATTTATTGCAGCAACTGTTATAACTGCAGTGTAACTGTAAGATTTGCTCCTTGCATGTCGTTAAAGGGAATTGCTGGAAAGCCAGGTGAAAATGGCGTGCCTGGAGAGCCTGGTATTGGAGGATCTAGAGTAAGTCTGTTATTATTTTACACTCTCGAATCAATCTGTCTGTAAACATACTTGCCAAAAGATGTATTATAGCAAATGTTGTCATTATTGTTAACACTTTTTGGCTGCATTAGCAATATGACAAATGGATTTGACAGGAGTGTTTATATGTAGAAATATGTGTTTTTATTCATGGGTTCAAAGTCCAGCTGTAAGGTGTAGGAAATTAGCACATCATCTATTTCTGGTTTGTTTTTTTAAAGGGTCCACCTGGACCAAATGGTGCTCCAGGAACCAAAGGAGAAGATGGGAACCCTGGACCAAGGGTTAGTAAACCTGTTAAATGTATTGTGTAAAACTAATTCTTTTAGCTATGTCTTTAAACTTGTCTTGAATGTCTTAATATTTTATTTTATAGGGTCCTGGAGGTAACCCAGGTGCTGCTGGAGAAAAAGGTAGAAGAGGAGCTCTTGGTCGCAAGGTAGTGAATTGAACCTAGATTGTTGCTGGTTATGTTCTTCAAAAAACAGGCATATTGGATTTATAAAACTACTGGCCTAAGCCTAGCTACCTCATATTACTGTCTAATATGTCTAATGAGTTTGAGCAAACATGAAAGTGCAAAGAGATAAAAAAAAACACATATTAACTTCATTTAATCTATAAGAACTGACCAAGCAGAGTGAAACATTTCATCTTAATTTTAATCTTTGATATTCTCTTTGAACATTGTATTTATGGCTCTGTCTTATTCCTTGCATCTGACTGTCTCTATGGCTTTATAGGGAGAACCAGGAGAGCCAGGACCTAAGGGTGTTATTGGACCCCTTGGCCCCCGTGGAGAACCTGTAAGAATGAAACCATCTTCTTTGCTTAAACATGATTGACAGAGGATCAGCATCTGGCTTCATACCTAACAAGAGTTTTCTTTCAATGAATTTCATTTGTGTTTTGTTCTTAGGGCTTGTCCTTGTTTTCTTTTGACTATAAGAATGGATGCAGTCCACTTAATATGCTCCCAAAAACTACTACATCTTGGTCATGCAATTTGTTTCTGGTTTTCCTTATAGGGTGAAGATGGTAGGGATGGCTTTGGTGTTCCTGGGCCCAAAGGAAGAAAAGCAAGTGATTTGTAATGTCTTGTACTGGTTTCTCTTTAAGAAAGGAAACGTTTTCCAGCAGACAGATTTGCATAGTTCTGAATAGAACTATAAGAAAACAGAATTTCACTGGAACATTTCAAGATATTGTCAATAAATTACAGAAATGTTATGCAGTATACTCACTCACTTACTACACACACCATTAATGCTTTGGTATTTAAGTATGGATTTTTTTCTGCAGGGTGATGAAGGGTTCCCAGGATTTCCAGGACCAAAGGTAATAAAAAAAAAAAACTCCTCAAATGAAATTTCAACAGACTGACAAATATACTTTTGCATTCTACACTCTGGCCTGGCTTTTGATGTTGCTATACTTTGTCAACATAGGGAGCAGGAGGTGACCCTGGAATCAAGGGCCAACCTGGACCCAGAGGAAATCGTGGACAGAGGGTAAATTGTCATGAACATTTGTTCGTAGTCAAATCACACAGTTTGTAATGTTGCATTAAGTCCAACCCTCATATTGCTTATAAGCATTCCTGGACGTGTGTTTGGCATGAAATATTAGACAGATAGTCTATGATAGATAGCTGTCATGAAAACAAGTTTTGGGCTCCGGAGCTTCGGTTCTAATAGTCATAATAATAATGGGTGGTTATAATAATAGTAATAGTAATAGCCATTTAGGGACAGTACAGAACATACGTCATCAATGTTTTACAAATGCTATTTTAATTTTTTTAAAATTACATCTGAAAACCAAATCTAAAAAGAAAATACTTGAACAGTCAAATATTTGGGTCCATCCTTTAAACATGAACCAGACTGTCACTTTTCAGACTATGAAGAATGTGAGCAAATTTTTTCTTAAATACTGTCAGATAAGAATTTTTTACATGTAACCTCCTTTATATCTCATTCTTTCCAGGGGGTATCTGGCAACGCTGGGACACCTGGACAGAAGGGAGAGAGTGGATATCCTGGACCATATGTAAGCAACTTAAAAGCTAACGAAACAAGCAATGTATTTTACATATTAATGACATGGTCCCTTCCACAACACGTTTATTTATAATTTTTTTTGAGTGGTATTCTTCTTGCTAAACATATTTTATGCTTCACAATATGGTATTGTTAATTTTCAAACACATTTTAATATACGGTAAAACTACGGTAATTTTTGGTCTGGTGTGTTCGGCCGGACATCAGGTGTTGAAACTACTGTGTTTGCTCCAACAGGGTCAGAAGGGGCCAAGAGGACCAGGTGTAGTGGTAAGTGCTGCTTTAACTGTATCACATTCTACTGAATGGACAAAGCAAAACACATTTCTAGTGCTGCTTTTATAATTGTGATTTGCAAATGTCTCTTTAGCAATGTGATCTGGTCAAGAAAATCAGAGACAACTGTCGTGAGTATAATCTATTATCCAACAGTGTCATTCCATGATTTTTAACAAGCAGCTATATTTATGTATGTAACCACATTTTATGTCATTTTCCCTACCAGCTTGCTGTTATGGTAAGTGCAAAAAATTGTTTTTTTAGATTTTAACATTTTTTGTTTAACAATTACTAGGTACAATATTTACGGTATATACTCTTACTGTATAAAAATTAAATTATTTATTTGTAACACTGTTAGGTAAGCAAGAATGCCCACTCTACCCCACGGAGCTGGCCTTTGCCCTGGACGTCTCTCAACCTGTTACAGCCCAAGCCTTCATCAACATGCGTGACACAGTCCTGCGTCTAGTCAGAGACATCACGATTTCTGAGAGTAACTGCCCGAGAGGAGCTCGTGTCGCTGTGACCCTGCACAGCAGTGATGTGATCACAGAGGTTCGATTTGCTGATGCATTGAAGAAACGTACCCTGCTGCAGCACATTGAGGGACTACAGAAGCCACAGTCTAGCAAAAAGCGCAGTCTGAACTCCACCATGAGCTTTGTGGCCCTGAACACATTCAAGAGGGTACGCAGTGGATTCCTGACGAGAAAGCTGGCCATCTTCTTTGTTGGTGGGGAGGCTGGTCAGGCTCAAGCAATTACAGCTGCAGCTATACGCCTCCATGATTTTGGGATTGCCTCTCTCTTCTTGGTCAACCGTGAGGACAGAGCACTGACCAGAGCACTCCAGGTAAAAGAAAACTGACCAATGAGATGTATAGATGGAAATTTTACAGTACTTCATTTTGTAAGGTTTTGAGTTTTAAATACACCACCCATTGTTTGTCTCTCTTTCTATGACAGTTCAACAACACAGTTTTGGGTCAGGTTATTGTTCTTCCAAGCCCTGGAAGTGCACAGTACAATACAGTCCTCCAAAAGGTGATGAATTGCCATATTTGTCTAGGTAAGAGCTCTGTGTTTATACACTGATATTAACGCAACAGGCTTTTTCTCTATTTTTTATCAATATAAATATCTGTATTTTAATCAATTTTCAAACATTGCCTTAAAACAGTTTTTAGTGGAAAATATTTATAATACAATTTTTTAAAATACCATTTAAAGTGTTAAAGTATAAAATAAGAAAAATAGCCACAACATAAGTGCTTGACATAACCACCATACAAGAGGTATTTAAGACATTTAGAACGTCAACTAAATCTGTATGATGAACACATTACATGTCCTTCTTTTCTAGACCTCTGTTCTCCCGATGAAACATGTGACTATGTACCCCCATCGTTCACCCGAGATAGGAGGTCATTCACCACAGATGTGGACATCGACATGGCTTTCGTATTGGACAGCTCTGAATCCACTTATCCAACCGTCTTCACAGAGATTAAACGCTACATAGCACACATAGTGGAACATCTACAAGTGTCTTCAAATCCTACAACGTCTGTTCATCATGCCAGAGTGTCTGTGGTCCAGCAAGCACCTTATGAGTTCCTCCACAACAAAACAGGGTTGCCCATCCATGTGGACATGGGGTTGACTGAACACAACTCAGCTCAGGATATTGTCAAATTCCTACTAGAGAAGACGCCGCAGTTAGAAGGTGGCCGGGCCCTGGCAGCGGCCATTGAATCGACAGTGGAGCAGGTGTTTCAGAAGGCACCACTCCAACGGGACAGGAAACTATTGGTTCTCTTTGTGACAGGTAGCGTAGAAGAAGAAGAGGAGCAGCTAATGCGTATTGCCACTGAGCTCAAGTGCAGTGGCTTTTTCCTTGTCATCCTGGGTGTGGGTGACAAGTTGACTGCAGGGGACACTCGAGTCTTGTCACGTATGGCCAGTGAACCTTCAGATGTCTTCTTCAAGAGACTGGACAGTATCTCACACTTTTATGATAAACACATCCAGGCATTTGGCCAGTTGATGCCAAAGTATATCAGCAGTAAGTTCAAGACAGATATCACTTTCAGTTAAAAAAAATTATTGTTTATTTTTTGTTCATTTTATATTTACCATTTTAAACTAATGCTATAAATTGGCTATGTCCCTGTAAGTGAGTGTGTTCTATGATTCTTTTCAGTTGAAAATGCTTTCTACATGTCCCCTGAATTCTCCAAAAATTGCAAGTGGTTCCAGAGAGACCAGCCACTGAAAAACCCCTTGACGTTGTCTGAGCAACAGGAGTAAGTTTTTGGAAACATTTTTTAATGTCATTGTTTATTTCTTTTAAAGCCTTGTGGTTCCATGTGCTTTATTTATTTATTTATTTGGTCATTTTCGCTGCATTCATAGGAAACATCACAAACATCATGAGAATCATCAAGAGGTTCATCTAAGAGAGCACAAACGTAAGCTAACCCTTAACACTGACTGCAATTCTGGTTCTGCCAATAACACCACCATCAAACTGTGTTTAGTTGAAACTCATGAACATCATGAGTCCCACACAGCTGCTAACCTACTTTATTGTGCATTGCCCTGCTTTGACATCTCGGTATTTTTCACTCAGATGCAGATGAGCTGCATGTCTCTAACGTCACCTCCAGCAGCTTGAAATTGCGATGGAGCAGCCCAGACCCCAAACTTTTTGTGTACTTTGAGGTAGTGGTGACACGCTTACAAGACCATATCCTGGTACTAAAGACCAACGTGTCAGGCACTGAGATTTCTTTGGACAACTTGGAGAGCGCTCAAACATATCATGCTGTGGTCACTGCTCGAACCGCAGAGGGTCAGATTGTCTCCATTCGCAAGGGCATAGTCACCACCAGTAAGTTCATTAACAATAATATGTGTTTTTTTTAAAAATCCCACATAAAAGTAAAGTAAAACAATGGTTGCATTAGCTCAAAGACTTTTTTCCACAAATCAAGCTGCCACATGTCTCCTTGTTTCTCTTTGACAGAAACAGCAGAGCTTAAACAATCGAGCCAAGTTACTCGTACTGTAAATACCACACCACTGGACGAACCAGAAACTGGTTAGTGACTGTACATGCAAGTGTATATCTTTAAGTTTGTATTGTGTGTGTGTGTGTGTGTGTGTGTGTGTGTTCATGTAAATAATGTAATTCTCCTTGTCCTGCACTGAAAGGGGGAGGCAAAGTGTAAGTGCTGTCCTCGCAGTACATACGGTATATGCCCGATGTTCTCCATGATTTAATATTTGAGTGTGTTAGTCATACAAATAAAACCTGATAGTTCAACTCAAACCACGTAAATTAATGAAATAAACTGTGATAAAGATATATTCAAGTGAACAGTTACACAAATGTTTTTTTAAATAATTCACTAGAGCAATGTATATATATGTATATATAAAAATCAGGGGTGGGGTTTTCAGGGCACATATGCTTCCTGTGCATGCACTTCTAGACGCTTCGGCCTATGGTAGACACAAATTGTATCTTCCAAGCTTTTTACTGGCCATAATCAATTTCAAAGTGTGTATGTGTGTATATGTACTAGCATTCTGTACTCTTAGAAAGGAATTAACAAATGATGTAGGCAGGGTCGTCTTTCCTTCTACTCCCATCTTTTTATTTTCAAATGTTAAAACACCTAATGACGTAATTACACTCACCCCTTAATAGAATGCGATGCAATGTTGAATGCCAAGTCTTTTCTTCTGTAACCACGAAGCATTTGATCCCATTAGACTCCCACTGAATATCTGAGCCTCTAATGTCAATTTAATCTAGCAGCAACATTTTAACAGCACACAGTAACCGCTATATGCTTCACGCAGTTGTAAATTTAAACTTAACCCAACCTCATCCTCTCTCTCTGTCTGTCTTCAATCACCACTTTTTGTTTTTGCATGTTCTAGTTAATGAATTGGCAGACCCATGCTCACTTGACTATGACCCTGGAATGCCATGCAAAGACTATCAGGCTAAATGGTTCTTTGACAGAAAGAACGGGATCTGTACACAGTTCTGGTATGGAGGTTGTGGAGGCAATGAAAATAGGTTCGACTCTGAGACACTCTGCTTGAAAAACTGCATGAAGCCAGGTAAGTTGTTGCTGCCAGGGTTTTCTGCAGGAATGTGCTGAATGTGTGACAGCACGCAGTATGTTAATGCAGTATGAGCTTTGACTAAACCCTGCTCCAGTACAGTGACTGTCCAAGCCAAGTGTAATTGGGCATGGCAAGTCAATCTTTAAATTTCACCGCTTACAAAAATGGTGTGCATGGCACTTTAATGGGAATCTTTTGCAAACGCTTTTCCAAAATGATCATGTGCTAGAAATCAATAATATGCTCACAAATTCACTGGGTCCTGTGGTCTAGTAGTATAGACAACTGTGTGTTCTAGTATAGGCTTCTATGGTCACCACCACAAGTTAAGCTAGCAAGGCTCCATAAAAATGCATAACTGAAGCTAAAAATGTGTAAACAAGGACCGTAAAGTCACAAATTACCACTAGCTATTAATCTACACAAAAAATATGCTGTTTCAGCTTACTGCCTCTAATCCAGTAAAACTCCAGTAAAACAACAACAATAAAAAAATCCAGTAAAACTAGTTGTTTTTGAACATGTTATAGTAATACCATGAACAATAATAAATCATTTAACATAAGTAAACACAATTTATTCTCGTTCATTGAATTACTATAACACGTTAAAATAAAATCGTGTTTACTGGATTTTATCAGAGGCAGAATGGATGAATCTGCATTTTTTTCAGTGTACATGATTTCGTTGCTAGACATGTATGATTCTCCCTCATGTGGAAGTGGTTTGGATCTGAAAATATGGCAGTCTGCCAGCTATGTTGGAAATCAATTGCTGATAAAGACAGCTTCAACACTTATTTGTTTCACCATTTGTGAAAAGCTTCCAGAGCCAGCTGTCTGAAAAGGTACATGGACATAAACCCACAGCAAAGTTTGGTGAAATCATTCTGCAAAATGTTCTTTACAACAACAAAAGCAAAACATAGCAAGACAACAGACTGTCACCAATTACACTGGAAAAGATATGGTACCAATTCAAGCAGCTGAGGGATGGTTTCAAACTAATTTGAATAGCTTTGACCCATTATAAACAGCTAAATTGCTCTGCCTTAATTGTAAGAATTAAGTACAGAAGGTGACGTATTTAATATGATTTCGGTCAATATCGCACACTCCTACCTATAACTGGTCACTGGATCACATGGGGATAATATCGCATCGCATCTGTCTCTGGTCATTAATATCCACACTGCACTTGAGGCCACTAAAAATCATCTTGATAATCTTTCAGCAAATGGTAAACTTTTCCTTTATCATGTAAGACAACAGCACATTTATATTTCAATGTTTCCCCAGTGCCCGAACCTCAGCCAACCATTCAGCAGGTTGAACCGGTGGAGATTGTCCCAACTCCTGGTGAGAGCTCAGAATTCTACTTCTGTATAAAAATTAAGAGTTTCCTGTGGGTATATTCTATTCTTGCTTCCTTCCATGTAGCTCTGACAGTTTCCACAAACTGTGCTTCTTTGTATAATTGCAAACCACTAACGTCCTCCACTGCCCCTCAAATGATCTAATTGACTTACGGAACAAGTAAAAAGCCAAGCATTGGTAAAATCAAAAGAATATGTTTTTGCCACAGAAGCAAGTCAATTCTTAACTGCATAGAAATTAACAGAAAGACTTTCTGGTTTAATTGTTTACAGCAGTCGTTACATGGGGTAATTTGTCAGTGCCTCATTAACACAATAATACAAAGTCTGCTGCAAATTTTACGCACTATGTGTTACTATTAAGGAATAATAAAAACATTTTGGGATGCATAGAATATCATACAGATTATTGTTCTACAACACAAACATGTCAGCGGCAGAAATACTGTTTTTATCTCAACGCCCATTCAACATAATGATAATTACTGCTAATCACACACCTAAGTGATGCACATATTTGTTAGAGATATGTGCTTTCTGAGTGCCTCCTTGGTTCATGTGTTCTCATACTGACAGTTATTCTTTGACAATTTTCTCACAGGAGACACAGCAGTGGACATTTGCCAGCTTCCCAAAGAAGAAGGCACTTGTGCCAAATTCGTCCTCAAGTGGCACTTTGATGCCCCCAGCAAGAGCTGTGCACGTTTCTGGTATGGTGGCTGCGATGGAAACAAGAATCGCTTCGACACATATGAGCAGTGCGTGAAGGCCTGTGGAAAACCAGGTACATATTCACAATAATAATGTTCCAATATCAGTGGTCAGTTATTGGCAATGCATAAGTTATTGCTTAATGGAGTGATACACCAGAGTGAAAGCAATGCTGGGATTCCTGCTGCAGTATGAATTATGTTTTTCTTTGAAAAGCATTTTGGCAGTTACGTGTCTGTTAAACAGTCTCATAGATCAAAGGCTTTCGGCTTGTCAGGGTTCTCTACAGCAGAACGTGTTCCGCTCATTGACTTGGCATTCGGGACTGGCACCAATTTGGACCTTGGTGGCTGGGCGGGGCCACGCGTGGGGGGGGAATTTGATACCGTGGCCTTCTGTATCCCAACCCCATGTTCTACTCATTAACCTTATTGTGCCAATAGGCCCCTAAACAGCAGATAGTTTCCAACATGAGTTAATCCATTTGCCATCTCTGTGGGACACAAATAGGCAGTTGCAGTATTTACAGCACACTGAATGAATTATGCACAAAACTCATTGAGCTTACTTTTTTGGCAGTTAACAATTGGCCCAAAATAGAATAAACAAATAGATAATAGACAAGATAACACTGGTACTAATACTGGTATCAATGCCCGATCTGACCAATCCTGCCTTTGTGCACCAAGACTAATTTAACCTCCACAGGTAGGCTGATAACTTTAGATTTAGTTACTGTCATACTCAAGAATATTTTAAAAAAGGTTAACATTTGCGACTGACGTCTGCAACAACAAGCGTTATATTTAGTAGCTAAAATGTTGTTTCCCTTCATTTTAGACTCTACAGTCCATGCTGTCCATTGATAAGTCTGGGAAAAAGTGGTTTAGGGGCATCCCTAGATAAAAACCCAACTGAATATCGAATCTATCATCCCCACAAATACACAGTCGTAGCCAATTTCCCTTTCATATTAAATCCACGGCCTATTATTATTATTATTATTGTAACATAGCAGAATTCTATAATATTCTTGTTAACCTCAGATTCAGACAATTTCACTGTTTCTCATTAACTCTATAAATGCTCCTGCTGTTTTAGTGTCATACCGAATCTATCAATCAGTCAATCATTTAATATATAGTGTTTCATGCGGGTTAATTCAATTAAAAGTCCTATACAGACGTTTACGAGGTTTACTACAAGATAAAACAAAAGAGTGCATTTAAACATAAAACGCTAAGACACTAAGTTAAACCCAATGTTGCCTTTTATTTTATTGATTATAATAACTATTATTAATTATTATTATTGTTATTATGCCGTCCATTGGTGCAGGATTGTCTTGATATGTACAGAAACTAAGGACACAATAACAGTTTTCTTATTCATTTATCAACAGCACCTGTCAAACATGGAGTCATCGCTGGAATAAAAACATAGGACGGAAGCGACCAGCATGGCCAGGTTTCACCTCAGTTTAGGGGATTCCGAGGAGAACCACCCAAAATGGTCATACTGTAAGAATGCAAAACCCAAGCAATGGTGGCTGCACTGGATCCCACAATAATGGACTTTATCCCCAATGGTCTTGAAGTAGTGTTTTTCACAAAAAGAAGGAAGGCAACACAATTTGCTGCATGATTAGTTTTAACCTACTGGTGCTACATAATATAGTTTGTTTTACAGATGGAGATGTGGATTCAATTTTGCTAAGTCAAATTTTTCTGGAACATCATAAGAGTTATCTTTTTTTTTCAACATGCAGTTTATTGATTAAACAAAAATCGTATATGAATATCTGGAACAGAGATTAAAAATAAGTCATTACATGCAGGACTGGCATTATTCAGTGCAGTAATCTTTTTATATAGTTTTGTTTTTTTACATTCCACATTCACATAGCAATATTGGCTTTTATGAATTTATTATATTTTCTAACACACTTGATCCCTGTGAAATCATCCCTTCACTATTTTACAGTCACATAATCCACAGCAATGTCTACACGAGTCTTATACGGCATTGCGTGTATTTAAATGACAGTGACTTATTGCTCTGATGCAAAAACATTAATGTAACATTAAAGTGCACTTCTGGATCCACTGATCAAATACACAACTTCCAGGCATCGAGGAATGGAATGTACTTGTCAAGCTGTTTGTATTTTTGTTTCTTTTGGTTTTACTGAAATTTATGTTTCTTCTGGATATAGGGGAAATAAAAAAAACTTAGACTTTACAATAAACATGAGCAACTGATTCTTTTCTTTCTTGTTTTGAATCAAGTCGTGTACACATTAATTCACAATAGGCTTAAATGTGCCATAAATTGGGTCATTATTTCTATAGTAGTTCAGTGTTTGTGATGGCTGGTATATGACCCATCATTCAGCCATATAGAGGTGTATCAGGCCTTGGCATCCAAAACACACTGGGTACCATGAAAAGTGACATTACTTCGCTGCCCCTAACCTGTTAGTCTTCTTATCGTAACGCAATCATAGAGGACATGCTTATATTTACCTTGTATCTACTAAGTTAACCGATGCTGGTGCCACTGCACTGAGCAACTTAATTTGAATGCCATAGACACTCAGTAGTCCAGCCACTGTACATCATCATCAAGCTCTGATAACCCTACTAATAACAACCAGTTATTGCTAGGGAACCTTTAAAACAATGCTGGGTTGAGGAAAGGATTCAACAAAGAGCAGACAGCTGCATCACCCAGTCTTACATCTGATCAAGATAAGCTATAGTCGCTTGTCCAAATAGTTTTACATTTCACCAGAGAACCAGCTCAACTCAAGTGTCTGACTAATAAATGTGACCAATAGCCACTTTTCTAAAAATAATTGCCTTACTGACAGCACAAAAATAAAATGCGAGTGAGAACATGCAGGTCTTAAGTATAATCGGGTAAATAACATCACTGATTTAGACCCACCAAAACTAAACAGTGTGTTCCAGTGTCCAAAAACACCATAAACGCAGACTACCCACTCTTATTATGTATATTGTCTTAGTAATATTCAAACTAACCTGTCAATCCCGTCATGTTACCTCGTGTCAACAAACAACTAAGCCGCACAACAAGGTAGCAACATGCCATTTTAGGCAGTATGCTGCCAAAGCCACAAAACATTTAAAAAATAAAATAAAATGTCCTCTGCTAACCTATGTTGGCAGAGAACTAGTGTCTAACCCATGTTGATGGTCCATCAGTCAAACCAGCCAAACCTCCTTAGCTCCATCATCTTACCATGCAACTATGCCAAACATCATGCTAGACAATTATTTATATGACCGAAGCCTACAGCCTTTTCCACCTTTCTGTGTTACCACATCTTAACCGACACAATCAACACATGTAAGTTAACAGTGTGAGTTCACTCTAGAAGCTCAGCACTTTCCAATGTTCGCCCCTTTCACACATCTGTTTTTGTCCTTGCAGCTGTTCAGAGGAAATGGCTGCTTTAGACTCCCCTCTTTTACACCTAACTCAGTCAACAAATTAAAAAAACAGACTCAGATATAACAGACAAACACACTCCTCTTGTGCAGCTCTGTACATAAACCAGCTTACATTAGAGAACAAAAGATTAGAACCTCCCCTTAATATAATGCACTATATTTTGAATCCAAACACTGGGTTGCAGCATTAGGTTGTACAGGTGGATATTATGAAGTGGCCAATGTGTCTATATTAAGTCAGTTCCTCTGTGCTTGTGACCACAACACAATATCTGACCTTAGATGTCTACCTAAAATGTCTCGGGGTCTAATTGCTGTCAGAGTCTGCAAAACTACCTCCATCAGGTTTATCTCCAAGTCTATAGTTTGTACATTCTGGTAATAAGGAGTTATAACTATCCCTTTTGCACACAAGGCTTTGAGCCACTTTCTAATATAGGCCCTAATGTAGGTCCTCTCTTGCTATACGTTAGTGGCCAGCTTATCCAAAAGCCTTTTGGTACATGATGCAGTGGTGGTGATAGCTGTCATGTCATCCATATACTGTGACCAAAGTCCTATTAATAACCTCTACTAACAAAGATAAAAAATAGTGGTAAGATTGTGAATCCAACTGATGTCCATCTAAAATGATGTGGTAATGTCTGCTGCCTCCTGCAGTAGGCTATGTGGAACACAATTGAGAGGATTTGCTAAATCGGAAAATACCACATGCAAGCCAGATCATGTTTGTAACTTTATTTACAGGTAGCTTGGCAACCTACAGAACTACAGAAAGTTTTTAAAAGTTGAGACGGAAACTTGACCCTACATTAACTGAAAGATGTCTCTTTACAAATAAAGACCTGTCTTCTATACAAAGTATGAATAAGTTGCATTGTCTATGCTAATCTGATCCACAGAATTTGAGTCTAAAAAAAACAGATCTGGAGCATTTTCACTCTTGCTAGAAGCCATACTATCAGGTCCTGGGGCTGATGTTGACTGTATTTGCCTAAATGCCTTCATTCTCCTTATATGATCTCAAGTATTTATAGTTGTGAATGGAAATTTTTAAGAGACCTACACAAAACCTGACACAAACAGGACGAGGTTATATCAGATTTTGGTGGTAAGCATTTCTAGGATATAAATCACTAGTAATAATAATAATTGATATGTAACTGATCCTCATGGGTAATTGTTGTTTGGCAGTTGTACATAAATGTAGGGGCTGTAGTATCTTGTTCATGGAGACTTTGACATGTGGCCTGGAATAACCAGGAATCCAACCACCAACCCTGGGATTCATGGATGAACCACAGCTGTAAACATAAAATCATCTTCTGGTAAGCAGTGACAAAGTGGGAACAAAAACTGGCCAGGGAATTTTTGGAATTACTCACAAAAAAAAAAAAAACATCATATTTGATGTGTCAAACACTAACAGAGATTACATTAATCTAAGATGATGAATTGTAGAACAACACATTAAATACAAACACCTAAGCATTATATGGTTTTATAATTATATAGTCTACTTGTTATTTGCATCCAGCAACTACATTCTATGATGATTTCACCTGTATCGTTTGACATGAGAAAACATTATTGCAAACATTCAAGTCTACAATATCAAGCAGCTATATTCTCAAAAATTACCATGTGCAATTCCGGATCCCCAAATTGCAGTGCCATGCAAGTAACTGGACAGTAATAAGATATAATTAATAATGAGACATTAACTATGGGCAGCACGGTGGCAGAGTAGTTAACGCTCTTTCCTACTTCACAGCAAGAACGTCCTGGCTTCAATCCCCGAACAGGGGAGGTTTCCTTTGGGTGCTCCTGTGTGTTAGGGACCAGGTCAGGTTGGCCCATAGTGGCGGCAGCTCAGGACTAACCCTCCATCTGACCATCTGACCCTTCTATGTATAAAGACAAATAAAGCTCTTTGACTTTACATTATATACATTAAGTCAAACAAAATCATCACGTTTAAAGTGACAACACGCTGCTTTTGGAAATCAAGCTACCACCCAGATACTCAAATATGGAAGCTGTGGTGTCTCATAGATGTGCACAAGGTACCTTTTCTCGTCAGCATAAAAGACAGTTTTAACGTACAGTATGATTGGATAACAGGGTCAGAGTAGCTCAGCTGGTAGAGAAGCCACAGCGTCAATGGTTTGACTCCCGGTCCTCCTGGCTACATGTTGAAGTGTCTCTAGACAAGACACTGAACCCTAAAGTTGCCCCTAGTGTCTGCTCTGGATAAAAGCATCTGCTATATGACTAACTGAAATATGTCTGCTCTGCTGCCAGATTTGCTGCCAAACTCTCAAATGTGAAAATGATGGCAAAATAATATCATGGTAATTAATAAAAAATAAGAGCTGAAGTTACCTAGTGTGGAAGCCTGGAGTAAAAAAATCGATACAGTAACTTTCTCACAGGCTGTCAAATTTGCACTATTCCTGAATCAGGCATGAACTCTTTCGCAGGCATCGGGATGCCGGGCTTGCATTTTCAATTAGTCACCTTCTACTTGTACCCCTCTCAGGAATCAACACCCCAGGTTAGCATATTTCTCCTTTACTTTAACTACTTCTACCTTTCTCAGGGAATGGGATGCCAGGTTTGTATATTCTTAATAACCTTAATTATGCCCCTTGGAGACTGGAATATCAGGTTTTTGTATTTCTTAAATTCCTCAACTAATGATATGGCTCCCAGGAACTTGGATGCCAGGTTTTTTATATTCCATAGCTATCTTACCTACTTTTACTCCTTTCAGGCACAGAGATGCCACATTCGTATATTTCTACTTCAGCTTAACAGGTACTTCTCTCTCAGGCAACAGGATGACTGGTTTGTACATTCGTAGTTTACTTTAGCCTCTAATTCTTCCAAACTGAGACGCTGGGTTTGTATATGCTTAGTCACCCTAACATTGCAGTGTTTTGGCATCTGAAGGAGCAGCAGAATAGTTGCTCCGATTGAACTTCCTGGATTGTATTTCACCTCCTATTAGAACAGTAGCTAAGTACCAGTCCCCTGTCTTCCAACATTTGACCATCAGCTTTAGAGTCCAACTATATAATTCCATGTCAATTTTGGGGGGGTTGGAGGTTTCAAAGCTGAGCTAAGCACACCAGTCTTAAAAGAATTCACTCCAGCCACAGCAGTTCTAGCTTTATCATGCCCATGACCAAGCATTTCTTTTTTTGACAACTTTCTGACATGAACTCCTCATTCACTTATTACTTTACCCAAACTGGCAAAGCCAGATAACAGTCCACCCTGAGCAGGGTTGTGCCAGAGTTTTCTTCCATTAAAGCGAGTTTTTCCTCTTCATTTTCGCCTTAGTGCGATTGAGATTTGTTTGGTCTTCTAAACCTGTAAAGTCTTGACTTAAAGTGCCTTGAGGTGATTTTTTGGGAATTGGTGCTACTGTATATATATTAGACTGAATCAAATGTGTCAGTGCTGTTTAAAGTGTAAGTTCTTAGTCGCAGAAAAGTATCTCATCCCTGGGGTCTCATGTATGTCCCTCTGGCATCACTCAAATGAATTTGATTAGTGCTTAAACCTATTATCCACGTTAAACCTTACTTGGCCATTCCTCACAAGACCATTCCAATCTCCACATTGCCTATGTCGATCCGGCCTGCAGCCAAAAAGGATCAGACATCCTTATCAAATCTTAAGCTGCTAGTTTTCCACACTACCAACTCTAAGATCTATGTAGCTGCATCTGTTTGGGGGTCTGCTGTGCATAAATCAATAGTAGAGCCTGCCCAAATCGTACTTGACCTGGGCCACAGTTCCACACTGCAGCTGTCATCCTGTTATCTATCGGTTCATATTCAGCAGAAGCTACTTATAGATTTTATCCTCAATAAACTCTTCCTTTCTATCAGATTTGAGTATGTGGTCCTTGCTTGTGAATGTACTTTTTAGAATGTTTTGGCAGCAAAAATTGGTAATAACAGCTTTAAAACCATGTCAGTGTGCAGAAGCATAAATAGTCAAGCACTAATAAATTCGTATTAGGTTAAATGTTACTCCACACATTACTTGCTTCCTCTGTCTCAACTCCTCTTTTCTGTCTTAAACATCAGAGTCTCTCGTCATGTCACTTTCGCTCTCCTTTTAATTCCCGTCTCTTCTTGTTTGTATTAAACATTATTTGGTAAATCATGTACCTTGTCTTTTTGTTTGAGTTTGCATCATTTAGGATTTGAATTGTAGAAATGTGTCTCAAACAGTACGTAACTGTAAGTAGTGTGCAGAACAATCAGAGCTTTTTTTTTAATTCTACATTTCCCCAAATGTTACAGTATTTACATTACAATAATATTTTAGAATTAATAATATCTTTAATAATCAATTTACAAACCATTCCGGCCTCTTATTATTTTTATTTATTTTTATTTATTATTAATAAATACAAAAACATTAATACACAAAATTACGTCCCCCTCAGCCACCACCGAAACAAGAGGATGTGGGTGTGGGCCCTGCCTGCCACTGGACAGCAGGGTCACTCAGCTCACATAACTCTGAGTGGGCCTGTCCTCCAGAAGAAGTGTCTTTCTCGTTTGTTTGGATAGAGAGACACTTTTCTTTTTCTGTTTACATTGATGTATGTGTAATATAGTTCTGCACAGCATCATTTGTTGAGTGCTCTTCTCCAAAAACAGCAGCACTGTATTCATTGTATGAATTGTGTGTGTGTGTGAATGTGTGTTATTTTATATCCTCACTGACAACTAAATGTGACAGTTTGTTTCTGTTCACTTTCTGCAACAAAGCCGTTGCTTCAGAACTACTGAAGTTTGGATTCTAGTCCTCCTCTAGTTTCTTTTCAGTTTCTGTGCGCACGTGCTGTGTGTGCACACTGCCCTGCAGACCCTTGCCCTTTTATGGAAAGCGGTGGGCCTTTACCAAGGGGTATGCTAAAAAGGAACCACTAAGATAAGATTTCATCTTCCTTTGACAATGAGAATTTTCTTGATTTTGGAATAAAAACATTGATGTATTCAGAGCAGCCACCGAATGTGATTTACTGCTTAGAGGTGATGGGTTTTACATGAAAAATAACTATCCACTTACAGAATGGTTATTGACCATCATTCCTCTTCAAACTGTTTTCCCCAGTCAATAATACTGGCTGAGATTTCTGAGACATCCTTTTAGACATAACGTCTAAATCGCTTATAAACAAACAAATGAAGAAGTTAGAATAAGCTAAGCTGCTCTTTGTTATTGTCTGAACAGAAGAAGATTAAATATTTGCTCAGTGAATTGAAAAGGCCTGGGGATGTGTTCTCGCTCGGACCCTAGCAAGACGCCCAGATGTCATTACTCCTGTGTACGCCTATTGTAGGTAATAATGAGACCAAAATAAATGGTGAAAGGTGACGTAAACTATAACATAATGACATATATTGTGATCTGTGATGTTTGGGGTTATTTTTCTTAGTCGATGTAGCTGTGCTGTTCACGATTTGCAAACCTCCACTGAACTAAACATTTGAAGGGGGAAGATACAAAACTGCAGAATGTGGCCAAAGGTATGAATGCAACCAGCTCCCAATGTTATCACACCATTAAATAACTCTTATCTGTTGTTATCAACTCTATAACTATTGGTCAGTAGGTAACTTTTCCACATGCTTTCGGGCTCAGAGGGTCATCGTTACGCGTTATTTTGTGCCATAATATTGGTTTGTTTAGACACAAAAAATACAAACTGTGGTTAATGATTAGGTACAAAAACGTGAAGGCTGGGTTAGAGGAAGATTGTGGGATGGGTTCAAATACTGCAACAACACTGACTAAAGTAACAAGGATGACTAACAATTTAAAACAAGGCACACACTGGTGTGTACTATGGTGTCTTCACAGCACAAATGATAAAAGTAGAAAACAATGAGTTACTTCTGTTCCTTTAAATTTACGAGAGATTGGTGACCTGTGTAGTAGACTAAAGAAGCAGTGCAGCCTACTACAGCTAGAATCGGCTTCAGCATTCACAGCTCTATAAGCTATAAAGGCAATGGTTAGCTGAATGGATTAACTGTAAAATGACACACAAAAACTGAATGCCGACCTAAACAAATTTGAATCACCAGTTTTGTTCAGTTGTCACTGAAGTTGAACATGACAAAGGGATGAATTCACAAGTCCACAAATGCGAAAGCTTCTTTATTGAGTGTAACCTTTGTCTGGGCAAAAACGTGGAGATGGTTGGTTAAAAAAACTCCCCAACTTGCTCCAGCCTGTGCCAGTAAGTTAATTAACTGAAGTAGCAACAGATCTTTCACATTTTCCATGGTTATAGTCTTTAGCTTTGCTGATGTGGATTCACAGGTTGTTGGCAGTAACTTGTTGGCATTTCTCTACAGACACAGCTTAAGCCACATCTTGGCTGTCAGCTGATAAATCATAATGATGGGAATTATAATGATTTATTCCATTTGATCATTCCATATATGATCTGAAATGAAAAACGAATGCTCCTGCACTGCCAGCATTGCCTGGGAGAAAGGATAAAAAAGTAAGTAGTAACATTTACTCAAATAAAATGTTGTTTTTTGTTTTCAAGTACATTTTTACTCAAGTAATTTTACATGTACTTATACTTTAGTAGAATAATTTAGTACAGTACACTATCTACTTCTGGCTATCACGTAAAAGTGTAAAAGTACTTGTCTCCATACTTTTGGCCATGTAGTCTACATGTAGGTGGCCACAACAGTTGAATAATATAATTTCTGGACTAGCACCACAGACATATTTACAGTCGTTATCCACGATTAGTGAAAAACATCAGTCTCTGATTAGGTCATGTTGGTTTTGTACACTATCCTGTCATGTCTATAGTTAATGTGAGACTCAGTGTTTTGAATCCCAAATCACATCCAGTTAAGTCTCATTAGCATATTATAACATCACACTTGGGGGCAATTATTTAAATCCCAAACCTCCACTAAAAGCAACTGTTGACATTGCCCATAGTTAGTGGTGAGATTTGATATATTTACATCAACACTTTCTTGTTCTCTCTGTGGGTGGGAATTTGCACTTTAAGACAGATGTGTTAAAAATTCAAACAGCTGTATCTTGTTTGCCAATGAACGCACTGAAAAGTACACACATGAAAAATCCCACATCTCAGATACTGGATGCACACAGTACAGTATGTTTCCAGTGTATCCGGTGTGATGTCATCCAGCTAAGATGTAACCTCTTACATAATTTGTGTTAGTTAGTGTTGTCTTTCTATTGTTTCGATGGGATAAACTGATTTCTGACATGTTTTCTCAAAGCTGTATTCCCTCATAGTACTATAAAGCACTTTGCAGTGTTTTGGCATCTGCAGAATAGTTGCTCCGATTGAACTTCCTGGATTGTATTTCACCTCCTATTAGAACAGTACCTAAGTACCAGTCCCCTCGCTTCTTAACACAAGCCTTAAATGCCAGTTTTCAAATCAGCCTTTTCACATTGGAGTCAGAAAGTTGAGCAACTGAACAAATTAAAACCCTTACTAGTCCACCACGCACAACAAAATACACGAGCCCACAGCAACTGGGAATTCCATGTCAGATTTTCCACAATGAGCAGCAGAGGCCAACAGCAGCTCACTCTGCTGTATTGCTGAGACAGTCATCTCATGCCAAAGCAAACCACCTTCTTTTTTTCCAATATGCAAACACACAGCAGATTATGAATCAAAGCAGCCCCAGGATCTCTGAACTGGTAAAGTGTCCAAATCGTTATGTTGCTTTTTATAAAATGTTGAGTGGGTTGTAACGAACACATTACAAGCAGTCACATCGGTCTTACCCTTCTCTGGGACTTTATTTTGTTTTAAAAATCTCTGCCCTCTTTTCAAAGTCTTGACCACTCACCTCTACGTTAATTGATTTGAACTTGAGGAATGTCAATGGTGGAGTTAGAGGAACAATTTCAACCTCACATTCTTGAGTAGAGCAACAACAGGGTTCTCATTGATTACCGTCTGCAGAGAAGGCTCCTTTAGTTCTGCCATATATTGGCTTTACCCTTGCAGTGGTTTTGTGGTAATTTCCACAAGCTGATGATTCATATAGGACCATGGGAGCACCAGTATAAACACTGTTGGAGGAGAGCTTGTCCCGGAGATTTCTGCCACAAACATAAACTGTTGAAATGGTTCGCTGTATGCTTTCTATGGAGAACAAACCAAAGGCTGCTGGTTTCATCTCCATTAACATTTTAGAAGATGAGTGAAATAATAATTGGGGGATAAAAAAGAGTTTTGATGTTAGGAAACCCAAGCAAATGGAGCCTTAATAGAACCTTGAAGCTACAGAGTACTTCCTGGTGAATAATCATGTATGTGGTTTGCGCAGCTACTTTCCATTTGATTAACTTGGCGAGGTTGAACTCCAAGCGTGGGAGCTTTGCTTCATCTCTGTTGGCTTTATACCATCTGTGGCCAAAAGAACAAGAGGAGGGAAATGCAGCGAGGACACTTTTACTGCTGTTGCAGCACACATGCCCACCGATGACTCACACTGCTGGCTTTGCATGTTTCCATCAGACCCATAAAAGTCAGCGGCCTGTAATGACTTTCACATTGAGCAGCAGAGATGTATCTGCACACAGCAGAAACCATCGGCGGATTCATTTCTTCCCCTTCAAACCATTTCCTTGGCCTAAACTGGGCATTTTGTCGCATCTCCAACGTGTCTGCCAGCTATTGTACATTCATGGCCAGGCTAAAGACTGAGCATACAGCTGGGCTGAAAACCTCCTGTGGCTGCTAAATGTTGCACCCTGCCAAGTTAAAATCTAATGTGAAGTGGCAAAGAGATCTGCGAGAACAAAAGAACATAAGTTACTCCAATTACGGATTTCATTGACAAACATTTTGTCCTGAAAAATGTAAAAGAATTGGGGTCCTTGTAGTTTTTGCAAACTTTCTCAACACTAAAGACATGAAAACCAAAGTGATGAAATTATCTGTCATTTCACATTTTTGTGAAACAGAATAAGATGGGCCTCTATGTCAAATGAAAAAACTCAGTTTACAGTCCAGTAACTTAAACACATATATATGCGCGTTTGAACATGAAATTTGATCTGGTGGTTTGGAAAAAAATTTGGGGGAAAAACATCACATCTGCTATTTCACCACAACCACTTATAGACTTTCATTGTTCTACATGCCTGTAAAACTGCCAACACTGTGTGTACCAGCTGTTAAATAACAGAAAAGAAAAGAAAACAAGATAAGGTAATAAAACCACATTAATCTGGTGTAAAATGCCTATAGAAGGTGAAAATTTAGCCAACATGTGTATTTTCCTGCAGGAATAAAGCCATTAGTCTAAATACACTTTTTAAGTGATTTCCTTCGGGTGCTGGTTTACTCTCCTAGTCTGTGCCTGTTTTGCAATTTGCCTGGCATCAAACATTCTCGCTTGTGCAACTTTGGTGGCGCTTTTGGACCAGTCCAGATGCAGCGCAGTTTTGAATCACATTACTTGGCAGAACAAGTCCAGTGAAAGATAAAGCTCTGCGTGCAGGACAGAAACGAGAGGTAATAAACCACACATAGAAAAAACACATAAACACATAGAAAGGCATAAGTCTATTGTTGACATCATGCTTCAAAGACCACCAACCTGCAGCCATTCCAGCAGTGCCAATACGTACTGTATCAGCTCACTGTTATCTCTGCAACAACATATTTTTGTTGTGTGTTTGATGTACTGTATATTAATAATTGTAATGCTTCAAAATTAGAATATCAAGAATGAACCTTAATGTTTAATGTATGGTGTACAGTGTACTGCATTGTATGAAGTGCGTTGCTGTTTTGCAAAAAGTATCGGTAATAAAATTAAGTTAAAGCTGTGTTGGATTATGAGATTCACATAACATAAATTTGGAGAAGATTATCAAATCAATGGCCAAACCACAAAGATTCCATTTGTACATGTTTATCAAATGTGACAGAAAGGCCATAAATCATGAATACTGCTTTGCACAAAGTTGTATTAACAGAACAATGAAACCTTATATAGCAGATGGGCTTTGTTTTCTCCATTATCTGTCACTGCTTATCCTAAGTAGGTTGCGAGGGAGGCTTGAGCCTTTCCCAGATGTCATCGAGTGAGAGGTCTCCAGTCTATCTCAGGGCCACAGAGAGACATACACACTCACATTCACACCTACAGGCAATTTTAGATTTAGCATTTAACCTAACATGCATGTCTTTGGACTGTGGGAGGAAACCGGAGTACCTGTAGGACACCCATACAAGTACGGAGAGAACATGCAAACTTTTCTGTTCGCGTCCTCTGAAATACAAATATGGGAGTATTTTACTGCCGTGTAGTTTACACTCATTTGACTTGAATCTTAAATTGCACTTACTTTATTTTCTATCAAAGCCATGGAAATGCAGTGAGTATAGAATTTAGATTTTCTCAGACTTCACCTCGCACTCTTAAAAAAGAGGTCAGTTCCGGCCTTTTCAAAATGACTCCTTTAGGCCCCTGGCCTCCAGTTTACATCAGCACCGTAGGAGGAATTCAGCTGGATCTCCAGAGTGAGAGGATACAAAACACATTCTGATAAGAGGGATCTTTTCTGACTGCATTCCTCAGATTCCCTCACGGGCGACAGATGTTTTCTTTCCCACATCCTTAAAGTGTGTGCAGACATTGCTGAAACTGTCCCAACAAAACTGCTACACAGTGTTTACAAGCCAGTGTTTTTTATCGTAACATATTAGTGCTATTTTTAAATGTCTTTGAAGTAGTCTGTTGCAGCACCGGTAATTTGGTCTTTTTGAACAACCATCCTTTGCTCAACCTCTTCAAAACGTCGGCTCTACAGAACTCATGGTTTGTAGGATCAGTTAGATGATTGTATAGTATTTACAAGCCCCAGGTTTATCTGTGATTCTAAAGAGAACACTTAACTAGAAGAAGCAAAAAGAATTCAAAAAGAACATTCACCTTCGATGCTTCAGTGCTGAAAGGACTTTCCAAGCAAAGTTAAAAAAAGCTGATCTGTTTTTGCTGAAATAGCTGAAATGTTTATTATAAAAATAGTAAAAAAAAAAAGCAGAATTGACGTTCAACTATTTTG
Organism: Channa argus; assembly: GCF_033026475.1. NCBI lineage: Eukaryota > Metazoa > Chordata > Actinopteri > Anabantiformes > Channidae > Channa > Channa argus. Next base: position 25,235,767 of record NC_090205.1, read on the forward strand.
CTTCCAGTAGCTGTAACATGAAATAATAGCATATTAATCCTGGAAACTGTAAAAACATAATAGCTGAGTGAAAAATGTGAGTCAACCAGCTGAACTAAACTAGAAAAAGCAATTTTCAAGGCAATAACATAGAAGAGCTGTTAAGCTGCATGAGAGATGACGATCGCTCAGAAGCTGCCTAGAGTTGACAAGTTTGCACGTTCAAAGTTGCAAATGTGGAGGCAAACAGCAAAACGTTTAAGAGGATGAGAGATAAATATGGACAAAAGCAGAAAGAAGCAAGATCCAAAAAGAAGAAAAGGGAAAAAAACCCCAAAAAAAACAGTTACAGTAAAAGGTAAAAGAAGTTTAAAGGAACAAAGGAAGAAGTTAATAAGTACAAAGTTGACAATAAAAGTTGAGAGAAAAAAATAAGTAAATAAGCACGAAGTCGAGATTAGTATAGAAGTCATTTAAACGCTAAAAATTTAAACAAATACTTTTGAAAGTGTTTCCTATCTGTGTGCTTGTTTGGTATGTGTGTGTTCGTTGTAGGTAGACTTCACCACAAACACATTTTACCATTTAAATGCAAATAAATTATGCTAATAAGCATAAACATTCATAAAGCAGGACATTTAGCTAGGTTGCTGTATTTTAACATGTCTGAATATTTTCATGTGACATGATTGATAAAGGTAATTAAGGTAAAAGTTGACTGAAGAAAAGTACTTCAAACTAAGACTGCGATTATTTAAAAACTGTGAAGGTATGAAAAAGCTGAATGGAAGCAATAATGTTCTAAAAAGCTGAACATTTTGAAGAGGGCTGAAATAGTTAAAAAATGTATGGAACATGGAAATAATAATCATAATAATAATAAAGATTAATACAACATTACTGTAAATGCGGAAGCATACTCTGTATTTTATTATCATTTTATTCTTTTCTCTGCTCTTTCACAAAATCTCTAAAAGGCAATGTACAAAAAGACATTGGTATTTGAAAAAAAATGATTCTGTCATCTTTTGAATCTTTGTAGACTTGTAAATTCCATACTGTTTAAAATGCTTTGATTTCTTAGTGGAATACTTATACCTTAGTTCTTTAAGTATATTTTAGAGCAGAAACTTTAATACTTCAGCTTGAGTTAAGAAAATGAAATTGCACTGCTAAAGTACATGTACTTTTACTTAAGTATTGAATTTGTGTACTTCTAATACCTCTGGGTTTAAGGCAAATCTAAGCATTATATATTTTCTCACTCATACAATTAGTGATTGAGCAACAGCAATTATTAAAGAAAGAACTATTTGATACAAATCTGCCATGTTCATGTCTTTATTTTCCCCTTTGTCCCACTTGTAGCCGTTTAGTCAGGGGGCAGTAAAACTGAAACCCATTTCCTGAACATTCTTTCCATCTTAGTCATCGTTGTGAAGTGTTTGCAGGGAAGATAATTTGATTAAAACCCTATTTTATCTCTTCCTGATCAAGAAAACAGGAAAAATGCTAAAAACACTTGATTTCTGTAAAGGAAATTGTTCAACATTAAAGTTTTAGTAGCATGATTTACAGGTGTGACATCATATCAGTTGCACAAGTTCTGCTCTTAAGTTTGTGTTGCACTTACTGGCTTTACAAATGAAATAGTCAAACGACAAATCGCCTTGCTTTCCTCCCTCTGTTAGTTTTAGACATTGCTCCCAAATGGAAATGATCATGCTAACAAAAAGGGATACTGGCACAAATATAGCAGGAAACAACAACAACAGATTTCTTTTGAGCTGCTTCCCGTGTCAGTTGAAGGTTTTGAAATGTATATATTAATGCCAGATTGGCAACTGGAGCAAAGTCACATGTCTGTAGACCTTCTGGCAATGGTTCTGTTGACTCCTTTCATCACAGCACCCGTCTGCAGTCAACATTTGGAATTTTCTGATTCAGATTATTCAGCAAATTAATATCTTTTTGGTGCCAGGCATGAAAATACACTAAAATGCTGTGATTTTGCTTAAAGTAAAAACCTTCCTTTCTGAATATGCAATATGCGCTGGTCATCGCTTCTCTTGATTACTGCAAAAACCCTGCTGATGGGACTAACCACCACTCACAATCAAAGCCCTCCAGATAATTTCATTTTTAACTAGTCAAAAAGGACACACGTCACACCACTGTTCAGATCTCTGCTCTGAGTTCCTATAGCTGCCCGCATCAGGTTCAAAGCTCTGACTCTTGAATACAGAGCGGCCAACTCAACAACACCCCTCCACCTGATCTTAGGTCAGGTCAGGTCTGCAGTCTCCCCCGTCCACTGCACTCTGCTCACGAACCGCGTCCGGTGGTCCCAATACTACACAATAAATTCTAGGTAAAACTGTTCAGCTCATTGATCCCATGACGGTGGAACGAGCTTCCAAACTCTGCACTCTTAGCAATCTCACTCAAATATTAGAAAACTGCTGAAAACAGAACTCTTCCACAACTTCCTGTCCACGTAAATCCTATTTGTTCTTTCTTGCACTTGCATCTCATGTAACAGAAACACTATTTCTCACAGTACAACAGCACTTTGCTTTTATGTTTGACTTAGAGTTTTGGATAAAAGCATCTGAAAAAATGATTGAATGTAATAAGTTTACTGCTTCGTCACGTGAAAAACCTTACAGCCGTTACACATTGACGGCTGTAATGAATGTTGATTGTGTCTTCCTGCTTGTACTGTATATGTTACCTTCAACCGTGTATTTTACTGACAGTCATCCCCAGATATCCTCAGTGTCACTTCAGTTAGCACTGGTTGTGTTAGGACTACAGGTTTGTGGGTGTGAATAAAGCCACTTTCAAACCAAAAGTTTTTTATGTCCAAAATTCTGACATTGCTGCAACATATGTAAAGGGCGTAATATAATGCAAGCTTTCAGATAAGAATTGAAACTTCTTGAAGAACTAAAAGCAGATCAATTTGAGACTTCATTTCAGTCTGCATACAAATCGGTTTCACTTTAGTGGGCAGCATTTAAAATGTTTAGTGAGCAGCATTTAAAATGAAGATTTAACCAATCAGCAATCTAGTACTCAAGTCCTTGTGCTGTAATGGGTCCACGATCTCAAGCATTGTTGTTAATGTTCACCACTGAAATTCCCGAACTACAATTCGTTTACAGAGAAAAACAAAAATGTGTCTTGCACCTTCCTGATGTTCTTTCTAAGCTTTCTAAGCAGCTTTCTAAGACTCTCTTAGTATTGTAGGGGGAATATGCACATATGGCTTCCCCAACTCTGTTCAATTTATTGTTTTAATCTGTCACATTTTGCTAAAATGAAATAAAACATAATTTATGTGGACGTGATTTAAACAAACTGTTACCGAATTGGCACCCTAAGTAGGATTTCACAACATTATTCTGCAGACTTGTATCTTGTGCAGCTGTGCCTCTTCAATGTAGACGTAAATTTAGGCATGAAGGCAAAAAAAAAAACAGAAAAGGCTTTAAAAGCCCCCACTTAGGGGGACCTCAACAGTTGTTGACTGTACTACTACTGTATGAAAACAATTGGAATGAATTTTGGTTTGTTTAATGGGATGCAACACAGTATGAGGGTTGTGAAACTTGCTGGATGATTTGATAAGTTAAATATTATGATTATTATCAGTGGTGAAAAAGTTAAAATGAGCAGTAGTTGCTTTTGAAGAATAACTTGCTTTTAAAGAATAAGGAGTATCACTTTGATAAACCAAAAAAAAAAAAAATCCATGAAAATATCATTACATCATTATCATTACAGGGAGTGATTTTTCTTTTTAAATCACTGTCCGCCTAAAGTTCGAGACAAAGAGATTTTGCTCTGTGCATTTGCTATATGTCTCTTCTCCTGTGCTGTCACTCTGCAGTGACACAGACACAGAGAAGGCTGAGAAGAAATCCGATTATATGCAGAGTGTAATCTGGTCTATTAAGTGCATGTAAACTTTGGAACCTGGTTTCTTTGAGCAACTTGGTTACTTACAGTAAGTTCCTGTAAACACAGTCAATAGCACAGCAGAGCCTCACTGAGCAGCTCGTATGGCTGTAGACCACTTGGCACTTTAAACAGGCCTCAGACCTCTGAAGGTCAGTGATGTAAATACTGTGTTTATAGAGAATGGGAAGTTGTGTTGTGTTCTTGCTACAGTTGTTAAAATGAAGGGTTGCAAAACGTTTGTAGAAGCGATCTTACTAGAATCTGACGCTCCAGCAAATACTTCACTCCAGACACGTTGTATGGCGAACATTGAACATTTATTGTGCTTGCTTCTCAATTTAGCCGATGACGTGTCAATTGTACGAACAAGTTTAAGCGCAATAATCTCACTAGCACGTTCGGAAACAGCTTCATCAAACAAGTTTCTCAACATCCACCTACGTGAAGAATTCCATCCTGAAGCATTGGATTAAGTCTATGTATATGGCTCCTCGGTTTCCCTGGTTCCTTTTTCAGCAGAGCTGAAATTTCGTCCCGAAAACTCTTCTGCTGACAGTGACAAATTATTTCAACCTTTGCTTCCTGGAGCTCATCCACAGTTAGGTTCTTCTTTCTTGTTTTGTAGTTCAGCATTTTTCTTTGAAGCTGACTATCTTGGACAATATTTCCTTACAGCTCCCTTTTCCTTCTGGACGATGTTAGAAGCATATTTTTCAACCTCAGAAGCAACACTACAGCCTGCTTTAGTTGGTCCATGATGAGTAGTGCTCTATCAACCTTTGCCTTATATCAGTGCATTCCTCACCTGCGAGAACATTCCCTGTGACCTCTCTTTTCACCTCAGGATCGCCTACATCAGTCTCTTAAAAGTCTGGATTTCTCGGCCACTTCTCGACTGCGTGTGTAATGAAGTCTGGTCCAGAAACCCACAGCTTATTACCCAAAAAGGCTTTCACTTTCTGACACCTTGATGCACCATCTGCTGAATTAAGCTGAGAGTTCACATAGTGACACTGTAAAACTGTTGAGATCTGCTGAATCGCCGAGACCCTATTAGCCACAAACGTGTGAAACCTTGATGTCTCCTTGTTGATGTACTTTAGTACTGCTGTACTGTCAGTCCAATACAGAGTCCTCCAGTGGTAGCTATAACTCCTTCCTTAGAATTTTGTCCATACGTATTGCCAAAGTTGCTGAAGTAAGCTCCAAACAAGGGATAGTCATGGGCTTTAGGGGGGCACTCTTGCCCTTCCATACACAAAGGCACTGTGAACTTGGTTACTGATGTTTCACTGGACTAAGTATGTTACTGTCCCATAGCCATCCTTGCTACCGTCTGCAAAGTGATGAAGTTGAGCAGACACAGTCTGACCAAAGCCTTTTGGTTTCAAACATCTCTGAATTCCAAAGTTGTTTAACTGCTCTAGACTTTGCACCCAATGGGACATTTGGGCAAGATGTTCAGGCACCATCTCATCCCATCCCAATTTCATACTACAAAGCTCCTGCATAATTTTCCTAGCATATAAATTCCCAGGTGCAAGCATTACTTTGAATTTGAATTGATCTGACTGAATGCACCATTGCATGCCCAATACCCTTTCCATTGGAAGTGCATTTCAATCCAGATCCAGATCCATTATTTTTATCGCCCTCTCCTTCTCCGGAATGGCTGCTAACACCATCCGATTGTTGCTGATCCACTTGTTTAACCTGAAGCCACCCATCTGACATACGGTCTTCAAACTGTTATAGAGACCTAACCCTGTTCAACAGTCTCAACCGATTCGTCGACCGTCGACCGAATCGTCAACTGAGCTGGTACGTAAACGTTTTGCAGCTACGTATTTAGCGTGCAAGCATCAAACAGATGTGTGTTGTCATCTGCGCATCGCCTGAGTGCATAGCTAGCACAACTGGGCGATGACGTGGCTCCAAACAGGTGCACCTCCATCCTTATTCTGCCATCGGCTGACTAACGTCACCATCTGGCCACCATAGGAATCTGAGAAGGTCAGTGTCGGCTGATGACACCTTTACATGGTGGAACATAGCCTCCACATCTGCCACTATTGCCACAGGCTCTTGACGAAACCTAGTCAGAACTCCAATTATTGTACTAGTAAGGTTTGGTCCTTGAAGGAGCTTCTCATTCAATGAGGTTCCCTGATAAGATGCGCCACAGTCAAACACCACACGAAGCTTAAGGTTTTTGGGATGGTACACCCCACGATGTGGAATACTTTACTGGTTTGTACTCCATCTCCCATGTGCCTTGCGCTGCTTTTACTTTATTGTACTTTATTTGTATTAGTATACTCTCCAATGCCCTTATTGTATAGTTGAATTGTAAAGTGTATTTTGTATTTTTATATTTATGTGATCTGGATCATAGGCTCCACTGTTAGAACTACCTGTAAGCACCATGGATCCGAGAGAAATGCAATTTCAGTTCCCTGCCTGTATGTACGTACTTTACATGTGGACATGTGTGAAGAACTGACAATAAAGCTTGACTTGACTTGATACCAAACCTTTCCATCATTACAGCCAACGTCTTATCCGGAACCTTCACTGCGTATTTTTTGGTGAACGTATAATTTGTGAAGGCAATATAATCCATCTTAAATGAGAGATTCCTGAGAAACTTCCTCTTTAGAGTTGTAGCACGTTGTTCTGCTACAACTGTTTGGCATTTTAATGTCCAAATCCTTTAATGGGAGATTAAGGCAGTAGTGTCCATCTACCAACTTAGCAGATTGTGACACTCTTTCCATGAACAGAAGATCTGCCTTAGACATCTCATACTGCTCCTCTTGACCACCCTCAGGAAAGTCATACTGAAACTGTCGATTCCCACAGGTCGTCCAGTCGTTGCTATTGTTTGTTTCCTTGACGACCGGACAAGAAACATAAAAGGTAAATTACAAAGGCAACCATCAAAGGCAAACTATCAAAGCTATACGATGTCACCAATGACATTATCAGTAAACAGAAACAACACAACACACAATACAGTAGGGTTCACAATACACAATACATACTACATAAAACAAATTAAAACTGAACTTAAAACTGAGGGAACCCTTGGTTGGCTCATACAACATTCGTTTGGCTTAAATTTGATAAAATTGTTGAAATTTGATGGAAGTCGGGTAAAGATAAGACAAGACTATTCTACAGACCTGACAGAAAGTCCGAGCACTGATTTCAACTCACCAATTGAAAGTCGGGGATCCTTACAAATGGTGCAAAATGCACTTGTCTTTTGGGGGAGTGTGTTGTTCACACACATTTGCAGCAGTGTACCTAAACGCCTGCTGCTGCTGATGTGAAAGTTTATTCAAGCAGATTTAAAATTCCACAGTAAAACACATTAACTAATGAATTATGGACCTGTTCATTAGTTTTGTTGACAGTAAAACTAATTTGCCAGACTTCTCCTTAAAAACAGACCTAGCATGATGTATGTGTTGTCTCTAAAAGCAAACACAAAAAAGACGAATGTCTTTAGGCTCGTGGCCTATAACAAAAGTCACACAAGCTGAAAGAAGCAGATGGTGATGAACAGTAACATGTATATTCCACATAAAAAAGGCTAAATGAGTATTCATTGGGACAAATGTATATTTAACGTGTCCTCACAGTCTTCAATGAGTTATGTTCTTTACTTACTTTCCTCTGCACTTGCACAAAGTTGAAAAATGACGCCCCAGGTGCAGGACAGGAATGAAGGCTGCATAATGGACCCATAAAAGACCCCTTCAGTTTTGGCTGGCAGTGTGACCCTGTCAGCCAAATCAAGTCCTGCTGCATATCTCCACTTTTAACAGCGGATTAGGATATCTCCTGGATGAGAGATGTCAGAGGCCTGGTGCCTTGTAGCCATTATCTGCAAATGCTTACGGATTAAAGCAGCTGCACTGAAAAACTGCATCTAATTCTCCATTTGTGATAATGAATTCTCCACGTTCTGTCAGTTCTCATGAGCTGGTCCTGGGATGCATGCGCAGGGCTTATGGGGTCCTTGAGTATTTTCTCTGTCCGTATATCTGAAAAATGTAAGCACATATTAGACATGACTTGATTTTTCATGCTAAGGCCGGGGAAACGTGTTTTAAACAAGTGATTTATAAAGCTACAAGGCTGTGCATCTGTTGGGTTGTGGCTCGTAATGAAACGCTGCATTCAAGCACATTAAATATTTATTTTTTTTGCATAATTTGTAATCTTTTAAATGCAAACATGCAGCAATCTCATTTGCTGTAGTTATTTGTCCACTTGGAACTCAAAATGCTTCTACAGTGTTTCCTTCATTCACCTTCTCTTCACTCTTCTTCTAGCACATTGGCTCCCACTGGCCCTTCTCTCTCCTCCTCTCTGATCCAACCCCCAACCCCCACCCCCCCCCCCCCACCACCCCCGACCACCATTCTCCTGCTTTTTCTCATCACTGTCTTCTGTTCCGTCTCCCACATCCTCTTGGAGTCTCCTCTTGGTCTCATGCTCATGACTCATCGTCCCACATGGAAACATTTTCTCTGCGAATGTGAGGGAGCTTTTACTGCTATTAATGAAAATTTAAACAACCTCCCCCTCTGAGCTGAAGCAAAGGGAAAAAAATGCAAACCACCTTTTTCTCCTCTAATCCAAACACTTTGACTTGTGATGAAAGCTCTATCGTAAACTTGTGATGCATTTCAATATTTGATTGTAGCAAACAATTATATGTCACATCAGATAAGTTGTGCACCATGTGAGGGCTGCTCTATCTGCAAGTGAACACTGCCCCCTACTGTCTAATCTCCTCTCTTGTGTAACTGTGTAATCCTCTCCAGCTATCATTGCAGAACAGGTGAGTCCACCTGGTTTAAACACTGCCAGAGCACTTCCACACTCGAACAGCTTTAGTGCTTTTGTTCATGGCTGCCCTGTTAAACTTCATGATACTAATTCAACCTTTGCAAAGTGCTTTTGCAAAATAGTAGAAAGACAAAATGCATTAAATCACAAGCCTTTTTACTGCTTCATCCTGTGCCTGTTATTTCGATTAAGTTCTTAGATTTTGCTTTGCATCACACCTGGTGAAATATTTAAAAAAATTTGGGTGAATATGATCTGAATATGTCCATACATGGAAATTAGATTTGGGTGTGTACATTTTCCAGTGTTCCACTTATAAATAAACTTTCATTGGGGAATGGAGACAAATGATGCTGGGAATCAACTAGGGGACCAGTCTAATGCTTTGCTTTACATGCGGTTCCAGAGGGTAACCAAGTACATTTACAAGAACTGTATAATTTTTGTTACTTGTTCTTGTTATTAGATGCTTATATTATTTTATACTTCTACTTTTACAATAGTCGTTTATAAGTTGTGAGCAGTTGTACCAAATACTAATTCTTATTCCTAATGTAGACAACAAAGATCAGGAAGCACTGGACTAAATTACTGACTCTGTACTTATTGGCAGCATTCTTCTACATAAGTAGTACTTTTAGTCCAGGGCAGGAGTATATCTTGTACTGAGCCATTTTTACTTTGTATTGATACTTTTACTTGGGTCATATATATAACCATAGGCATGTAACAATATCAAAAACTGTTGATTTGCCTTATTTCTATTTCAATATGACAAAATGTCATATCACTACATCCCCAAGACTCTTTCCATGCTGATTACAAAACCAGAGGCTTTTTTTTCCTTCTTCTTATTTTTTCTTCTTTTCGCACAGTCAACACAACAGAAACAGATTTATCTTCATTAGAAATTAGAAAGGTTGATTTTGAAAAGTCCGTCAAGAAAAAGTGTCTGTGCTCATATTAACTTGTGCTGCAAAACACATTCTCTGCGCAATAGCTACGCTAAAGGTAACAAGACGTCTGTGAAATCAATCAGCATGTAATGGAGGCTGTGTTCACAGTGTTAGAGCACTGTTGGTGCAAGTGCACCAAATAAAAAAAAAAAAAAAAATAGACAAGAAAAACTGTACATTTTGAGCTTACTATTATAGCAGAACTGTGTTTTTATACACCACTCGAGAGCCACGAAGTTGCCTGTTACATCATGTCTGTGGCATGTTCTTTAAAGTGAGTCAGAAGCCATCTTTGACCTGACGCCTGCAAAATAATGACTCTTAGAGAACATCTGTGCAATACGCGCTAGGACATTGAAACCGCTAACATCCCATGAGTCCATATTTTTTCCTCACTATCAGAAATAAAAGGTATGCACAAATACAAAAGAATGCACGTTTGGCAAAAAAAAAAAAATCCCCTTCTCTGTTTCTCGTTTGATGTTTATGGCCTCAGCTCACTGCAACAAAAAGAAGACAGAACAAATACAAAACAGCCGCTTAAAAGGAAAAAGGTCGGACAGAAAACATCAGAATGAAAAATCCATTGCAATGGGAAGTCCATTAGTACGTTGTAAAAAAAAAAAATCAAAAGCAAGACTGATTTGACTATTTTTGTCACAACAGATGTCATTAACTAAAGAGCATCTGAGAAGATGCTTTTAGAAATGGTACGTAATAGTATCAACAGCCGTGACCAGTGAAAATGGAAATTACCTGACTTCACCAAAAAGTTCAATGGTTTTTGGCAATGAAACTAAAATATTACAATTAAAGCATCAAGTGATCCACCACTGGCTGACTCCAGAGCTTTGAAGATTGATTTACTTTCCATAGACAGGTTTTTCAAATTAGATTTATTTCCCTCTGAAATTTCTGCTGCACAGGCCTACTTCTCCGTCTGTATAAAATCTGTCAGTATAAATAGGAAGATTTACAGCAACTTTGCATTCCTGATATCCACAGTGCATTTGAAGTGCTAAGGAATGCTTTTATCCAAGTGCTTTATTATGTTCCTCTTGGTCAGCCGCACAGACTGGTATTGGGCGATTCAGAAGGATTCAGCCCCACAAGTGGACTCCAGTCAGGTTATAGACACGTGAAGACTAATTAAAGCCAACAGGATGCACCTAACCACAATCAAAGGGGCAGCAAATAAGAGATTTCAGTTTTCCATTATAATGAATTTGCAAAAAAAGAAAAAGAAAATCCCAAAATATGTTCTCACTTAGAGGTTTCTGGGTGGAAGCTGATGAGCACAAAGGACTCATACAATTCTAACATAAAAAAGTTGATTCAAATTGAAGAGCTCTGTAGCATTGTAGTGTAATAAATGGTATCAAAACTAAATCTACTGTTAGCAAAATACGTGTGGCCCGTACGGGGATCGAACCCGCGACCTTGGCGTTATTAGCACCACGCTCTAACCAACTGAGCTAACCGGCCTGTAAACACACGTCACGGCCTTCACAGTGAACTATATACAGTTACACAACTAAACATCAATAACGATGTTTTTTCACACTGCAATACCAGCTTCTGCAACTTGAGCCCAGCGTTTCATCACTGCAGCCGATTTATGAGGCTCCATGTGCCAACTTGTCCAGATTTAGTTCCGTTGTGAGTCGGGCTCGGGGTCAGCAGAAGTAAAGCAGAGGTATCGGGTCTGTAACTTTGTCTCTCCCACACACACGCACACACACTTGTGCTGACTGATTCTGGCATGTACACAACACATGGCTGAACACTTTGAGTCAACACGTGTTTGTACACAACTAGAGCACAAACACACACTGAACCATTTCTAAATATAGGTGAGAACTAAACATTACATTAAGATATTCAGGGGAATGAGTAAACAAAAAGTCAAATTCACCTAATAATGTCAGCAAATGTCTTTCAATGTTAAGAAAATGCAATAACAACCATTTTAATTATTAATAAATTGACAGGAGATACACAGAGCATGTGATCAGACTGATAAAAACAATCCAGCTCATTAAATATAGTATACATCTTCCTTACCATACTGAGGTTCAAGCAATTATAAAATCATAGTCCTGCTTCAAATCAAAGGCAAAAATACTTTTAATTTTGTAGTACCAATAAACAGATGCTGATCATGATGTCAACCATCTACTTATGCCTTAAAAAAAAAACTCAATGCAGACCCTGTCTTGTGTTTAACATATCAAACTTCTAGGAAGTTAATGAATAAATTGCATGAGAAGTAACGGGATGGTTTTAGCTTTACGTCAGCATGTTAGCCTGAATCACTGGAGGCACCTTTGAAAACGGGCCGAGGTGCTTGTACTCGTTTAGGAGATACCGTGGACTTAAAGGTCAGTGTTACCTCAATCATTTTAGTTATGTCGTTGTGAAATAGATATATAGAGGAAACAAAACAGCCGACCGTATTAATGCCAGGCCATATTTTTTCGGAACCCAGCACCAACCTGAACCCGAAGGAAAAAAAGAACACTAAATTAGAAACAGCAAAATATTTATTCACCAGTGAAAACAAACTTCAAAAAAAATGAGGTCTGAGGACTGCACTCAACACGGTGATGCATGCATGCATGCCAAGACTTCTAAAACCTATTGACATTTGTTTCAAAGTAATCTGTAAGTGCTAAAATTGAATGGTCGGACTGTACATAACGATTTCTGTGTGTGTTTTGTGTGGAATAGGTCTGCGGAGTTAGCAATTAAAATATACTAACAGTGAAGAGAAACATACTTGCTGTAATACCTGCTTTGAAAATCAGACCTGACACTTGCACATCAAGTGGGTTGCAAAGAGCACAAAAATATAAATACAACATTGCAGTTGGAAAGATAACAACATTTTTAGATATGAATTAACAGGGGAGGCGCTGTTGCTCAATGAACATAAACAGGTAGGTCTTGGAAAACAGCCTGCAGCATTCATGCAAGATGATGGGTGTGTTTTTGGTACATCTTTATGGGGGAGTGGGACTTTGCAGAAAGTAAAGAGGAGGAAGAGTCTATCCAAAGGTTTATTCTCCCTCAGTACCAAGCAGGTGAGAAAGGGTGCCAGTGGTTGTGGTGGGTTATCAGTTCTCAAGGAAAGCCACGTAGTCAGTGAGTCTGGCCAACTGCTGCTCATTTGGAACCAATGAGACCGGGGGAGGATCTGTGGAGAGAGAGGACAGAGACACGGAGGAGGAGAAGTGAGTCAGACGGGGATTCCTCATAGCGCCAAGTGCTATCCATCTTCCTAAAACTGGTTTTAACTCTACAGCCCATGTGTTCTACCTTGCAGAAGTTCAGCAGGGCCTGGGGTTTAAGTTAACCATGCTGCCCACATCTGCACATGAGCTCACCGCATCCCCTGACATCTTTTAACATCACAAACTACAGCTTCTGCCCATTAAACTGCAAAACACAGCCTTGAAAGCATTAGACTTCACGTTCACCCCAACCAGGGTGAGATCCACTCGACAACCAAAATTACCAAGGGTTTATATTAAGTCCCCATAGTGCTGTGAAGGGGAAAAACAAGCAGACGTGGGGATTAATGGTGAGTGGGCTAGCGAACTGGGCCTGGACATGTGCACAGCATATGCTTCAGCAGTAAAGTTGGATGAATACGGAAAAAACGACAGACCCCAGCCTCCTTCTCTTGTGTCTGTCTAAATCAATATGCTTCTCTTACAAGATAGATTGAGCTAACATTGTCGGATAAGAATTCATAGAAAATTAGGGAACATTCAGGAAGAAAAGGAAGGGGCTGGAGAAGGGGCGTTTGACAAATTATACAAGGACGTTTGACAAAGTCAAGAAAAACAAATTCTACGAGAAGAAAAAAAGTCATCAGTTTTTCTGTGGGATTAAGAAATCTAACCATATTTATGTGTCTCTAATAAAATCCAGGAGGCAGAGTAGCAGGAAGGTGGGTGCAGGATAACTCATGAAGAGAAATCCACAGTACGCCGATTGCAATTTAAAAGAGCTATACTGCCACCTACCTGGCTTTTTGGGCATCACCATCCTGGTGGCGGGGTCTGCTTGCCAGCCTTGGCTCACCACCCCTTTGGACCAAGATAGAAACAGGAAAATTCCCCCCACCCCCATCAACAAATGTTTGAAGAAACCTTTGCATTTGTTACGTACAATGTTGCTAAAACATTTCCTGTCGTGTGAATTCACTCACCCTTTACTGACTCCTCCACAGAGTAGCCCACAAAGGCAGCAAAGTCTTCAGCTGTGATGGAAGTGTAAGCCTGGGCCACAAGGCCATATGCCCTTTGTCGTGTGCTCTCTGTGAACAATCCATCAACCACAGAGAAACTAAAGTTAGATAGGTACATATGGACTGCATACGTGCTACAACTGTGCTCTGGTTCTATTTAAAGTGGGTCACCGCAACCAACAGACACACCAAGAGTATGCATGTCATTTAACGAGTTATACAAGTGCTGTATTTCTTGAAACAAAGAAACTAATTAGCAACAGCTACTGGTTGTGGTCAGCGAATAGCAACCAAAATGGCTACTTTATTATGATCAATAACAGTCATGAGTATGTTTTGGTAAAGTTGCAAGTAAATGCTCTACATAGGACATTTTCTCACTCCATTGTAGGATTCAGTTATGGTCCAAGTCTATTAAGTCACCTCCTCTTGCCCCATACAACTACACACACACACACACACACACACACCCACACACACCCCTCAAACTAAAACAAGAGCTTCTCTGCTAAGATAAAATGGAGTGTGTCTTAACAAAAATGCTCTGAGTTGTCTGCTTTTGGGACTAGGGTTCCCTTTAAAATAAATGTTCCATTTCATTGTCAGCCATTGTAACTTATAAGCTAAAATAAATACAAAATGAAAGTTTGTCATAGTTTACTAAAGTGGGTTTGACAGGAATCACGGACATTATGTGCAAGTGCTTAACATTCCACAAAGTACTAAGGTCCTTATCAGCAAGTGCCGCCTTAGGCTGCCCAACCTATCTAGTTTGACCTGACTCAGTGCATGTAGTTTGTGAAGATAATAGTAAGAGTGATGAAGCTTTGTGTCACAGCATGGAACAACACACACACACACTAGCATTTATATGCTTCTGCTGTTGCAACTATCACGTAAATGCTGCAGGGTTGTGGCCTTTCGTGTTTTATAGCCTAGCAACGGTTTGTGTGTACCAACAGTCAGCAGCTAGCAGCAGTAACAATAACAAGTGGGACGGGAAGAGACAGCTGTTCGTGGAAGGCAAGAGATTTGTTCCCATTCAGCTGTCCATGGAGCTTCCTGTCCTCCGTGTTAGTGTACCGTCCTATACACAAGGAGAAAATATCAACTTAAAACTATATCAGTGTTTGGACATATCAGACTTTGGACAAGTTATAGTTGTAATTATCCTTATTTAGACGTCATGTTGCTTTGAGTACAGTCTGTTTTTAAATTGCCACACAAGGATAAAACGGTCTATCGTTGTGGTGCCGCAGTGCTGGTGAATGACTACAGAGCAAAGTCACCGAGGTGTTTTCCCATCTGCTAAAATTGATCCATGTTTCACCCTTCATAAATGTGCTTCCTGTCTTGGAGCAGCTTTCTTCCACCTACTGGCTGCATATTACAGAAGGTCATCTCAAGGGGGTTTTTTGTAACCAACTCCCCCGTGCACACATGTATATTTTTACCATGGCCTCTTGACCATTAGAACCAGCCTTTCTTTAGTATGTCTTTTTGACACTTTGGAGTTGGGTTAGAACTGCTGAGCAAGACCTGCATGAGTGGGAGGATGGGAGATTTATGGAGGAGAAACAGGACCTGACCTGTCTTTCTCTGACAGTCTATTCCAGGGCCGCTATCATTTCTCACCCCCTCACTTCTTAAAAATAGCCTTCACTTTTCACCAGCAAAGGCAAAGCAGACAGAGCATGGCAAGGGCTTTTTATTTTTAAATAACACTATTGCCAAGTAAGAGCAGCAGCTGACTGGGAAACATTTTAATGGAAGCACTCAAAGGAAAAATCAATATGACCAAAACAATTATGGTTCTTCATAGATTTCTTCCTTTGTGTACTCCCTTCATTTAAATGCTGCGTTTTATAGTAGCCATAGCAGTATAGAAAACATATGCTTAACTTCATGCAGGTTTATTTTACATTCCATAAATGTCAGATTTGGTGATTACAAGGAGCTGGGCTCATCACCAATTCAACAAAAATAGACTAATCTCACAAGCTACCATACAGTACAAAGAAAATTGAGTAATCAATCTTCAGACATTCTATATTTACATTTATCTAGACCCATTGTGTTATGTAACTGGCTTAGAAGTACAAAAGTATAAAAAGAAGTTAAGAAATGAAATATTGCACCGAAAGTACCAGGGCCAGCCATTTTAGCCCTCATCCACTGCAATCCTATCTCATTTAGCATCAAATACAGAGCATCTGCCAGAAACACTGTACTATAATTTGTGCCTTTCAAGGATTTTTTGACATGAGTCTATAAACACTTGAGTTGTCATTATTCCTCCTCCTCCTCCTCCTCCTCGGCATCTTCAAATTCATCATCATCAGAAATTCGAAAGTCCATTTTTGTCAGGACTGCTTCAACATGCTCTGTCGACAAAGTGAAGTGGTCCATCTTCTCAAAGCCTGGCTCTGGTCTTTCCTCCTTCAGTGAGCATTTGGCTGCATCTTTGGTCTTTATAATAAGGCCTTTGGAGGCTAACAAAAATTCAGCAGCGCCATTCTGCTCCAATGCTCTCACAGCTGTGTCTGTGAGCTCTGAGCTAGCCTGCAGTCGTTCGCCATAACGCTGAGCCAGTGCCCGCAGAGCTTCCACTTTTTCGTCTTGCTCTTTACCGATCTGTTCTAGCAGGATGGCCTTGCGCTCTTCGAGGACAGCATATAACAGGTCGAAGCGTTCAGCTAGCCCTTGCTTAGCACGCTGGGCATTTTCCTGCACAGCACGGCAGGCATCTTCCATCTGGTTGAGAAGGGCCTGTAGGCGTCCATTGCTTGACATCAGGGTGTCAATAGCATTACTTAGTTCGCCTTTCTGGGTTTCGTAAACACTTGCTAAGGGGGCCACTTCACAGTCCTTATGCTGACCAAAGACTTTGCACATGGAGCAGGTGGGTGTTTGGCAAGTCACACAATAGATGTTGATTTTCTCATCCTCGTGTTCTTGGCACTTTGGCTCTTTGGATTCTTTAGGCTTCAGAGTGGTCTCCGTACTATTGCCACTGCCTTCTTGTTGCTGCTTATATAGGTCAATTATATTTTCTACCAAGAGGTTGCGCTGGAGACCGTGCACACCATGACGGTCAAGCATAACCTCAAAGCGGCAGGTAGGACAGCGAAAGACACCACCAGCAAAACGGTATGGGTTGCGTGAGTCATATAGATCACTGGCACAACTACGACACAAGTTGTGCTGGCACGGCAGGATGACCACAGGTTTAGTGAACATGTCCAGGCAGATAGGGCAGCTCAGCTGCTTCTCCAGACTGTCCATAGGGCTAGGGGGCTGAACCATAGATCCTGTCCTCTGGACATCCATTGTGGAAAAGTCTCTATAGACAGCTAGACCAGGGTGCTAGTAACAATGTTCAAGAAGAGAAAACCGAAAGCTTCACTTTCTGCTGGTTTAAAAAAAATTAATAAATAAATAAAATGGAGGGCTCACACTGACAACGTCTCCTTGAGGTGGGCCCTTACTTTTGAAAAGCTGATTTGGGTTCTGACTAAGAGCCAACAGCCCAGTCCTTTATACCAGCCTCACACAGCTGGTGACACCCGAGCCTTTTGACCAACCAGAACACACATTCCTGCCTGCTTGCTGGCCAGGGATCTTTTCACAGAAACAGCCTCCTCCCACCTAGTGCAGCATGTGTCACGTGTCCCAGTGGGCACTATGTCACCTCTAAGAAGGACAGAAGTGGTAGACTGATCAGAGACAAACTGTGTCAATGTAACTGGCTCAGACGAGATCCATTCCTAGAGACAGAGCTCAGTCTGAACTGTAAACAAGTCAACATCAACATCTTGTGACTGTTGTTTTTGTCATTTTCTCTCTTTGGCTTTGTTGTCATACGATTTAAAAATTATATAAACTATATAATCTAAACCCTGTTTATGACAGTAAACACTTTATTTTCAGATACTCTTGACATTAATGTCTGAAGGCAAATTGCCCAATTTTGCAAATTAATTCAGTAAGTAAACAAGTTTAAGTGTTCCTTTGGAAAAAACAAAACCATTTGTTTGGTTTTGAAAAAAAAAAAAAAACACTAACAATGAAGAGGCGATCTTACTCGTAGAGTTGTATGATAAACACTGAACATTTCTTAAATTCCACGTTTCTCAACTTAGCCGATAACGGAGTAATTATACAGTACACGTCTATGAAAAGTGATTTCACAAACACATTCACTAATCAATTCCACCTAACAAGGCAAGAAACCGTGTGCCTACACACTAAATCAGTCACTTTCACCTTGTTGCGCTCCCCACTACCTTGTTGTCTGTTGCTTCTTTCAGCTCTAATAGCTGACTTTAAATCTCCAATAGCTGTAGGTAAACTACCTCTCTTCTAACAAAATTTCTAAAAACATTGTTTCTGCGACTACTTTAATAGGTAAACTTCAAAGTTAAACTTCAAGGGCAAACTTCAAAAGGCAGTTATATGATGTCATAATGACATCATCAGTAGACCTATACATACGCTTTCTTTATCCATCCAACCTTACAATGCACAATATAAACAAACGAATGAAACCCTGGTTGGCTCATGCAAACACGTTAAGAGATTTGAGTTTTTGATCAGTCGAACAATAATCTGCAAAACCTCACCTTTGTCTCAACTAATCTCTTCGGTCAATTTGGTATTATTTTTCTCATTTTACAAACTAATGGCTAGAGAAAGTCTAGGGCAAACAGTTGGGACTTTCTATTTGCTTTTCATACACAGTTTTTTAAAAAAGGCTGCAAGATGTTTGATTGTTGGCTTGAGAATGATACTTATTAAGCAACTTTCTAGCAATTATCATCCCTGGTATCCCCAAGTGCCTAATATGTACATCATAATAATCACAATAATGTACATCAGCATCGCTAACAGATCAACATGAAGTACCGTAAACATGAGAGAGAAACTATTCTTAAACTCTTACACAAGGGAACCATCACATGGTACAAAGGCCCAAACACTTACATGGACGATGAGGATGATAAAATCTGTTGTTTCTCAAAATTCTTCTTAAAAACAAAATTTAAAGAAAGCCGATGTATGACAACACTACACATCAGAAAGATTTAAATATTCAGTTCCATTATGATAAGGTTTAAGATTCACATATGGCTTCTGAGCATGTACACAAATATCTTATTCTGAAAATTGTGTTTTAACCACAAGGGCTTGAAACTGATGTCACAGATGTGGACATTTCTAATTTTCAAAAGTGTCAAATTTGTATTTTTCTACTTTGTCCTTTCGGCTTGAGTTCAGGGTTGCCACAGCGGATCATTACCACATTTTATTTCACTTCAGTTTATTTATATAATAGTTATTAGTGTGTTCAACTAGTGCCCCCTGCTGACTGTAATTCGAAATCCTGTCGAGGAATACTTGATTCAGTTTAAGGTCTGCACAGGGAAATTTCCCAGAGTCAAATGTGTAAAGCAATGGAATATAATTTGTACATTTTACTAGGCTGAAAGCCTTTATGACATGTAAAACAGTTGAGAATAAAAGTAAATCAGATAAGATAGGATTTTCTTTTACCTCGAAGGGCTTCCATAACTGGAAGAATAGACTCTGTCCACTGGTGAGCTGCAATGGCTGTGTAGATCCCTGGAAAATCTCGCTGCCAAATGCGCTGGCCAACTGCCCAAATAGCTGTTAACTCAGGGTTTGCCTGTATATAAGAAGTGGAAAACCGTGCAATGCAGTAACTGTAGCCTTGTTTTGAAATGAGTCCATTTTTCCTTTTCCGTCCATTCTATAGTGGAATTTCATCTGCAAGTTAAGGCTAGACATAACTTTATAATACAATCTCCTAAGCCTTCAGCTGACAGGATACAGGATAAACAGTAATAATTTATGTAGTTGAACACACAGTTAAACATCACATAGAAATAAAGTAGCTCTGGTCGCCTCAGCCGGCACAAGTTATTGTGGCAAGAGACAGTGCTTGTAAATGTTCCTATTATTATGAATTGCCAGTAAATGTTGAATGATGTTACTAAAAAGCAGATCTTATGAACCATTCCATTTGAGCTGTAATGGGTTAAACTGTATAGTGTATTTAGCATTAAATATATATTTTTAACTTTAATAGAAATTAGCTGATGTCAGACATTCATGGTTGATTTCTTTTTAAAATCCTATAAATAATTTTTTACATTAAATATATAAGGGTTTAACAAATGTCATTACAACTGGTGAAAGATACTTTCAAGTTGGAAAGTAGCAAATAGCCTTTGTTCATTTTCATGTAACATGAAAGTAGCATGGGTTGCGCAAAACAGGACCTATGTAACATGACAAACATACCGATTTTATTGACTGGGGAGTCCTCTTCCATAGATACCTGGCATTATTCCTATAGAACCAATAATACATGTCATTGAACACAAAGAAAATCCACATGAATAGACAGCAATAAAAGACAAGTTTAGGAACGACGTAAGTAATAGACTTCAGATAAAAATATGCATTAACAAACTAAGCGTGTCATTTGTAAACCCATGTATTTCATTCAATCTTTGTTTATAGTTACAGCAACCAATGTCATTACTATCATAATTAAGCCAACTGATTAACTTAGATCTCGCACTATGCTATAAAGACATTTAATACATATTAGGTGTTGCCGGATTGTGTGATATACTGTAGCTATTATCTATAAGGAACTATAAAGCTCTTTTCCGACATGGGATACATGGAATTGCTGCCTTTACTAATCTGTTAAAGACATTACAATTAATATAATGTTCTTCACAACTTCAAACATGCCCGTGACTTTGACAGAGAGAGCCACTGTACATGCATGCAATACTGGCCATAAATGGCAGATCATTTTAGATGCTGATTTTATTTAAGCCATTTTATTTAAGGTGAAAAAGTTAACCAATGACCAGTGTGGTGTGAAAAATAATCTGCTGATCATGAAGAGTTAATATTTTGTGACAAAACGTTGTTAACATATGCAATAGGTTCCATTTGTTTATTCCTGGCAAATAATGTTATTACACAAACAATATATTAATAATCCTGACATTCCGTTAAAAAAATTATTTTGCTGTTATATTTTGTATATGTAAGAATATCTAGAAGAAGAAGAAAAGTGCATTCTAATTGTTTATTAACTAAATATCGAGTGCATTTCTTTTCTTAGGAACATCTCAAAACTGCAGAGACGGCATATTGCCAAAAGTCTGATGATGATGATAATATTAATAATAATGATAACAAGAAGAAAAAATTACAATAGCAATAAAAGTAATAAACATTTTACATAAAAACATGCTGCTCTAGAGAGAGTTGGCTTACATGTCATTATGAAGTAAATACAGTGCCAGCAACTGAGCGTAGACCTGAGGTGTTGCAATGCCTCCTGGAGCCTGGTAAAATAAATGCAACTTGAAATTAAAAAAGCAGGTAATCAACCTTTAACTCCTAAACATTCCACATAGTACATTTTAAAGAGGATTCTATGACTAAGAAGAAGAAGGAAGAAATGTTTGCTTCAGCAAGTAATAGCATTTTAGTCTTGATTTGTGTTTCTTAGCCTCAGCTAATGAAAGAGCATTTTACTTTATTTTACTTTTTTGATCTGATTTATTCTACCCTGAATTACCCCAAGCCACGTGACAGCTTGTAACATTAAAAGAACCCAGTTAAAACAAGCAGTGTGTAGGTTTACTAAGTAATCTCTGAAGATCTAGCTAGTTGAGTCGCTCTCCACTTTCTAATAATGCAAAGCAATGGCACATAGCAAATAACGTACGTTTAGCTGAAGGCCAAAAGTTTACTGATATTGTTAGTACGTGTTCAGACACGAACATTAAATTGTAGCGTATAATAATTTAAAAGTTCCTAACACTGAAATTAGCTTCGAGCTAACGTCTTAGCCACAGCGTTAGCTTAAACTGGCCCTAAGCTAGCTAGCTAGAGTCAGAAACAATAATGTTATCATCCAAAAAGTCTATAGGGCATTCGTTATTAGCAGAAAATCGGAATAATTTCACAAATGCATACTCACCTCGAGCTCTTGAGCTTCACATTGCTCTAATAATTTATCAAAATTTTCCTCCATAATCACAGCAGTAGGCATGATGATGCCTAGCTGTTGCGCCGGAAACTTCTTTTTCTACGCTCACTTCATACGTTGTAGTAGATTAGCGCATCAGATGTGTTGCTGCCACCAGCTGGGTGAAACACGAACTACAAAATCATCACCTCTAATCTTTTAAAATAGATTATAAGCAAAAAGTAACCTATACTACAGTTTAACACAATACATTCCAATAACATCCCATGACAATTAAATTATATTAATAAAGGATCCATAACTGAGTACTACACCCACAGATTTTTTGACTTTATGTAATTAAACAGCTGACAAATCTAATTCTTTATTCTTTGCAGTATCTTGCACTGGATTTATCCATAACTCAGTACTATTAAGGA
Source organism: Channa argus (assembly GCF_033026475.1). NCBI lineage: Eukaryota > Metazoa > Chordata > Actinopteri > Anabantiformes > Channidae > Channa > Channa argus. Next base: position 25,258,249 of record NC_090205.1, read on the forward strand.
AGTGTCTGATCCGTCCCAGATTCATTCTGCATCACGACATTGGGATGTTGACAGTATCTACAATTCTACATTTTGTGCCACTTTTGGACAACTGTTTTCACTAAAAATAAAAAAGAAATGATCATGAGCATTCTTTCATTTTTGTCGACCTGCATTTAAACCTGGGCTATGCAATGTTTCACTACAGTTCTTAAGGATGGCTATCACCGTGCTCTGTAATAAAATGTTCAAATGTCAACGTTTACGTGTGTTTTTAAAGTTAAGTTCCATCTGGGGAAATGCACCCCCGAGAACATTGTGTGGTAATGTTAACCTAACAGAATAATGTCACTAAAGTTACTTAAAGTTACAGGTAAAAGTTTCAACAAGTCTCTCTTGGTTCAGTTTAACCAGTTCTCAGTCATAAATAGTTTTCCGATTGCCAACTCTTTGATCATGTTATTTAAATAATCTAAATGGGATCATTTCTAACACTTTTAGAAACATTTCCCAACAGTTCACTCTGGTCTCATGTACTTAGACTTTTCTATATATTTGTCAGTAGAGGCTACTGTAGGTAAGCGATTTATGGATGCAGTGACAGAGGACATGAAGGTAGTTGGTGTGAGAGAAGAGGATGCAGAGGACAGGGTTAGATGGAGGCAGATGATTCGCTGTGGTGACTCCTGAAAGAGAACAGCCCAAAGAAAAAGAATTACTACTATACTACTACTATTGTAGGTATACTTTAATCTATCTATCAAATATATATAAGTACACGTGCAAGTACAGGTCAAGCTTACATTTTTTACATACATGTCAGTAAATATCAAGTTTACTTTCTTACTTCTAATTTTGGATAGTAAATCTCTTAGGAGTACATAAAAAGTAAACTAAAAGTGTATTCACCGAGTTTTAGCTTAAAGGAATTATAATAATGCTATACTTAAATATGCTTTTTTTGTAAGGGCAGTGTCTCAGCAGAATTGAGATTCCCTTAAATACACTAATGAACACACCATCTGCCAAAGCTGAAGACTTCTCGATATTAATTCTTTTTGATCTCTCCACGTTCTTTCATGCTGTTGACTAGACATCAATTATTCTCGACTCGACACCACAGGCAGAAACTCTACATTCTTCTACTATTTGGACAATTTCCTTTTATTTTAGTTTTTCAGCATCTTGCTCCAAAAAGAAACCTGGAATTTAAAATTCTAAAACCTACACACCTTTGCAAACAGTATTGTGTTCTTCTAAACCAAAGATTGTGATAAGTCCTAAAATAAGGCATGTCATCAATTGTTATTGATTATGTGCCTTTAAAACTTGTAAAAGCTGGCATCATAAATCCTCAAAGTTGCAGAATGACTTTGTTACAGATGAATTGTTAGTAGAGTAGTAGATTCGGTAATGGCTGAAGTCACCACTTGAAAGCAGCATTGCTCAGTTCTTCTGTTTATAGGTGACTGCATTTCTCAGACTGCCCTGTGTGAGAGAAGAAAATATTTGATGATGGTGTAAACAGATTCAATACTAAACTATATTCTTGATCTTCTGCAAAATTATGAACAAAGCCCACATGTAATCGATTATAATTAGATTAGAAGCCCCTTTTTAAAAAACACAAAATCTGCTCCTCCTACATTTAAATGCAGTATTCTGAGCTTTTTCTGCAAAGCCTTCATCTCATACAACAACTTATAAACCAATAGAAAATAGTTATAACCTCAACATTTGAAGCATTTTCAATAACTCTGGTTACAAAAGGCTAATTAAAGTGATGAAAGGGATGCAAAATGGTCGGGTAACAATTTAAAGGACAGAATCCCTTACACACATGAGTAAGTCAAACAATATTACAAACAAAGTCTTACTGTAAATCGTGTCCAGTCAATGAAGTGGTTTATCAAGTGAATTATCAGCTGTAAACCTGTCACAACTGGCTTTTCAGAATAATCCTTAATACTATATTTGCACACCAAAAATCTTCCCTTCTCATAGTTCATAGCAACACAAAAGATGTGAAGTCAGTTGTAAATAAGTATAAGAGACCATGTTCCTCACCAGCAAACTGATGGTTCTTAAAAATGTTTGATGTTCACCACTATGTTGCATCCTCTCTTCTTTTAATAACACTGCACCCAAACTCTTTTATTACTGAGCACATTTTGCTCCAAAACCTGTGCACAGTTTTCAGCGTTATAAATGAACTGTAACCTTTAAGCCCTATTATATAATGTGACAATTAACTTCTGTCCATTACTTTTTCAACACGTAGAAGTTTAGGTTTGGAAGCTCGCATATTATTAATTCATCCAGTCCTGCTGGGTCTGTTCCGGGTCTATTTCTGCTGTATAAATGATGCACTCCAAGAAGAAACCTGCTCTGTGTTTGAACAAAGTGAGACATTTGTTTGTGTAAATTCAGGTCAAGTAGTGTGTGTCACTTTGTATCTAGCAATGAGGTCACCTTAGTCTTGTCTTATTGCTGCTGTTCCCTGTAGATGGCTTTTGGCTTCTTCTCCATCTGTTCCCCTTCTCAGGGTGAAAGATGTTTTCTGTTGGTTGTGATTGGAGAAAATGAAAGAGGAACAGGAGCAAACAGCAGAGTAAACAAAGGCAAACAGATGCAATAGACACCTGGTGGACATATATTTCTAATTATTTCTGGTATTCATAATAGATGTGAGCAAAATGTTTTATTCTTGGTTTGCATGCATTACTATGGAAGGGTTCATTATCATAAATTTCTTTTGCATTAATTAAAAATATGAATGCTCTCCTTTCGCTCTATCTCTAGACACTCACCTGGATTTGCCTGATGGTAGGATTGTCTCTGGCTGTCTAAAAAAATAATGTTTCCAAACCTCAGTGAAAAGGAGGATACTGCCTGAGGGACTTCTGCAAGTTTGGGATGCATCATTCATTGCTGCTCACTGGAACTTATATTAAAACCATTTTTTAATTGTCTAAAAATTCTTTTAATAGGTGTTTTACTAATTTTCTTTACCGTCGACGCCTGGGTTGTGGGAGTATAGTCAGTTTACCCCAGATGTTTTACTCCTCGGGCACATCATTCAGCTCCTGCTGAGGGAGTCCGAGGGATTGAGACCAGAAGAGAGATACATTAGGATGGATTGAGTCTTTCCTGCAGTCTCTTTCTTCTAGGGCAATTTTGATTGTGGGTTGTCCAAAATAGCACTTTATAAAGATCTTATCAAGCTATTCAACAGCTCGTTGTCTGTTCTTACTAGCCCATAAATATGGCTCAGTAGGTCCATGTCCTATCTGTCAGTAAGCACAGTTAGTGGTTATCATGCATGTCATGCTGTCTCCCCATAGCAAAGGGAAATGGTGTTTGGCACTGAAAACAATATTGAAATATTAAAGAAGCAGTTCAGAAGGCATGAATAAGTGCAAAGAAGCTGGTATTTATTAACAAAAACATTAACTGGACGGCACTGCCGCCTCACAGCTGGAAGGTTTGCATGTTCTCCCCATGTTAGTGTGGGTTTCCTCCGGGTGCTCAGGTTTCCTCCCACAGTCTAAAGACATGCACATTAGCTTAATTGGTGACTCTAAATTATCTGTAGGTGTGAATGTAAGTGTGAATGGTTGTCTGTCTGTGTGTGTCTCTCTGTGTTGGCCCCTGAGACAGAGAGCAGACCTGCAGTGTGTCTCTCTGTGTTGGCCCCTGAGACAGACAGCAGACTTGCTCCAGCCCCTTTACAACCCTGAACTGGATAAGTGAATATAGATACTGGATGGATGAACAGAATAAACAAAAATATAACTCCCAGCATATCAAAAATCTTAAAGTAAAGCAAAATGAACAAAGAAAAAAACTTTGCACAACTCAGCAGGAATGATTTTGTGTGAGTGCAGCGTTTTTTTCAGGTTTCTGAGTGACCAACATAACATTTACAGTGAATAGTATGTTACAGCCTGTTGGTTTTGCATGATCTTGACACCGCTTTTACATTTTATGTGGACTTTTTTTAAATTTGTGTTTTTCTTCAACAGTGCTTGTGTGGAGGGAATGTTTTTTTAAATTGTGCACATGTAAAGTAGGCCTAAGTGTAAAACATTTAATGTGCAACTTTAGGTACATAGTGCACATCAGGGGATTTTTTAAAACTTAACAGAGAATGGGCGGTAAGTTTTATCCTTAGTCTCAAAGGATGTTGGTGAAAGCTACAGTACAAGATAATTAGGACAATTTTAGGACCCGTTTACTCCTTCCAATAATCATGGGGGGCTTTCCCAACTGGAGTCAGGTCAGAAACAATTTATGGCCTAAAAGATCAGTAGTAAGGGTTCTGACAAAACCTTAATGAGACTGAGCAATTGCTCAGGAAGTGGGGAGGTCACCCACCAATCCTGCTCTTTTAGTCCATACGTCAAAGTTTCCTTGGACAAGACACGAAACCCCAGGCTATTGGTGTGTCTGTATGCGTATGTTAAGAAAAATTGTAAAGAGTGTTACAGTATATAAGCAAACCAGTTACCACTTACTCCACAAGAGCTCAGAATGTGGCCCATCTTGAATCGTAAACAACGTGTACCAAAGAGAAACTAAGGAAGTATAAATCGTTAGATGCCTATATCAATATCTGAATGATCATGTACAATTTAACAGATGACTTTAGATGCGGTTCAAATCCCACCCCACCAGGTGTGGCCCCACCCAACCACTAAGGGCCCAGATAAAAATGGGAGGGTTGCAGCAGAAAGGCCATTTGGAGTAAAAACTCATGCTAAATCAACACGCTGAACATGTTCCGGTGTGGCAACCCATGAAGTGACAAGCTGAAAGCCATTAATATTACTGCTTAATAACTGTGGGCCAAGAATTAGATCCTACAAGAAGCACAACTACGTATCATAACTTATCTTATCGCAATCCTGAACTGCTTTGATCCTCTAGCTTTTTGTGTTCTCCCGCCAAAAACAGCACAGTTCATCACCATTCACGTTCTGTCACAGATGAGATTCACAGATAGTAAGCGGCTGCATATCAAGACCTTTCTCCAATGGATGCAAAAATGCAATATTTATAATTTACTTGTACTATAAGTCTGTGTGTGGGGGGGTTGACAGATGTGTTGGCTGACATCATGAAATATGTTTGAAGTGTATATGACTGCCTTCGGAACTGCTCCTTGAATTACACTCATTATTTAAAATGTGCATTTTGAAAAACACATATACACACACACAATCTCAGGACCTCTGAATTATTCAGTTAAGCACATAACACTCGACAGTTCAGAGTTATGTGAATGGTGGTAGAAATCATTTACTAATTGTGACAACCTGTTCTGATGTGATATAATAAAGTATAAAAGAGTAGTCACGAAGGCATTTGTGGCAATTTCTACAATCCAATTTCCAAAAACAGTTGAGACGCTTTGTAAAATATAAATAACAGAACACCGTTATTTGCAAATCATTAAATCATCTCTCTACACAAGGGACAAAAGTGAAAACTAATACTAATTGTCCTTTGATTTTTCTAGGCCCTGAGGCAGCGCAGCATTAAAAAAAGACGACTTATGTTTGAGCTCAGGAACACCACTGAAAACCACTGTTACTGAACCATCCACACATGTGAGTTTAAACTCTACTATGCAAGGAACTAATCCTATATAAATGAGCTCAGAAACCTCACCTCTTTCTGACTCTGAGTTCATTTATAATGGTTTGATATGAACTGGAAAACTGTCCTGTGGTCTGAGGAGTAACAATGTGAAATTTGTTTTTGGTAATTGTGTCCTTTATGCCAAAGAGGAGAGGAACCAGCTGACTAGTTATCAGGGCACAGTTCAAAAGCCACAACATCTTTGAAGGCACCATTAATACAGAACAACATGTATAAATGTTTTGCACCAACATATGCTGCCATACAGACAATTCCTTTTCATATTGTTTATTTCGGAAACACAATTTCAAACCACATTCTGCAGGTATTACAACAATATGGCTCAGTGGTAAAAGAGAAAACGGACCTGCCTGCAGTCCAGACCTGTCGCCTACTGAAAACATCTAGAGCATTATGAAGTAAATGATGCAACAAATGAGGCTCCAAAACTGTTGAGCAGTTAAAGTTCCATTTCAAGCAATTCACTAAATTAAAGCCATTTGTTTCCTCAGTTCCAAGCACTGAGTGTTGTTAATAAAGGACGTGATCTATCTATAGATCTATCTATCTATCTATCTATCTATCTATCGTTTGGATCTTTTTGTGGAATTTGCTAACAGTAACATAAAACATCACCAGTTGTAGGGTAAACACGTCGCAGAGTTCAACATGAGCATTCTGGGTGCAGCAGCAGGAGCAGATCTACAATTCTTTTTTTGGGGGGGTTGACCAGACTGGGGCACACACTCAAAATAGGGTTTCATGTTTGGAATTATTAGGCTAATAGTGTGTTTATAAAGTGTTTGTTCAGTGTCAGAAAGGACACCATAAGACATCTCTGGCTCAGTGCAGCGGCAGAATGATAGGTAGTAAGAATGATGCAAGTAAACTCAATATCAGGCAACACATTTTGTGCTCTGTCTGTGAGGAGGGGATCCATCTGCAAAGCACTTTCAGCCTTCAGCTCAGCGGCCTGCTGTGCTTCCTCTTACAACAGCACTGCCCAAGCATCAACGATAAAAGTGAAAAAAGACCCCTGTGCAAACTATCAATGATTTTCTATATCTACCTACCTACATACTCATATTAAGGTGTACACAGCCTTTAATCTGTGCATCATGATGTTACACAGATACATAGTTATATCTTTCTACTGACACTTGCTGACATAATGTGTTCCTGCACTGTAACCTTGCCTAAAATAATTTAAACCTGAACTCTAATATAATAAAGACTTGTACAAACACACATGCGCATGCACCCAGACGCATACACACACACACACACACGTACTTACATGCACTGGTTGTGAAGCTTTTACATTGCACAGAAGGCTAACCATGTGTTTCATAATAAAATGTGATAGTGACCTGAAAACTGTGCAGATGAAACAAGCACAGACACAAATAGACACACACAGTAGTAACTATCAGTGTGTGTGTGTGTGTGTGTGTGGGGGGGGGGGGGGGGGGGGGGCTTTTAAAGAAGCCTTCTGGATCTGTACTGTAAAAGCATTCTAAAATTAGATCTGCTCTTAAATGTGATTGGTAGACAAGGTCTATATATCTAAAATCATGTTTTGCAAAACATACTTTAGTTATTTTTTGTTGTATTTAGCAGTTTCCTAAATATTTTATAACTATAAGTGAACAGAGTTCTGTACAGTCTTCACAAACATATGGGAAAAAGATAATCATCTCTCAATCTCTAAATCTGAATTGGTTTTAAAAGAACTAGTTATGTAATGTGGATTTAGTACCATTCACTGAATTCTCTTCTTTATAAGAACAAGGTTGTACCTACAAGTGAGGACCATCATGTTGTTGGTATTTGTTCAGGTCATTATAGGATTTCAGGGAACCAAGCAGGAAGGTAATCTTTGTAGCCTGATCTGAGTACAAAACCAAAGTCCCGAAAAGTCAACGGTGGGCTCCTGCGTACATGTACACAGACTAATGTGTGTGTGAATATAAATGCTTATTTAGTGGACATTAACCTTGAAACCAGTGGACAGTGCTGTAGTAACTTTGTTGCAGGAATTGCTGCATTTACCACAACAGCCAGTCTCTTCATCAGTGCCTATGCAGAGCAGATATACCTTAACATACCCCCTGCCCCCCTCCTCATTTAGTGAGTGGGAGACTAGCTGCCTGCTGAAGATCACAAACTAGAGGCAGAGTTCCTGCTCTGACTGAGCTACAGGTGACATGTTTTATTAAGGTGATGTGCACGATAGAAAACTACGTGCACAAATGTTACCACTTTTAATGTTTTTGTGCAGGTGTGCAGAGATGCTGCTTTGGGCCTAAAGCTGTATCTGTGTAGAACACAAAGATTTGCACACAAGTTTAAAAATGTTCAAACACAACATATCACATTTTTAAATTGAGAAATTTTTAGTTGACCCTGCCCCAATTTATTTTGGAATCATGCTGCTGGGGTTGAAATTCCAATAAGTCAGAGCGGTCACCTAGAAAAATCCAGGAATAAACTTCAGTAATCTAGCTGGGGGCTACAGATATGTCAGGACCTGATCCTGAGGATTGTCTTTACTCTAGCAGATCAGGTCATGTCAGCTCAGAAGTCAGATTCTCCTAATCATTCTGTTATTCATACTATAACAATATTTGAGCTTAACTAATATTTTGAAAAAGTCTGGAGACACCTGACCTGAACAGCCTTGTGTCTGTTTCACTCCTGTTCCACACACATACACACAATGTTGGCCATGTCTTCCCTGATATAATACGGACAAGCACAAACTAAATCAATCAAATTGTGGCAACTGCCAGTGTGAGCGTGCACAGCCATTTGTTAAAAATAGTTTCTAAAAATACATTCGAGATCATCTGGGACTCTTAAAAAGCTTCTGTGGGTCTATAACAAAGCTTTCTAAAAATAACTGTGGCTAGTTGATCTTTTGTTTTAAAAATCTTAAAAAGGAAAAGTGACACAAATTTGGCTTTTTAAAATTAACCTTATGTATGAAAAATGCAATACAATTAAACTTGTGTAGGATTAGTGAGCTAATCTCCACTGCTGAGCGAATCAACATGTTTAAAGTGACACCGTTAACCCAAAGGGCTCATTCATTCTCAGTTGCTCTGACTGTGTTGGCTCGATATATCTGTTGTATCACAGTCTCAGTTTCCATCCCCATTATAAGATCACTGAGTTGTATTCACATTTCAGCATTTACCAAGGGACTGGCTGTAGCAGCTGGACACACTGCTTGGATTCTAGGACAGTACAAGCCTCAACAAGCCCCCAGATCATCCTGAGCTTCAAACTGATTTGCAACTGACCCAAATTTCATCTAATGTTAAAAGTGTAAATAGCATCGTTGCTCTAGTAGAGCACTGTTTAAAACCTGGACTCTTGTATTCATTTGTCTCATATTCAAAGAAGACAAACCGTGGTTTCTTCATTATGCTGACAATTTTGCTTATGAAGAAGTACAGGGCTATTTTTGTGCAGTGATGTAATTTTCCAGCCTTTTTGCTCAAAGCTTTTACACTTAAATTCAAATGACATAGTAACAAAAACATAATACTTGCTGGATTTTGTTACAAAGCTGCTTTGCTGATAATGAGGATTTGCAGTCAGCAGGCCTAGGCAATGCATCTCTTCTCGTGAGACCAAGAACATAAAAAAAAAAAAAAAAAATCCCCCACATGCTGCCTGAGAAATTGCTAAACATATACACAATAGAAAAAAAAAACACGTAACAAAAAAACATGCACTTGCAAAAGCAGGACATCACTGCAAATCTAAGTCTCGCCGTGAATTACAGTGTGTCACCACTGTTTCTGCTCCAGCTGTTTTATTTCCTGGGTCTCAGCAGCAGATGAAGCAGAAGGTGTTGGGATGCTTGCCAGCGGGCACTGCAGCTCAGCATGCGTCAACTGAAATTAAAGTCTGTGTGCAACACGTACATTGCAGTTAGAGGCCTCTCCACTGGTGATGATGGTTATGGCTATTGATGAAATCTAGCAGAGTGCATCAATAATGCAAAGTATGCACTCCACTAAAAGTGTCTGAAGGTACCTGCATAGACTGACTGAGACACACAATCAAAGCTTACAATCTTCAAAAAAATATTAATGTAAAGTTTGTTTTCAATGGCTGTATCCAGTTCGCATGGTATTTGTATTATTTTTTTAATCTTATTTTAAAATGACCAACGTACAACAGAAACTTCTTTCCCTGAATTGCTGTAACAGTTTTGATTTTCAGATAGTTTATCGATTCACATGGAGAAATAGCTGTGGACATCTGCTATAGTACTTTCAAAAAGCTACAACTTGGTGGTTCGGTGTCTTATTCAAGGACACATCCACATGTGGCCAGAACAGAACCAGAGATGGCACCATGGACCCCGCAATTCAGATTAAATCTAATGCAGAGCCAGCCTGAGCAAACAATATGAATACACACTGTCACGTTACCTTTCCAGCTCCTGTTGTCCTGTATTATGTCCTTTTATCTTTCATCAAGAAGAAGCCAAAATGAGACTGAGAAACAATAAAATTGTTGGAGACAAATATTAGGCTTTAAATCAAGTGATTAGAAGCTAAGCTTCAACATGGGTCCCTCTGAGGCAGACATGTTTGCTTGCTCCGTGCTCAAATGCCGGCATCATCTTTGTGTGTTTCTTTCAGAACTGCACTACCTCACCTTATTGCTCTTTTTCTTTTATTTGTATTTTATTTTTTATTTCTATTTTTCTATTCTATTTCATATTTCCTATCTTTCCCTACCTTCCTTTTATTTTACTTTACTGTATGACATTTAGTGTGGTTGGCAAAGTAAGAATTTCATTGTGCAGGGAAACATGCTTTCCATCTGTGCATATGATAATAAACACTTTGAATCTTGAATCTCAAGAAGAAGAAAGAGGAGAAAACACAGCTGAATTTAGTACTTGCAAAAGTGACAAGCAGGCCAAGAAAAACCTCCACAGATCCCCTGCATGACAGAGCTGCAACACTCTTCAGCGGTCTGGTATAGATTCGTCGGTGACCTCTGTCTGTGGAAGATATGACCAGGAATGAAGAGGCTCACCTACGACCTGCAAAGCCCTGGTGAGCCAGGTTAAAGTTTACTCATAAGTCCTTAAAAGAGCCATCAGAGTTCTGTGTTCAGATGAAACAAACCTCAAAGTGGTAGAAAAATCTAGGAGGTGGCTTATGTCAAAGTCCATCACAAATATGGCAAAGGCGGACACAAGTGAGGAGACAGAGGGGTTGACTAAAACAAAAATCAACAGAAAACGCTCCCAACAGGAGATTACAAGAAGAAGGCTAATGGCAGGGAGTGAACACTGAACAAAAGGCTGCACACAAACTATCAACTAAACCCTAGGGAAATTAACTTAAAAATTAAATTAACCCTTAGAAGTCCGTGATCACACCAACCTGATCAAGTCACATGATTGGCTTGATGGTCATCTTTTAGTGTGGTAAATATAGGTAAAATCAAAAGTTTTCAAAACCTATGGCAGATTCCTGAGGGTTAAAGAAAACAAAAACAGGTCAAACGTCGACAACCAGAGTGAAATATAGTCAACAAAATAAACACTAGTGAAACAGCTGAGATATAAAATAAAACACGGGTGAAAAACTTAAACCTACTAAACCTGAACGCACACACGGTGAAAGACTACGGAAACTGATAACCAGAATCACCCCGAACTAAATAGGACACAGATAAGAAACATAAAACTACTAAGTCAGAGTGAAAAAACAGGGAACAACTAAAGAAACTAATAAACAGAGAAAAGAAAACCAAACATTGCTGGTAAACAGAGTCCAATATACAGGAGTCAGGATTGCTACAATCAGGTAAACCAAGAGTTCAGCATGTTGGCTGGGAGTAAGACAATGAGGATCTGACCAGCAAGTGTGGGGAAGGCTGGACTTAAAAAGTGAGGGGAGCAGGTGCAAACAATGAGGGATAACGAAGGTAAAGTTAACAGAATAGTACAAGGAATAAGAAGTGGGGAAAAAGGGGGCTACAAAATAAAAGTCCAAAGGGAGGAAGAGTGTCGGATCATGACAGAGTTAAAGGTTGATGGTTTTAAATGTGGATTATTTTTCATTTTTAAACCTGTGAGATTTCAGACTTGAACACTGATGCAAAAATTGGCACCTGATGAAAAAAGTGTTGTTTCAGAAAAATCTGAACTCCTCTCCGCTGCTCTTTAGCTTCAGTTTAGCTGAGTTTAGCCTATTTTAATCTGACCGTGACCAATCGCCCTGATTTTGAAAGATGTTAAAAACTGATTTGTGTACACCCTTGCATCATGTATGTGGTTGGCTCACACACACTTGCCAAATGATGTAACGTTGCACCTCAGAAAAAAAGTTGAACCAGAGACAATTTTTCTACTTGGGGGCTGCATCATCATGGAATAAAAAGTACTGCTTTTTTCATGTAGAGTGAACGTATGTCTGAAAACAACCTTAAACAGCACATCAGAGGGTGACGAGAGTCTTTAAAACAGGATGCAATGACTGTAATTGAAGACCCGTCTTTGGTCTGAGAAAATTAAGTTTTGTCACTGTTTCCCCACCTTTTAGCGACAGACATTCTCCGTGTACTTGTTTTTTTATGAGCCGCTGAGTGAGTGAAATATGAGAGTTGGGGAAGAGTTTCATGGTGGATGTGGTATTGCATTTAATGATCAGGGCTATAAACCCAGCAGTTGTGTTTCCCCCTAAGGCCACTGTTTATATGGAGTGTGCCCCTAGCTCTCCATATTGTAATATTTCAGGGGTTCTGGTCCTGCCCGTAAAGGTAGTTAGCTGGACATTCATAAAAAAAGACGTTCTCTTTGCTTTCAAATACTTCACATATTACAAATTGAACAGCCCTAGCACTGAGTCCCTTTTCTGTGAAGCTATTGTATGAGCTGTGACTTAGAGAAAAATGTGTAAAATATGAAATGAAAGCCAGAGTAAACTGGAGTCTGAGTTGAAATCTACCTTCTGGAAAACAAATCAAACTGACATACAGAGACTATCATTGTCAGTTGTATTTATTTCTGTTTCTGGGATCTCTTAAAGTAACTCCTTTGAACCGGAGGTGTGTCACATCTTGTTCGACTTCAAAGCAAAATGCATACTAAGACTGAAGCTGAACTTACCTAAAATAGAAGCATAGTTGGGTGTTAGCACTGCATAAATTTAAATAGACACACTGCTGATGCATATTGCTAATTTATTTACATGCAGTGCCTGTGGGATGGAGAAGCTGAAGAAACAATGAGGAAAACAGAAATAACTGGAAGAACTAAAACAACAGTGGCTGCTGGGAAAATCATCTGATATGTCAGGAAGTTATTACAACATCTTATAGAGCCACCGGAGACTATCATGACCCCTTTGGCCATCGAAGCACCTCTCTTAACAACTGTGCGACCAAGCACGAATGTGATTTGGTTGCAATAAATGGTCAGACCTGGCTGGTCCTGGTCAGTGCCAGTCTGACTCAGCCGGTGCTGACAGTTGGACGAGCAAACCATTGTGTTTGCCGGCTAAAGATTTTAGTCTTTAGTTTTAATATCCAGTCTCTGTTAGTTGTTCTCTTAAAGATTTTTTTCAAACATGTTTAATATTTACGATCGGTTCTCGCTGCTAAAGCTGCTATAGTCCGTGTTCTCCTCGCTTTTAAATCCATGATTTTGCAGTGTGTTGCTCGTAGCGTAATCAGTCATCAGGTGCGTGCTGCTCCCAGACTGCCTGAGATTAGAAATCTGAGATTCTTAGAAATCTGTGACTCTGTTTGCTTCCACCAAATCAACCTCGAGGACAAAATCTTTGGTGCCTAATATATCCCACCCACTTGCAGGTACCATTATAATCAGTTATTCACTTCACCTGTCAGTGGTCATAATGTTATGGCTGATCAGTTTATGACCAGTTTAACTGCATCAGCCTCTGACCCCAGGTCAGTGTTTTGTCTTCTTTTCCAAACTCAGCAAAATAAAAAAAAGAAAAAATCTGCATCGAGCCAGGCAGCAGACGTCTTCACACATGGCTGCCTGTGCAATTTAGGATCCATTTTAAACTTCTTGTATTTGCTTTAAATGTTTAAATGGGGCTGCCCTGCTGTACCTCTCTGAGCTTCTGCACCTATACGTTCCACCACGCTCGCTTAGATTAGCTAACACGCTGCTTCTGAGTGTACCAAAAATGAAAAGCAAGCTTAGAGGAGGCCGAACTTTTGCAGTTGCTGCTCCAAAACTGTGGAACGAGCTGCCCTTGCACATTAGACAGGCCTCATCCTTACCTGTTTTTAAATCCCTTCATCCCTTAAAACTTACTTTTAAGAAGGGACTTTTCATTGGCCTTTGACACAGTCTGAATCGTTGACATTGTTTTATCTGTTTGTTGTATTAACCTGCCTGATTTATTGTTATCACACGTTTTATGCTATTGTAGACTTCTTATTTTATGTTTTTAACCTGTACAGCACTTTGGTCAACCTAGTTGTTTTAAAGCACTTAACAAATAAAGTTACAAGTTACAATTAGTGGACAGGATGCAACTCAATTAGCAGAAAAGGTCTTTGTACCAAAGGAAAATAAATAGTCGGTCAGATGATAAATAGCACATTGTTTGTACCCAATTAAATGCATAGATATTTTTGTAATAATGGATGAACATAAAAAATTCTACTTGCATGTCACAGACCAGAGACCAGTGACAGCAATCCGTGACCTCCTGCTGTTATTGCCACCGACTCCGCTAACATGCCAGTCTTTTCAAGATCCTGTCTGCACTGAAAGCAGTCGTTACAAATAATTTTTGCATGAACATGAAAGTGAAGTGATGATAAAAACCTACATAAAATACAATGATTAAAAGAGTTGGATTTATCCTAGCGAGTGAACCTCATGGGTTTGGTGCAGTAAGACCAGCCCACCCACCCTCAGGTCAGTCACACACACACACACACACACACACACACACACACACACACACACACACACACACACACACACACACACACACACACACACACAAAGAAATCTTTTAGAGTCAAGTTTTGTAGGTTGACAGGTTCTCTGCTCTTTGATAGACTTTTTTCATGTGGTGCAAAAGTCAGTTGAGTGGCTCCAGGTGCATTTGTGCCAGCACTTTAATCCCCTGGGCAAATGCAGTAGGTTCACAAGTTAAAGTCTTATGCAGAGTCCTTTGTGCACATGAGCACAAGATGACTTATTAAATTCAACAGAGAAAATTAGCATGTTCATATAGAAACTGTTTGTATAAAGTCATAATCATACCAACAAACATGTCTGTGCAAACCCGATTCAAAAGCTCTGCTGTTCTTCTGTAGATTTGAAGTAAAGATCCACATTACTTTGAGGCGCATCTTACCAATGCATGTCTGAATATGTCAGATGTGTTTGACAGGAAGGCTATTAAAGGATTGGCATCAAGATTATTTCCCCTCAGATTCAAACGGGCTGCTGTCAAATCAAAACACTGACTGTACCAAAATCTCACAAAATCCACCAGTGTGACATATCTTTACTCCAGAGGATCTCTTCGTGTCAGTCACATTCTCCTTATTATTATTCAAATTGCAATAAAAATTAGTCATTTGGCAAACCTTTCATCCCAAGTGACTTAGAAGTAAGGGGCACATTACAGGGGCAACTTAGGATTTAGTGGCTTGCCTAAAGACACTTTGATGTAGCCAAGAGGAACCGGGAGTCTTACCACCTACCCTGAGATTCACGGATAGATGCTAAACCAATTAACCAACTGCCAACAGCCAATTATTAAACATTATATCTTTGAGCCAAGACCACCAGCACCAGCCTATCTACTAGATCCTGAAAAATACAGTTGGAATAAGTATAAGTAAGGTCGCCTGGAGAAAAAGAAGAAGAACAAAGTTGAGTTTTTATTTAAGTTGATACTTTACAGCAAAATGTTGAATGGAACTCAGTTGGAGCCGACGCTGATCGGTTGTCCGTGACATTGCACTCTGAGATACTCAACCTCCAGCTGTGCGAGCTCTGCCATTTGGACACAAAGATTCAAGATGTTATTGTTGATGACATTTAAGATGAGGCAGAGGAGTGAAGACTAGAGATCAGGGTGGTTTGCATGGTTTCAAAGAGTTGAGCAACCATTTGTATGATGTTCTTTTAATTTACATAACTTAGGGCTAGGGTTAGAAATTCATCATGCAGGACACGAAAAAGAGAACATTATGGGGTGACAGGGCTGTCATAAAGCTCTGTTTCATCCCTTTGCATTATATGGGATATTTGTGAATGCGTCAATCCAGTTTAACGAGCTTATAAGTGTAATTTTTAAAAAGGCCAAATGGGGTTAATTATTTATAAAAGGCAGGTTTTATTTTATTAATAGTTTTGAATCCTTAGTAAAACATGCTGTTACAACTTGACAGGTCTGAAAAGTAATTTCACTGTCATGGCCATTTTCAATAAGAATGGAAAAGCAGGCTTTGTGTTTTAATAAGTAGTATCAAAACATAATGAAAGTACCTAAATGTATTACCAGTGTGATAGTCTTTTATTTCCATGTAATCCTCATTCGTTATCCCATTTTCATAGCTGTGCTTATAATGCTGTACTTTCTCAAATACTAGGTCAAACATCATTAAAATATAATAACATTTCTCCATGATACATGTGTCGCAGGCTCAGCTCTCAATTCATCACAGGAGTCTTACTGCGAGGGTTATTCCCTTTGTGGATTTAGTTTCCCTCTATTCTCTCTGTAATTACAAAGTCTTAAATAGGCACCGGGCATTAATCTTCTTCTGTCAGCCGTGCTCTCATACCCATACGGTGAAGTGTGTCACGGCCAGTTCCAAATGCATTAGAGAATATACAGAAAATTGGAAATGAGATCTCGTTTCCCAGTGTGAATGTGGATTCAAGGTTGAATCTGGGCTGACTTTGTCACATAATGTACACTCACATAAAATGAGTGAGTACATTTAATGTACAATGCAGTTAAAAACAGCACTGGCATTTTCCACCAAGGTCCATAACAAAGCAGAATACTTCCTGAGGAATGCTTATGGGTTTTATCACATAGCTGGCTTCGACTCATTTCCAGATTGCAAGGAAAGGGACACTTGGATATACTGCACTGCAGGACCTTCCTCTTTCTTCTTCAATAGGGTGCCCATTCCCCAGTGGACCCTCCTACCCTTGGCCATATAAAATCCCTGCCCCTCTCTTCAGAGACCTCCGTCTCATTCATGATTAATGGGTGAAATAGAAAAAGGTGAGGGAAAACACCCCCAGAGAGGGAGCTTGAAAACAGGTTTAAAGACTTGCATGTTGAAACAGAATGGTAATGTCGGTAAAGTATAGAAAGACAACTAGAGTATGGTGCTGCATGAACTAGGATCTGTTTAAATCAGCTTCCACTTTCAGTGAAGCTGGAGAGGCAATCAGAGATCAACTTACTGTGAACATAAAGTGCCAATTGTCCCACTTTGTTGTTTTTAATACTAAAGTAAATGCTGACTAATAAAACATAAAACACTGGTAAAGTACTGGTTCTGTGCAGAGATTAAAGATCGATGGCCTCATACATAAAAAAGTCTCTCAATTTATGCCAACACAGGATGTTGATTTCATTTATCTTTTAAAACTGAGTGGTTTATATAATACTGCTTTTGAAAGGCAAATAAATTGCCGTAAGCTAATTAATCCTGTTAGAATCATGTTTATTAATCAACACCTAACTGCCATGTTAGTTAGCATTAAAATGTTAAACATATGCTGCACACCTGCATATAGTCACTTAAATATTAGCCTATTTAAATTAAACGAAGCCTGCAAACCAGTTCTGCCTAACTCACTATGTAGCAACCAATCCAGGTAGTGGTAGTTTGAGACCTAAAATCTATTCCGTCCACTCGGTTAAAACAAGCCTTTCCTTCCCTCATATCAAATTACAAAAATTAAGAAGCTGCAAAACTTACCAGTCAAGCAGAAAGAACTGACCTCAGATTTGTTAGAAATATTGAGCCTCACTCAAGAACCTTCAGAAAGGAAAATCTCTGCACTGCTGCCAGGCTGCTCAGTGAGTAAGGAAGCTTTTGAAAGAACCTTTTTATAGTAAGATATGTTTTGGAGAATATTTCCCTTTAATAACCTTAAAAAAAGTTACATGTTGTAGGTTCAACTGATCACAGCAGTTTAACAGCAACACACTTTAATGTGTTTGCCTCATGTTCCTTTTGGCTGTTGTTGCCTTTGGCTTTACCCAAGTGCTCAAAGTCTCTGATCGCTGGTGCTTTCTTCTTTCAGCTGTGAAAACAGATGCACACCTTGGGGCTGAGACCGGAGCTTTCCTATCTATGCTGAAGAGGTTTATGACTGTTTTTTTTAAAGATTTTGCTTCTTCGCTGCGATGCCTGAAATCACCACTCCAAGCTAGGTTTTTAGTACAACTGTTTTACATGTCAATGCTTATACCACTGTATAAGGAGTTGCACGGAAGTTCAGGAAATAGTTTTTAGCTGTGAAGCCCTACAGACTCCAACTCTCCACACAACGTAGCTGGTGAACATAGTCGAGCAGTTAGAAGATATTATTCTCAGGAGTTGGCCAGGCCCAAGAAGAGTACAGTATATACTGCATACAGGAAGAAACTTTTCCTAAGCAACTGACAAGTGAGATACAATGTAAGCAAAAAATCAAAGTCAGGGAGAAGTCATAAAAAATAAATTGATAGTCTTAAGTGGGGCATCAAATTGGTGGAGTAGTGCCCGTGGAGTTTGCACGTTCACCCCAAGCTTGTTTTCTTCTGTGTACCGTTGTTACCCCACACAATTAAAAGACATGCATGTTAGGTTAATTGGAGACTTTAAATTGCCTGTGGGTGTGAATGTGAGTATTAATGTCTCTCTGTGTTGGCCCTGGGATACAGTGGAGTCCTGTTCAGGGTGGACCCCGCTTCTCACCCAGTGACAGCCTGGAATAAACTCCCTGTGACTCCCTAAGAGTTACATCTTCAAGAGTGTTTTGATAGACTGGGATTGAGGCTGCTGTGTAGAGTTTGCTAGCTTATTCCACCATCATGGGACCACTGAGCTGAAGAGGTTTGCCTGGGACCTTTTTGCTGCATGGTGAAGGGATGTAAATAAGCCCCTGTATGCTAACTTCTTGTTGGCATTGGAGTTTGTCCTGTGTACTACAAACAACGATTACTGAAACAGAGAACATACGGTAATGTTTGAGTTGGAGCTACAACAAAACAACTACATGCTGAAGGGCATTTACTTTCATTGAAATTACTGCAACACAGATAAGGATGTTGGAAAAGATGGTCTGTACAAAATGTGTAGCAGGAAGTGTAATACTACCATATGTACCAATAACAGTTGCTGTGGTCTGAGTTGCAGCAACATACACCGATCAGGCATAACATTATGACCACCTGTGCAATCCAATACAGCAGTTCTGCCATGAATTCTTTACAAGGTTATAATTTCTCAGTTTTTAGATTGAAACTGTCAGAAAGGTGATAAATCTACTACGTGTTTATTATTGAGATCAAAGTGGGTAGTGGGGTGATACTGGAGTGTATTATAAGGAGAGGTGGTTCATGTAGAATTCATGGCAGAGCCACTGTACTGGATTGCATTAAATTGCATGGCTCGTCATAATGTAATGCTTGATCAGTGTATATTGTGGTTATATTTCTGGGGAGGTGCATGTGGGCCAGCGGTGTATGGTATGTGCCTACAGTGTACTCATACTCTAGCTACAGTATAGATTTGACACAGAAGCATAAATCAAGCTTAAGTTTACCATGTTAACTTAAAAGGTGACAATTAGTCAATATTGTCTTCACAGCTTGTTGTCATTGCCAACAAAAGGCCAAAGAATGTTTTTCCAAAACTTATTGTATCTAGGTTACACAGAAAACAATTCCTCCGAAGGTGTGACATTTGCTAACAGCCTTCTTCATTTGACTTTATTGCTTAGAAGAAAAGTAGTGTTTAATCAATCCCGTCTTATATTTCTATGAATATGCAATCATTCTATAATTAAGCATGAGAAAAGGAGACATTAAGTCATCACAGAAAACTGTCTGACTTAACAAATTAGATGCAGAGATGACAAATTCGCACTGACAAGTTTCATTGCTGTGATTCTTGTTACTGTACAGATCTAATTTTTGAGAAAATGCAAACTGAATGTGAGTCTGAAGGACTTCTCTGTATACACAAGGGCACTAACTGCAGGGATACTTCTCAGTTTGTGGAAAATAACAATTTCCTGTTGCAGAAATAAATAAAAAGCCCTCTGATGAACTCCTACCTGCCCAGCTCCAGAACTTTCATCCATCTCACACTAATATTCGTTCTCTGTATGGGAGGGAAAAGGAAAAAGCACCAGTTGGTCTGGTCACTGCTAATGAAAGCACCGGGCACAAATAATACTGTGTGGCATTGTGGGGAGTTGATGTGGATATTTATTTGATGATCATGAGCGGCTTTTTAGATGACTGGCTCAAGTGCATCACATCAGACGCATTTCCTCATCTAGGTGAGAATAAAAAATGAAGCTCTGACAGCTGCAGAACATATTGTATAAATAAACACTCTCTCTGGAAATAGAAGGAAAGATGACCGAAGGAGAACTGAAGGAGAGATGTACCTTGCAATACTATTTCTTGTCGCTGACTGAGGAAAGCAGAGGCGGCACATCACGGTGACTGGCAGATTGACGGACAGATTGTGACATCAGGAGGTCAGGTTTGGACTGACACAGCACTGCTCTCTGACCAAAGCCCTCTGTACTCCGTGCTTCACATTCACTGCAAAGCTCTGGGCATCATCAGCAGGGAATAATCCTGCCATGTGGATCAAAGAGGAATCAATCATCGCACCGTTAAAGGTACACATGCTGTGTACGAATGAGAGCTGAAGAGCACAGAGGAGTAGATGAGACAGATTAAAAGGAATTTGTGAGTGGACAAAGTCAGAGTTGTCCCGTGCTGCCAAAGTGGAGGAACATCGTATACATCATCAAAGCGGTAATTTAGTCACCTTGTGGCTTTTTGAACACACACATTATTTGGAATACAAAATCAAAAGTAAAAATAGACTTTCTAAAAGTGACCAAAAATGTTTCTAAGAAAAATAAAACACGTTATATAACATTAGACGTATTATCCACGAGCCAGCGATTATAAAAGAGTCAGAGGGATTAGTACACTTAGCACCCATGTGGGCAGGGGAAGCGTGGCAGAGCTGAATGCACAAAATCTGATTATTGTGGGGACGAAAAGCTTCTGCTGTAAGAATATCCACCATGGCAGCTGATCTCTTTTAACACATTTAATGCAATAGGGTGGAGGGAGAGGCACATTCACATTCCTTTCACCCTTAAGGGAAGAATGATGCCATAGCATGCGCAATTTAAGGGTGGACACAGAAGAAGCATTGTGGCCTGTCCTCTGTCAACTGGGTCAACACAGATTGTGTGGGAATATGTTCTTGTTGAATCTTATTTTGTTTCAAAGCTTCACCTTTGTAGGTGTCAGGAGCCCTCATGTTGAAGTTGGACACGACTGCAGGCGAACGCAGTTTTGAAGTAAAATCCAGTCGAAACTCAGGCTCAGGTCGCGAAACTACACTGTCAATCCAATATTCTTCAAATTCCCGTCTGTCTGCTGGTTGTGGTGGTACCCAACTGTGATGTAACTTGACTCTAGGAAACATATAGAAAAGTATAATATATAATAAAAAAGTAAAGCCCCATCCTCATCCTCTTTTTTTGGGGGGTTATTTTTAGTCTGCTCGTAGTCATTTTATTATCATTTTTATATTAGTTTTATGGCATTTTCCCATTACTGCCATCTGGTCATGCATACAGGACTTTAAAATAGTGAAGATTTCACATTGGCAGGATTCCCATCTGCCTCAGCTGCCCAGACCAGCTGCCTCACTCACACTGCTGCCTACAGTAGCTCCAGAGTCCTTATGAGTCCTATGAGTTTATACAAGTGGGTTGGGAAACAGGCAGGGAAATTAATATTAATGTGTGTAAAGGATACAACACCAGGGCCGAGAACAGGGCTGTAAGAAACCATGCTGGACTCCATACACTCTACTCACTGCTTCTTCAGAAAACTCTTGTTTGGTTCCCAGTTCTGCTCTGACACCTTTATGACCATCACTTTACTCCAACAACACATTCAGCCCCTGTTAAAGGGAAATCCCCCCCCCCCCCCCACCCTTATTGTGCCATGAATGTATTATGAGAAGTGAATACCAGACTGAACCATGAGACCATTCATTCCTAAATAATCCTACAGCTCTTCCAAACGAAACTGGACCAAATAACTTCAATTATGATAATAAACAACCTGTACTCCAACCTTAACACCCATACACATTCACACCTATGTACAATTTTGAGTCACCAATTATCCTATCATGCATGTCTTTGGACTGATGAAGCAGGAAGCAGGAGTACACACCCGGTCGGTGAGTTGAACCACCACTGTGGTCCCCTCATTGTATTTAAGTCTATATTTATACAATATGGATTTGCTTACATGATGGGGCAACAGCTTTCATTAACTTTGTTGCATAGTTACCACAGTTAAGTTTGTTGTCCTCGTCTGTCACGAGTCTGATTTCAACTCAGCAGACAAACCAGGTTTCTCAGGTAAATGAGAAATACGTTTAAACTCACTGTACAACCCCAATCCCAACAACATATCAGTTGTTGGAACGGAGATATTTTAACATTTCATGGAAAATATTAGCTCATTTTGAATTTGACGGCAGCAACACATCTCAGAAAAGTTGAAACTGGGGCAAGAAAAGGCTGAAAAAGTAATTGCTGCAAATAAACAAATTGAAAAGCATTTAACAACAAATTACGTTCACTGGCAACAGTTCAGTTACATGACTGGGTATAAAAGGAGCATTTCCAGCTTGTTTTCTTCATGTTTTATTGAGATTTGCAAACCATTACATTCTGTTTTTATTTGAATCTGGGTTCCCTCACTACTGGAAAATCCACCTACACAGATACAATATGTAAAAGTATTAAAACACAATGGCGTCTGGTATTGACACTACATACTGTGGTCAGTATAACGTGCTCCAGGAGTTCCACCATTTGACACAGGAACAATTCCATATAAACAAAAAACTTGCTTCAGGGTCAGAGTCAAAGCCCAGTCCTCTGTGTTTCTGAAACCGGGGATTTGGGAAACCTGATTTCCCCAGGTAGGCTTCTCCCAGAGAATGTTGATTACTTTGACATGTTTGCGTTTAACCAGGTTTTTTTAATTGGCTTTGTCCAACAGCACAAATGCTTGACAGAGAAGTGAAAGGCTGGATGAGGGAGAGATGAGTAACGGGGTTATGCCACCTCCTTTTCAAATCAAACGGTCCAAAGTCCCACTGAAAAGGAAACTTACCAAATGTGCCTCACAGAAGTCTAAAAAAAGTAGTTTTTTCTAAAGATTTATATTTTTATTCAGGCAGGTGTATATTATAAGCAGTGTCTCTATCCTCTCTTTTCCTTTGTCACTCTGCACAAACAGAGCAAGGAAAGAAAGAAAGAAAGTCAGAAACATCATTTTCTATCATTACAAAACCTGTGCAGCAGACTTCTGAGGTAAGGAAGAAATCTGAGAACTCATCTGCTGCATATATAGGCAAATTCCCCAGGTTTCTGAAGTCTGTGTTTCCTGATCACTCGAGAAAGCAGGTTAAGTGTATGTAAATGCAGCCCCTGACTGCAGCATGAGGACTTGTGAGTGAGAGGGGGCCACACAGGCAGAGAGTGTCGTGGAGAGTGAGAGAAGATGAAGGAGATCTATAGAAACATTAACAACAAAAACAAAAACAAGTTGGCAAAAGTGCCAAAGGGACCAGTTTATACACTGGCGAAAAGGAGGTGGACATAGGTCATTTGTATATCTCATCATGTTACAGTAGAAACATAATAAGCAAATGATTGCTGAATTGCATTTGTGTGCTTGACGTTGGCCACAACAAATCCACTGTTGTGTTTTTAAAAAGAAAGTTAAAGTACCTCCAAAAAAAGTTGTTCATGCTTTGATTAGGTAGAAACTTTCATTTGTCGAGTTCTAATAGTAGAAACTATGAACTTAGTTTGAAAATATTCAAAAAAATGTTGATTCCACAAAACTCTTTAAGGAGGACTTTACAGACCTCATTACTGACTGCTTATATAACAAGTGTCCATTTTAAAACGACACTGTCTCAGGAAAAAAGTAATCCTACAATAAAAGTGGTTGAAAATGCAATTTTTATGGCACATCACATCTTTCAGCAATGAGAAGCAAGGATGATAATTCATAACAATCTGTCAAAAGTCTCTTGAGTGAATAAATGCACAAGACGGTGATTATGGACACAGTCTACAACGGAAAATCTAAACTTTCGAGTGACATGATTATTATTTTTTTTGTCTTGTTGTTACTTTCTGCCCTTGTACAGAGCCGTACTTCCTGGTGACATTTTGGTGTTCAGCTGTTGGACAGGTAGACATTTCCTATCTCACCACGACCTTTCATGCATCAAAAGGTTGTGTTTCTCGCTCCCTAAAACGGAGCACATGCTTTCAAGTGATGGTAAGCAGTGGCCTTTAAAATGCTATGTGATAAGCTAACAGATGCTCAGGCCTTTTACTTACTGATGTCAAGGTTCACTGTGCAGCAACAAAGTCTGGCTCCATGCTGCAGTGACGTTTACAGCTGACAGTCACTGTTCTATCACTACGCTACAGGACCACATCAAGATAAAGATTAGAAAAAAATAAAACAAAACACTTTTTTGTCAACATAATATTTATTGCACACTAAGCTAGTACAAAGATATTTTTTTACTAATTTATCAAGGGGCACACAACTTTTCCACCGATACAGTTCACATTATTTTACACTTCATTTCCTTCAGTGTTGGAAGGGGATGCAAACATAACTCTAACCTCAACATAATAATAATAAGAATAATACGTCTTTATGTCATAATCAGAAGTAACAAAACTATATAATAAAACTATGAGACTAAATTAATGCATAAAGTTTGCATTCTTAATGATTAATTGATTAAACATTAACTTTAATTTTTTGTAAAGGAACATTTACTACCTGAAGTTTGATTGATAAAGAGTAATTCTTCAATTTTACTCGTTTGCTATTTAAAAAATAAAAATGAGGCAAATGTTTATTTATAACTGCACATTTATACCCTTCAAACTACACAGGTGTTCTCAAGCGTGTTTCAAGCTTATTGTCTTAAAATGTCAGAGCAGTGGGACACTTTGAATACCAACATTGGCAGTTTGATTAAATTACTGATACCATCCTTCCCATTCCCCTCACCAGCTGTGCAGCAGCAGTCCAAGCCCGGTAGAAATTGCGGAGGTTTGCGTCAGGAAGGGCATCCGGCGTAAAAACTGTGCCAAATCAACATGCGGACAATGATCCACTGTTGCGACCCTGAACTCACGGGATAAGCCGAAAGGACAAAAAAAATAAAAAATCCTTGTTTTGTATACAAATCTGGACATTTTGTTCTTGTAATAATAACATATGAATAAGTAATATGGCAGGTACAGTACCAAGTCCTTTTCTGTAAATACCAAGTGCAAATCCCCCGCATCTGAGCAAGAATAACACCCAGGAAATTGCTCGTGACCTCTCAAGATGAGGCAAGTGTCTGAGGAGTAACTAATTCTTAAAGAAACATGCTGGGACACACCCAGAGAAGTTGTCCAAGTCATGTTTACCACTGTATTACATCAGCTTTCATTTAATTACAGTTGGCAACTGTGGATACTAATTCATGCCGTTTTACAAGTGGAATATTTGTCCATTCTTACTGGATACAAAGACAATACAAGGGCTGATTCTGCTCATTATGATGTGTCATATGTTTTCAATAGGAGACACATCTATTGCAGGCAGATTAGTACACACACTTAAGTAAGAAACCCTGTTGTTGTAGTACTAAAATCAGTATTATTAAAAATGCATTATTTTCTTAGTGTAGCATTTTTACTGTTGTAAGTGAAATGTAGATAAGGTGCTTAGTTCTTTTACTTGAAAAGTCTCTTCTGGTGGGGGAACTGATGCAGCCCTGTACCATCAAAGATGCTGGCTTTTGCACATTGCACTGATAACAGTTAGGATGGTCTTTCATATCTTTGGCACTCAGAACTCAGTGTTCTTCTTTTCTTATGTCTAAGCTGAAACATGGAAAAACACATTTCCACTGTTTTCCAGCCCATCTAACATTAATTAACTCGAGCCAATAGAACTAGGTGCCGTTTCTGCATAGAACTGCTGTATGAATTTCTACGTGGGTAATAAACTTTCATGTTGCATTTCTGGATACAACAGTGGACTGTGTTGAGTGACAGCAGTTTTCCAAAGTACTCCTGAGCTCATGTAGCTCTATTTAGCACAATAGCTTTACAGTTTCTAATGCAATGCCATCTGAGGCCTAGAAGGTCACACTCATACAACAGAGGTTGTCACGTTTAGGTTAAGGGAGGACCCAAGTGAAGAGACTGTAAGAGGGATTGCAAATAACGAGGGGCTTTATTGAAGGATGTAAATAGTAAACAGAGGTCGCTCCTAACAGGAGGATACTAGGAACCGGCTACAGAACAAAGAAAACTCAGACTAACCAAAGGGACCAGAACATGAGGGGGATTAACTTAACAGATAGTAAGAAGGTAACTTAGGACAACATGCTCAGGAAACAAATAAGACTCGGATAAACATAAACTCTAATGACAGGTAAGTACACGGAGGGGGACTAAGGAAAACTGATAACCAGAGGGAAACCAGATAAATAAGGCACAGACAAACAAAAATCACTACACAGGAAAACAACGAGGAAGTCTAAGGAAACTAACAGACAGATAAACTAAATTAACAAGACACGGAAAAACAAAACAGCAAGCAGGCACATCACCAAAACTCAGACCAAAGGGGAAAGCTGCACAGGGTCCCAAAAACAAAAGTCCAGGAGAAACAAGAGTCCTGAATGCAAGAGTCCATAAAATACACTATCAGCTTTCACCTAGAGTCCAGAGCCTGAGGGGTTGGTGAGGGTAATAATGAGGACAATGATGACCACGATGAAGACAGTGACCACGATGAAGACAGTGACCACGATGAAGACAGTGACCACGATGAAGACAGTGACCACGATGGCAGAGACCACATTAACAATGACGAGGATCTGGCAGGGGAGTGAAGGGAAGACTGAACTTAAATAGAGGGTGGAACAGGTGCAAACAATGAGGGACAACGAGGGCAAAGCTGGGTGAACAGAACCAGGGACAGGAAGTAAGGAGAAGGGGCCACAAAATAAAAGTCCAGGGACAGGAAGCGCAACAAGATCCTGACAGAGGTTTCCATTTACAAAATACAATTAGGTTAAAAATCTGAACATCTTTGTACATTCAGACTAATAAACACATCACACATTCCTTTTAATTCTATTGCATTTTACAAAGAATATATTTTTTATATGGTGAATCTAAAAATTGTGACACCCTTACATCCTTAGACACCCTAAAATGGCACTTTTGGGATCATTGCTCTGTACAGGTTCAGGGAATAAAGCCCCACTGTTGCCCATTATTCAAAGTGTTCCTGAGAAATAACACATGGGCCAAAATTATTTTTTAATCCACCTATTATCCAAAATGAAATTCCATGTCATGGTTGTTTTGCATTCTCCTAATGTGGACAAGGTTGATCCTCATAGGTACATTTAAACTACTAATATTTATCTGAGGTAAGTTAACATTTTCTCTTTTCTCCTGCTTCTAAAGGTAATGTAAGTCCATTTGAAGTGAGCGGCTTTAATTATATGATACTTAAAAAACCTATATCCATTCATAATCCTGAATTGGTAAATTTTCCTCTATTCTTTCACCTCTAATGTTTTCACTGTCACATCTGCTTTACCTCTCCTGGGTTCCTCTCATTTAGAAATTCTTACATCATCATATCTGTCAAATTACCAGTGTTCCTGTATGCAATCCTTGAGCCACTGGAATTTCTTAGAGCAATTCTTTTGCATATTTTGCACAACCCACTACCTTCCTGCTACCAAAGTAACCTTCAATATGTTCAAGGTGGTTCACCTGAGAGGTTCCATTGGCCTCCTGCAGGCTGGCTTTACTCCTCCGACAATCTCTAGACTGCGGGGGGGTGGGGTGGGGGGGTTCTGTCCAATCTCCGAACTCATAAGAAATCATATGTACATATTGTATAATGAAGGACGCTTCACACTGAGAATAACTACCCAGACCTTCAGTTATTGCTACCAAAACAAATAGTGATGCACACTTGGTTTACACCAGTTGATCTCTCATTATTGAGCTGGCTGTTCCTCCCCTGAAGTTAGTTAAAGAAAAAGTATCTTTTATGACATTTACAGTCATATGAGCTGGCAGTGTCTCATACCTGAGCACCCTGTTTGTCCATGATCCACAAGCAAAAGATCACTGCCCCCCCCCCAACAGAAGGGGGCTCCAGGCTATGTAGCTTATAGTGTTTCTCTGAGGGATAACTTGGATTAATATATTTACTGGGGGCCTGAGGAAGGAATTGCAGCTTGATTAAAGACAGAAGTACACGGCATATGTTGTTATTAAACTGACAATATTATAACATGTGAATAAGGGACCAAAGAAAATACATTTTGATTGCAAGATCATACTGGCCCCTAAGGACAAACACATTCTAAGACCACAAAGCTACAAAACAAATACACATTAAACAGTAGAGAAAAACAAAACATCAAAGTCTTCTTTTCACTCTATCATTTGCTTTCTAAGACAGAAATGCATATTTTATCAAAGCGCATTTCTCCGACTAGTTGCAAACTGATTTAAAAATGTGGTTGAAGTGTGAAGAAAAAAGCTGGTCATAAAACAAAACAAAACAAAAAAAAAAACAGAATCCCGGCACCCCGCAGCAAACTGTTGTCATAAGATTTATCATATTATGTAATCTGCTTCCATGGAATAAGAACGAGCATTTTAGTACAAAAAGGTTCAGTCTTGTGTCAGCAAATGTCCCCTCATATCTGGTAATGCTTCAGGGTTTGTAAGGGAAAAAACATGTTTGTGGAGCATTATAACCCTTTACAATTGTATGACGAACAGATTGCTGCCAGCCTGTTATGTTATGTGTGGCTTAGTGAGGGCTAACTTACTGTCGGATGAATGAACAGTCAGTTTCCCTCGCTGCTGGCGCACCAGCAGAGAGAGTTTTTTACGCACAAGGAGTCATTGGCTGATAAACCGTGCGTGTCACAGACAAAACGACGAACCGGTGAACAGCTCGGAAGGAGCCAGTTAACTAGTTTCACACCAGCTTACTTCGGCCACTGTGGGTTTGTATCCACTGCGGTTTGTCCATCGGGGGACTGATTGGGTTTTTGTCCACACTGGAGCTGTCCACGGTGCTGAAACATGAACCAAAGCGCAGGGGCAGCGCAGCACGGGCGGAGATACTCTGTTGACGGAAAGGTAAGGACCAACACTGCTGGCTGCTTTTCACCGCAATCTGTATCTTGTCGCCGGGTTTGGGACTGATTTTCCTCTTTGTCTGAGTCACATGAATATGTGTATAAGTGAAACCTCCGAGGTTTAACTTTTAGAAAAGCAAAGAGCCTTAGTTTCGATACTGTGTGGCACACAACTTTAGCAGAGGAAGGAAAGTTGTCAGCTTGAGGAGTCTAAAGGGAGTTGGGAGTGATGTATACGAAATATAAAAACTATGAGAGTGTGTGTGTGTGTGTGTGAACGTATGATTTGTTATTGTGACCCTGTCGCGTGGCGCAGTGTTAGATAAATGATTTAGTTGGGATGAAGGACTAATAGTGTTTCCGTTTGAGGACCGTCTCACTCCAGTGCATCCACTTGATTCAATTATTTATGGGACTTTGAATATACTGAAAAATATTGCAGGGCTATTATTAACATTTAATATCGATACAGAGGATCACAGATGACCCTCTTTCAATGCATTTATGTTGTCTCTCCTAACATGGAACTGATGAAATCCACTTTGTTTCTGCACCGTGTGCGTATGTTTCAGTCAGTGGCAGAAGCCTGCAAACTACACAAACTAAAAACTCAGGTGCAAGTACCTGCTTATGAAAAAAAAAAAAAATCCACTATAACTAGAATAACTTATTCGATATTTTCCTCAAGTAAAACTATTAACTATGTAAAATGTAAGTTTTCCACTTACAGAAGACAATCATTTAACATAAAACTTTAGTCCAGATCTGTTTGACAAATTATCAAAAGGTGAAAAGTGTGGCAAATAAAATTATGGCAATTAAAAATAAGGACAAACAATGCAGATATAGAACCAAAACAGCAGCTCCTAAAGGTAAAGCTGAATAAAGTTGATGTTCTGACAGCTGCTTCTTACATAATATTTAATCAGCATTTATTAGGTCTTTAGATTTTCTAATCCAAAAAGGAAGTAGTGACTAAGTCATCAAATAACTGTTGTGGAGTAAAAGTACAATGTTTCCCTCTAGATTGTATTGGAGTAGCATTAGTAACATAATAAACTATACAATATATAAGTGGAAAAGTTTGCATCCTCTTGAAGATTTGATAACTATGACGCCCTGAAAGGCTCTAGAGAGTGTAACGGTGTGTGAAGAGCCAAGCAAAGCTGTATCCACCTAACCTTAGTGCTACTACAGTCTTAATGTGGTAGGGTATAAATAAGCCAATATGTGTAATACATGCAGTATTAAATGAAATAGAGATAAATGCTAAAATAAAATATAAATACAAAAGCATTTAAATAAAGGGGGTGCAATGTAGATCCATATTTAACTGTGCAGGGTCCCTGTTTCAGATGAAGTCATTGCAGCTTTCTGTACTGTAACCTGTTTTTATACATATTATGTACAAACTGCAGAAAACGTTGCATCAGTGTAGACCAAACTAAAACAAAGTAATATTACAGTGACGTTAAGGAGGCCATAACAATTCCAGGCGTGCCTGGAAGAAGAGGAGGTTCAATCACTTGAAAACTGTTTCCATCTTTAATGTGTCTTATAATCTGTGCAAGTTATTTAAAAAATAAAATATTTTAGAGGTAAAAAAAACTTACAATAACATGGTTGCATAAATGTGCACACCCTTAAACTATAGGAGTCTATCAGCATAGGACATATTGTCTTGGGAATCTTTCCCCACTCTTCCTTGCAAAAGCGCTCCAAATCTGTCAGACCAGTCCTCAGGTCCCCACAGACTTTCAATTGGATTCAGGTCCGGGCTCTGGCGGGGCCATTCCAGACTTTGATCCTCCACTGGTGAAGCCATTCTTGTGTTGATTGGAGGAATGCTTTAGGTCATTGTCACGATGAAGTGGATGAAGTCCACTTCATCTCATATTTGGAACTGTTGATAATTCCCTCCACCTTAACTAAATCCCCCATTCCAGCTGAAGAAAAACAGCCCCAAGCATAATGCTGCAGCCACCATGCTTCAATCTGTTCTTTTGGTGATGGGCAGGTTTTTTTTTTTTATGCCAAATATACTTTCTTGAATTAAGACCACAAAGTTAAATATGGTCTCAGACATCAAAACACATGTTCCCACATGCCTTTGTCAGACTTGACATAGGTTTTTGCAGAATTTGGCTGGGTGTGGATATTTTTCTTTGTAAGAAAAGTCTTATGTCATCCCACCCTATCCCAAAGCCCAGACATATGAGGGAGATAACTGTTACATGTAATACGCAACCAGTACGACCTGATAGAAATTCTTCAGCTCCTTTAATGTTGCTGTAGGCCTCTTGGCAGCCTCCTGCACCAGTTTTCTTCTTCTTTTTTTTAAATCAGTGCAGGAGGAATGTCCAGTCACTGTTGTACCATATCTTCTCCACTCGATGATCATCTTCACTGACTGATACTCCTGACTGATACCTTCCAACAACGAGATTTCTTTGGGTCTTTGTAAGCTCTTTGGGGACAATGGCTTTTGCTATAAGAGACAAGTGAGTAAATTCAGAAACCCTCTACAAGAACAGCTAAACTTTATGTGGGCTTAGCCAGAATTTTTACCAGATTCTTAATTTCATTGATGGCGGGTGTGAAGTGACTACTGCTTAACACCAGTTTGAATGCAATTGGTGAATTCTGATCACGGCCACGTCCCTAATTAAAAGAGGTTCTGTACCCTTATGCAGCCTCATGATTTTAGATGAA
Source organism: Channa argus (assembly GCF_033026475.1). Taxonomy (NCBI): domain Eukaryota; kingdom Metazoa; phylum Chordata; class Actinopteri; order Anabantiformes; family Channidae; genus Channa; species Channa argus. The sequence goes on from NC_090205.1 coordinate 25,290,145, forward strand.
TTAAACAGGTTAAATTAAACGTGGAAAAATAATTCTAAAGTGATTTATCTTGGTCTGAATGTTTTACATCTTAAAAACGTGGCCTTTTAATAGGAGTGTGCAGACTTTTTATGTTCACTGAAGAACACAGTGTAAGACAGAAATAGTCACATATTTCATTTGCTGAGGAGCATTGACACAAAAACGTTTAAATTTAAAAGAACTGAGATCTGGATCCATGTTAGAACTGCTGATCCTTTTGATCGTGACATTTTGTCACGTTACAAGCACAAATGTAAATGTATTTTATTGGGATTTTACATGATAGACCAACACAAAGTGGCACATAATTGTGAAGTGAAAGGTAAATGATAAATGGTTTCCAATTTATTTTTATACTTGCGTTTTTCATTTTCAGATGATAGATTGTACAGAGCTCCATGAGATTTTCAAAGATTGGGATATTTTTTAAAACCTAACCCTCCACAGCTTTATCCCTGACCTGTCTGGTGTGTTCCTTGGATTTCATGATGCCGTTTGTTCACTAATGTTCTCTAACAAACCTCTGAGGCCTTCACAGAACAGCTGGATTCATACTGAGATTAAATGACACACAGGTGGACTCTATTTACTAGTTATGTGAATTTTGAAGACAATTGGTTCAACTGGATTTTAGTTAGTGGTATCAGAGTAAAGGGGGCTGAATACAAATAGCACTTTTCAGATATTTACCATTTATCATTCACCTTTCACTTCACAGTTATGTGCCACTTTGTGATGGTCTATCACTTAAATCCCAATAAAATGAATTTACATTTCTGTTTGTAATGTGACAAAACATGAAAAAGTTCAAGGGGTATAACTACTTTTGCAAGGCACTGCATCTTTGGCACATGAAACCAGAGCAGAGATCTGAGAATTGTACGTGTGCTTCATTTTCTCAGTCTTTGTGAAGAATCGAGCAGCACTGTTCTTGCTCAGTCGGAGCTGTCTCAGAGAAAAAAAGCAAAACATGGCTGTACACAATGGCAAGGAAAATAAAGACTGTTTGATCTGTGTTAAAGAGTGTATGCAGCTAGGAGCTGGGATTTAAAAACAGTAGGAACACAAGTTAACAGATTTTCAGGGTTGTGTGCATACTACAAACAACACAATGTGGAAATCTTGCTTCCTCCTGCCTGCAACATGTCCTTATGCGTTAACATTCACCTCAGAGTTCAAACGAGGCAGCTTGGAATTTAGTCAGAGCGATGCTGTCAGGAATAACTAATTTTTACCTGTTTGGGGCAATGCACGGAAGGTCGGTGGATCAATGCCATTAGCAACCTCTAAATATAGTGGCAATTTATCTGATCAATATGGATAATATCACTCTGGAAGTGTTGGACGTACAGCCCACTAACCCAATGGAACAACCGACTGACGCTGCAATTACTCGAGGCACATCGGTAGTGTGAAATGATAGTTTTCCCCTTGAGGACCAGAAATTAATTTCAATCACCTTGGTGCATGCTACACTCTCTCATTACATTCAGCGTTCTGTGGCCATTAAAAGCAGCTGCAGAAAATGAGGACAATTGTGACATTGCACCCCCTTGGGCTTGAAGGTAGAAATAAATGGTCATGCATTGCTGGCGCCAATCTAATTGTTCATTCTCTTGCCTCTTCAGTCGATCCAATAAACTGTGGATGTGAGCAGTACAGTTTTTCTTTTGAGACCCGCAATTTGCCTAATGGCACCTCCAACATTATAAACTCGCTGTTAGACCTGTTTACGAGTCTCGGTTTTTATTATTTCACAACAAAAACATGTCGTTTTATTTTCGAATCACCCGGTATTATATAAAGCAAGAAATTGCTGCCAATAATTGCATTTTTTCCCATTGGTTTGAAACATATGACATACTGTAATAAGGCAGATTATTTGCTTGCTCGAGAGAAATTTCCTTGTTTCGGGAAAAATAATAATCTTACTTTTCTCTAAGTTTTAATATTTTCCTACACATTGTGCATTGCTTCCTCTACAGAGTCAAACTTTATGTTAAATATTGTTGGAAAATTATTTACATGACTATTTAACACAATTACCCATCTACTAATGTATCAGCTTATTTAGTTTTTCATTGGATGTTTCATCTCTATGGGGATGATTGAATTGGAAGGGTTAAGTTGCTCAGACCAACATGTGTCATAATATTTTTGGGTCATGGGCCAAGAACGAACAAAATATCTCTGTGAACCATCAGTTCACAAAGTGAATCCCTCCCTGTGGTCTACCCAAGTACTTTAGGCAAGACTCAGCTAAGAAAGAGCTTCATAGATGTTGTTTGCCCCTGTGTACTGCTGCGCTTCTTTAAGTGTAGCAACAGTTGAGATCACACAGCTTTTACTGAACGGTAAATTGTCATTATCTTACTTTGTTTGGATTCTTCAGCAAGAATGTTGTTATCTAAAGCAATATGTCACCACGGTATAAAGGTGCTCAGGGGCTGAACTGCATCTGCTGTGAGAAACAGTGCAGATAAAAGGCAGATGTCGCATTTTTGAACGGTGAGTGTTTGCCGTGTGCTCACAATGTGCTTGTTTAGGGTTTGACTTTGAGCTTGTGTAATGCTTTGTCGTCTCTTTGTTAGTCCTATCTTTCTGAATTCTCCTGTGTGGGTCAGCATTCATTCTAAACTAAACCCATTTTCCCTCAGACACTGCAAGTCCCTTGGATAGATCAGGGCCTGTGTTTACTAAGTATCTCAGAAAACACCCCTATAGGAATTGTGCTGAAAGTTGACTTAGGACTAAACTATCCCCACTTCAGTGTAGGAAATAAAAGTTATTCATAAATCCTCCTATGCTAGCTTTCAGTGAGGAGTATGACACTTTTTTATGGCGTTTGAAGATGCGAAACATAGTTTGGAGTGACATCTTGGTGTGGAGGATCATAGTTTTAGATACTGGGAAATAAAAAGCTAAAATCAGCCACTTAAAGTGAAAGGTTTATGATGATGAGACAGTTGTTATAAGCTTTAACAAGTATTATAGCAATTACATGTGTGTAGGTGAACTGACAATGTGAAACTAGCCTCATTACTTCAATCTAATTTTTAAAATAAGACTTTGTTTTCTCTCACTTATGAGCTCCCAGGTGTCATTTGTAAAACTGCAAAAGATTGCAGAGTAGAAAGAGAGAGACACACAGAGAGACTTACACAGACAGACAACCATTCACACTCACATTCATCCCTACAGGAGATTTAGAGTCGCCATTTAATCTAACATGCATGTCATTGGAATGTGGGAGGAAAGAGGGGTACATGGAGGAAACCCACACAAGCACAGGTAGAACGTACAAACTCCTCAAGGCCACAGCTGGCTGGTTTACGAACAAGGGACCCTATAGCTGTGAGGCAGCAGTGCTAACCACTCCACCACTGTGCTGCCCATGTAGAGATATTCACGTCTAAAAGATATTCCCCTAATCACAGATTTCTTTTTTGCTAGATTAGTAAGCCTTTTCTGAATTCTCATTTACTGTAATTTCATAACGACAGCTACCAGGCCAGAGCGTAGTGGAGCAGGGAGAGGGTTGGCTGAGTGGAGAACTGTGGATTGATTCTGACTTTCACATGCTTAAGTTGCATGTTGTAGCTTTAACTGGATCAGTTTTTGCATTGTAACCTTAGTTCTGTGAGGGTGTGTGGCTTAAGCCTTCTTCCATCCAAAGCACTGCATTGCATCTTGTTCGGTCAATAAGAATGGAGTCGCCAAAACCTGATACAGTTTTCGCTTAACAATCAAATGTCTAACCTGAACGTGGACACCATAAAGTAAACTGATGAGCCACAACACCATGGTGCACAGGGGTCAGCAAGCTGACCAAGATAGCCAGCTGCTGTGAACAACGTAAAGTGGCTTTGCTCAACATGGCCAAACATGCACATGGAAGTATTTTTTATTGCATTGTTCCCGCATGGAACACACGAAGAATCTCATAGACTTATAGCACTGTAACTGTCACATCCAATGAGCAAACAGCTTGCTTTGGTCTAAATCACAGAGATCAACACAGTGTAACAATTCTGTCTTCAGGGGAGGCCTGGTGTGCAATTTAGGGGCAATCCTCTTGGCACATTAGGGCTCACTGTAGAGAGAGAGAGGGAGACACCCGAGCACCACAGGGAGCTCCCACCACAGGACAGATGGTCAAACAGTCTGGCTCCTGTCGTCTCACTCCCTGCAGAGGGTGTTTCAGGAGCAAATGACTTAATGAAATACACTCACAAAACTAAAATACTGTAAGGAAAGAAATCTCTCATACTGTGACTGCAGCTGTATTAATGACTTTTGTACGTACAAATCTCAAACATTCAAGCCCTCGGAGATGAATAAACACAATAGATCATTCTCTCAAGGGATAACTGGAAACTAAAAACTACACACTGTATAAGAAAATAACTCCTACAACACATTGACCATTAGTTACAGTATAGGCAGCATAACATCTGAGTAGATGGGAGCTTGTTCACTTTTTATATAGTTTGACATATAAGCAAACTGATGTGCTTTTACTGCTGTACCTTGTGAGTCAGCAAAAGCCTGCGGTTTTGTAGCTGTTTTATGATATTTGACAAGTGGCAGTGTTTCATCATTTTAGATATATATATATTGTTTCAGGCAGATGTCAGAAATTCAACAACGTGGCTTACTGCTTACAGACATGAGGATGAATCCAGCTGTCAGCTTTTTGTGTAGTGCTGGCTGTAATCTACATGATGAAGTCATGAGAAAAATCCTTGATTTTGGCTCTTACTTAACCACTGACATCTGCATTGTTTGTTTGTTGCACACATTTTCTAAGCGCCTCCGATTTTGCAGAACCATAGGAAGCGGAAAGCAAACAACAAGTCAGGAGACACGATGGACCAACACATTCTCAGAAATTGACGCTTCCTAAGGCATCGAATTTTGCATCTTTGTACATCATTTGATGGATCATATTGATGCTACAGATACCCTTGGGCGTTAGTATTGGAGGCTCCAAGACTATGCATCGATTTCCCTAAGTTAATTCAAGAGCATATTTCCATAGTCCACTTTTTGGCTTTAGATTTTATTGAATCGATTTAGGCGTCAAATATTGAAAGCGTCTGGGTTTCTATTTCACTACACTGAAAGCTCAGAGCGTCAATGACTAATGCGAAAAAAAGACACCTTAAGCGTCAGCATGTAACACAGAAGGGACTGGAAGAAGCAAAGCTTTTTGATGGCTGCGCTTGATGGTCTGCATGAATTTGATAATTTCCAATTAAGAATTAGGAAAAATCCAGTAGACAGGGATAAATTATAAAAAAAAATTCGGTAATTTTCACTGCTTGAATATCTCAGATCTTCAAGTGCTCACATCTTTTGGTGTCAGTGGCCTATGAGCTGAAGGGTTTATCTAAGCCTGGCTCTGTAAAGGAGATCATTATAAATGCAGTTTTTTCTTTTTACTCTCTTTCTTTTTCCATGGAGATTAAAATATATATATATTTTAAAGGTGTGCAACCAAGAGAAGCTAGGAATCAGTCAAACACAGGCCATACGTAGCAATTCAGTTATTCTGTAGATTTAAGTTAAACTATTTAGAGCTTTTTTTTGTTTAAGGAATACAGCACAAAGAAAACTAGAAATGAATTATGTGCCCTAAACCAAATCTGCTGTCCAAATCTGCCCCAGAGGCTGCTGCATGCATGTTGTTCTGGCCATGGGCCTGCAGTTTAAGGATGCAGAAATTAAATTAAATGCTTTAAACCTTTAACTGTTGCCTTTGGCATCTTGGAATATAGTTTCTGAGCAGAGCCATAGGATACTGTACACAGAGTCCAGTGCAGTAGTCAGACTTCTCCTTTTCTGCAGACTTGAACTTTTGCTGTTTCTTCCTTAATAACAGCATCTTTTTCTCTCACTCTACCTCTCCCTGTTTCTATCAACCTAAAACAGAATTTTGAAAAAAATAATAAAACTTTTCCAAATCACAATCATATAAAAAAAGTGTTCTACTTATATTCCAACAGCTTTTATTTTAAAAGCCTCATCAGAGATTAAATTGGCACATAGAACAGGTGTTCCAGCAAACTGCTGATTGATTCCGACTCATTATCATGGCTCACAGAGTCAGTGGATTTACTTGCACTATAATAAATGTTCTTATGTAACACTGTTGGGATATTTTCAGCGTTACCTTAGGCATTATGCAACGCTCAGTTTTTGCAGCCAGGATATCTGATGTGGCAACATTACAGGTGAAGATTACGATTTTTTTTTTCCCCATTTTACTTTATTTTCACTCCTCCAGCCTTCTTCTGATTAGGGTTTAAATTTCAAACTGAACACCTGCAGCAGCAAGTGCCTCTGTCAATATTCATGTTGTTTTCTGGATTGTTTGTTGTATTGTTTTTTAATTTTTTCTTTTTTTTTTTTTTTACACAAAAATCAATGTGTTTTCAAGCTGTCAAATTTTATTTACCGTTATTTTAACTTGTTAGAGATGAGGCTGCTCTGATGTGTATGATTTTTACTCTATTTGTCTGCAGATTTTTACAAATACCCCTTTGAAATACTCTACCTTTCATCTGAAAATGTTCAAGGCCAACAAATTTTGAATTAAGGTAATATTTTAAAAAGTTGCTGATAAAGACACGTATATGTTTGGAGAAAAAAAGATTAATTCTTCAGTTACGAGCAAGTATTTGACCTTTCTCACTTCCCTTTCAAACTGCTGAAAGCAGCACAGGCATTAATTGAGGGGCCCTCATAAAGATTTTTTTTTTTTTCGAAGTGGTGCATTGTTTTCACACACAACATTCTCAAGAAACCAGCCAACTTTCCAAACTAGGTCACACTGACAGTTTCCCCAGAACAAATTAATTATTCTCTGCTGTCATTAAAACTTTGTGCATTGCAAAATTAAAAACTGCAACTATGATAATTTTTCTTTTCATAGATTTAGAAATGAGTCACTGGCAAAACACAGCAGTACATCTGAATACCCGATGAGTTGCTGAATTATTCCTGACTAATCTCATGAGAGAGATGTTTGCACAGTATTTCTACCCTCTATGCACTGTTGACACATGTCAATACTGTGTCATACAGATAAACCAGTCTTGTATACATACTGTCTAATTTTTTCTATGTTTAATCTCAGCCAATTCTGAGGGATGTTGAGAGTGAATTTAATTGACAATTTTATCAATATTTTTCTAAACATCTCCTTCCTTGCTTGTCTTCCACCACTTTTTACTGTTAATCGGTGCTGTTAACAACACATCTTTACAGCTTGAAGTACTGAGGTGTCTGAGGGTAAAGGGAGGAAAAAAAGTAAAAGTAGAAATATATTAAAAAAAGAACAAAGATGTATCTGCAAGCTCTTCAAACTTAGAGTACTGACTCATGTGGACACACCACAGACTGGGCCGAATCAGGTTAAACCTAGGGGACAGTATCAGGATCAAAGTGGCTGAGATCCAGACCTCTGGAGCTCAACAGGCCTAGATCTTAGTCCTAAAGAATAGGTGCTTTTCTTGCTCTTTGCTGTTTCTCTAAATGGAGAAAAATTGATTAATAATTAGACAGTGTTAGCTGCCAGAAATTTCATCTATTACAGAGTGCGAATCTGGGTCAGGCAGAGTGGGGCCAACAACAGAATGATTTGGAAAGAGTATTGAGTGTGTAATGAGCTGTCTTGTTGTGTGTTTTTTTTTTTTTTGGTGGTATTGCTGGTAGTATTACAACATTATGAGATTTTCACAATGTGATAATAATCTAACATATTTACGTGGTACAAATATATAATGTTACACCATTATTATTATTATTAATATTAGTAGTAGTAGCAGCAGCAGCAGCAGCAGCAGCGGCAGCAACATTATTAGTATTACTATACATCAGTGAGGGATTACATTATAACCACCTGTGCAATTTAATGCAATCCAATAGTTTCTACTTTTACAAGGTAATAGTTTCTCAGTTTTTAGGTTGAAACTGTCTGGTGAAATATTTACTATGTGTTTGTTATTGAGGTCAAAGTGGGTAGTGGATTCATACTGGAGTTGTTCTAATGTTTTGTCAGCCCTATTTAAAATGAATAAGGTGGCCAAAACTTTACAACCACTTCTTCTTATAATGCAGTCGAGAGTGACTCCACTACTCACTTTGACCTCATAGTAGAATTATCACCTTTCTGATAGTTTCTAAAAACTGAGAAATGTTACCCTTGAGGCAGGAGCTCATTACTCCTGCATTGATGTGAAAGCAGGATGAATGGCTGAGGTGGAGCTGACTTTAAACGATTTTCTATCCAACTGCAACTAATGATTATTTTCATCATGGATTAATCTGCTGATTATTCTCTCCAATAATCAATCGAGGGATTGAAATCGGTCTTGAGTTGCCACTTTCCGCCCTGCATACGTGCATGTGGAGCCTCTTGTCGAGTCTGACAGGCCCAGGTGAGATTCTCCATTCAGCCACATCATTTTTCAGCAACCTACTAGTAATATGAAATTTTACGTAGCATGATAACCATCAATTTTCTTACCATGCTTTACATACCATGTTACAGGTATACTGCTACAACCCAATGGAAAAAAATGAATAAAGGGAATCGAGCTAGATGGCAGTTGTACAAAGTGCTTTACACCATATACTAAGGTTTACGATCCTGTGATTAGAATGAGTCAACAAAAACTCTGGCTTTACCCATCCAATAAATAAATAAAAGCATTCACCAATGTCTTTCCCACTTATGATGCAAAGAGGGAAGAATTACTTCACCTCAGCTAACTTTTGACATTTCTACGATTTTTGAGATAGAATTAGATGTAATGGTATATGAGGTCTGTCTTCTCAGAACAAAGTGTAACTAAAGCAGATAATGAGTCATGTTTAACTCATTAGATGAACCAGATGGTCCCTAAACCACTGGATTGGCACCGTGTAAAAAAAGTACTTTTCAACCGCTTGATTTTTGCATCCAATCAGAAGATCAGTGTCTTTGACACACTGATACAGTGCAGGTTATTACCATGGTTATATTTAATCTGTTTAATTTGTTATCCATCCGTATATGTGCTTAAATTGTTATAATTACTGATGTTAGAATATTAATTTGAATTGTTGTTAGGTGCTCTTGACTGTGAATTTCTGTTATACGTTGTGACAAGCATGACAAATGACTTTTTGCACTAAGCTCTATATTGTGGTTTACAAATAGTCGACCACAATGGTTTCACACAGCTACACTCTACCTCTTTCTTCAGATTATGTTTTCTGCTGTTACACTTCCTTTCCAGCTGGCTGAGCAGTATCTCTCTGCAACAAACCAGAAGAGACACAGATATTTGTGTGTGTTGCACACATAAGCCCACGTGCACAAATCTTGTTTTTTTTTTTCATACCTGTCAATTATGATTATACCTAATAAGACACAGATGCTTTCTTATCAGCCCAGTTGTTCAGAGAAGGAGTGATTTGAATATGTCAGCCACTGGAACAGAGGTGCCTCCTCTCCATTTGTTAACAGCAATTGTCAGCCCATAAAATGTTTTCCACAACAGAGCTGTTGTTTTTGGCCAGTGGGGGAGAACGTGTGAAAGCCTTTCATAGATAATGGGATGGTGGAATGTTTCTGAAATGTGCTTAAATCACAAATTTGGCCAGAAAAGAAATTTGAAAAAGGGTTTAGACTCTCCTGTTGATTGCTTTTGGTGCCTCTCTTGGTGCATATAGAAAATGCTTTTACCTCAAAAATATTGTTTCAACTAAATGCAAAGCCTGGAAACAGGACTAGAAAATTAAAAAATAGCAGGAAAACAATTTTATATGTTTCATATCTGAACAGCTCAATATTTTATGAAGTGTAAAATAAACCATCTGAATATGTGCAATTAAAACAAATGAAACTGACACAATTAATCCAGTATTATCTATAAGTATATGGGGCGCTGGTGGCTCAATGGGTAGAGTATCGGGTTGGGATGCAGAAGGCTGCAGGATTGAATCCCACCCCACCAGGTGTGGCCCCACCCAGCCACCAGGGGCCACCTTGGTGCCGGTCCCGAGCAGGGATAAAATTTGAGGGTTGCGGCAGGAAGGGCGTCTGCCGTAAAACTCATGCCAAATCAACGTGCCACTGTGGTGACCCCTGAAAGTGGCAAAATAAAAGCCATGGATCATATTAGCTATGAGTATGGATGCTTCTATTTAGATCCAAATGAGAGGCATATGGCTAAAACTAGAATCACCGCTATAGAGTTATATACCTCTGCTAACCTCTCAATGTGCATTTTACATGCATGTCTGTTATGTCTGTCATATTCTAATCATGCATCCAAGTGGTTATTTGTATCAAATGCATTGAAAAAAAGCATTCATGAGAATAGGACACACTTGAGACCTTCACCTTTGAACAGCAGAATCGAAGCAGTTTAAGTTCAAGTGGATGCTTATGCCAAATTTGAAGAAATTTCCTCAAAATGTTGTCTTCACAAGAATGGGACAGCTAGACAGGACAGACATTAGGTCACAGTCAATACTCTGCACTTATATAGTGCTTTTCTATCGAACCAAAGCACTTTACACTGCTTCACATTCACACTCACAATCACACACGCACACACCAATGGGGGAGCTGCTATGCAGCTGGCCAACGCTCACCGGGAGCAACTAAGTTGGGGTTTAGTGTCTTGCTCAAGGACACTTCGACATGTGACAGGAGGAGCCGGGGATCGAAATCAGCAGGTGGACCACCGCTTTACCTTCTGGCGCCACAGTCACCACAATCTAATCAGTTCATCCCAGAATCCAAGTGTCAGTTTTGAAGACATTTCCTCAAGGCATTCTTGACATAGCTTGTTCACAAGAATGGGGCACACAGAGATCCTTAAAACATAAAGCCTCCAGCCATGGCTGTCACCTATGCATAAAAACAGCAGGAAGAGATTATCATGATGGTGTGGAACTGTTTGCACTAATTTACTTTAAATCAGGCTCTGCTAAAAGTTACAAGCTGAGACATGTTGGTCTGGCAATGAAGTTCTTCTTTACACTGCGCTAGACGTGTTGTTTTTCTATGCACATTGGCAGTGGATGAAGTTGGGACCATCCGGGTCTGTTTTAAATTTGGCCCACAGATTGTGCATCCAAGTGTGGCTCCAGGTGAGCCTTCTGAACTTATCTGCAGGTATCTGAGGACACATGAGTTTTTGGAAGATCCAGGCCAAACGTACTTTTGCCACCACTGTTCACATTCTGGTCACAGCAGTTTCCTGCAAATAATTTTGTGGTATAGAGTGTTTCATGTTGTGCTAAAGTTCTGTACACTTTCCTTATCTTCTTCACACACACACACACACACACACACACACACACACACACACACACACACACACACACACACACGCCTTCTCATAAACAACACTGATTATGTTAAGCCTTCACTAGCAGCTCTGCACTGCCTCACATACCACCCGTATTCTCCATCCATTTGGTCCTTCTTAATCTGTGCAGCTTCTCTGTATCTATATCTGGTTAAGCTTTGGTTTTCACACTTGCTGTGCAAGCCCAATGTCAAAACCCCACACCTGACAGATGTTATTTGCTGTTGTCAATGGATGTCCTGCATCTAGTAATGAAGGAGAGTGAAAAGAAAAGATCTGAGGTGCAGATGGAGAAAGGACTGCAGAAGCAGCTGTTTAATGTGCTGCAGCACTGCCTCATTATGCTAATCCTCCTAAAGAGCCTCCATAGGATGCAGACATGCATGAGACTGAATTGGCTTTGAAGAACAGAACATGTTTAGGGAATGAATCTACAGAGACTGTGTTTCCCTCTCTGCTTAAATATGTGTGCACATCAAAGAAGGTGGATATATGAACACAGTTTCTCCCTTTTTCACCCTCTTTTTTATTTGTTTTTGAAAAATTCAACACTGAGGCATCAGATGGTAAAACAAAAAATAGGACATGACAGCACATGTTTGAGAAATACTGTGTTGTCACATCCTTTGAAATACTGTACATACTACTGCAGATAAGAGTCATTCTTATAGTTTCACAACATGGTTATTATAGAAATCCAGGGTGGTTTAATGAAGATTCAAATCAAAATCACTTACAGACAAAAAAAATGTTCTCCCTTTATTATAATGATGAAGGCAATATGTATGAAACTATTTAACAGGACTCCCCAAACTAGAATATGAATCTGCATATTTTTGTCCAAAGCCAACCTGAGTTTGATGAGAGAACCTGACCCTTAGCAGACAAGCATATTGTATTTTATGTTCAAACCTGACTCAAACCAGAGGCAGCTAAGTTTGTGGAGTGTTTGCATGGTGCAGTTTGTGCACACTTCCTGCTTGGAAGACCTAGAGGTCAAAACGTCAGTCTCGTTTAAGTACCCAGCAAATCTATTACTTTATTGTGATCATATTTTGAAGAGTCCACCTGAACTGAACTAGAATGTGATTTCTAATTCTTTAGTCGAAATCAAACACATACCCTTTAGTACCAACAGGTCCTGCTGGGTTTGATTTGGGTATCCACCCTCTACCTTGAAATACAGATGAGGTTTATTTTAATTCATGTTTTAAAAAGGAAATTGCAGGTTTTATGTCTGTAAATAACTTCATCGTCATGTAATGTCTACAGTATAGCAAAGGGGGAGTACACAGACAGAGCTGGTGCAGAAATACAAGTACACATGGCTGCACAATGTGAAAGCAAACCTGGAAACCAGAAAACTCTTTAGGCTGTTACACCAAGTGAGCATTTTTCAGTCAACTGACTTGGTGACATGTTTGATTTCAGAGAGTCCAGCTCTCAGAACATATCTATGGTTTGCTGTCAGTCACATGATAGAAACAGGCCCACTTGGTTACTGCAAATTCTTTAAACAATGTCTATTCACAAATAGGCTTAATTAGACATTACACACACACACTGTACTTTGGAGCTTGCAGGGGGAAGTTCAATGCGCTGTCCAACAAATTGAGACCTTTTACTTCTCACATAGAGCTCCTGAAGATTATGACTAGTGAGGTCCATACAAACTAGCATAAAACCTACACAGCGTACAGTGTTTTTACAATAAGTAATTCTATTTTATTATATAATATATTTTAATGTTAATTTGGCCTAAAGTCCTCTGCAAAACACAGCCTGAAAAGTAACACTATTTATTCATATCTTGTGGTTATATAATCACATGGGCACAATCACGACTAGATTAATCGTGCTGGACTGTAACTGTGGTAAACTAACAACCTGACCAGAGCATATTTTGTTTAGTTCCCTGCAACAAAGATGCTTGAAAAGAACTAGGTCATACGATGCATTGTCTAACCACTTGAGAAATAAAAACTGTTTCTTGCTGGACTGAGCAGATTACACATTATTCATTTAAATATGAGAAAACAGGCACACACACACATTAGGAAACCATGCCTTGAAGATACTCATAGGCTTGCTCAAAATGGACAATATTGTGAAGACAGAAATTCAATCCCAAGCTCTTGTTTCTCAAATCCTTGCTTCTTTCCCCTCCCCGCCTCGGCACAGCTGGACAAAGACAGCGTGAACTCAGTATGAACACTGAGTTGGTGTATCAGAAAATTACATGCTAAGCAGAGGCAGCTCCTGCTGGTGTCAGAAAGGTTTTGGAAATGAGGGGAGGAGGGGTGTCCAAATCCATTTGTCTTCTAAAGCTGATATGTAAATCAGCATCTTCAATATATATATTTATTTTTATTTTTATTTTTTGGTTCTTCTGAATTTCCTCAATACTTTGTATCAGATAGAGAAGATTGCTTTTGCTTTAAACAAGTGCACCACAACAAAGCCATTAAATAGAGTAGTTTCTCAGACATTTATAAATCACTATCTTCTTGATGGAGGGGCCTCTTTATACCTGAAAGATCTATGATGTCATTTGTGGAATGTCACATAAAAGCTCTTCCTCAGGGCATATACAGTCAAGGCTACTAATAGATCCAGACCTTGTGTGATGGAAGCTCTGCTGGAGGACAGACAAATAGTGAGGGGTTGCACATTAGCCACAGGTTATGTTTGCATTGGGCTCCGAGCATTAGCGCGCTTTAAATCATTAACAGTAACATGGGAAAAAAGGCTCAGTGCAATTTAATAACTCAACTGATTTTTAGGTTCCAAGGCAAACTAGATAAAAGCATCTGTCGATCTTTCTCAAAGATTAATGCAGATTTTGCATGTTTCTATTAATGAACACGAACATATTATCTCCAATGCAGAATTAGTATGGCTATAATTACAGGTTACAGCCAAGTCTTAATTGATGTTTACTGTGTATGTGGAATTATTCAAAGTTTTTGACAAATAAGCCAATATTATACTTTTAAAAAGATAAAGCAACCGAAAATACATAATTGAAATTGCTTTTAATTACACAACAACAACTGCAATTACAAATACAATAAAGTCATTTTGAGGGAGCTCAGTGTTAACCGGCAGTAAGTATATAATTTTTTTAACAAATAGTTTTTAATGAACTATCATTTTATTGGAAGCAAGAATAAAGTATATTTTGAAAAACTATTACTTAATATACAGTATGTTAAATAATTATGTATTGTACATTACCAGAATTTGTATGTGAATAGCGAATGAGTTTTATTACGTGTGAACAACAACAGTTACGGCTTGAAGGGATACAGTGTGTTTTGAGATGCCAGGTGTGTTTGTATCCACCGTTCTCAATGGCAAATACGTCTGTGTTTATCCTTTCATATCTGACATTAATTAGTGACCTCGAAACAGCAGCTGAAAATCTATTTAGTTGCCGTTCTGGAACTTTTTATCATATAATAGGCTCTTCATCATCCTGTGGAGTTCAGTTGTTATGGAATTGAAGATTAAACAGCATTGAACAAACAATCTAACCTCAAGATCTGATCAACTTTGTTTTCTATTCTATTCATATCTGTGCTAGATGATAATTTACCAACAGAAATCATAAACATAATTAGTTATCAAACAACGTTACTGCTGCTCATGTAAAGATACGTAAATTGAATCGTTCTGAACAAGGTATTGCATAAAGGACAGTGGGAGATAAAAACTGAAAATTATACTAAGCAATTTGAGCCACAGAATAAAAATATAAACCTAAAAATATGCACAGTTTGTTATGATTAAATTTCAAATGCAGATATACTTATTATTATATAATAGTCCACCATTGTGATTTTGCCACTTGTTTCTCTGTCACTTTTTTTTACCCTTTTTAGAAATGTATCGTTAGATGCTATTATGTATTTGATTATTTATATACTAAAATTGGAAATTGTCTTGCTGGACTAAAGGTTTTTTGTCTCATCACAGTCCTTAGACATTGTGAACCTTAGTTTAGTCATATAACGCACACATAACGATTCACTATCCCAACCCCTTGATTTTACCTGCTAACTGCACTGCTCATATAATACATTTGAAAAATCCCTGCTAAAAAGGCTGAGCTTTCACCAGATTTATGCTACTGTCACAGCCTTAAGCATTTATACTATATCACACTGACAAGTCTACTGCAGCAACACAGACATAAATTGTTCATGTTGATTTAGAGCTACAGGAGCAATTAGTTGCAATAAATCGGTATTTCCAGTAGAGAGCAGCCTCACACTGAGCAAAAGTGATGGGAACAGTTTCACGCCATTGTAGACATGAGATTGGGAACAGGCGGATGTAGAAAAGATCGCGAAATAGCCCCACGTCATAATAAATCCTTTGAGAAATATGCATCATATGTAACATGTATATCAGCTGACCTAGAATCTGTCTAGAAAGGTTTGTGAAGCTGTGATTATTTTTAAAACGTAGATGATGCACTGTCAGGGTATTAACGGACTGCTTTCTTTGCCCAGCTGCAGATCAAAATAGAACCGCAGAGCAGAGAGTTATTTTACTTACAGCTTATCAGCTTTGTCATGACCATCCAGAGCCAGATCTGACACTCATGAGCCTGTTTCATGTTGAGTTTCTCATCTCTGCAATGCTGCTTCAGAGAGGAAAAGAAAGAAGTCAACTATTGCTTCTAAAAAAGTTGTTTACAGACAGAGATATTCAAACTTGGTAGTGGAGGGAAGGAGATAGTTTCAGACTGTAACAGTGGTCGGCTCACACGTAAGATGTGCTTAGAAGAGCATATCAGCCGTTCGTCAGTTGGAAGATTGAGTTTGGCATTTGAACCTCGATTGCCCCCCCACCCCCCACCCATCACTTTGCCCTCTCTCTCACATATCTTCACCGGAAAGCTTAAATTCATTGGCAAGAGATATCAAAGGCTGCATTCAAGAGATAGCCCTATCTATAAATTCATCCAAAGCCCACCACCTCTCTCCAGGGGGCAGGCTTGGAGTTCTCCAAGCTCAATCACACTGGCTTCATGCAGATCATGTTACTGCCAAATCTGATAGGAATACTAAAGTCAAGGGAAGCCAGGCAGTAAAGGGATGACTCAGCTATGCTTTTGTTTCGTTTTTTTCCTGCTGAGGGATTAGGTGCGGCACACATGTCCATCGATGGACATTTGGTTGTGAAGAGACACCCAGGAGTTGTAGAAACATTCCCTGAATATTGTCTCTCCCTCCTCTTGTTATGTAAAGCAAATAAGCCTAGTGGCGATAAACTGGATGTCAATGGAGAACACTAGGGTCCCTGCTCATTCATTTATTATAGATAATAACTCACCAGACGACTGGGACATTCTGATTATTACTCACAATAAGACATTACACAGTAGTAGAAGAAAGCAGAAATAAGAATGCGTTTTGTAAGCGCTCCAGGATAAAAGTTTTAACAGTTTAATATTTATTAAAGTGAGGAAACTCCTCATGCAACAAAACAACATGTCACAAACAGTAAAGGTTGAATCAAATGACTGTGTGTGCTGTGTAAAGATCAATAGTAGCAATCACCCCAGCTCTATGCAGCTTTCAGCCACTTGCAGCTCAATGTTTTGGTTCACTGGTCTGCATGGTTCTTGAGTCTCAGCCATTCACACACACACACACACACACACTGATTATGCACTACTGCAAAAACTTGTCAAAGAGCCAAAGTAATCAAGTGGCTGGTGAAGGAAACTGAACATTAACAAGTTAAAAGGAGTCTGATATTTTCTTCAGGAGTTGGTGAACTGTACCAGGGCTAGAAAACAAGTCAATACTGGCATTATTCTTGTCAGGTAGTGAGGAAGAAAACTCTGAGAGGACACTAATATTACTTTTTTCTGTTGAATGTATAAGTTAGTGAAGTGTTTGTTAACAGCTTGGCAATGATAAAGTAGATTAAGTGTATAATGAGCTGGTATTTTAACCTGCCATCAATTATTATTAAGACCACTTCGGCAGTGGAAACAAGATGGCAACACAACATTGACAAATCACCTTGAAAAGGAAGCTTGTCTCCTTAAAATTGCATTTCCATGCAAATAACCTGCAAAAGCAAATAGATTTTGTAGGGAGCGCAAAGCAACCGGATTATGTTTTCTGTTACCATAATGAGGAAATGTTGACAATCGATGTAAGCGACAACAACGTGACACTGAAGGGTTGGAGGTGTGGAAAAAATTGTTGTCTGACTTGATGAAAAAACTTTTTAAGTCACTTCACACACCACATTGTTATTTATGGTGATTAAAAACCACAAGCCTCCGTTTTGGTGCCCCAACTTAACCACACTCAGGACTCTGGAGTCGAAATCAAGTCTGTGGTTTTGGAATCCTCTGTATACCCACCATCCTCTTGCGACTCATGGTCTGTTAAATAAATGCTATAATGCTAATCCTATAAAAACATAATTGCGGCTGCAGTTTGACTTGACTTTGACTTATGCTTGGGAGCATGGAATGGGTGTGTTCTCTATGCTCCATTTATCTATCTATTTACTCCTCAGACCTGTTTGTCCATCCATGTCTACAGTGCCTATCATCAAGCCAGGATGATCAGTGTAAGTTAGTATTTTACACTCCTCCAGCACTACCGTTTTGAATTTCAACTGACAGAAACACTTTAGGTTTGTTAGTTTGCTTCCTTTCTCAAAGAAACTCCTCTTGTTAGCAATCAAGTGCACTTTATGATTCTGACACTGGACTGCACTTATAGAGCTCATGTAAAGCCAGGACATTGCTATAGTAGTAAAAAAAAAATAAAAAAAATGTGTGTTATTTTTGAGAGGATAGGCATCTACTGTGAATTTTCAGCCACATACTTAACCTCAGCAAGATTGAGGAGGAACTAAAGAAATAAAATAAAATGCCTCTCTTAATTCATGCTTCTGAATGTACAGTGCCTTACAAAAGTATTCATACCCCTTCAACTTTTCAACATTTTGTCACCACAAACTGTATTTTATTGGAGATTTATGTGATGGAGCAACACAAAGTAGCACATATTTGTGAACTGAAAAGAAACTGTGTGCCACACTTTTCATTTTTAAAATTTGTTTCAACCCATTTATCATTTTCCTTTCACTTCAATTATCTACAACTTTGTGTTGGTCTATCACAAAAAAATCCCAATAAAAGACATTTACATTTGTGGATGTAACATGACCATGTGGAAAATTTGAAGGGGTATATTTTCTTAAGGCATTGTTTCTATATTACCCTGCACCCTCATTACATTCATCAGCTCTTTTTCATCTCCCACATGAAACAGGAGAACAACTCAGCCTAACAAACTATAATTAAAATCCACTTTATGAGTCCAACTATCCTCTTTGATCAGCACACAGACCCTCGAAGTGGGACCACATCAGCCATTTGTTTACACCTTTATTGTCTTTTGGGTCACCACTTTCACTGGTTTATTATTCAGACCTCATCTGTATGATCCCTGACATATTTATTTCCATAGCCGTATAAGGTCATTCATTTGCTGCCGCAAATTGAATACCTACTCAGAAAAAATATATTTACTGGGGCTGCCACTCCACCTGGTGCCCACTGACATTATCAAAATCAAATGGGCAACGATATCCTCCATGAAATATCAAAGGGACCACCAGGGTTTTTGTCTCATATGTATGGAAATGTATGTTTTCTGCAGTGAAGGTTATTGTCTGGGAGCCACTTCCTCCTCTGTCTTATTCACCTGAAAACTACAGTAGTGTCGCTGAGACAGAACATCATGTGTTCTATTAAAACAACTTATGGGCAGTTTTTTCTTTTTCAAAAATGTAAGGAGAAAACCTTTCTAACAAATTAAATGTTCTTCCAAATGTTATTCAAGCAGTCACATTAGAAATATGTGTTCCACAGCCACAACTGTCTCCAGCCTTTTCCGTTAGTCTAAAAAGCAGGCATTTACTGCTAAATTGCTGCATGTCTGATTTGAAATTCATATGTACCACCAGAATGGTTCTACTATTTTGGATTTGCTTAGAATAACACATTTTATGCTTTTTGAATAATCCAGAGGACAGGCAACATTAGAGATGGACTTGTTTATGTTAAACTGCTGTCAGTACAAAATCAACAATTTATGCTGCTGCTTTAGAATAAAAGCCATTAAATCTAAGGAAAGTATTATGTCCTCTATGGAAACAGGAATTGTACTGTAAAGGCATAGCTGACTGACAGCAAACACATTATTATGACAGCATTACTGTACAGAAACGGGTACAGTAACAAGTACTGAGGACTGCATGTATTTACTGTAAACGATGGATGAGAAAACAAATGCACTGGTTGACATTATGCATAGCTTTACTGATGCAGAACCAGAAACAAGAACAGGAAATGGGCCAACAAAGGGGATGGAGGTAACAAGACTTTAAGGCAAGTCTACAGTCAGTGCTGTGAGGCGCTGTTTAGAACTATAGCTTTGAGATAAAATAGGGTTAAATCAACAAATCATCCAAAGCTAACCTGGTATAACAATTGATTTGTTCATGTTAGGTTGGTGTGCTAGCATTTGCTAATTAGCAGTAAAGACAAAATACTGCTGGGGTTAATGGAAATGTAAATTTCCAGGTCTTTCCATTGACTAAGGTTTTGGAGAAAACATCTTCAGCAAAATGATATTTAGAGTTAGAATGTGAGTGTAGGGAGGAGGTTTAGTTGATTCAAGAAGCCCAGGACTTACCCACAGAAGCCCCAAATTAACATGGAATGCTATTTCCCTGTATTTCAAGAAAGAATTTTCCATTAGGATGCAGCCTGAAATTGGCAAAGAAAAAACAATCATAAAAGTTTTGTTTTTAACAAGCTGGACAAGCAATGGACTACAGTTTGTAAATGTTTTGGAAAGTATTCTACATAAACTATACTGCCAAAAGTATTCGCTCACCTGCCTTTGGACCCATGTGAACTTTAGTGACATCCCATTCTTAATCCATAGGGTTTATTATAATGTCGGCCCACCCTTTACAGCTATAACAGCTTCAACTCTTCTGTGAAGGCTTTCCACGAGGTTTAGGAGTGTGTTTATGAAATACATAATACACAGTGCTCGCAGTCTTCACTCTAATTCATCCCAAAGGTTTCTATCGGGTTGAGGTCAGGACTCTGTGCAGGCCAGTCAAGTTCTTCCACACCAAACTCACTCCTCCATGTCTTTATGGACCTTGCTTTGTGCACTGGCGTGCAGTCATGTTGGAACAGGAAGGGGCCATCCCCAAAGTGTTCCCACAAAGTTGGGAGCATGGAATTGTCCAAAATCTCTTGGTATACTGAAAGCATTCAGAGTTCCTCTCACTGGAACTAAGGGGCCACGTCCAGCTTCTGAAAACCAACCCCACACCATAATCCCCCCTCCACCAAACTTCAGAGTTGGCACAATGCAGTCAGATAAGTACCGTTCTCCTGGCAACTGCCAAACCCAGACTTGTCCATCAGATTGCCAGATGGTGAAGCGTGATTCATCACTCCAGAGAACGCGTCTCCACTGCTCTAGAGTCCAGCTGCGGCCACCACTATGCGCCTCAGCATCCGCTGACCCCCGCTCTGTCATTTTACGTGGCCTACCACTTCGTGGCTGATTTGCTGTCATTCCCAATCGCTTCCACTTTGTTATAATACCACTGACTGTGGAATATTTAGTAGCGAGGAAATTTCCCAACTGGACTTGTTGCACAGGTGGCATCCTATCACAGCACCACGCTGGACTTCACTGAGCTCCTGAGAGCAGCCCATTCTTTCACAAATGTTTGTAGGAGCAGTCTGCAGGACTAGGTGCTTCATTTTATACACCTGTGGCCATGGAAGTGATTGGAACACCTGAATTCAATTATTTGGATGGGTGAGCGAATACTTTTGGCAATATAGTGTATATGGATGTGTACTATTTTGCTTTTATTTTAAATATTTGGATATGATGGATATTATCTACATTATTTTATTTTTTGTTAGGATATTTGTAATGTGGTCTTTGTCCTGTGACTCAACACATTGTAAAAGTGATATTGTTCACTTTCTAAATGTGTTGATGTGAACAGGCGGGGTTTTCATATTATGCCTGATGAAGGTCTAAGAAACCTAAATGTGAATGAAAAAATAAGATGTACTAGTAAGAGACGCCTACCTGCTGCCATAGGGGCCAAACCTTCATAGTCCTTTAATTTGTAACATTAATTGGGGGCTTTATAAATGGAAAAACAAGAAGATGGGTGAACAATGATATATATGTAGTTATATACTAACAGATTGTATTTTACCTGATCCAATACAGATACTGTATCAGCAGTACATCATTAAGCAGGAAGGACTCAAGAATGTGGTTGTTATTCTGTTTCCCTGTGCTTACTCATGGACTAATAAGTCCCTCCAGGATTTCACGGCCCCCCTTATTTTAATAAACAGACTAATCCCGATTTCACAACAGCAAAAAAAAAAAAAGAAAAAAAAAAAGAAGATTTTATGATGTTTAAAATTCCACAGGGAATCAGCTAAAGTAATTGTTGTGATTTCAACAACGCAAATTCCTTGGAGGGACTGACTAATTATACCGTCTGACTGATTCATATTAGTGTGTGTTCTCTGGTACCCCATTCAATTACTTATCTACTAGATGGTCCTCAATTTGGAGTTATTCACGAACTACTCAGCAAGTGTTTAGGAATTATCAGGTCATTCCTGATTTCTTCCATGGTACAGTAACTGTTCACATTTGTATTTTGCACACGGAGATTTGAGCACTGGTCCATGGACAATGTTAGAAAGGTAGTAGTAGTCTAAGACTTAACAGTATGTGAAACCCCCATTCATCCGTTTGCCCGCTGATGAATACACACTGACACTGTGGATGTGCACATGCTTCATTCTACAATGTGGAATTTGTACAGGGACGTATTCTTCATATGCTCACTAAAAAACATGATAGATAAACTTTGGACAGCAACAACAGCTCTCCTTGTTTTCTTTGTATACACAATACAGTTAATACTGAAAGGAGTGACTTCCTGTAAAATGGAAGTACTTCTGGTCCCAGTGGGAATCAACACCACACTCAGCACTCAGCATTAAGCTGCTCTTGTCTTATTGTTTTGGTTTGCTGGCCAGCATGATTAAGTCCCACAGGCCTTCACTGATTCATCACTCACCCACTAAAGCTGTGGATAGTAGCACAACCACTCACACAAGTCAACTGTACTGTGTGCTGTTCTTCCCATTATTAGCAGAGAAACAAAGTCAACAAGAGAGTGGTAAAAAAGTCAAATGTGGAGCAATCCAAATAAAAACTTAGACATTTGCTCTGAAGTTGAAGTGTCAAACCAGGACTCAAACACTGATTAATATTGCATTAGACAGCGGTTTACCAAAATGTTCTATTTCTGAGTTTTGACGATGTTTGCCAACTCTATGGTAAGAACTGGATGTATCTTCACAGTATACTCTCAGCTGAATCAGCCTTATGTATGGAGCATTGCAAACACAACCCAGCTGAGCCACGGGGCCACAAGCACAGTTAGAAAAACAAAGTAAATGTAAAGGTGGAAAGTAAAAACACACTTTTTTGACTGTGCAAGAGCTCTAGACATCAAGCAAAATTAAGATATAGTTTTAATATGTGCATTTAACATGTACATCGGTACATGCAAAGCTGTTTTTTCTCTCTTTGAGGAACAAAACATGCAACTTTGCAGTATTCAACTAGCAATATGTGGTGTAAACCACACAGGCTTTTGAGTAGCTTAGGTCCGATGTGTAGGCGCGTTTGTGTCGCAGCAGAGTGACAAAGAAAGGAAGAGACACATGCAGCAGTCGGAAATGTAGAACTCCACGGGGGTGTCATGATCCGGCCCTTCAAATTCACTTCCTGTTCTGGACTGTTATTTTGTAGGCCTCTCCCCACTTCCTGTTCCCAGTTGATTCCCAGCTTCACCACTCATCACCGTTCACAATTAGTTTCACCTGTTCCCCTGCCTTTTTAGACCCAGGTCTTCCCTCAGTTCCTGGTCAGATCCTCGTCTTTGCTCTCTATGCAACACCCTCCCTTCTGGTTTGCCTGTCGGACTGTGTACCAACCTGCTCTGTTTGTACTTTTACGTTTCAGTTTCTAGTCTGTCCTGTGAAGCTCTTATTTCTTTGTATTATTTCTGCTCAGTTAGTGCCTACCTTTTAGGTTTAGTTTTCATCTGTTTACATCTGTTTCTGTTCTGCCTCCCCTTTTTCTTCTGATAATTCTTCACTTGTCCCAGTCCAGATTCAAGTTAGTCGCCCCACTTACTCTGGCCCCGTCTTGTGTTTAGTTCTCTGCTGGTTTGTGTTTCCTCTTCAAATTGTACCATAACTCCCAAGCCTGCCTTTGTCCTCCTTAGTTCACCTCTTTTTGATATCCAGTGTTCGTTAATAAATCAGTTTAAATCTCACACCCACTTTTCTTTGGTTTGCCAGTCTTGTCTACATCATTTCTTAGTGTTTGTATTTGTGCCCACATAGAGTATCCTGACTCTGGCCTCACTAGCCCTGGTCCACTGTCATATGGTGTGTTTGAGTTCTTTTATGACTGATCCCAGCTCCTGTGTTCATAGTATGATACTTTATTCCCTCAGTTTTAGTTCCATGATTAGTTCCTCGGTTCGTGTATTGAGTTTGTGTTCTGGATCTACTGCCTGTATTCCTAGTCTCCGTTTAGTAACACAATTTTGTTATTCCATCCTTTTTGTGTGGTTAAAAAATAAAGTTCACTTATATTCCTCTGTCTCACTGTGTTACTTTTGGGTCCATACACAAAACCATGATGGGGGGAAAGTATCTTGCTTAGACTTCTACGAGACACTTGGTGTTAATTAAATATTTAGTCAGACCTTAGACAGATTTTATTTATTTTTTTAATGACATGGCATTGGCTCGTTAACAATCTCTCCTTTTATTCTTTCACTCACCTGCATGTTCCTGTCTGCAGCCATTGGTTACACATATATGCAGTTGGAGAAAGAAACCTGGTCATGCGTAAATATGGCATTCTCCAACAGAAATCTACCTGGGGAAACCAGGTTTCTCTAATCCACTATCCTGATTCTGGAAACCAGCTTTTCCGCATACATGACACTTAAGAAACAAGCTTTCCAGAAAAATTGATAATGGTAATAATATTTCTAAAATAACAAGGTATCAGAGTTATTAAGTAATAATGAAATAATAAAGTGACATTGTGGAAATTATTAAAGTAATACTAGGAGGGGGCAGATTTTATGACCTGTATTGCAACCGTTCCCATCTTACCTTATTTCAGAAATAGCACCCCACTTGTACCTTGCTATTATGGAGCTAGGCTACCATGTTCTTATCACAGTTTGAAGATATGTACAGTAAGTTTCCTGTGTGGGCAGTGTATAGTGTCGCTATAAAGCTAAAGAAATTAAAAGACATCAAAATGAAATAATAGTTTTGAGCCAAGTGATAATTTGCTGTTGCTTTTAATATAAAGCTAGTTTTTTTTTACTTTATTAGAGCAGAATTAAATATTGTTATTTGATTGCATACAGTGCTTTCAGCTGGAAGATTATAAATAAGGCTGGGAAACTTGTCTCTTTGAGCAGTGTAGTACAATGTGGATTCAGTTTACTTGCCATCCTTGTATTTTAATCACGTTTGATTTCCAACAACCTTTTGCCACTGATCGAGCCAATGTCAGCGGAAGGAAACAGAAAAAGACAGACATGACTCATTTTCAGGCAATTTTGAGGCTTTTGTGGATAAAAGCGCTGAGATTCTGGAGGAAGACAGTCTTTTCAATACAGGTAATCACAAAATCAGAGTTTGGTAGAAAATGTCAAACCCTTTAGTTTTAACTACATGGAAACAATGTGATTTTGGTCCTTTAACCATAGATGCAAGATGAGCTTGGAAAAGGGTGCGTGTCCACTCTCACAGGATGGTAAATCTAAAGCACCCACGTGAGCAAGCACAGTGAGATAAGAACTGTAATCCTCATATGTCTTTCCCTTATGATATATTCATGCAGACACACACACACGTTATCTCATAGGGTGGACAATGCTGACAGCAAATAGAACAGAAGGGGTTGTTGAGAGCCTCAGCTGGGCAGAGACAGAGATAGAAATTTGCAAGAGAGGTCTACTCAAGCCCTGGGCATTGAAAACTGAGAGTCCTCACTTTGATGTGGAGGATCTATTATTCATCCTGCAGTCGTATTTCGGCATTTACTGTTTGAGGGAGCGCGAGAGACATTGAGTTGAGTGCAGGCAGTGTATTCTTTCATGTTTCTAATGAGCAGGAGTGAGAAGGCCTTGCAACTCACTTCTTGCTCCTCAAGGTCTCTGCCTGCCTTCTTCTGTCTCTGCATGTACACAGCCTTAAACACTGATTTGAAAAACCTAAAAAAATTCAAATCAAGAATAATGAAGTGAGGGGCATTAAAAGGCCATGGCTAGAGGACTAGGTCCAATACATTTTAAATGTATCCCACTGATGTACAATCAATATAGCTGATGGAGGCAGGATCTCTTAGAAATTAATCAGCAACATGCAATAATGTAGAAATTTTAGAACCAGTGGCCAACAACAATTAGTTGGCTCAAGCTTCGCAAACGTCAGCATGCTAATGCAATTTTTGAACAAGCCCTGTACAGGAGGAGCAGAGAGTAAGCCACAATTAAAAGGTTTAAGGGAATAATGTGGATCTGTGCAATCCATGAAATTGTGAAGCAACATCAAAGCCAGTTGGTCAGTGCAGGAGCAGAATTCCAATAAAAGCTAAACCCCAGAGCCCAAATAACTTTCACCTAAAGTCTAATGAATACAAAGTCTGCAACATGGCCAATCTGGGCTGTTAGAGGAAATTAAACCAATAGCATAGGCCATCATTTCTGGGAATATGAAACAACAGACATTCTTAGCAAGCTTTGCTGTGATGGAGAAAAAGGTGTTAGCTGTTGACCATAACTGATCTTTGTTTAATCTCTTTAGTCATACAGAAAAAATCCTAAAAGTCTAACAAGATAAAGGTCGAGGAAGGTGCAAGTGAAACTGTAAAACTTCGATTAAATATTGAACCTGGCAGAATATAAACACAGTAGAGAGTCTGGGTAGATGCCAATAAGAGTGAGCGAAAATGAACGCTGGTGGTGGTTGTAGTGGTGGGGTGAAATGGCTTAACATTGGGACAAAGAGTGTCCTTATGAGAGCCAAAGACAACTCAGTGCAAACACAGTGCCTTAAAAAATGTATTTGTAATCATTATTATTGAAAGTGCAGAAATTGTGCACTGTAATTGACACTGTAATCAGCATTTTCTCTGTCAGCCATTTGGTTATGGATCAGCCGAGTTTAGGCATCTAAAATTACTGGGTTATTCAGTGAAAAACCTTTAGCTTCTACTTTTGAGTCTCACAGACTCTCTTTTTGACTTTATTTTCTCCTTATGGCTTATTGCTTCTTGTCTAACAGCTAAATTAATAAAGTTTCAATAAAAAGGAAACTTCTGAAAATAAATTTGGCCATGAATAGTTTGCAGTTACCAGTCAAAAATATCTACCGTTGGTTCTATTAGATAGACATGCAAGCTAAGTTAGGTGGTGACTCAAAAATACCTATAGGAGAGTGCATGGTTATCTATGGGTCAGCCCTGTACGCAAGCTGTCCCGGGTCCACCCCACCTCTTGTCAAACACCAGCTAGAACTGGCTAATGGCGCCCCCCAAGGGGGAGAAGCTCCCCCCTTTATTAAGTCATATTCAGTTCATACAAACCATACGGTTATGTTCAATCAACACATAAATGCAAAAGACAATGAATTAATAAATTAATAAATATTGAGTAAATAAATAAATAATTTGCAAAATAAATATATGCACCCTTTGCTGCCCATCACTTTCAACTGAATGAGGTGCTTGCTTTATGAGTAACGGCAACTTCAACTTCCGCCTATAGGGGGCGGTAATTTTGCCAAAAGACAGCAACAGGGGAATTAGGCTGTTTTAAGAATAAAAGAATAGTACTTTTTAAAGAAAGAATAGCACTTTTTGGTTTTGAAAACACCCTGTTGTTTAACTTTATTAATGGGTTATTAATTAATGTTTCTTCAATTTGTTTTCTTCAGCCAAAATATGGAAGCAGCTACAGTAAATCAAGCTGCATTGGTAATAATTTGAAATGTGTTGTGTGTTTCTCAAAATTGAGGTAAATTTGTTGGAGGCAAATTGTCTTTTTAATGAAAAAGAGTCAACGGGCAGGCTTTGCAAAGCCACGGGCTGAAGTGGAATCTAAAGCCTGTTTCACACATGAACTCCAGACAATGTTAGGAGAATTCAGCCTCCGACATTTTCCGGAGTGGCCTTTCAGACCTGTAACTCACAGCAGGAGATCGCCCGAGTGAGAAGCATCCTCACGTGTGAAAATCTGCTTGATTTCTGTGCACAATGAGTGTGCACAGGAGGCTCAACTTCATACAGAATTTAACATTTGAGAAACAATGTTTTGTTTACAGCACATTGGAGCCGTGCAACTAATAAGAAAAAGTTCGATCGTTCGACTACATTAGCCGCCGAGTGATAGAAATATCATCAACACGCCCACCTGCTCGCTTTTATTCCTCCCAACGATTCGGGAAGCATGCTGCATGCACAAGCTCATGCACATAATACAAAATGGAACTAGAGGGCTCAAAGGACATAATCCCAATAATGTCAACAGCGTTTTACTCAGACATTTTCGTTCACCCTCCCAAAAAAGTCAGGATAATGCATTTTTGAAAGGGGCGGGAATTACCACGAGCAGGACTGATTATGTGTGCCATCCTAAAATTTTCAATGGCCCCA
The DNA here is from genome assembly GCF_033026475.1 of Channa argus. NCBI lineage: Eukaryota > Metazoa > Chordata > Actinopteri > Anabantiformes > Channidae > Channa > Channa argus. Next base: position 25,318,415 of record NC_090205.1, read on the forward strand.
TCTGGGCACCCCTGTGAAACTTTGCTGGGGGCTCCACTGGAACTGGCTCCAATCCTTCTGCATCCATCTACAGGATATACAGCATAGACTATGTGAAGCTAAATTCAAACAATGTAGAATTTTTGTTTTCATGTGCCATGTTGTTAGCCCCCACCCCCCGCCGCCTTTGCTGTTTGTGAATTGGAGTCTGTGTTTTGACTCTGACTTTTATAATGTTGAAAAGCATTGCCACATTGCTGCGTTACCTTTACGCCATCTCCATCAAATGTAAATGATTTTAACAACTTTTAGGCCAAACAAAACATGGCATTCAAGCAACCTATTGGAACCACCGTAGCAGGCACCTCACAACATGGTGCCCTGGTTCCTCAACAGTTGACAGGGCATGACATAATTTCACATTCTTTATAGTCAAGTTTCTTGCCATTGGGTGTTTTTGGTAACCCAGCTTCAAATGTCACAAATGGCAGTGTAAGTACTGGAGGTCTCAAGGGCATTTTTCTTTTGTTGACTGGAGAAGATGTGAAAGAAAAGCTACTTTTACGTTGTTAGAGATCGCACATTAGGCTTCAAATCTTTGCAGATTCAACGCTTCTTGGTCAAACTATATAATTTCTGTAAGGTCAGAAAGAAAAAAGTGCTAAACACAATTATCACCCTAGCAGGTAAGTGCCTTGCGAGACGATGAGAGAAACCAAATATGAGCAATGCCACTTATCTTCTTACCGTGTTATTGGGAAGCAAAGACTTCATGTAGTATGGCATTTACAAAGCTCTGCTTTAATGTACCAACTTGTGACCTAGACTTGCTAAAAGAAGAGGATTTAACCACTCACACTGTACATTTTAAATCATGGCATAAAGATATACAATCCAAGGGGAAAATTAATTGTCTGTCACATGCCCCTGTTTGGGATAGCAGCACATGTTAGTGCTAAGGCTTCCACTGCTCTTTGGATGTGAAGGCATTAGCATAATCTGTCCAGTTGATTATGTCTGGGCAGCAGTGACATAAAACTTTGGCCCTGTGATTAGGCTCTGTTGGGCTGTCAGCCAAGGCAGGCCAAAAAGCAATCAGCAGAGCAGATTAAAATGTGTGACAGCAAACAAAATAAGGAAGGTGCAGACTACCAAAACAAGAAAGCGCCATGTCCCCCTCTGTTTGCTAGCTCGGGTCAAGGGATGATGAGTGACAGGTTAGTTAATAGAGGAGTCCATCACCTGCTCGCCCCTGTCCCGTGCCTGAAAGGTTCAAAGTTAGTTGATAGAAATGATCCTATTAGCTCAGATGACACAGACACAGTGAAAGACCTCTAAGGATGAAAGATTACATATAGCAGAAGTAATTTTTATACAAGGATATTTAATTTTCCATCATATTATATCTTGGAATATTCACCTTACAAATCAACTGTGCATCACATCTGCACACCTGTGACCACATGCCTGAAAATTCAGTGATAAATGAGGGTGAGCATGGTAATTTAGTCCACATCCCACCACATATGCTCAATGGAACTTTGGCCTCCGCTTTCATCACATTGTCTGGGACAAAACATGGATTATGAATATTCATGATCTGAGCTAATTCAGAAACTGATGATGCCATGGACACCCCTGTGGATTGTGGGTACTAATGATGTAGTGGAGCCCATCTGTTCATGCAGGTCTGTGATACATCAGGCTGATGCCACAGGTGTGCCTCCACCAGCAAATGGAAGCTCTTTGAGGTCAGTTGTTGTTGAACAGTTTGTACTTTTCTCTGCAACAAAGAGCATTAACAGCAAGCAATAACTACAGTATCAATATACAGCGCGGTGAAAAATAGTTAAGCCCATCCTGATCTCACCCTAAACTGTTTCAATCTTCAACCTAAGCCAAATTAGAAATCATGATTGTATTTGATGAAGCAGAAATAATATCCAGTATCTAAATCTCCAAATTTAAAAAGTAATCACCCTCTGAACATAATAACTAGTTTAGGAAATTCAATTAACTTTTTTGGGGTTTGGGATTATTGTCTTTCAGTTGCAACTGAGCTTCAGTTCAGACACTGTTGAGTTGGCTTACACCAGAAGTTACCGTTCTTCAACAGGTCAACTTTTGACTCATCAGTTTACACCAGGGGTCACCAACATGGTGCCCGCAAGGACCAAATGAGTAGCCTGTTGGCCCGTTCTAAAAATAGCTCATCATAGCGCCATTTACCATTGAGCTGCATCGAATTTTTTTGTTGCTATTTTTTAAATCACATTTGAAAGTTATTGTGAGAAATCATTAACATGATCCGTGTCTTCACATAGATGAATATCATTTAATGAATTATTAATAATAACATATAATTAACGGTAAATTGAGCAAAATTATTATTTCAAAAGTGCGCATTAAACTGGTAGCTCTTCACATTAATCGGTACCCAAGAAGTAGCTCTCAGTTTAAAAAAGGTTGGTGACCCCTGGTTTACACCATCTAGATGTGTGAAATCGGATGAGCCTCAGTCTTCTCTTGGATTAGCATTGTTTTTTACCCCACCACTCTCCCATGACATAGTTACTGCATTTTAGATAGTATAGCCATAAAAATTGTTAGGACATGTATTATTTGGGATTTTTCTGGACGAGTCCTCCCTTAGACTGCTTTAGGACAGTGAGACTTCTGGGAATGTTCACTCTTTTTCCTAGTCTACTCTATTTATAGTGTCTCTCACTGTGATATGTGGAAACAAACTTTTTTTTTTTTTTTCCACAGCACTATACTGTATTAAGCCTTAACACCTTTTACTTCCTTAATACTAGTTAGGTTGGGTATGTCGAAAAAATCACCTTAAAACAGGAATCACCAATTCAAGTATGGACGTGATGGCAGAAATCAAATAATCAGGGTTGAGCTACTAGTGGGGTGTAGCTTTGTGCTATGGCAACAACCTTAATTTGCTATGACTGGTGACTGATCACATTTTGTCTACTCTGCACCACATCATGTATCACTTTTGACATATACAAACATGTAGTTTAAGCAAGCAACATGGCATATTTCAATCATAAATATACAACTATCCTTTAAATATAAACTATCTTCTATCTAGATTAAACTATCTAGAGCAAAGGCACAGACACCAGATACCATTACAGAGAACATAATAACCGTACAACAGCTGTTATTTGTTTTCTGTTGATTTGCCAATAAACAATCCATTTTAAATTTAACACGTGACGCGAACTGTCCTCGGGTTCAGCTTCCACATGCTAAAGCTTGTTGATTAATGTAAAAGCTTTCGCACTCTTTGAGACACTCGTTTTGATGTAAAATTGACAAATTATTGCTTGAGTTGTAAGCCAAGCTGCTGAACACCAAAGCAGAAGTAAAAGACTGGATATTGAAATCCATGTGTCACGTAGACCGAAGCCCAACTCTAAATGTATACTGATGTTGCTCTGTGTCTGCTGGATGTGTAGAGGTGCTACCGTTCACAAACACATTAGCTCCAATACGCTTTCAACCGTACGATTTTCATTTGCATTTGGGTTCAAGTTGATTGCTTGAGTCTGTGCCCTCTGCATTTCCTTCAGTTTAGGTTTTTCTAGACATTCTCCTGATAATTGTAAATTATAATGTCTAGAAAGAATAACAAGGAGGCTTCAACACTAATCTGCTGCAAACACTACCTCCCACACACTTAATTGTATCCCCCAGCCGGAGATAGACCTAAGCACTACCCCCAGAAATAAATCAATGGAGGAGATGTAATGCAGTCCTAAGGACCTAGTGAATTGCTCCCATGCTATTTTACCAGAATTACACATTAAAGTAGAAGACTAAGGAACATAACTATATTGTTTATACTATTAAGGAATCGAGTAGTCTGTGAGGCTATTACTACAACTATTTCCAATATTTACTGGATTTTATGACCTTGTCACTAATCCTCCATCTGGTTTTAACAGCTTTTTCTCATCACTTAAAAAAAACAAAACACAATTTCAGAGTAAGCTCTTTTGCCAATATCATGTGAACACACTGCTGCAAATAGTCACACAACTTATTCCCCATTTACATCATCTAATTCAATGTGTTTGCAAATGAGACTGTACTGTATAAACTGCCATTACAAACTAACACAGTCAGTGTAAAATGCTGATGCAAACCACACCAAGTGGCAGGGTTTTCTTGGAGCATATTGCTCAGAACTTGATTAATTCTAATAATGCTTTGTTTCTAAAGGTAAAACATGAGACACTATTTACAGAAAACACAGTGACGATGGTATATTCTGCATGGCTCAAGGCAAAATGTAAAACTGACGATGTGAAACAAAGTAAGACACATGTTAAACATTATTCACAGAGATACAAAATCGGTCATTTTGTATCAAAAGTGAAATGACTGTCAACTGTTAACACGGCTAAATTTTTTTCCCCACAAGTGTTGATACAAAGGGTCATGATGTCATGTAAAGCAAGTTCATTTAGGGTACGTTGATAGAGTCACTGCCGGCTCAAAGTCCACAGAATCTTCACTTCATTCAAATCAAATTGCTTGTTAACGTTTTTTGAAATACAGTTTAAAAGCATTTAATTTAGACGCTTTTATCGCTACCATCTTAACCACCAAGAAAGTGGTTCAGCTCATAGATTCAGTTATGCTGCATATCACGACTGCCTCAGTTGGGTCTGAACTTAAAATGCATGCAGCTCTGTAAGATAAGCTGTATTTGCCGCGTGTCTACAAACAAATAAGCAGGATCTTAATGGATATTTGCTTGTTAGTTCAACCCCTTTACAAATTAGTATTCAGTCAGTGCAATGAGCTGCGGTGTGCAGGTATAAAATGCCACACAAATTGCACGAGCTGTTCTAAGAAGTCATTAATAGTGAATCTAATTGTATCATGAATCACGGAGAGAATTTTACTTTTACTCCCTCTGCCATTTTGAGGATAGTAGTTCTTCATAATCCCAAAGAAAGCTGATGGAATATTGAGTTGCAGGAATGTTTCTTTCAGCTGCAAACTCAATAGCTGACACAAAATCTATAGCTATTAAATTTGGATTTGAGCTTCTGAGCGACCCGAACACACCTCCAAAAATTGCTAAGCACACACGCCGCAGTGAGTATTAAAAGATCACTTATCATCAAATACCTAATTAAAAAAACAAGACCAAAGTAATAAGTCTTTTTTCCATTTTGCCTGTGATTGCTTGCTGTTTTATATCACTCTAAAGCCCTGTTGGATGGAATTCATTTCTCCAGGGAAGGTTGGATTACTTTAATATTACACGGTCAGTGATATTTGCTCATCTGCCAATACTTTAAGTCTTGTCCGTAAATAGGCTTTGCATTTGAGGGAGCATTTCTGTGATTTCTTGTCACAGTATTTCATCAGCTTTATGCACAGTTTGACTTCCATGAGAGAGGTGAAAAAGTGGAGATGGATTTTGCTAAACTGCTGGAAGCAAGTTTATTATCACTAACATTTAGAACATTTGTAAATCTATAAATGTGCCATTGCATAGGTTTAACAAAGCAAATCAATTTAAAGGGGTTTGTAGCTGTCTGCACAACAAACTAAAGTAGTGATGAATATTTCAAAATGTTTAGCCAATTTGGGGCTGCTGTGGCTCAACTGTGCTGTGGATCAGGATGTTGAGGTTTTCTATGGGAATGATGAGAATGTATATGACCAGGTATGAGGACATCAGAGGGACAGCTCATGTTAGATGTTTTGGATATAAAGTTAGAGAGGCTGGATCGAGGTGGTTTGGACATTTGAAGGTGTTTTGTGGCTGTTTGCATAACAATATTTCAATGAGACACAATGTTTAGCCAATCTGGGTCTTGGAAGCTGTAAAAAGTAAGAATGTTGTGTGGTTTTCAGAGAAAAGATGAGAAAGACTCTGGGTGTTCAGGAAGTGCTTCCAGATGAGTGGACCACTACAGCTAATGTGATCAGGGAGACAGGTAGGAGGGTACTCGGTGTGTCATCGGGAAAAAGGAAAGAGGAAAGTGGACAAGGAGACTTGGTGGTGAAACAATGAAGTTCAGGAGTGTATACAGAAAAACAGGTTAGCTAAGAAGAAGTGGGACACTGAGAGGACTGAAGAGAGTAGACAGGAGAACAGGGAGATGCAGCATAAGGTGAAGGTAGAGGTGGCAAAGGCCAAACAAAGAGCATATGAGGACTTGTTGCTAGATTGGACACTAAAGAGGGAGAGGTGGATTTGTACAGGTTGGCCAGACAAAGAGATACAGATGGGAACGATGTGCAGCAGGTTAGTGTGATTAAAGATAAGGATGGAAATGTATTGACAGGTGCCAGGAGTGTGATGGAAGATGGAAGCAGAACTTTGAAGAGTTGATGAATGAGGAAAATGAAAGGGAACGAAGAGTAGAAGAGGTGACTGGTGTGGAGCAGGAAGTAGCAAAGATTAGTAAGAGTGAAGTGAGGAGGACGTTGAAGAGGATGAAGAATGTAAAGGCAGTTGGTCCTGATGACAAACCTGTGGAGGTATGGAAGTGTCTAGGAGAGGTGGCAGTAGAGTTTCTGACTAGTTTGTTTAACAAGATCTTGGAGAGTGAGAGGATGCTGAGGACTGGAGGAGAAGTGTACTGGTACCAATTTTTAAGAACAAGGGAGATGAGCAGAGCTGTGGCAACTACAGAGGAATAAAGCTGATGAGCCAAACAATGAAGTTGTGGGAAAGAGTTGTGGAAGCTCGGCTAAGGGCAGAGAGCAGTTTTGCAGCTGTTCTGGCAGACAGTTGCTTTTATTTCCAAATATGTTAGATTATAATTTCTCTCAATATATGATGAAGTCAAATAACCCTCTTATTCTGGCAGTATTAATTGTGACATGCATTCCCCAGTTTAACAGCACCTGCTGACCATGGCCTTTCTGTTTGGAGTTTGCATGTTCTCCCCGTCCTTGTGTAGGTGTTCTATTGGTACTCTAGTCTGGTTTCCCCCCACAGTCCATGCATAAGACATACATGTTAGGTTAATTAGCGACTCTAAATTGCACTTAGTGTGTATGTGTGAATGCCTTTCGGTGTGTGTTTCTCTCTCTGACTGTGTTTACTTAAGTAAACTTAAGTAAGTAACTCGGGTATTCAGAGAAATTTACTTTCTTTCTGATGAACTGCAGGCTTTGTTTTAAAAATGAGGTGGCATTGCCATGTTAATGATCTCTCCATTCATTCTTTCAATCGGCTGCATGTTCCTGTCTGCAGCTTTTTGTTATGCACATGCCCATTTGGAGAAAGAAATTAGCATTCTCCAACAGAAATCTACCTGGGGAAATCAGGTTTCCATAATCCCCCACCCCGATTTCAGAAACCAGCGTTCCTGTTTACATCACACTTAAAAACTAAGCTTTCCTGAAAAAAATCAACTATAACCTGGTTACTGAAGTCCATGTAAACACACTCTGTGTTGGCCCTGACATAGACTGGAGGGGCTTCCCATAGTGTACCCCACCTAGCACTGCTAGTGAGTCTGCTGTTTTGGAGATACACATCAGCTCATGTGGGTTTATGAGATGGTGCTTTTCCTACTGCAATATTACAGGCTTGGCAGCTTTAATCAAAGAATGTCAAAACCAAGAAAGAAATAAAAATTCACAAATTACATATGTTTTTTTTAACATTAGATTTGTTAATTAAAGTCCCAAATGAATGACAAAATGTCAATTTGAAAAACAAACATTTGACTGTTCTTTGGTTCTAAGTTCTACCCCTCAACACAATAAATGACTAAGTTTAATGAATACTGCTGTAAAAGCGTATTTTAGAACTCTTAAAAGTTCCAAGTGGTGACAATGCTATTTAAAATGTTAAGTTTGCAGCAAAGCAATTTTTTTGTCTTCACTCCCACTGTAATATTAATCATGTCTGAAGGGTTCTTCATATTCATATTCTACATTTTTTTATTCACTATTTCATTTGTATTTTATTATTGAATAGTTCTATTGTAAGATCATTTTAAAGTGGCTTGTTTTTCAATGTGTTGGCATGGGTGGTGGAGGTGGTTTAGACATATCCATAATGTATAGCTGAAAGACTAGAATACTATAGGATCAGAATTTATCATGAAAAATCACAATAAAACAATGCAAATGGTGAAGAAAAAGCCTTTGTGTGAATAGCCCAAAGCCAGAACTACGTCAAGTAAAGCACATGCATTATAATGGTTCCTGAAAAAAGATGATAGCTTTAATGGCCTTGGTAGAAAAGCTGGTCCCATGGCTCTAGGAGCAATTGTATAAATGGAGATTCTTGAAATTATATTTGCAGAGTGCTATGTGGTGTTGGCAATGCTGCAAGGCAAAAACTAGTCATAGAAAAGACACCAGTGTTGACTTGCACAAAGTAGAGATGACCCAAAGGAAGAATGGCTAGAAAAGGGAGGATAGAGGACAGAGCACAGCATATACTTATGAAACTAACAACTGGATAAGGTTGGTGATTGTCCTCACTATAGACCCAGCACACTGGTCCCTTGTTTTTGCTTGTTTGTGACATGTAATCATCCAATAAATGAATTCATCGGTAGCATAAGTAGTATGATTTACCATTGTTATACTGTTGGAAAGCTTCTGTCTGTACGTGTAAAATGTCCAAACACATCTGTAGGCAAACCGTTGTACATTCAAAGGCATGTTAAGGAGCTTGGCTATAGGTGGCCTGGTTAGTTTAACTTGAGTTCATGAAGGTAATGCTGCCTTTTACCATTTCCTTTTTATTGGTCCCTTTTCTTGCTCTGGCCTTTTGTCCACTATTGCGCACTGTTTAATTGATAAAAACATTAGGAAAAATCTAACTGCAAGGTAATTCTTTCAAATGCATCAACTGCCTGCAAACCACTGCTCGTTTTTCCTCAAGCAGAAGTAGTTAAATAGTTAGTAATAGCCACTGTTAGGATGTGTCCATCTCTTCTGGATTTCATGGCTCTCCATCCCCTCACAGGTCAGCGTTGTAAACACTGCTTGCTATTGGCTAAAGCTACAGTATGCAACACAATTCAAAGAATTGGTATTACAGATACACTCCACGATTTGTCTCAATGTGAAGAAATGTGTCAAAGCCTTCTGTGACACAGACTCACAGAACAGCACTGACAGCAGACTTTACTTCCCAAGGTTTTTCAATGAGGCTCACCCTTCCAACCAATCACAGAAGCCCTGGGTTTCACATGCTGATGTGAAACGGTACCTTGCCTGAGATGCTGCAGGCTTTGACACAGTGAGTGCATTTAGATGGAGATAAGTAACCAGGCTACAGTTGGCTTCCTAGGGAAAGCTGATTTCTTAACTGTTATGCAAACGGGAACTGGTTTCTGAACTCGGAGGAGCGGATTAGGGAAACCTGAGTTTCCCAGGTAAATTTCTGTCAGATTAGCTGTGTCCCCCTCTGTGCTGTCACTCTGCTACATGAACTAAAACATGAACAAAAAAGTAAAGTGAGAAAGAAACGTTTTCAGTCAGTATACAGTTGAAATCTGTGCACCAGGCTTCCAAAAGAAGTCTGAGGTGGAAGAGAAATCTGGTTACTCTACTGCTGCTTGTACACCCAGAGTTCCAGTACCCAGGTTTATATATGCTTACATTAAGTAACAGGAGTAAATAACTGAATTTTGCCATTTTTAGGGCATACCAACTATTGAGGAAGGGATATATAGATTTAATTAGATGATCACACTTGCTGACAGAGCAGCCTGATTAAAATTAAGGAAGTAAAGAAATTATTTGTCATTATTCAGATGTCAGACAATATGATAAAAATGCATCATGAAGGATTAAAAGGCTCAATGACATATTTGGGCATGATGATGTCTGCAATACAAATTCACAGCATTGTAACTTCAATTCTGTGGATAAATTAACAAGGACATTGTGCTTAATTTAGCTTCCCAGAATATGCAGCTCGCTGTGTGCAACTGATTGCAAATATGCAGGTGTTCACAGTATGACAACATTTATTTGAATGACGGATGATTACTGTATCTCTGAATTATAATTTGAATGCAGAGCACTAACGAGAAGAATCTCGATGTTTCTGTGAGAAATATCCTGTGTGTGTTCTGAGTGGTATGTTGGATTCAATGAAGCATGTTTAACGACATTGAAGCAGATTTTTCACTTTTTCAAAGTAAAAGGACTGGTTGTAGGAAGTCATCTTTTAAATAAATTAAACCTGTGAGAACCTTTTTTATTCCAGATGAAAAAGCAGCTGGTTCATCAGCCTTCAAAATAAAAGTTTGAGATATGACTTTATCCATTAATACAGGCACAAAAGACACATGGGTAGTGCAAAAATATCAGAATTTGGGTTAGAACAGGGTCTTTCTTAATGTTACCTATATGACTTTCTCATGGTTACAATAAGACACAACAGACAAAGCTTTGACATTAATTTGTCAATACATTTTATTCTGCTGGTACAAATGAGTCTTATTTTACAGGAGGAAAGACTTCATTTACACTGTGTTATGTGGTGGCACATCACTGTTGTGCTTCTTATTGTAATGTAATGTAATATATTACCTATTTACTTATTAGTCTGTTAAAGGGCAGCTTCATCAATTTTCAACTTGCTTTATATGCCTTTAGTTTGGGTGTAAATCTACATTAATGCTTTTCAATGTCCCTCTAAATTCCCTATATTAAGATATTTCTCTGCTTCTAGCTGAAAAACTCCTCCCGATGACGTCACTCAGAGGAATTTTTCATTCCTCCAAGTGATCAAGTCATCTGGAGGCATTTTTTCAGATAGAAGTAGAGAGATGTTTATATAGGGAAGTCAGAGAGAAGTGTAATGACATTCACTTCTAAAGTCAAAAGAAACAAGCTAAATATCAGTGAAGGTGTCGTTTGAAAATGTATGTTGCTTATTACACCCTGTCATACTTAACTTGTTACGTTACTCATTATATTACTTTTCTGAAGGGTCTCGGGTGTTACTTTGATGAAATCAAAGTATTAGGAATATTTCCAGCTGCTGAATGGAAGAACTTCCATGTTCTACACCAACTTCCTGCTTATGGTGCTGCTAATAGTGACGTGTGCCAATGGTTGGCTATGACTATAAAATATCAGATTTAAAATCAGTCTTTTCCATCCTGAGTTGTGTTTGGAGACACTAACTATTTTACTCTTGCATTTTTTTGTAAATTTTGATACTAGTCGTTAATAAGGAATCACCACGGCTGAGTATGAAAGATTTGACTGCCTAATTCACAACAAATCTAAAAAGACAATAAAAAAATTTAATACACAACACCAAATCATGTGAATGTATTTGTTTCAAAATACAATAAGTTCAAAAGGAAATATACAAAGTGAAGAGATGATTTTGTTTAACGTACTGTACTGAAATTGCAGAAAAATGTTCCCTCAATAATGAATTGACCGTAGAACAATAACCTTTGTGAATGCATGAAGGATCCAAGTTATTATTATTCTATTTTTGAGCTGATGAGGATGATTACGTTGTAAGCAGCTCTCTGTGACATCCATTTATAGCTAACTGTGAGAGTAAGAATTCAGCTTTATTACAGTGACTGAAAATAATGAAAGGGAACAATGTGTGTGAACAGCAAAGTGTTTAAATCTAAGATAAAGACATTGTTATACTGTATTCTGTCATAAGAAATAAGATTGTAGTTCAAACCTTTACTTCCACAGTTCTTTTTCAAGGTCTGTCAAACAGTTGAAAAACATCAATGCATATGAGTTGAGCAGCAATCACATTATACGCATGCATGCATGCCACTACTGCTGGAATAAATTGTTTTCCTCCAGGCTGTTTTGCAATGCAATAAACTGATGAGCTCAAAAGGAGTTACAATCGATTTGGTGAATTGATCACCCTCTGGCTACTGCCACGATGTAAACAAATCCCTGAATCTTTTTGTCTGGGGAGACCCGGGCTTATATAAATTAGTTGATATTTAAATCAAATGTGTGGGTTGCCATGCCTACACTTTTTTTATTTTTTTTATTTTCGTTTTTGGAGATTGAAAACCTCTCAGCACTTTCAGAAGGGGGTGAGTCTCTGGAGGCAGCTTTAAACTTGCATTATATTAAAGTAAATGGTTGTGCTATGATGTTGATCTACCATTTGTCACAGCAACATGTTAATGCTTTAAAACTTATATAACCCCCAGGGAGCCCAAACCACCGAGACCCTTGTTGCTGCTCTGCTCGTTACATCTTTTAACAGTCAGCAGTCACAATAAGCCACAACTTGCCATCTTTTCTAAAAACGCTAATAAACTCAATAGAATTCCACTTTAACACCACAATGGAGGACATTGTTATCCACCCACTCTCCCGCCCCAATCATTTAGCCTGTCAGCCAGACTGCCCATTGGCCCAGTGAAGATTAGTTACGATCCCGTTGTTGACAAGGGGACCTGGGTAATGAGATGTGCCGCATGGTGAGGTGGCAGCCCATCGTTTTCCTCGCTGTCATATACAGTGTCCTATCTTATCTCTGTGCCACTCTGCAAAAGGTCCACCCTCACATAATGCTTCTTATGAGAGCGGATAGTGAAGGGAGACAGGATATATGCCTGCCAGTAAACACGGTGGCAGACAACATGGTAACAACCTCATTACTATGTTTGTGGAATGCTCGTGGATCTGGGCTGTGAGTTTTAGTGCTGTCACAGTGTTGTAAAATAGAAGTGAAGCTTGAAAAAGGAGATGTTTACTCGTCACATTCAGTGTTATTTGGTGAGGAGATGAAAGGGAGCGGCATTAATGTTTCTCCTGGAAAAATTATTTTGAGCTGCTACTTTTCCAAGCAGCAGTTAAATTGCTTCCACATAATTGTCAGTGTCCTCATTCTTCAAATATACTATAGGCTTATTGAGTGTTCTTCTCCCACTGCTGCACATGTGCCATTTTTTGCTTCAGTGAGTTTCTCTTGTCATTTTCCACTTATTGTTTTCCTCACTAAAGGCCATTCAATTACATATTTATAAAGCATGATTGACGTTTAAGGGACATATAGGACTGGGTATCAAATTTTGATAGTTTTGTGGCATTCACAGAATTGCAATCCTATTGCGGTGAATCAGGAAGGTTAGGAGTTTTTCTAGTGGGCAGCTACATTAATTGGGCCTGTGACTCAATGAGACATCCAAGAGAAACAGAGGAAAAGAAAGGAGAGAGATAGACATAAATATTGTGCAGTCTATCTCAGGGCCAACACAGAGAGGCTCACACAGACAACCATTCACCACTTTGAGAAATACCACTGTGATTTCTCTTAGTTACTACTAAAAAAAAAAAAATGTTTTAAAGTGATTGAATGGCTTATTAACATTATACTGTTGGTATGAATACAAGTTTAGTTCAGATTTGTTCAACATGACTCATATATACATTTTCTGCAGAAATCTTAACTTTAATTAATATACAGATTCAAGGAGAGAACCACTTTAAAAACTTCATTCCCAACTAATTACTGAAACATCATTCATTTAATTTATTATCTTCGCTAATTTACCCTTTAGTTAGTGGCAGTAAAAAAGCGACCGCTGGAGGCTACACACCACAGAAAATCTATCCATCCATTATCTTAACAGCTTATTCTTTTCAGGCTTGTGGCGGGCTGGAGTCTATCCCAGCTGTCAGCGGGTGAGGGACGGGGTACAACCTGGACAGGTCTCCAGAAACATCTCAGGTCCAAACAGAAACATACACAGACAGACAACCATTCACAGTCACATTCACACCAATTCACCTAACATGCATGTCTTTGGTCTGTGGGAGGAAAGGTCACTGTCGGCAGGTAGCTGTGAGGTGGCAGCGCTAACAACTCTACCGCGCTGCTGCCAGCCATATTTCACTGCAATCAGTATATAAACTATAAGTGTATTGTATAAGATGCTATAAGTTTAGAGTGTTGGGGGACTCGTGCAAGTGCTATGAGCTCCCCTCCTCTTTTTCTCTATACATTTACTTGTCACCACTGTATGCTATTAATTTTGTGTCCTAACAACTTGCCTGGTGTTTTGTTGTTGCTTTTTGTTGCTCTTTTTCTTTTCTCTCTTCACTTTCCACTCACCCCAACCAGTCAAGGCACATGGCCGTCCACCCTGAGCCTGGTTCTGCTGGAGGTTTCTTCCATTAAAGGGAGTTTTTCCTCTCCAATGTGGCCTAGGGCTTGTTTAAGGCGGATTTGTTGGGTTCTCTTTATACATCTTTATAGTCTTGAATTTAGTTTGTAAAGTGCCTTGAGATGACTTTGTTGTGAATTGGCGCTATATAAATAAAGTTGAATTGAATATAAATATTAACAATAAAGTTAAAAGGCTGCAGGCTGTAGGCCTACTGCATGTGATGGTCTGTCTTCACATTGGTTTAGCTGGCCTGGCCTGAGACAAAAGTCCCATGGCCAATTTTTATTCCCACTCTAGTCCTGCTATCAAGTAATGAAAAAAGCCTTTTGTTCTATATTGAAAATCAATACATAAGCTGGGCTCAACAAGGCAAACCTTTCACATATGCAACCATAAATTAGATTTAAAAAATAGTAAAATTTTGGCAGCTGGTGCAAATGCAGACTGATACTCAGCATTTGATCAGCTTTGAAGAAAGCAGTGAGTGAGATGAATAGTTCTGAAAATACAGTTGTGGGGTTAATGAAGAGGTTTGTCCTTGCTGTTCTGTGTCTGTGTGATGAAGTACAGGGCTCAGCATGCTCAGCTCTGCACAAACTCATGGTGGGCAGTGCGTGTCAGGATGGGAACAGATGAAGCCCATCTCAGGTGAGACACTCAGATCATCTCAGATCTCAGATCAAGCTGTAGTTGTGGTGGTCTCTCTATCTCTGGCCAGTTTCACAAAAGAATTCTGGACAATGTCAGGAGAAATCAGCCTCGGACATTGTTTGGAGTTGCATTTTACATATGTAACACAGTGAGATCGCTTGAGTCAGAAGTATTTCATGGGATAATTTCCCAGGAGATTTTGGTGCGTGGTCAGCGCGCACAGGAAGCACAAGATAGAAACCTTGAATTCGAAGCGTCAGTATGGATACAACATCCACTTTCCTTACGGTCTCCCACACACTGTTGGTATATGTTAGCGAGCTTATTGTCTGATAACTGCTATGATGGCGCTAAAGCAAAAATTGACTATGTCTGCTGCACAGTTCAGCTTGCTTTGTTGCATTGTGTCTTAAAACTGAGCAAGTTCTGGTAAACTCTCTCAGGTACCAGCTTCCACACTCCAGACAACTGCTTCTACCTGCTGTACTTGCCCAACAGTGAGTCACATGAGTAGAAATTTTGAGTTGTTTAGCTAATATGCAGTCATGAATATTTGTTATTGTTAGTCATATTGTCGTTGTAATATAAAAATGGCATTGCATATTGCGGATTTTCCTTTAATGGAGGCCAAGTTCTGGCAAAAGGATAGTAAAAAGAAAAAGAGACATTTTATTGCAAAAAATGCCCACTGTCCATAAAATGTTTTTAATCTTTTATCTAACCTGAGAACACTTTTTACAAAATAAGTTCACAAAAATATCTATGATTTGGTCTTAAATGTTGTATTCTGGTTCATCTCGCCGTTGCTTAGAGTTAGATGTTGTTGGCAAACATAAGAAATTGTGTGTCTGCCCTAAATGACGTTCTCAAACTCAAGACCTGAACTTTTACAAGGTTTCAGTGATTGTATGTCAAACAAGGACAAGCAAGGGCCAGAGGGTCAGTGGAAGACTAATGGTTATAGAGGCTTCACCTGGTTTCAGTCCCACCCCCAGACTGTCAGAATGAAATCTGTTAGGGAGAAGTATAAAGCAGCACTTGCACTTTACAGTACCACTGTGGTTACCTTGAGCAAGGACCTTAACCCCAACTGCTCCAGTGGAGCTGCTCAGTGGCCGTGCAGGCCAGTTTTCTGGTGTTAAAACGTACGTCTGTAAATGTGATCATGGTGTTCCTGCGAAAGAGAGGTAGACTCTCAGTGAAATCACCCTGAAAGAAAAAGACATTTTTGTAAATGCTAAAGTGTATTTTCATATAACCACTGTGGGGAGGCTGTCCGAGGAGGTGGGCAACATACCACCACAGTACAGTATGTGGTTAACAGCCAGTGTCTCAGTGAAACCCCTATAAAATCCATTATTCAGCACTTAGTGGCAACAACATCTTGTAGTCATTAAAGACACCATAACAGCCTGAGACACAGTTTAGTACTGGTAAATAGTTACAGGAGTAGTATCACTCAACTTTATTTGCATTTAAATGAAGCAATTCCCAACATTTGCATTTGTTCAACATATATTGTGACCGCAGACAAATTACACGGATTAATGTCTATTCTGATGCAGTACAACAATGATGAGCTAATTATTAAAGACATGAGTATTTTAAAACTACAATATGTTTGTAAGTGCTGGGGGACATACATCAGTATCTCAGCTTTAGTATAGCTATGAACACATTTAGATATTGTACTGTGCATCAAAAAGAACTAAGTTCCAAAGGATGTGCTGAATAGCAAATTATATTTATCACCCCAAAAAATAAATAAATAAATAAAAAAATAAAAAATAAAAAAATAAAAAATTCAACCGATTGCTTTGCACCTTCAAATAAATGATTAAAATTTAGATAAAATGGTTAAACGGCTGCTTTTAGCAAAGCTACAGAAGGCGCAAGTTTCTGCCATCAGTTTATTGTGCAATAGCAATTTGCAAAAAATATTTTACTCTTATTCCCATAATTGTATATTGAGAGACACTGAGATTGTTGGGTTGGGTTGGTTGCTGTCCATTCTTTATCCAGTTTCATCGTATAAGTATGCTTCAGTAGGTGACCTTCTAACTCCAAAACGGAAAAATGTTGCCATACCTCATATCAAGAAAGAGCCAAATTTTAACCAACAAGAATTCAAGTCTGTTCTGACCAACAGTATTGCTACAAAGTGATGATTTCATTGGTTCACAACATTTATCCTTTTAGCCTTCTACAAATATTATTTGTCATAGTTTTTGTTAAAAGAAATAACATTGGCTCACAATTTAAGCTTTTGCTGGCATGTCATAAACATAAGGCTGCACATGCAGGTCCTTTGGGTGCTGCAGTACACTATTCCGCTGATTCTCACGCTTCACACTATTCTGCTTATCAAATGCAGCAAAAGAGCAGTGGGCAAGAGGAAAGAGGAAGAATATCTAGCAGCTATCAATACTTGCAGTTTCAAACAAGCAAACCACCAAAGAAAAACAAACCACAAACTATTTACCTAGAATTACTTCCATACATTACTATAGAAGCAGCATAAAGGAATCAGCAAGCAATACATCTGTCCAACCACCTGTGTGAATCATCCTGATAAAATGTCTGACTGACTTTCATAAAGCAAATGGTTCTAATTGTAATATTGCAGATAAATGAACTGATTGCTCTTCGCTGACAGACCATTCCTGTCTTAGCGAGTCTCCTGGATGGGAAGACTACCTTTAAATGACTTTTCTTTCCTTTAATTAAAAAGCTCATCGAAATGAGATGAATTGGCTGATAACATCACTACCTTTTTCCTGACCTCAATTTAGCTCTGCTCACCTCTGCAAATGAGTCTGGAAAACCTGTCTGGGCATGAAAACTCACTTCGTTATAATCCTTCAGATTAATTCATTAAATCTGGCTTAGGGTTTTCCTTTTCTTAATACTGTGAATTTTGCACGGTGGTCCTTTGAGTGCACCACCACAGGTCAGCTGTGATTGCAGAAATGGACTGTGGTTTGGCTTAAAAGTGATTAAAGTTAATTTATGAAATTCGGAACTTAAAAGACACTGAGTCGTTACGAATAAATGTTAAAATAATATTTAAGAAAATCTCATTTCAGATTTCTGGTTTCAGCCAGCTCCTAAATTATCCCTTCACAGCTCTAATTCAAATCAGTGGATTATACCTTGGCAGTGGTTTTATCACAGGCATTGGTGACAATACACTGTTTCAGTATTGCAAGTATATTTCACTATAATATAAGTATGTAAGTATTAGCAAAAAAGTGCCCCAAGTAAAATTACTCAATCCAAAAGGGTTTGACACCATCATTTTACAAACTTTCTCAGAAACTCTCAATCAAAACCCCATTGACATTCTTAAAATTGCTAACAATAAACCCAGCCTCTGAGCGCATCCTTTTGAAACTGCATTTCATGAAACATACTTGATGTATTAGGTTTTCAGAAAACGATCTAACATGGTCATTTATCCAATATTTAGTTTTGTAGCAGCCATTTCCCATTAGCACTACGTGTTTGCAAGGTAGACGACAGCGGGGTGGAGAAGACGGAACGCTGTAGAAGTCTTCAGACAGCAGAGATTACAAACAGAATGGTGGAGTAATGATTTTAGAAGAGAGCATTCCTGACTTTTATGATTTCAGAGAAAACCATGTTGCGATGATCTAAGTACCCACTCCACTTCAGTTTTCAGAGCTGAGGCAGCTCAGTGGTGGAGTGGTTAGCACTGCTGCCTCCCAGCTTCCAAGTTCTGCATTAAGACTCTGCATTGGAAAATACCCAACTTTACATTTGTTAAAAATTCTTAAAAACCTAAAAAACTCTCTCTTTTCCCACAGACATTTTCAGCATTTGAATATGTAAATATTTTACACCATGACACCTCTTCTCATTGCCTGTTTGCCGGATGTTATATGTCTGTTTATCATTACCAAGTTTTCTAACAGAGTGAAATTAGCTTTCAAAATGTTATTGATGTCAAAAATCGTGCTTGTACTTCTGACCAGAAAGCAGAAGAGAGCACAGAAGTGTAGTATATAAGCAAGACATATAATTCAGGATTTAATATTAGCTACATTCTAAGACCCAGATCACGAGTGCACCCTTTAGCTCTTGGCTATGAAGTCCTTGACCCCAGTCAAAACTGATGGTGTCCTGCAGAATTTCAAATCGCACCCTTTTGTGCTTCCTTTAACACATTTTAAAGCATGTTCTGAAAAGACATGCTCTAAAATTTACAAAAAGTACAAAAGCACAAGTACTCTTTTAGGAAAATGTATTTTTAATAGTAATGAATTTTATGATGATTTTAACATGAATGTACAAATTTACAAACAATGTACAAAAATTATTTTAAAAATAACGGGCAAACTCAACTAGTAACTTTGGTCTGTTCCAAAAATGGCACAATTTGTGCAGATTTTAACACATTTAAGTACTGTTAGAAGAATATTCATTTGCAAAAAGTAACAACTGTAGTAATTAAAGCTCTAAAACAGAGCAAAAGTACAACTCAATTCAATTCCTCTTCATTTATAGTATAAAGCGTCAATTCAAAATGAAGTCATCTCAAGGCACTTTACATAGTCAAGTCAAGACTTTAAGCTATAGAGTATTTTAGTGGGGTAAAAATTGTACTTAAGTACAGTAATTTAGTAAATAAACTTACCACCTATGGTATGTATAACATTTAAAAGCAACCCCAAAGATTAAACCTGAAATCAGTTTTTTCACAATTTGCTGTACATGTCTATAGTCAGATTCACACCAAGTTTAAAATATTGTCATCGTTTTATGAGGAAAGCTTGTAACATTGTTGCTTACTAGAGAAAACTCAACACTTAATTCTTCTCAGATTATTCAAACAACCAACTATTCAATTTTAACAAAATAATAAATAAAGAAATAAAAGTGTATTGTCATTTATACCATTAATGTTAATACACTGAAGCTAGTTTGATTAACACAATCAAAAAGTTTTTATTCAAACCCCCCAAAAAAGTGGAAAAGAAATACTCAGGTCTTTCCAATTTATGTGAAGTCATGAGTCAAAGATAAGATTCAGTCTATTTTGATTACGTCAATTTATATTTAAAGTAATTAAATAACAAACTGAATTACACAGTAGAGTCATGGATATGCTACTTCATTTAGTTACTCACACGACAGAAGATTAACTGAAAAGAGCCTCTGAATATCTCTCACAAGTCTTATATCACTGTCACACACTTCAACTTCTTGCCTGACTTGCTACATAGCCCTCCAAACACACACCAAGACAACCCACTACAACCACCCACACCTTTACAAAACAGGCAAGCTGCACTTGCTCGATAACACACTCAGAAACACAGAGGATAAGCAGCACTTCAACCATGGACAAAGCTTCAGTTGCTTGTGTGATGCATTCCTTCAACTCTAACCTCCTGGTTCTCTGGCTCCACTCTGTGCTAAAAGGTCTCAGATATACTGGATCACACTGAACCTCTCAGAGATTTAGAATTTTCTAACTAGGTGTGGATTATGTTATTACTTTAGAATGTATTATTTCAGATGCATTGAATAATTTAAGAAAAGTAGAAAAGTGTGAATTGAACATTAGGCTCAGACCCCTAAGGTCCTTTTATTAATGTACTGTGTACAGTATACCCATGACAAATCCAAGCTAGAAATAGCGTCTCCATATCCATCGCTCTCTCTATTACAGTTAAGTTTTTTGCCTGTCTTTACCAGCTCTGTACAATGAGGCAAAACAACTTCCTGATCTTGACATCACATCCCATAAGAAATGGGATCTCAATTAACAGGCAAAGACCATTGCAGCCTAAACATTGTGGTCAACCATAATATGACTATATTGCCTATGAATGCAGTTTCCTGAAATGCTACAAATACACTACTTCACACTTTGTTTGCCTTGAATGGACTCAGCTAACAGCAAATACACCCAATCATTTTTGCTGACCTTTATTTTGCCCTGAGCACCTTAAATCAAATGATTGTAAAAAGCAACATATGGGAATTGCTGTAAAAACAACTGTAGCATTTTTATAAGTTGCAAAAAATGAAAATATGGTGAGAAGGTTTATTCTCAAACAGAAAGGTCAGAAGATCAAGATCATCTTGCAAAAGAGGTTTATTCAGGGACACTACAAAGTAAAGGTCATCTGTGTTTCATTGAAACATGTTTCTGTGCAACCCATTTAGGGGGTTAAGGAACAGATTGTTCGGACACACACACACACACACACACACACACACACACACACACACAAATATAATTTATCGACATTAATGCTGGCACAATATATTTTCCAACAAAAGTAGATATTGTGACAGGTCTACCTATAATTTGACTTTTGAGTTAAAGAAAAGTCTCTTTCCCAACTCATTCTCAACTTGGTTCCCAAGGTTATATCAGAAAAGGACCAGTCTGTATTCAGAATCTTAACAGGAGCAAAATTCCGGTTCACCCTCTTTATCGTTTAACTTAACTGCTTCGTAACTGAGATCAAAAGAGATAAGACCATGACATTGTGCCAAATATGACTCTTCTGAAGTGAGAATTTTATTGCACATATTGTGAAAGACAAAGTTACAGTTACAGCATGTATGGCATTTTAGTAATTTATTGCCAAATCCACCATGCTCCTCACCGTGTCTGTGTCAGTTTTGTTTGCAATTTGTGGATTTCATCTGACATAAACCAATGACAGAATCCAATCGAACCTCAGCCTCTGACAGTGATACAGTATCTCAAGCTTTTCCAAGCAGTAAAAATAAAGACAAATAGTTGACAGAGGGACAGCAGCGGCAGAAAATAAATGTCAGACAAAAACAAACAAAAAAAAAATTACCTCAAATTATTTTACTACTGTGTGACTCTCACTCTTTGAAGTAATTGTATTAATGCATATTGGTGATTTGCTGTATTTTCATCAATATCTTATAAATATTAAGCACCTGTTCAGTTATTTATATGGTACTGGTGTGTAATATTTCAAATTAAGACTGAAAATATTTAAGCATTCTTGATTTTTACATTCTTGTAAATCCAAGCATTTAATATATGAAAAAGGTTGTTATGTTGACAAGTCTTTTATAACAAATCTAGAAATTTTTAAGTTTCGTATCTCAGAGCAAGTCAGAATGTAAGTAGAACCCAGGGTCACTCATGGGCTGCAGGAAGAAGGTATTTGATTGGTACCATTATTAGTAGCCAATCAACCCCACTAAGTGGCTCGTGACAGAACTGGTCTTTGTGCTGTGTCCTTGAACAATACACTCAACAGCATGTTGCTCCCAGTGCGCCATGCGAGTGCCTTGCATCGCAGCTCCGCCACCACTAGTGTGACTGTGTTTGAGTAAGAGCTAAATGGACCGTTAAGTTAGAAAACCCCCTCATAAATAGAATCTATTTCACCATTTAGTATACCGGCCATAACCATAGTAGATCCTCACTTGCCTTTTGCAGCTGCGTTCAGCTCTATTTGATCAGTTAAGATAAGACAGGCTCCCTTGTGGCTAAATATAAAACTGCTAATGTGAGCAAAACCATCAGCACATTTCACTATTATACAGTATACAGTACATTTGTGCACTGGTATAACTCTGGCATAAGGATAATACACGGGCATAAAGAAAGGACCAAATCTGTTATTTAGTTATAAAGTATTTTCCAACTTCCTTGTGTGTGGCACTTAGCACCATGCACCCTCTTTTCTACAGAAGATGAAACTCTTCAAAAACAGGTCACAATTATACAGGTTGAACAAAAGGCTGATTAAATTTTTCTTAAAAAGCTGGGCACTGACATAATTAGAATATATCATGGTGATGTTGTCACATGACCGGTTACAACACAGCAACAAACAGTTGTTTCACACTGAACTTGAGCTTTGGTCTCCTGTGGGAAAAATTCACCACTTTGTTGCCTCATCCTTCCACCCAAACCTTCTCCTGGCAAACTTTTCCATGTCTAAATACTAGGCGAGTTGTGTTATGTTTGCTGTGGTGTACAACATACATTTATATTGGTTGTTTTTAGCCTGGTTGTGCAAACTTTCTTAGTCATGTTTTACAGGAGTGTTCACAGTATGTGAGTTTACCATAGGTGATGCCTTCAGCTGAACTTGCCTGAAGTTCTAAAAGACATTTCACCTGAAGGCTTCTTCACTTCTGACTAACTTGAGGCATATAAACTCTGAAGTGGTTAAGTTGTAGATGTCATTCTAGCTTCCCATTCACCTATTGGCACTCGAAATCACACACACAGGAAATGACGTGTGACAGGAGGAGCCAGGGATCAAACTAACACTCATGGGATTGGTGGACAACTGCTCTACCTCCTGTGCCATAGTTGCTCTTTTACCCCTCAATTAAACCATTTAATCGATCTACAAAGCAGTTACCCTTTGAGTCAGTTAATTAGAACGAATGAAGCCTTTTGCATGAGAGCTGATATATCTTCAAAAACTTCACTTTGACACTGAAAAGCACCCCTGACGTTTTTGATATTAAATTAAAAATAGCATATGTTGGTGCCTGTGAAGGTTCATGCCACCCACTGTTGCAGTGTGGGTGGCTCACCACAGATGAACAAGATATATTAAGGTGTCAATTCATGGCCAACACTTGCCTACAGTATGGTGAGTTATCAGGTTGATACAGGAGAACCCTTGTCTCTTTGGATGGTCTCTCAAGTCTTGTTTGCATCTAGAAAGAACTCAACAGGGAGCAGATTTCATGTTAAACCATTGCTCTTTTGGTATCACCAATCAACACTACCCAAAAAATAAAGAAATAAAATTACACTTGGTTTATGCGCAATCTAATTTCTCTATGATGATTGTGGGACATCAATGAAAGTGGAGAATAATGTAGAACACAATAACACCAACATCAACACATGAACAACGTAAGACCCATGTGTAAATCTGGTGTATGCTAGGATGGCTACGTGAACCCCCTCAGGTTGCTTCAAAATACAACAATAGTTACCATCAGCCGACTTTTTGTCAGAATCCGATACCATATAATAGTAGAATGTTTTTGGATCTGTGCATGAGATGACCCAGTTTCTCTCTACGATGAGTAATGAATCAATTGCTGTTCAATCTAAAGCAGGCTGCTTTATCTTTCAAGCTTCATAGTTGCAGAGATTACAATGCTCACCTACATACCTTGTGTCTTTTTATGCAACCAAAGGACATCTCTCAGTCCTGCTTTCTATTAATATTTAGTGTCCTGAAAAACCGAAGCACAGCATTCCTCCCTGCTTTTATATGACAGAAATGTCAAGTGGTCCCAGCTCCACACTCTACGCTAGGTGATATATTATCTCTCAAATTCAGCCTTTGGGATATTTATTAGAATATTTCGCTCTGCCAATTCATCATGTAAATGTTGTTCCCGTCCGCCAAATTGCTCAGTGAAATATTGGATCGAGGTACAGCGTGCACTCTATTTCTGTCAACAGATCAGTGAGTCTGACAGGTTAAATAAGTTTAATATCTGTGAGAGCAAAACCACCTAAAGTCACAGTTTAAGACCATTTGGAATTGGAAATCTGGTTCCAGTAAAAATTTTACTGACAGACAGACTGATCAACCGCAATATTAAGACCATGTTTGCTTTGATGCACTGTGTGTTCTGACATCTGTCAATCAGAGCCCGTATGACATTTTATACATATATTTTGATGGAATGTGTAATTGAATTCAGTAGGTGGGGTTAAATCGGGCTTATTATTAAAATCCACTCACCTATCCATTATCTGTAAGCACATATCCTGTGTAGGGTTGGAGGAGGGGTGGTGGCTGGAGCCTATCCCAGCTGACAGAGGGCGAGAGGCCATTAAGTCTACGACATGGTGAATACCAAGTTGCTGGTTTGATCCTGTCCTTATATCATCTGAGCCTGTTTGGTTTCAGGTCATTTAGGTTGATAAATATACAGAACCAGGAAGTTACCCAAAGTACTGCAGGGTGAGCATTATCAAGTTGTTTCTTGCTATCATCTTCAGCATGCTCCCCTGATCCACATCTCCACTCTCCCCCCTTTTAGTGACTGGAATCACATTATGATAAACCCACCTTCTCGAACCTCAGCAGCCAATCAGTTCTGACTGTGTCACTATGCAGTGAAAGAAAAACGCTATCTCCAAAACCCATTGTTTGTTCTGACTGAAAAGCAAACACAGTGAGAGCTGGTTTCCAAGGCTTCACCTCTGGACCTGGAAAACTGCCCTTAAAGAAGTCACAGCGTGCAGTGTGGTTGAAGGCTTTATTTCAAATGGCGATCGTGACACAGATTAAAGGCTTTATGGCGCAGCATGCTTCACCACCTATGGCCCTTTTTCTGTGTGGTTCAATTTCTGCAGCTGTATATCTTTAAATGAGCACCTGGTACAATGCTACAGATAGTGGAGTGAATTTCACTGGGAGTAGAAATCACACCGCACTGTCACAAAGTGTCAGAAAAAGTATGTGCACTTCAGTTTGGTCAAAGTCACTGAGGAAAAGCTTTGCCTTTTTTTGACAGGTTAGCAGGTGAGCTACAGTAGTGCTGTATTTGGAATTGGTTGGATTTATCATGCTGTTTTGTAACCAAGGGGATGTTTAGTACAGTGCTGACAAAGAAATACCAAGAGTTGACATCTTGAAGACCAGCAAGAGCCTCCCCAGTGTCTTATGTGGTAGTCAGAAAAAATGATTCTCTTCCACACACACACACACACACACACACTTTTTTGACTCTAAAGGCAGGGGCAAACTGGCTTACCAGCTGTGAACACGATAAGAAGATTGCATTTTGTCCTGTCAAAGATTTTACCTGAAAGTCTTCTCAGCGATTGCTTTGATGTAATGATAGCATTGACATATTGAACATGTTTATCTAATCTGTGTTCTAAATGTGAGCTACATTATCATCACGGATATGTCTGTCTTGTGTGCTGGATGGGCACTGATGGCAATACAGGGCCAAGCTTTAAATCTTTTCAATTCTCCAGACCTAGCACCGACTGAGAAATACTATAGATGATAATTTCCCTGCTAAAGGATCACACCTCTGCCCTAAAGCATTACTTATTTGAACAGAGTAATACCTACTGTGACTGTTGAATAAAAGCACTAAATGAAACTAAGGCACGGAGCATTTTAAAGCTACAAACCCGTGGGAATGCAATTCATGGATTCACATCTCTGGTTTGATTTCTTGTTTATGCAGGGACCAGGGTGAAAAGGATGTGAATGACATCTTGTTTACCCAGAGCACTACAAAGGCTGACCCGTTTGCCCTAATAATTGTGCTGTCTTATTTTTCTGAATCTCTCAGTGGCAGTTATACCAAAAGAAGCCCTAGCAGCTTCCTTGCTGCCTATGGAAAATCCAATTGAAGCAGTACGGGGTTATTTAGTATTGCCAAGAGTTTATTTTTGTTAAAAACATAATGGTACGATGAAAAAAAGCACCATGTTGTTTTTCATGTGAGGTTGTATTTACCTAATGCTAATACCTGCTACGATTAAATGGTTTTTATTAGGTGTTAACACAATAAAACAAAGTATTTAAAGTCCTCGTCAAAAAGTCAAATCCTGGTAATAAACTGCTAAATAGCAGCTAACTTTTAGAAAAGTATGAAAACTTTTTCTTGTAAGTAAAAGGAAAAATTTCTTTATTGTTCATCGTATATTTTTTAGTTCCCCCTACCTTTTGGTTTTGCTTGTCTGTTGTTTCATTTTTTTCTGCTCTTTAAATCTAACATTACTTTGATGAAGTGTGACATGGAGTGCATTTTTCACTTTTCTTAAAGGAATTGGCTATAACTGTTTCCACTCCACTATGACCATCTGACCAGTCTAAATGGTTTTGAGGATCTCAACACATGTAAATAATGCAGAAGTAATTTTAACTTTACTTAAAATAGATGGTGACTGCTAAGATATATATATATATATATATATATATATATATATATATATATATATATATATATATATATATATATATATATATATATATATATATATATATATATATCAGAAATCAAAATATTTGCTAAACATTAAACATAGTGAACTATAATATATATTATATAATGACATTTTTAGTGTTTTTCAAAAGAGGATTCAGTCAAAGTATTTCCACGAACAATATATTGCACATTAGAATTATGTATTTGTTATGCCAGATACCGTACGTCTGATTCTTTCAGGAAAAAGTTGTTTTTACTAACAAAACATTTTTAATTGATACAATTTTTATCCAAGGGCAGTAAATGCTGCAAGTACAAATTGAGCACTAAGTGCATGTCCATTATGCATTAAGGGGACGTGGCAATATGGTTTTAGCCTTCTTATTTATTGATACTAGTAGTTTATGTTTTTGTTATTTATAGTAGTTATATTAATTGGATGGATGAGTTTACTGTTTAAGATGAATGTTCGATTTTGTTGTACGTGTTACAATGACAAATAAAGTTCTATTCTATTCTGTTCTATTAAGAGTAGCAATAAGAGCACTGTGTTGGAAATACAGTAATATTCCCTCTGTATCAAGGATGCTAGTAGCGATTCTAGAGTTAAGATTTGTGGCTGATGGACCATCTTTCTCTGCCCTTCTGCCCTGTATTCCTGTAGCCTCAACTATCTCAGCAATTAAAACGCCCCACTCTCCGTTTCTTGAAAGTTAACATAACTCCAGAGTTGCTCAGTCATGTAGAATAAGTTATCATGATGATTCAGACCAATAAGAAATGATTCAGCTTCATGGCAACCAGAAACCAGAGTTAAGCCCAAAGATAGCTGTGCCAATTTGGCTGTTATTACACAATTCAATGGGGTAATATCAGTCATCTATCAGGCCATTCTTACTGTTCAGTAGGTAGCCTTCTACCTAGAAAGAAAGCCAAATATAGTGATTCTCATCAATTGACTGAAAAGGTTATTAACATTATGACTTCCTCTTTCTATTGCAGTGTAAAA
The DNA here is from genome assembly GCF_033026475.1 of Channa argus. Taxonomy (NCBI): domain Eukaryota; kingdom Metazoa; phylum Chordata; class Actinopteri; order Anabantiformes; family Channidae; genus Channa; species Channa argus. The sequence goes on from NC_090205.1 coordinate 25,346,162, forward strand.
AACAATGAGTTAAATGTGACATTTTGACAACTGATTTTAATCAATTAATTGATTTAGCGTATGTGAACTGGGTTTGTCTTTAGGTAGTTGATGTAAGCTCCTCCATACATGAAATAGATGTATCTAATGATTTTTTAACACATTTTTTTAATGGCAATGTAGCAGTTTAGCCAACACTTCATAGACATTTTCGCAGCAGGGGATGGAAGAATTCCCTGAATTGCATCATATGAAAATGTACACTATCAGGATGAAAACAGCCTGACAGCTCAGTGTATCATTGGATGTCTGAAAAATGATCAGATGGAGAAATCAAAATGGCAAATAACACTCCCTCATGTGTAATGAGGGTTGCTCTAGTTAATGAAGCTAAACAAAACACAGATGGCACAAACCAAATGATAGAGAGAACTCTTCACTGTGGAAAATGGCATTTCTCTTGTGACTTATCCAGAATTTTAAGAAGCCACAGGGACAAGGTGGAAGGCTGAAAATGTTGAGTAGGGGGTGAAGAGTTGGCAGTGCAGGACATTTATTTTTGAATCATACTTGCAATTAAAACACTTGGAAGGCAAACATATCCATAAGTACACAGGCAGGTTTTCTCTAGCTTGGGGCTTTGTAAGCGAGAAAGATTTATTTGTAAAACTACATGTCACTGCAGAAAAAATAAACCTGCATAATTTATGTCAAGAAGGTGTCATAGTCCAAATATGGGCCTGATCTTCAGAGAATTGTTCCGTCTCTTTTGCATGGCTTTCATCATATTAAGCAGCTTAAGAACAGCTACTCTTTCTAGTTTTCTTGGACATTTTGCCTACAATCATAAACTGATCCCTCAAACAGTTTTCATAGTTCTTTTATACTCTAAAAAGCTTAGTCAAATTGAGATCAGGTAACTCAACAAGTCAAGTATATTTCATTTCTTTACTGTAAAAAGCTCTTTGTTTAGTCCAGCCTGAATGCATTTTAATTAATAATTTATCCCCTATTGTCTTAGGGCATTGGATCAGAAGATATATATTAACTCTTTACTCCAATTAATCTTAATACATATATGTATGTTTAGCACACACACACACACACACACACACACACACACACACACACACACACACACACACACACACACACACACACACACACACACACACACAGAGATCAGCTGTAACATGACGACTATTGGGTGAAGTGAATAACGTTGATTATCTTGGAAGTGGGTGGGATATGTTAGGCAGGAAGTGAACAGTTTGTCTCTGAAGTCCCTGAAGTTAAAAAGCCTACAGTGGGCAAGTGAGCATCAGAAGAAGGGGGCCTGATAAATTAGGTTCTAAGTGATAAGACATACAAGTGTTTATCTGGGGAGGTGATGAGACCACGATTGAGATCCACGTAGGCCCCACCTCACAACTTAGAGGACTGAAAGAAGCTGCTGCTCATGTCTTGGTGTCAGATACCACAGCACAGTTTTCTTCTTTGTAAAGAATGTAAGTATGGTGATGTTGTGGACAAATGCTGTGGTGCTACTTTATTTTGATCTCAAAAAGCTTAAAGATTAGAGAGGCCATCACCAATTACTTAGTTATACACCAAAGTGCAAGTACTGCTTCTCCCTCAGATTTCTGCAGAGGCTCATTTGAGACAGGCCAAATAATCTTGAGTATACAGTAAATGACTGTAATATTCTGTCTCTATACCCAGCAGGTATTGACTTTCTGAATTATCAAATTTCCCCAATTAGTGTGTAGTGCAATGCTATATTGTTGAATTATTTTCTCAGTTCATCTTTATTTATATGATGTGTTTCGTCGTGTGTGTGTGTGTGTTTTACAGGATGTAGCATCTATTGGAGCTGATAGAAACTGGAAGGGCATTGGCATCTCGCTGCTGGTTATTTTGGTGGTGCTCTCACTCATTGGACTCTCCATTATTCTGCTTTCAAAAGGTGAGATTTGTTTACAGATCTGGTCACAAAAATAAGGAAGACATTAGAAGATGTAATACAATGTTCATGTTTACACACGCACACAATACTTTTGTTTATTGTATTTGACAGATGAATATTTTAGATGCGGACACAGTGTTCAGGGGTTATTTCGTTTAACCTAAATTCTCCCTCTCTTTTTTAAATTAAAATTAAACGAGTTATTCTTATCATGTGACCTAATGCACCCCTCACATATGCTGGCTTTTTAATTGTGTGCTGATAACAATCAGATGGCCCCTCTCGTCTTTAGCATTAAAGAAGTGGTGTCCAATAAAAACTTTTTTTAGTTCGGTTCGAAGTATTTAACCTTTGACATCTTTTCTGATGGAGCTGTATGATGGATTCACCCTGCCTTTAATATTTAATGTGATCATTAGAAAGGTCTTTTTCTTCCCTATCAACTGTACACATCTACACACACAGTATCTATACAAAATTCCTTTTTTATGGACAGAATTATCAGGCTTAAATAATATCAACACATTTGGCAACAACATCAGGACCTTCGTATTATGTTGGTTGCATGTAGAGGGGCTTAAACACAATTTAATAAACCTAAAATTGGATATTGTGTAAATGAATCTGGCAAAACAAATACTTCTTGTCTTTGCCTAGTTTACTTGTCATTCTTATATCTATCATTAATTTTGTCTCCATCCTTTTACAATTTGCATGTGTTGTAAAGGCCTCCACCAACTCTCCAGTTTGTTTTACCCTAAAATAGATTTTTAGTGATGATGTAAATGTTATGTTAAAGAATACAAAACCTGGGTAATAAAATAATTTAGAGACTGTGTAAGACAACATCTGGAAGTTAACTATAACTGCTGAATAAGCTTGTGCATTATGTCATTGACAAACCATGCAATTTTTTTTTCCTCTGACTGCTTGGATGTTGTTAAATGTATCTTCTTCTTCCTGCAGTTAGAGGTGACAGACCGGTTGGTTCACAGTTGACACTGGATGACCTTTTTCATGAAAACTTCAAAATACATGACCCTGGTGCAAGGTGGATCAGTGGTAAGTATGTCAGACACCTGAATTCAAATAGCCTCAAACATTGCAAATAATTAAATTTGAAATATAAAAAAAATGTCTTTCAAATGGATTTAGTATGTATGCATATGTGGTTTATGTCATTTGTGCAAAAAACATTGAATATTTTTCACTGTGACAAATTTTTCATCAGATTTTTTTGACCTGTTAATTATTTAAGCCCTTATTATGGAAGATAATAAAAACTTTACTGCATTGGATACATTTTCACAGTCAAGCAGAATAGACAGTTTACACACAAATTAACAATTGAACTTAAGACAGCAGAGAAAAATTAATAAAATTTAAAACATGTGCTACAACTTCTTCAAGATCAATGAATTTTAAATCCTCTAAACAACAACAGTAAAGCTTTGAAGAGAGCTTGTGGTTGAGTCAAAATGATTACATTGATATTTTAAACTAAACTTTTTGGTCCACTTGGCTCAATATGAGGTGTATTACTTCCAATACATCCAATAATAAACAGATAAGGTACAAAGAAGCCATGCTGTCCTAACATCACTGTAGAAATGCTAAACAAGCAAAGCTGTTTCAAGCATCATCCAAGCTACATTTGTTTCCCAAGATAGAACAGTTGAGCAAGGCATGACAACACCTACTGCTTAGCAACATTTGCCATGAGAATTGTTTAGAAAGGGCGACTGTCGCGCAGGAAGGTAGGGTGGTCGTCCACCAATCCCGCAGTTGTTGAGTCGATCCCCAGTCACATAAAGTACAGTGTTATAAGACACTGAACCCCAACTTAGTTGCTCCTGGTGAGCGTTGGCCGGCTGCATAGCAGATCCTCCAACAGTGTGTGTGTGAGATTGTGAGTGCGAATGGGTGAATAAGAAGCAGTGTAAAGCGCTTTAAGTGCCAATAGGTAGAAAAGTCCTATGTTAGTGCAGACAATTTACTAAATGATGGTTCCTTAACCATAGCTAATATATTAGTGAACCACAGGCCAAATAATGAAGCAGACAGTCAGCTACATGTTCAAAAACAAGTTCACATGAGTTTGTGACGTCTCTAAAAAACAAATTGACATTTGAACCTCCAGTATGCTAAACAAAGTTTTACTTTAGAGTCCAAGCAAACAAATTAGGCAGGGATATCAGAAGGTAGAAGTCAGAAGACAGGCAAAGGTCAAATAACAAAAGGCAAAGTCCAAGAGCATCAGGCAGAAATCCACTAAATCAACCATAAGAAGTTCAGGTTTTTCTTTTAACAGATTTTTTATGTTTATCACAATATCAGTTATATTTCGAAAGCATTGTAATACATATCGTTGATGCATGTATTTAACTCCAGTGCTGTTGAGATTAACATTTGGACACAGTTGGCTTTGTTATGTCAAATAACAGGTATAATGGGCTTGGTTGGCTTGACAGGCTTCTTTTCTATTTTTATTACCACAAATCAATCTCTACATGCAACCATATCACATGTGATGTTAAAAAGATGATGAACTTCATTATAAAATATGATGATCTCAAGATCACTAGTGACGAGAAGAAAACAATTTAACAATTTATGTCCGTAGCAATATGTAACCAAATAGATGTCCTAATTTCCTAGCATCACTGTGCCATTAACACACTCTGAACACATTACGAGTGTTGCCATGTGACACAGTCAGCAAAATTGAGACCATTATGGGACACTGCAAGGGACATTTATGTCACCATCTGAATGTTTTCTTGTGTAGAAAGACCCAAAAGACTTTGTCCTTCACAAAAACCACGTATAACACATCAAAAGTCACATTTTGTAATTCTTTTAGGTGGAATAGTTGAAATGTGGCTGTTATGTATATGTCGTATTGGTGCTGTCGAGCTGTCGCAGCCTTGTCCCTAAAAGACTGCTGTGCTTGGCTCCTCTCTGTCACGCTCACTTTTCCACATCTCAAAGTCTGGCTTTCACATGCTGCCTGTCTCCCAACAGTCCTTGAGTAATGTTAGAAAGGCTCTCTTTATTTTTCTTTGTAATAGTTCTCCCAAAAGGGGCTTGGCTTTGCGAAAAAGTACATCTCCTTTTGTTAAGTTGTTCTTGAAGGAAACAAATGACACTGAAAACCCAATGAAAATGTTCTGCACAAAAGATAACGCCGTTACCATCTTGCTGAAAGGTTGCCTTGCTTCTGCCAGCCTTGTAATTGGTGTGGGAATGATTAGAAAGTTTCCTTCGAGACATAAATCCACACTGCAGATTCATTCAGGTTGGATCTGCTCCTCTAATTAGCATTTGATAAGACAGCAGATCATTAACCAATCAGCATCTGATCTCTAAATATATTTAGCATGCAGGTTGCACAATCTGGCTAGTTTTTTTTCTCTACTGCAGTGAAACCAGATGGTCTTTAAATTTTTCTGTCTGCTGTTTGGTGCTCAGTAGGGAGTGTTACACTGAGAAATGATCCAGTGTACAATAATTTGCCATAGCCAGGGTTATAATTTATTTTTTTCCAATACAAAGAAGTCACAGCATACAACAGTCTACAGCTTATAAGAAATACTTATAGCACCACAAATTTTAGTAGTTTAGTACAGTAGCTTTAAAACTTTGCCCGTGACAGCTAGATGATGAAGGTGGGCTTTCTATTGCCTCACCTGGTTCTTGAAAAACATGACAAAAACCAGGCCAGCGGCTCCTCTTTAAGAGTGTGAATGCCCTTTGAGCGCCTGCTCACTCATTACTGGGTCTCTCTGGATCATAACAGCACCACAAGTCAAACTTTTACTGCTCCAAAGCACAAAAAGATCATATTATATGTACAGGCTGTCGACAGGGCTGTTGTTCAGTACAAATGACGCAGGAGGACTTGGAGAGGTGCTTGGAGCTTTGATCTTAAAACCAAAAAGTTTTTCAAACAGCAAACAACCAACTGATTTATTTATTTTTTTAATAAAATGTTTTGTGGATGAAACACTGGCTGTAATTCAAATTCATGTAATACAGTAGTAATATATTACATATTAGCAGAAATTCAAATCAGGAATATAATGGGTGAGAGGAGGAGATGCACTGTGAACAGCTGTACTTATCAGTATTGCATTTACTGTGGGTTAACAATCAATTATACACTATGTCAAAGGTTAAAGGTGCCACTTGCTGTGATGTTGCCCCAGATTACTCTACCCAACTGTGATGTTCCCCTGAGTTTTCCACAGCATTTTAACTACTCTTGCAGGCACAGGTACATTCTCTACTTAGTTAAATAATATTTCTCTGTTTCTAGCTGAAAAAAACTCCTCCACGTGACATCACCCGGAGGAGTTTTTCATCATTAGGAATTCAGATGATGTTATCTGGAAGGAGCTCTGGAAAAACAGGTTGCCCGTGATTGCATACTCTAAAATGTGACCAACGAGATAACATAATCTGAACTGAAGGTTCTTTTCAAGTGATGTCATCTGGAGGGATTTTTCAGGTAGAAGTAGAGAACTACTTTAATATAGTGCCATTTACTTTCATGTGCCACCAAAACTAGCACCAAAGATGCAAGTTTAAAAGCAGTGAAGACGTCCTTTAACACGTTTGTAATGTGTGAGCGCTGTGTTGACGGCGCATTCTAGAGCCCCCAAGGCACCGATCAAGTAATCCATATATTTTTAACATCTTTTGACTTTGGAGAGATAACAGTTAACAGATAATAACTGTTATGGCTTTATGGATCATTTTCAGTAGGACTGTATTCCTTTGGGTGACTCAAGGCTCAGCAGTCAGTAGAGACACAAACTGCCGGCTGTAATGCTCAAATCTACTATCATGTCCAGACTTGACTTATAGGTCTAATACTAATCTCTAGATGTTTTAATTTGTAAGGGCAGAGATGCATTTTAGTTGTGTGTCCGTAAAGGTGAGGGACGGGTAGGAGAGTCCTAATATTTGCTCAAGCAGCATCCTTATACCTATCCTTGCCTGGTTTATACTTTGTCTTTCAAACCCAATTGCCTCCACTTTGCAATGCAGGCTTTCCCCTAAAGATCTGTCCTTACCGAGCCCAAACTGAGATAAACCTAATGGCATCACCAGGGGTTATGGCCCTCCAGAGCACCAGAAGACATTATAGATCTGTTTCATAGGCTGAATAGTGCTCCCACTGACACATTAAGCAATGCTTTAAGTGCTACATTGAGATAAAATGCCCACTTATTTCCAGCCTTACTCTGTAAATTCCTCTCACTATGCGTCCTGAATCAACAATGCGAGTCAACAGTTCAACACATCAAGGGCTTTTCCGAGTCCAGACATGTCAAACTAACCTTTTTTCTTAACACCACAACATTAAGTGCAAGGGCTTGAGATGTGTAATTTATCAGATAGGAAACAGTGTCAAAAGTGGCAGAACAGCCGATTTCCTTCAGTTCTTGCCCTTATGAAACACCTGCAAGTCATTGGACAGCTGAGACACATTTAATCATGGCTGAGATACATGGCCCCCTGATCCTTAGAGTATTTTCCGTTGGAACTGTTGTCCACATAGGACTACTGTAGGCCCATCAATAATTGCATATTTTGTTTAAGTCTACATACATATGCACCAAACACACCACAAGACACCACAAAACAATTGTGCTTTGCTTTATTGTAGATTTTCTAAATAATGAGAGCCCTAAGGAGGATTTCTTTGCAGGCTGCATGCAAACAATACATCTGTCTTTCATACTTATTTTCCTGTCATTATATTTAAAGTGTTTTGAGTGTTTACTAGTTTGCAGGGTTAAGGTTGCCAGAGCTTGATGCCTCAGAGCTTATTTATTCACATTTATATGAGATGGGGACCTCAGAATGATTTAGACCTGTCAAATGCATTAATGGAATTCAAGCCTTCCTGGACTGACGGGGTTGGTAGGGGTTATATACGTGGGTTAAATCAGAACTAAGCTTTGCAGACCACATCTCCATCTTCAGGGCAAGCACATTTGCCCCTTACAACTTCAGAAAGATCAGACCCTACCCTCTTATATATGATCCAGACTGCAACAGCACATCTCATTTTAGATCAGCCAAAAGGGAAATACTGCTTATCTTATCATTCTTTCTGGCTTCCCTAGGTTCCCGGCATCATGTTTGCAACCATGACACTAACCTACAGAGTAACCAACTCAACCACACTTTCCCACCTGCACTTTCTCAAACTAGGGCTGTGTCATTATCCTTGATACACGATGATAATACTGCCTATTCCCTATTCCCATTATTGCCAATATTCACTCAAGCCTCAAATAACTGCTGAAGGTTGAACTCTTTCTGCAGCTTCCTAAGCAAGGTTTTCTTTTTATATTTGACACTGAATATTTTATGATGCTGAAATATTTCTTCTCATGGGACTTTGGTTTAAAAATTTCTGCCAAACCAAGCTTTTTTTGTTGCTTTGTACGTCACTTGTGTGTTAATTTGGATAAAAGCATCTAAAAAAGAACTGAATGTTAATGTATTGCAGGGATTTTGGCAGTTGTGTTAAAAAGATCACTGGGGCATCGTTTTGTTAATAACAAAAGCTGCCTTAAAGAATTGTCAACTTCACAGCCAAATGCTTGAAACTCAATGTAAAAGGGGCTTTGGTCAGTAACGGATGTGAAGCAGAAGCTTTCGGAGTGCAGACCAACCCCTTTCAAATATTTTGGTTACCTGACCTTGTTCATATCTTACTGTAGACACACCAAGCTGATGGTTGGACTTTAGACAGTGTTTTAGACTCAGTTTTCCGAGTGTCTGTGGGCCTAGTTATTGCGGTGTGTCCTGCATCATTTACACACAGTCGAGAGAAATAAGTAATGAATACAGACTATTTCCTCTCACGCAGATGCAGAATGCACTTGCTAGTTGACTGCTGGTTTAGTCTTTGCACTGTGTGCAGTTCAATGTTAAAATCAAACAATTCCCAGTTTTTCGGCAGACATAATTATGGTGAGGTAGAGTTTGAAAAGAGAAAAACTTGTTTGCTTAACATGAATAAATATTAATTTTTGATACACACACAGTGCTTTGACTGTGTATGTTTCCATCCCAGGAGAAGAAATTATCTATCGGAGCTGGGATGGAGATGTTTTGAAAGTCAACACACACAGCAATGAAACAGAACTCCTGCTGAAAAACACAACATTTGTAAGTAAACTAATGTATTTACATAATATATTTTTATATACATTTACAACTCTCATATTTTGGATAATGATAGAAGTAAAATAATATTATTAGAGCAATCTTGAGTGAATAAGATGAAATGTCTCTTCATTATCACTGCAACCCTCTTTGCCATAGCCAGATATTCAGACCAGAGTTGACTCAACTTTCACTGTGACATTTTACTCTATTTCTTGTTCTGTCCACAGGCAACTTTTAAGGCATCAAAGTTTGCAGTCTCTCCTGATCTGAACTTTGTTCTTCTCGGCTATGATGTCAAGCAGGTGAGGAGAACTGAATGTTCTAATTGCACATACTGAAACACTGTTGTTTGGTTTAGGGCTGCATCATCAATGTAACATTCATATATACACTCTCACTATGAGTGTTCTCATTTGTTACAGTCACATTTTCTCTGCCTGCTATGTTCTACCTGTACTGATGGAGCATCACACTGCTGCCAGTGCAAGTGTGCTTTCTATAAAGCTCTAAAGTGGCACAAGCTGCTTAATCTATGTTATGTCTCCTTGTTTTGGAATTACAGCTCTACATACTACAATACAGTAGAATGGACCTAGAATTAGAATGGACCTTTCTTCTAAGACAGGTTATAGTCACTTTTCTATGGTTTTGAAAGAAGAACTCAAGTTCAAATGTGTCGGGAAGATTCAATGTCACATACAGATTTATAATAACCCAGTAACAGTGATTTAGGTTAACTACATAAGTGAGCCAACTGTCCTTCATTAATCTCCTCCCTACTAGAAACCTGCCAGGGATAGGTGAGCAGATGTTTTCAGTAATGGATATGAAGTGTATAGAACAGACATTTACCTGCCACATAGTCAGAAATACTGTAGGGCAATCTGTCATGATGACACAGGCTCAGGAGACTCAAGGTCTTCGAACAGTTTCCTTCACAGCTCAAACTGTAAATGTTTGTTCATTTTATTTTATTTTTTTAGCCTGGACAAATTTCATTTGAGGACCTCGAGTAACATTAGGCACATACAGGTTTAAATGGTCTGGAATGTTGCTTAGAACAAGGCTTGTATTGAATTTGAAAGTTTTTATGGATTTTACATTTTTACCTATACCACCAAGTTCCTAAAATGCAAACATAGTGAAATAGATTGAATATGTTATTGGCACCTGTTTTGTACTGACTGTAGCTTAAGAAATGTTTTAGCTGTCACGTGTTTGGTGAACAAAAATTACTTGATATTTGAGATTTTCATAACTTAAACAGATTTCTACACTGCAAAATGATATAGAGGAAACCATGTTTCTCTGCTTTTAGAGCGAGCAACATCTGCACAACACAAAAAAATACTCCAGGTATTCCGGTTTCCTCCCACAGCCCAAACACATGCATGTTAGCTTAATCAGTGACTCTAAGTTGCCCGTAGGTGTGAATGTGAGACTGAATGGTTTTCGATCTGTGTGTGTGTCTTTCTGTGTTGAACCAGAGAAAGGTTCCAGCCCCCGCCATGACCCCAAACAGGATACGTGGTTATAGATAAAAGATGAATGGATGTTCTTAAGACAGAAGGAGAAAAAATATACTTTATTGAAATGAAACTGTGAATCTGTATAAAGGTGGAAATGCTGAAAACTGATGCTACATGTACTCAAAAAGACATGTAGATTGAAATAAAATTGGGCCAAGCACTGAGTCTAAGAAAATCTACAAAGCAACTTGGTAATAGAGAACTGCACTCACCACAACTTGCCTAACTCAAAGGATTTAAACTAATTTAGAGCCATATTTCTGACACCAACCTACTTTTCAAGACACGTTATCAAAACGAAATGGCCAATCAAATACCAAGCTTAACTACAATAGAAGGGTACCTGGCATCTGGTGCTAAAGATATTTTACTATACAAATTACAGTAGCAGTACAATAGATGCCTCTTAAATGAATTGAATGTATAATATTTGTACAGCACCTGTATTTAGTGCTGTAATTATACCATCACATCACTTTTATTGGCTGATATAATAACAACATGAGTAACAACTGTCTCCTAGGAACTGCTAATTTCATATTAAACTTAAACCGTAATACACTTTATAGTGCAGAAAGCCAATTGCTGCAGCGGATGGAACAACGTAATTGTCTTCCATGTTCTTTCTTATTGTGGCGAGAGGAACTTGTAACACAAAAATAGCGTTGTCTGTTTATAATATGACAAAGTTAACAAGATGTCAAATCTGATTCCATGTTTTTCACACAACGTAATTTGCATTCAGTGCAGCAACTGTTGCAGCCATTTAGGCACAGTAACGTGATTTATGATATTTTAAACAAATTTAAAAAACTAATCACACAAATCCCTATAAACACGTCATTTTCTTTCACTTTCACTTTACCCACAAATAGCTTCACCCAGTGTTCCACTTAATGTTATCAAGCTTACCATCACAGGGTCAAAGGCAAGCTAAGGGAAATAGTGTGCTGGTGATCAATTTCTGAAGGTTAATACTTGAAAAACATGTTAACAAGGCACAACATTATGCTTAATTGCCAAAACCGAGTAAAAAAAAAATCACTTGTGAAGATGAAGATTAAACCAAATGGCCACGTGTTTTTTTTCACAATGGATGCACAGAACGTAAAAAGTAAAGTAAAGTATAAAGTAAAAGTCTGTGTCTCATCCGAGTAAAGCTCACTGAGTCCAGGCAGGCCAGTTCAGCACCCGGACTCTTCTCCTGTGAAGCCATAGTGTTGTGTTGGATGCAGTATGTGGTTTAGTATTGTTTTGCTGAAATATGCACTGCTTTCCCTGAAAGAGACGTTGTCTGGATGGAAGCATATGTTGCTCTAAAACATCTCTGTACCTTTCAGCATTGATGATGCCTTTAAAGATGTGTAAGCTGCCTGCATCAGAGGCACTAATGCCCCCTCATAACATTAGAGATTCAGGCTAGTCTCCAGAACAGGGTGTCCATGGTTTTCAAATAGAATTTCAAATTTTGCTTAATCTGACCACAGAACAGTTTTCCATTTTGCCTAAGATCATTTTAAATTGACTTTTTTGATGATATTAGATACTGTAGATGGTGGGACCTTTAAAGTCTTCACAATTTTACCTTGAGGAACATTTTTCTGAAATTGTGTAACAATTTCTTGGTGCAGTTTTCTGCAGATTGGTGAACCTCTGCCCATCTTTACTTTCGAGATTTCCAGATCACTGGATTCTGTTTTATTTACATTTTCACATATTTCCACCTTTTTGGGAATTGGGGTTGTAAAATGCATGCCAATTTTTAAGAAAAGGTGTTGCCAAATTAGGCATTCGTGACCACAACAATCACAAAAACATTAATCCTGGAACAATATAGTGTATAATTGAGTGCAAAAGTTTAGATCCCTGTATTATGAAATATGGGGCTTCACTTCTCTATCATTGCTGCCTCGTACTGTCAAAGAGTTTGACACATTGACAAAAATGATAAACCACATTATGTAAAAACTTTTTTTCTGTTTTCACTTGTTATACACATAAGGCAGTTATACGGTGTAAAATTGACTTATGGTAAAACTGACTTTAATATAAAAATATTATAATGGTTTTTATAACAATATTATAACCACGTGTCAGCACATAAAATAGTTAAAATCAGCTCCACCTTTACTAACAGTGATTTTTGACCCTTACTTTGAATTTGATTACTGTATGTGTTTTTTCAGAATTATCATAATCAGTATTCCTTAAAAATACATTGTTTTCTTAGTGGATTACTTTTACTTTTGTATAATCTTTAGATGATCTGCTTAATAGTTTTACATGAGTAAAATATTTAAGGTGCTACTTGTAGTTGAGAGTTTTTTAGGCCAATACATGGGTACTGAGTTTGGGTACTTCTACCACCTCTACACACACATTTTGCTATGTGTGGGGTTGGGTGGCTGCAGATTGCTTAGATTGACCATGCTGACTGTTGGCTTGGTCTCCAGTCTATCTCGGGGCCAAAATGCAAAAAATGTCTTGGGGAACATGCTCCATACAGAAAGATTGCAGACAGGTATTTGAACCAAGGACCTTCTAACCAAATCGGGAGCAACTTTGAATTCAGTGTCAGTGTCTTGCTCAAGGACAGAAGGAGGCAGGGATTGCACCACCATGGGACAACATGTCAGTGTGTATATTTTCAGGGTCGAAAACAAGGTAGACTATGTCTCAAACAATATGAACAAAGTAAGTTTAGTCCTGTTGCATTATCATACCTCAACAGTTTTCCGTCTTTCAAGCTTCAAAGATTTATTGCTGCATACACTGCAGTGTAACGGCTATAAAAGACCTGCCCAATGCTGTGCATGTCCCTGTGGTCACTGTGCTGTATGGTAACTGACCTAAGGTGCCAAATATGTGAATTGGATTGAAGTTAAACTGTTTTCCTTTGACATAGTATACTAGGGAAAAAAAAAACACATTATTTTCCAGATATTATGAATCTAACATCAACTATAGGACCTTGTTAAAAGTATAGGACCTCGTTAAAACTCAATCAGCAGATCAACAGTTAAAGGAGTCTGGCAACACCCCAAAGTCATATAACCATAAAAAAATTTTCTAACATTATCCAAGTACCTGACCAAAACCTGATCTAGTACCTCAAATGTGTTGTGTTTTAGTTGTCACTTTGACAACAAATGTCCAGTACACCTGCAGAGAAACAGGTGTGTGTCCAGTCAGCAATGACCTGATAATCAGAGGTACATCACACGGATTCACTATACACTGCGTCTCTAACTGGCTGTTATGTCCAAAGTATTAAAAAGTAAAAAAGATGCATTATGCATAAACCTTACTCAGCTCTTTACACGTTTGCTGCTGCAGGAATAGAGGGAGCAGCGCAGGTGGGTTACAAGACAGACACCATCAGCCTAGCTACTAGCTTCCATCAAACCAAATCAAAGTGTTTACTGTCATGTTCACAGTGAGGAAAATATATTTCCCTGTACAATGAAATTGTACAATGTACAATGAAATTGTACAGGGAATTGTTGTCTACAGTGAATGCCAAATACAAGCAGTTTAAAAAAAAAAGTATAAACAAGATAATAATAGTAGAAAAAGGAAAAAGAAATGGATTCTGTACAACTGTGTGCAAAGTAAGTATGCAATGACTTATGTGCATCAGACATGAACGTTCAAGCAGTAACGCAAATTGTAAAACCTGCAAATTCAATGGACCAACATGATAAGGCTAAATTAGTAGCAGAAATACAACAGTAACAAGTGTATAAGTTGAGTAAAAAGAAACCACGTGATAATTAATAGCAGCAATAAAATTACAAATGTCCAAATTGAGATGAAGCACTCAGTCAAATGTTCAATTTAAAGGTAGAGTATTCAGCCCAACTGCTCTATGGGATGGATGATGCCACTCTGTGTCCACTGTTACCTGTTTAAAAGTCTAATAGCTAAGGGGAAGAAGCAGTTCCATAGTCTGGAGGTCCTGTATTTCATACTCCTGTACCTTCGGCCTGAGGGTAGAAGTGTGAACAGTCTGTATTGGGGGTGGGTGGGTGCCTTGAGGATAAAGGCAGCTCTCCTGTGGACTCTGCCGTGGTAGATGGCCTGCAGATAGGGCAGTAGAGTACTGGTGATCTTTTCAGAAGCCTTCACCACTCTCTGTAGGAGTTCCATCACAGAAATGCAGCCTTACCACATGGTCAAGATGTTCTCAACAGCTATAGAAGTTGCTGAGGATCTTAGGCAACATGCCAAACTTCCACAGTCTCTTAAAGAAGTACAGCCGCACTTGTGCTTTCTTCTTCAGGTAGGTGGAGTGTCCAGGTGAGGTTCTCATTAATCTGGACCCCCAGGTATTTGAAGCTACCCACTTCAACCTCTTGGATAAACACTGGCTGATGAGTTCTCTTTTCCTTCCTCAGTTCCACTATCATCTCCTTTATCTTGTCTGTGTTGAGGGTGAGGTTGTTGTCCTCACATTGTGTCATCAGACTGGCCACCTTCCTCCTGTAGGATGCTTCATCCCCTGCACAATGCTGTATGCTGACATAAGAGTTCTCCTGAGTGGCTGCAGCTTTAAACACTTTCCAGTCTGTCGGAGCAAAAAACTCCAGCAAGATGCCCTCAGTCTCTGTGGTTCAGAGCTTAACCTGTTTGGTGACAGGGTTTGTTTGTTTGAGTCCATTTCTGCCAGGTACAGGAACCAAGAGATGTGGACGGAGTGTCCGAAGTCACCAGCGGCGATATAAACAGTGTCAGGGTGAGCCATCTCTAGCACGCTGATGATGTCATAGAAGGCAGAGTGCTGCCTTAGTTTCTCCTTTTGGGGGAATGTAAACAGTGACCAAAAATGCAGAAGTGAATTCTCTTGGTACATAATAAGATGGCATTTCAGCGCTAAAAACGTATCTGGTTAGCAGTGCTTACAAATAGCCCGTATTTCTCCACACCACGAGTTACATTTACAGACGGATACACACACACACACACACACACACACACACACAGACACACACATACACACAAACACACTTTATCTGAGAGCAAGGTTTCGGCAAAAATCATAGTGCATACTTTTCTTTGTGATTTATTTCTGTCTTTCAGCTCGTCCAGTTTGTTTTCCAGAGACCACGCTTTAGCTAGCAAGAGGCTGGGTAGCATTGGCCGGCTTATCATGTTCCCCTTTTCCCTTCCGTCTCGCTTGCGTCTCCAGAGCGCTCTCCTCGGGTCACCCGCCTCACTTGAGCTGATAGTGTGTATGGTTGTAGTTCCGGAGGTATAAAACCAGTGACTTACCATTTGGTCGGCTTAATTGGCAATGTCCAGTAATTCTGCTTTCATATGTTAGCAGTTCATGACATTTGTGCACTACAGAGAAAGTGACCAAATGTACACAAGCGTGTGGCAAAAAACAAGTAAACATGTCTGCCACGAGGGGCTCCATGATTCTGGATCATGACCTTAAATGTAAAACGTCCCAAAATCAGGTCTATGTTATCACATTTTGGAACAGTTAAGACGATTCAGCAGAACAAATAATTTTGAAGGTGTAGTGTCTAATTAGGGCAAAAACTTGATGTTTTTGCCAAATAAATGTAAAGTATGTTGACATTGGCAATGCTACTTCCCAACTTAACCAAAAACTGTGACCCCAGAGCCAAATTGTGAATTTTTGTAAACTGTTGTACACTTAGTTTCCAAGTAGTTGTGGATTATGATTACATGATTATGACAAGCAGATATTGAGTTTCTCCTGGGAAATTGACAATTAATTGCTTACCAAATCAACTTCTACAGTATATTTTTATTCAAATCTATACTCACGTACATTCTAGACGTATTCTGATGCCAAAAATCTAATCTTAATAACTACTCAGTATAATGTGTGTAAGATGTGTAGAATAAAAGTAACTAATTTAAAAATTATATTATTTAAAAATGATTTAAATTATTATTTAAAAATTATTAATGAGTAAAACCTTGGTGGGTTAGGGTTAATCAGGAGCCAGTTCTGTTTTTTGTTTTTTTTACGAACCTATTGTCATCTCATTCATTAATACAGTATCTCCCAGTCTGTTCTCTTGAAACTCAGTTATATATCATCATCAGATATAATCATTACTAATTGATTACTCATTAGGTCATTTGTGATTTGTTTCTCTGTTTTTTTTCTTAGCAATAAATCATATATTTGTGTATTGTATTAAGTGTTACCACTCCATCTATGTGCTTAATACTATGTTTCCATTTCGTTAAACATTAATTTGTTACTTAGAAAACTAAGTAAAAAACTAACCAGAGATCACAGAGGTTGTTTAGTGACACACAGTACAAATGTGTGTGTAAAAATGCAAAATAAAGTAAAGAAATTATGTTTAGGTTGCTCACATACCAACTTATAACAGAAAACAATCACTATTCTCAAATCCTTTATCAGGTTTATCTGTAACTCTTTCTCATCTTTAGTGTTAATCTCATCTGAGTTAATATGTGATCCAGCCATACGGCAGAGATCTACCATCTGTAATAGAGAGAAGTCCTTTAAATCTCGGAGTCTTCCATTTATGATTATGTAGACACAGCTGAAATGATTTTTATTCTGTTATGTTTTAGCATGAAAATGTCTAAATAGTCAAACCCGGAGTTAACCATCTATGTAACACACTCACATTTTGGAATGGAGATTCCTTTAACAATTCATCTACTGATTTCAAAATTAGTCAATGCACCTAATCTCAATTACAAAATCGTTATAAATCAAATGCGATTACACCAATGTTTTATAAAAGTAACATGACAAGAAGTGACAGAGAAATAAGAGGAAGAATACCTGGCCGAGAGGTCCATCTCTGTGGTGAATCATTTTGAGCAACATGGGGTTTGGAATAAGAAAGTAATTCCCCAGACTGTCAGTACATTCTGTCAGCTGTTCAGAGTTCAAAAGTGACAGATAATAAAAGGCGCTCAACAGAGAAAGGAAGTAATTTACAGTGCAGCCATCTAGGGATGTCGTGATTCAGGTTTTGGCTCTAAATCAGATTCCCAAGGTGTCTGTCAATGTCAATGTGACACTTACATTTAGCCATTCTACAGTAAATACTAATTTGAAAAAGTAGCTAACAGGTGATCAATAAACTCTTTCCTGTACTCTGAATAAGAAATTTCCTATTTATCAATTTTATTTACTTGGATTTCTTTGTATTCTGCAAACAAACCAAGAACTGCATCTGATGAATGTTTGCACAAATAATAAAGTCTTAAAGAATGTTACCATAATTTCTAACTCAAAGCACAAGACTATATTCACTAAAACAGCTTCAATAGACAAAATATCATTAACAATCAGCATTATATTATGGCAGTAAGCTCGTATGGATGTTTGTCCAGTAACTACGGCATGTCTCTCATCTTTGGCTGGCAGATCAGGTGAGTCTAGTCCTACACCTGTTTCCTTCTTTTCCTTCTAGTCTTTTTTGTTTTTCTTTTATATTACCTGAAATTATCAAACTAGCCCTTTTTTTTTTTACCTTAGCCACATTCTGTCTGAGGGGACATAGGAATCATGACCCAAGTAGTTACTTTAGCAAAATGTAAAAGACATTGTGGACACACTCTGTGGACACTATTTTTTTAATATTTTCTCCTGTTTGACTTTTGGCTTTTTGGCCTGTGTCCCTCTTTTGCAAATGAACCTGGAGCAGAGAAAGCAAAGGAGAGAGTATAAAAAAATATAGACTATCATGTTGAGGATCTCCAAGCATTTTGAGGTCTATATGACTAATGCAGGAAATTTTATTAAGACGTTTAAGCTCCACAGGACTGTAGCCAATTGCCCTCCTTTAAACCCAGGACACCTAGAGCAGTTTACTCAAGAAGAGTGGGACAAACTACCATAAAATGGACTGTAATTTTTTCGGGGGTATTTTCATGTGTTGTATGAATATTTTGTAATATTACTTTTGTCAGTTTCATGTTATTTTAGAAAATCTTTTTTTTTTTTTTTTTTTTTTTTTTTACTAACAATCATGTCCAGGTTTGTACATAGAGCAAATAATATAAGAAAACAAAAGAAACAAATCAGTGATTTAAATAATTTTCAGTGTTGGCCACAAAGCTACTTTCAGCCCTCAGGATCTTTTCTTTGCATCCCCCTGGATTCTGTTAGCAAAGTGACAACTGGCTGTGACTTTATTAAACTCAAGAAACTGCATGAGACTTGTATATTTTCTGCTAGTAACTTTAACAGCGAATGGAAGACATTCATTTATCACCCCAAAGGCACATTACTGTCCCTGTGTCCAATAGCACTGGAATGTCTGAGTGCAAATCACACTATGCGTCTTCTTACTGTTTGATAGGCACAGACATACCTTGAGTGTCAGTGAACTAAGCAGGCTCAATAATGGCCTCTGTGTGCTCGATGAGATAGAGACAGAGTGCTAAAGATGCTGTATCTTCCTGAGATGGACGGAGCAGATGTGTTCATCATCAAAGTGACAGCCTTATTCTATGGAGAGTAATGGCCTGCCCCTGCACCACCATCTCCAGATGTCTTATGAATTTATCATAATCATACATACACTCTTCTGTACTACACCGCTGCAAGGTTTCCATATATCTTCCTCTGTTAGTTATGGTCAGCAGCCTTCTTCTCCTTCAGGAGCATTTTCATGACATGATGTGGGGCACCTACATCGCATAGCTACTGAGGTACTGATTACTGCAGCTGTCCAAGGGTGTCCATTTTTAAGAATTATGCACTGCATTTTAATGAAGTTGAAGTATGAAAAAGAGCAGTAATTAACACAATCACCAGTTGCAAAAGCATTCAGGAGAGCTAATCTGAGAGGACATCAAATAGGATTTAATGAGCCATGTTCGAGCTTCTTACTTTCAAATCATTATATGCCCAATTAAACACGTCTCAGGACAACTTACAGAGCAATCAAGATGTGTCCTATGTGTCACAATAAGTACTCCATGGTAAACCCATACAAGTTCCTCCAACTCTGAGACTTGTGTTTTAAAAGTAGTGTTTTTCACAGTTATGTTATGTGACAACACATTAATGAACATTGTTTGAGAGACTGGCTTTTGGTGTTTAAAGATTTGCTTTAGAACATTTCAAAGAATTTTGGAGGAACATTTGTGCTTTTGCATATTTGTGGTTTCATTATTTTCTGCACGAGAACTAAACCATTATTAATGAACTGTTCAAAGTAAAAATACAAACCTGATTCCAAAAAAGTTGGCACACTGTACAAATTGTGAATAAAAAAGGAACGCAATAATTTACAAATCTCATAAACTTATATTTTATTCAGAATACAACATAGATGACATATCAGATGTTTAAACTGAGAAAATGTATCATTTTAAGGGAAAATTAAGTTGAATTTAAATTTCATGGCATCAACACAGCTCCAAAAAGGCCATGTTTCCCACTGTGTGGCATCCCCTCTTCTTTTTATAACAGTCTGCAAACGTCTGGGGACTGAGGAGACAAATTGCTCAAGTTTAGGAATAGGAATGTTGTCTCATTCTTGTTCTAATTGCTCAACTGTCTTAGGTCTCCTTTGTCACATCTTCCTCTTTATGATGCGCCAAATGTTTTCTATGGGTAAAAGATCTGGACTGCAGGCTGGACATTTCAATAATCAGATCCGTCTTCTACGCAGCCATGATGTTGTAATTGATGCAGTATGTGGTCTGGTATTGTCATGTTGGAAAATGCAAGGTCTTCCCTGAAAGAGACGACTTCTGGATGGGAGCATATGTTGTTTTAGAACTTGGATGTACCTTTCTGCATTGATGGTGCCTTTCCAGATGTGGAAGCTGCCCATGCCACACGCACTCATGCAAACCAATACCATCAGAGATGCAGGCTTCTGAACTGAGCACTGATAACAACTTGGGTTGTCCTTGTCCTCTTTAGTCCGGATAACATGGCGTCCCAGTTTTCCAAAAAGAACTTCAAATTTTGATTCGTCTGACCACAGAGTAGTTTTCCACGTTGCCACAGTCCATTTTAAATGAGCCTTGGCCCAGAAAAAATGCCTGAGCTTCTGGATCATGCTTATATATGGCTTCTTTTTTGACCTATAGAGTTCAAATGTCACGGTGGATTGTGTTCATCGACAATGTTTTCTGGAAGTATTCCTGAGCCCATGTTGTGATTTCCATTCCAGTAGCATTCCTGTATGTGATGCAGTGCCGTCTAAGGGCCCGAAGATCACTGGCATCCAATATGGTTTTCCGGCCTTGAACCTTATGCAGAGATTGTTCCAGATTCTCGAAATCTTTGGATGATATTATGCACTGTAGATGATGATAACTTCAAACTCTTTGCAATTTTTCTCTGAGAAACTCCTTTCTGATATTGCTCTGCTATTTTTCATCACAGCATTGGGGGAATTGGTGATCCTCTGCCCATCTTGACTTCTGAGAGACACTGCCACTCTGAGAGTCATGTTGCCAATTGAGCTAATAAGGTGCAAATTGGTCCTCCAGCTGTCCCCTATATGCACATTTAACTATTCCGGCCTCTTATTGCTACCTGTCCCAACTTTTTTGTGAATAAAATATAAGTTTATGAGATTTGTAAATTATTGCATGCCTTTTTTATTCACAATTTGTACAGTGTGCCAACTTTTTTGGAATCGGGTTTGTATATTTAACATATTGGAGCTGTAATTCTAAAGATGGAGCCAGCAGCTGGTTTTATTAGTATTCACTGGTTTCAACACTGACAGGGACATAACAGTAGGTCCAAACACCCACCACCTGCCATATTTTCATTTTCCACCTTCAAGATGAGAAAGATCAAAACTCTTTCTGTGCTATCTGCTTTGAAATATTGTTTAGATTTGTTTGGTGAAGATCAGATCACATTTCATGACAAATTTGTACAGAAAAGCAGGAAAATCTACAGTAAACAGTTACATTACTTTTTCTTGCGGCTGTATATTACTTTAAATTTCTCCCACGGGATTTTGTAAGAATGGGTAGAATGGGTGGACCTTGAACCCTCTAGGGGAGTACGGGGGAATGCTCCCCTGCAAGAAATTAGTAGTACATTTTAAAGTCAAATGCATCAATCAGGTTCAATTTGAGACAAGAATCAGGAGGCTAGATGTATGAAGAACCATGTTTTCATGTTTGTGATCTAGTAACAATTTAATCAGTCTCTAAGTTTCTGTTTAGTTTTTGGGGCAACCTAGCTGAAATATGAAAGAAAGGCTGAAAGGCTTTCCCTGAATTTCCCTGATTGTCCTATTGGGAGTATATGTTTCACTAAAATCCAATTCCTGTTCTCCCTTCATGTCCCAGCATTAAACAGCAGCTTTTTAACATGCCGTTATTCTTTTCCAGCACAGCCAGTACCACTTGTTAATGACAAACTAGCCACATCAGCCATATTTACCAGAAATATATTACATCACATCCTCTAGTAACTTCCTGTCAGTGTTGCCCACAATCCTCCAACATTCTTCTACATTTCCTCCCATGTACTTTCTGCTTTCTTTTTATGTATTT
This sequence comes from Channa argus, assembly GCF_033026475.1. Taxonomy (NCBI): domain Eukaryota; kingdom Metazoa; phylum Chordata; class Actinopteri; order Anabantiformes; family Channidae; genus Channa; species Channa argus. Next base: position 25,368,338 of record NC_090205.1, read on the forward strand.
ATTTTCCATTTCTGTCGGCACAAACAAACTCATAATTTTGCACTAGAACACAGCATGAACTTATGCACTAAATGATCTGTTTTCAGTAACAATGGTGCGCAGACACCAAATTATGGCTGCGAGTAACCCAAGACAAGAGCAGCTATTTTACCACTTCTTTGACTGCTGGTCAACCAGTTAGAAATCTGATCTGATCTGGCATAAATATTGGATAGTGTTGTGTCTGTGTTTCTATTTCACCTAAAGTACATCAGAATTTACTTTTACTTTATGGTTTACTTTTACCTGCGATTAGCTTTTCTAAATAAGTTCTAGAAATGCTGTTGACAAAGCATGCCTTCTCTCAAAGCACAAGGTTTTTATGGGATAAACGAATGTAAAATCCAAATAGTAGCAAAAAATAAGTTTCTCATTGTTGATGAGGATGCAGAGAGTAATATAAGATTTTTCGTACCTTTTTCTTGTTGTTTTCTGATGTCTGTGGAACTTACTTAGCTTTGGCTCTTGTTCTCTATATTCTATAGGACAATCTTCTTCTTCTTCAGTTATTTTTTGGTTGTTGGCAAACAACCTTAGGCACACTACCGCCTCTTATTGTAAAGGAGTGTGGGTCGAGACAAATATTCTACCATCTAACATACAGTATGTGGCAGAAATACAGACTCAGCTCTTAAGTAAAAGTGGAAGGACTTAAAAAAATACCACTCAGTACCACTTCAGTAGTGTTGAATTTGTACCATCCAACCATCGATGGTTAAGTTCATGTTTTACAAAGTTTTAAAGAAAAACATAAGTAGTATGAATTGTTGTCTGTCTTGTTTGTTATTGTTATTTGTCTCTATGCACAAAAGAGGATTAAAATGTATTTTTCCACACTTGGCTGGAAAAATACTTGATGATTTTTAGAATAAAGCATTTATTGATCTTGTTTTACATGACAGCCTTAAATGTTATTGTTTCTTCCCACAGTCTGAAAAAACTGTAGTTACAGTAGTAATGTTGTATTTTTTTATTATTACCATCCTTCCTCTCCACCATTCAAGGATCTTAAGTTCATGTTTGAAACACAACCACAGACTCTCTGTTTTTGCATGAACGGTCATGTACCCGCACAAGAAAACATATCTTGGAGCATGACACAAATTTAAGAAATGCACCAATTAAGCGAGTGAATTTAAACCTTTTCTGTTGCAGTGGTGGCTGTATGGCAAAAACAAACCATGTGAAATTTTAAGCCAAGTAATAGCAGCCTGGTAAGAATGCTGCTACACAACACAATCTCACAGCCTGCAGTCTAAAAAAAAACCATGCTCCCCCCACATCTCCAGACAACCTCCTTTCTCATGTGACAACCATCCCTGTCAGGCATATCAAGGAGTCATCACAGAGCTGTCACTCGTGAGAAGCGTCTGCCGAACGATGTTGACGCCTTTGTTGAAGGAGAAGCAGAAGACCCTCAAGTAACAATACAAATTCATTTCCCCCTCTTGGAGAGTTCTCCTTTGTATTGGGAAGTCCATATTAGAAGTGAAGGCCGTTAGGCCAATAACTCCCCATTCTGTGGGCAGCTGATCTATTGCTAAGCGGTATGGAGTGGATGTACAGTGTTTCTCACATCACTCTGCAGTGGACGTACTGTAACACTGTTATGCTAATGCTCCCGCTGCTTAGCATGCAGTGGCACTCGGGTATTGAATCATTATTTCAATGAATTCTTAAACAAAAGCTTTTTAAATGAGACGATATTCTCTAGGTAGTTCATTGCACAAAGTAGTGGCAGCTCAATAGTTCTGAAGTGAGTTGTGTTAATAAGGCAATATAGAATCAAACTTATCTTACTTACAGACACTCTTTTTACTTTTATTTTTTACTTTTACAGGTTTTTGTAGATTAATCATTTAAATCTATTCTGAAAATGACAATAAACAAATTAAACAAACCAAAAACACAGTACCACTCATACCCCTCCCTCCTATTTTTATTTCTGAATGATGTCTGAGTTTTCACATAGCAAATTAATAAATCATCTGTTTTGAATTTTAAATGCTATTGTAATAGTATTGATTTTTTTTTAAATTCAGGCTACTGTTGCATAAACTATGTATCATTCATTAAATGCACATTACGTTCAATTTGGATTTTTATCATTATCACTTATGTTTGTAATGCCCTTCTCAACCCTGCAGGTGGTGTGTGTCTTTCTTAGCCTCTAGTTCTCTCCCAGAGATCTGTGAATTTAAGGGATTTGCTCAGTATGTTAGTTGTCCGTAGAATGTTTGTATCAAATTAGAACATTGTAAAAGTAGAACTTATGGCAGACTGTACTGGATTGTATTAAATTGCACAGGTGGTTATAATGTTATGCCTGATTGGTGTATAGCTTATCATACTCTTTCTTCCTGATGTTGGTACCACTTGGAAATGCTATTGCTCAGCCCTTCTGTTCCTAGTCTAATGACACAATATCCAGGTGCTTCTTGTATTTCTGGATCTGAAAATCCAATAGGATGCTTGTCTCATTATTTTGTACAACTTTCTGAGGAGCCTCCCACCAGGTCTTGGGAGAGTCTAGGTACTTGTTCTAGATGTTCTTGTACACAATACCAGCCACTTGGATGTACAGTTTAGTGTATGCTCTTCCTGCCTAACATCTATCTTGCAACTATGCTCAGTCTGCACCTGTGGTCCTGTCTGATACGATAGACCCCTGCTTCTATTGATCATTTTCTTGTTCTTCGTTAATCAGTTTCTTGGTGCTGTTTCGTGGCATTTTTCATTGACAGTCACATCAACAATATGTCTGTGGTACATCCTGTTCAGGTCCTTGTCGTGCCAAGGCACTTGCTATAGTTGGCCTCCAATCCCTATCAGTGGTTGTCTTAGACATTCTCTTAGCAACTCGTTCCTGGGAGCAATCTTGCTGATGTATAGTACATGTGGATGCTCTTGGTTTCATTCGGGACAGTGACTTTGATACTTAAAAGATCCCACCACCCTTTTCTTGCTTTTGTACAGTCTTTGGATAATTCTCAATTTTCTGTTTGGGAAAGTTCCCTCTGCTGACAGGGTCTGTCAGGGCAGGTCTGATGACTGACACGGCATATGTGTGATGGCTTGGATCTTGTTCCTTGGTACTTGTTGTTTTGTTTGTTTTTTCTCTTCAGCATAGTCCCCAAGGGGACTGTGGCATTTCAAGTTACTTGTAGGTAGTCTGTACTGTATGTCTGCTATGTGGCCCCTGGTAGTTCTGACTCTTCTAACGTAGTCTTTACCACCTTCCGCCTTCTTACTGCTATTCAGCATCGCTTCTCAAGTCCAATCTCAATATGACATCCTGGTGTCGTCACTGTAGAGTTTTGTTAAGTGGATCTGGTGGACATTGTGCTATTCATTCTTGCCATATAGCTTCATGTCATCTATATAGAGGAGGAGGCAGATTGTAGCCCCAATGTTGAACTTGTACCCATACCAAAGAGGGAGTCAGGCCTATGCAGAACAGCAGTGTGCATAATCATAGAATATGCTGCACTTATGGGCACGTAATTGACTTGCAGCATTGTTTTTCATATTGAGTTAGTTATAAAAGTTCTTAGTGTCCTTCTGATGTCGTGAAGTTCTTTGATGCCTGACAGGACCTTCCATATTGTGGAGAAGTTAGGTGGTCAATCTCAAACTCTGAGAGTTGTTTCCTCTTCACTATGTTGTGAAGAGGAAGTGCTGGGTAAATAAAAAAGGTCCCTTTGTCAGAAAATCTGTCAAATTTATAAGAAAATGTGTTTATTTTTTCTGACAAACATGCTTGACATAGATTTCTTTTTAAGTTATGATGACATACATCAGGTTTTAGAGCCATATTATAAAAGCAAGGACTAACCATAATGCAAGGCAATCACAGCATGTCCCGGAAGACTTGTCATCTCCATTTTGTGGAACAGAGTGCTGTCATTCTGTGCTTTATGTAACCAGAACAACAGCACACAGCGAATCGTTGTTCTCATTTTATTTTCATGCCTGTTAAAATGTCCTTGTTATTGCTCTTACTGTCCAGTTAAATACAGGAAATATCAGTTAGCACAAAGCTAAACTTGAAAAAACAGGAAAAAACTAAACTTGTTTGTGTGTTGTTGTTTTTTTTTTTTTTTGTCAACAGAAACTGCCATTTAATTCAGAATATGTGTTCTTTTCTTTCTTTTTACCTATGTTCATAATAACGCTATGTTTTGTCATTGGGTTCCAGGTTTACCAGCACTCTTTCTTGGCATCATACCTGATCTACAACCTGTATACAAGGTGGAAAATCCATAATGAACTTACTTCTTTTTATGTTTTGGTCAGAATATTTCTAATAAGATCAATAATATAAAACCATAGAGCCAAATATATGTTTTGATTTAGCACAAATTAAGTTCAGCCCAAAAGCAGATGAGATGAAAAAAATCCTTAAATTCTGATTATTAAATATTGTAGATTCCAGCTTAATTTAGGAGGACTGATATTTCACGGATGAAATGTAAGAATGAATATAGTCATATTGAAATCCAGTGACTAGTTAAACATTTTTTGTGTGTTTGTCCTGACATCAGAGAGGTGCGGGAGCTGAATCCACCAGAGGTTTCAGACTCAGTCCTTCAGTTTGCCTCGTGGGGTGTTCATGGTCAACAGTTGGTGAGTAGTTTAAGGTTCAACATAAACTTTGAATGAAAAAAGGGAAACACAGTGATGGGTAGTGGAATCCTGGAGTCCAAGATAATGTTTAGCAATGAGATGAATGTTTCTAATTAATATTCTTATGTGCTCAAGCAAGTCAGCAACAACATGATAACCCAAATACAGCTTAACAGTAGGAACCAATATAATCTAGCTACATTGGCTCTTAGGAAATCCACATTGCAAACATCCCTCTGAACAGATGTAATGCGGACATTGTATTCCAGCCCATAATTTTCTTTCTCCTAATAAATATATTGTGTTTTCCCCCACAGCACTGAGTTAATGAAAGCATGCTTAATACTCACATAAGAAGTCACCCAGTGATACAGCCCTGCCTCTGAATGTTTAATAAACATGCATAGATAAAAATGTCGAAATAATCAAGGACCAGGAGAAATACTCTACTGATACTGATGAAATGTGAATTGATACTGGACATATATCTGCTGTACTTCATTTGAAGGCTGTTTGAGGGCGTTTTATGGCTTTGACATGAATGTCAATGAATGAATGTGTTGATAGAAAAATGATCAGCAACAGTTTTGATAGCAAATGACATATATTGCTCCAGCCATTCTCTTTACTGGAACTAGCAAGAGAGATCATATTTCACCTTCACTAGCTTCTCTTCATTGGCTTACCATTAAATCTAGAATAGAATTTAAAACCCTGCTTCTTACATATAAAGCTCTGAATGGTCAGACTCCATCATATATATAAGACCTCATAGCACCATATCTTCCCAGTAGACCACTTCGATCTCAGAATGCAGGCCTACTTGTGGTTCCCAGAATTTCCAAAGGTAGAATGGGAGGCAGAGCCTTTAGCTATCAAGCTCCTCTCCTGTGGAACCAGCTCCCACTTCAGATTCTGGAACCAGACACCCTCTCTACTTTTAAGTCTAGGCTTTGATAAAGCTTATAGTTAGTTATAGTTATGCTGCTACAGGCTTAGACTGCTTGGGGACCCAACCCCCGATGCACTGAGCTCCGTTCCTCCTCTTGTCCCTTTCGTCTCTCCTCTCACCCCACAATTGTCACTGAATCACATTAACTCTGTGTGTTTTCTCCCGTGGTTGTCTTTCTCCTTCTCTGTCTCCCTCTGTCTGTCCCTTTCCGTGGGTGTCCCCGAGCTTTGAAGCTGTGTGTTTTCCAGCGTGCAGCTACTGGTCCTACAAACCTGCCCGATGTTTTGTTGTTGCTTTTTGTTGCTCTTTTCTTTTCTCTCTTCACTTTCTACTCACCCAAACCTGTCAAAGCAGATGGCCGCCCACCCTGAGCCTGGTACTGCTGGAGATTTCTTCCCTTCTTTATAATCTTGAATTTATTAAGTGCCTTCAGATGACTTTGTTGTGAATTGGCGCTATATAAATAAAGTTGAATTGAATTGAATCAAATATTCCAGGCCAAAGAACCCTTTTTCTTAATCTAAAGTGTCATAAATAGATGCATTCATCTGTGTTATTTCACTGCAATTAAAACTTTGGGTTGAAGGCTTTTATTCAGCAAAACCATTCAAATAGTAGTATTGTGTATTATTAATTTCTTAGCTATTCAAGGGACAAAACAATAATAGATTAATCAAGAAAGCAATCAACAGAATCATCCATAATGAAAATAATTGTAGCTGTGGTCTGAAACTGCTGTAATGTGGATCTCTCATTGACTTTCATCATTCAAAAGGAAGCCTCGCTGCATCCAAATGGTGAAAATCCTGTTTGATTTAGTTGTTCTATGTAGAATTTATTTCATTCATAGAATCATCTTAGCTCTGAGGTAAAGGTTGATCACACATGTTTTCTGACTGGGGATGAAAAACAAAAAACAAACTCCCATTGAGCTGAACAATTCTTTTGAAGAGACGCCAGCAACAGTTCCACTAATAAAGCTGTTGCTGGAAGACAACTTGTCGGGCTACCGAAGCTCTTGGTGTGAGTAATGGCTCCGCCTTGCTGAGTATCATGCGCTGAATAATCAGTCCATTATTTTCTCCAGTGAAGACATAGAAAGTAATTAACCATTTGATAACACATTTATCTCATTTCCTCAGTATTTATACCTGGAACCTGTTCTCCCTGAAGTCCTGCAGCCTTGTGTCACAGCACTAATGACAGAGCATATTCATCAGTCCTGAGCTTTCCCTGCATATTTGTCTGTGTTATCACTTGAGATGAGCCATTCTGTGAATATGTTTTTGTCAATGAGTGTGTTCCTTCTGTGTGAGAGTTCACTGGGTGTTCTCAATTCAGGCAGTGGCAGCAATGCCACAGTTTGATATGTCTATTTCTAAATGCTATCTGGACTAAAATCCAAACCAATGAAAAAAGATAGAAACCCTCTTGCATAGCATGTTTCCTTAAAATTACAAACATATTCTCTGTCCCACAGCTATATATCTTTGAAAACAACATTTACTACCAAACAGATGTTCACAGCAGCTCTTGGAGACTCACATCGTCTGGACAGGAGGAGATTGTCTTCAACGGCATCGCAGACTGGTTGTATGAGGGTAAGACAGAGGCCGATGCTACAAGGAAGAGGTGTTAAAATACTATCCAGCTGGATTATTGCTAAATAATATAACAAATTAAGTATGATGACTGGTTATCAAAGACATACAGTTAGGTTTATTAGTGACTCTAAATTGCCCGTATGTGTGTGTAATTGGTTCTCTGTCAAACTAGTTTACTTAGAGAAATCAGCTGTCCTGGGTAATTGGGGAACAGAGTTTACTGTACATGGACTTAAGTAACCTGGTTACTGGAAATCGACGTATGCAAAAAACTTTGGGTTGTTCCTTTTCAGGGGTCTCCATCATCTGCCTTCATCTAACCCAAAACATGTTTTATCCCTCTAAAACACGATCTTACTCTAAGCCTACCCTCAGCGCTTTTCTTAGCTTATATAGGTTTGCTCTTTCTTTTGGACATTAGACAGACTTCGCCCCATTATTCATATCTCCTCTCATTCATTCAGTCAGCTGCTTGTTCCCCTCTTACGCACATGCACTTTTGAGGAAACTGGATTTGAAACCTACTTACACACCGGCAATTAAATCCACATTCTCTGGGAGAAATCTACCTCATCAATGCCCTACTCAATATTTGAACACGAGGTTTCTATTTAAAAGCCAGTTAAAAAATTAGGTTTCCCGAGAAAGTCAACTTTAACAAGGGTACTTAAGTCCATGTAAACTGACTGCATGCAAACCCTGGCTCCTAAGCCGTCTATATCTTCTATACAACTAAACTGAAAACACAATTAATTTTTTTCAATTTTTGTAACTTAACCATTATGTTCTGCTGCAACACATTTTTTTAATGAATGAAACCTTATTTTATTAAGGGAAAATTAGTTGGCAAAAAAGTTGTGGATGTGTTTAAAAATGAAAAAAAAAGGAAAATAACTAGATCGTTAAATTTTCCTGTATTACACCAGACCTCAGTCTTCCTCTGACCCTAACCAGCTGCTGCACCTGCCTGATCACAACCACAAAACACTTTCATGTAATAATGCTGTCGTCACACAAACTGGACATTGTACTGCAGGATCACATATTACTGCATAAAATGAAAGCAGATGTTTTGCCGCAAAATCAGATATTTTGGTGACATTTCATTGATATTTTCAGTATCGACACGTTTGCAACTCACCAATTACGTTACATGTCAACATATTGTCATTATGTTGACAGGAAAAAATGTGGTAAAAATTAGGTTTCTCTGTAAAATGTAACAACTTAAGAACATAATTTTGTGTGGCTATGTCATAGACTAGCAATCTAACCAGGATGTTTCCCACCTCCCACTCAGTGATAGTTGGTATGGCCTCCAGCACTCCTCTGACCCTGAACAGGATAAGTGATTAAATAGAATGGATGGATGACTAGTAGTCTGTATGAAAAGAAAAATGTTCAGGCATAGAAATATATTCACAAACAACTCACTGGTCAAGGTAATAACTGAAGGGATAAAATGACAAGTCTCTGAACACCTGCATCATTTCATGTCAAAGAAATCCGCACCCTTCAACTGGACATTTGAAAGCCTTGTTGTATTTCTCAGCATTATGATTGTTCCAACTCACTGCACTTTCTCCCATGTGTTTTTTTTTTCCGATCAAAACAACATCTAACTAAAACTACATGACCATCTCCACTGTGGCTGCTGTCTGTGGTTAATAATTAATAGCCTGAGCTCTCTTGCTTTGGGTTTTCTGAAAGGTGTTCTCTTGGTTTTCCAGAGGAGGTGTTGCACACTCAGGTAGCCCACTGGTGGTCACCTGCTGGCTCCAGACTGGCCTACCTCACCATCAATGACTCCCTGGTCCCTAACATGGTGCTGCCCCGCTTCACAGGGTCTCTCTACCCCAGAGGAAAGGAGTACCCTTATCCAAAGGTACTGAAAATAGTCAGCCCCAGGCATCTCTGATGTCTGTATCCGTACGGCAGCACTAGAAATAATTATATCCAGCTGAAATCTGTCTGCTTCCAAAATCCTTTAGCTTTGTTTGATACTGTATAACTGCCCTCACAACCTGCCAGTACACACAGGAACTCTCTTTATTGCAGCTTCATGGTATCAAACAAGTGCTATGAATAATACAATCACACGCTCAATGCTTTAACTTATTCACAAATGTTAGTGAATCTTTTTCTTGTATAATTCATGTTAACGCTGACTTAATCCCTTTGAAGAGGGAAGGTTGAATAGATTTGTGGCACTGGCGCGAAGGGAATGTGATATGTTTTAGTAAGTCTAGTTAAAACACCTCCCATCCCTTGATGTGAATGTTTAGCGTATCAAATGCCTCTTAGATGGGAGATGGGTTGTGGCAAAGTGGTGGAATGAGGGTCATAAGGGAGAGGGCAATCTCATTTGTTGGTTCAGACCCACAGATGGGTGATGGGGGTTTCTAGGAGTTCAGTGGAAGGATTCTAATTAATGAAGCACTGCACTCGATCTTAGCCTTGCCCAGGCAGTAAGTGAAAGCTGTGTGCACACACACAGTGATTCACACTGTTCTGGGTCAGTGCTGTAATGTTATGGAACTAAATGAACCACATATTTATTTGCCTTTGTTTTCTTTTTGTCTGCGAGAACAGTAATTTAGTTTTGGCACTTTCAGTCACTTAATGAAAATACTCAATGCTGTGCAGAGTATGCAACGTCTCCATCTTTGTTTTATTAAGTTTCTTTTAGGTCTTTGTTCTCATCAGGTCTATCTGTTTATGGTCTTGTAGTCATTTGTGTGATGTTGATCTCTATGTGTATTGTTTTTAGACAATTTGTATTTTGGGTCATTTTACACCTCTTTCGAATAGTTTTAAGTCCTTCATTTTCTGTGGTTGTTGTGTGATCGTTTTTTTTTTTTTTTTCTTTTAATTGAACTCTTTTAAACAAAAATACAGTATGAGCAATCATTTCTGAGGCTCAGTCTCTTGGGCCCGTTGACCTCTTGGGCTTAGTGGGCAAGATGAACATTTAGGAGGATTTTTGATGAATGCCATATACCGTTGACATTAGGGCCCTATTACAGTCATACAATTGCAACAAGTGCAAAGCGGCAGCTATTTTGGTTCATGTAGGTGTGTAAAAGGGCTGTCTGGGGGTGAGTTTAGAGAAGAGGATGTTGTGAGCAATAAAAACACTCTCCGTCAGTCCCATCACTGGTCTCCTTGCTTGAAATTGTTCTGCCAATCACGGTGTGAAGCATGACAACAACTCAACAAAAGGAGAGAGTCTTTTTAAGCTTGTCTGGATGGTATCGAGAGAGGGATGATGTGACAACAGACAACACCTGAAATCTTCAGCCAGAGGTAGATGTTGAGTTGCTTTATAATAATATAAATGCATATAGAAATGTTTTTTATAACACTTTTTATACTCTATTTCAATATTTTCATAAATGATCACATTTTGTAAGAGCATTTTGAGCATTTTGCATCATAACATTTTATCCACTTTAGGTGTTAGTGTTTAATGCCAATTTAAACTCGTTTACTGACTGCAAAATTCTAAGTATTGTTTTATCACTGCTGCAGGTATTTAGTTTTCTCTTGAATCTTGTATTCACCATTTCATTCGTCTTATCAGCATTACCAATTGAAATTGCATTGAAATACAATACATTCTAATATGGTATAATGTATAATGTATATAGATATGGATCGTCTGATATGGTAAATGATAAATGGCTTACATTCATACACACTCATACACTCATGGGAGTGGTTGGCATGCAAAGTTCACCTAACTCCCCGGGAGCAACTTGGGGTTCAGTGTCTTGCCCAAGGACACTTTGACACGTAGCCAGGAGGGACTGGGAATCGAATCACTGACCCTGTGGTCAGTGCCTTACCAACTGAGCTTCAGCTTCCCATTTAAAATTTATTATGCTGTATAAATAGAACGAAAAGTTATCCTGAGCTACAGCATTAGGCCTAAATAGAGGCAGAACGAGTAAACGAGTAGACAGTAATATAAGCCAATAAAAATTTCCAAGCATATGTGCCGAATAGATACTGTCATCTTTGTGATAGGTTATTCCGTATTTCTGAGATTTCCCTAATGAGCTCTATTTCTGAGGGAAGCTTAAGTGAAGGAAAACGACCGACTTGCCCCAGGGTCTGATCAGGATACAGCAGCACAGTTTGCTCTCTACTTCAATTTTCTCATTACATTTTCTGTTAAAGTCCTGCTGGCATTCTTCACTTTGACAGCATATAAAAATAAAAAAAACGTGCAGTGTGTTGCTTAGTGCTTAATGGTATTGCTACGCTACATGCTGGGCATCATGGATGTTACATCAAATTCAATTTGGCTTGTGAATCTGAATGTGCATTGCTTATTCTCCTTTCTCTAGATGGGTCAAGTCAATCCGACCGTCAGACTCTACGTCATCACTCTAGATGGAAGCTCCTTAACAACTGAGCTGAGACCTCCTGATAGTTTTGAAAAAAGGTCCACTTATGGAAATTTTAAATGATAATAAAAGGTTGTAACATCTGACTCTTTAGCGAATATGACTATTATTTCTATGTTGGATTTCACTAGCGAGTACTACATCACCATGGTAAAATGGGTGACCCAGGAAAGGCTGAGTGTGCGTTGGGTGAATCGAGCTCAAAATATGTCAATTCTTTCACTGTGTGAGGTCACTACAGGTGACTGCATTAAGGTAAGAAATGTTCTGTAGATAAAACTGAAGTCTTTCAAAATCTTCATATATCGGTATTATGGACCAACTTGATCTCCCTATTTCAGAAACATGTGATGACGTCAGAAAAGTGGCTCGATCGTCAGGTGAGCGCTTCACTCCAGGAGGGCTAAATCGTTTCATATAACAAACTGTAATAAGTTTGTTTTGTTTTTTTAATACTGGACTCATATTTTTACATGTGGGCAAAAATATTGTCTGTCCCACTCATCACTCAGCAACACTCATGTAGTCTCTTTTTACCCTTCTCTCATTTTGTTAAACTTGTCAGGCCATTTTGTTTGAATAAACTTTATTCGATTCATCACTGGAAAGGTTGAAACAGTGTAAGCACAGAATTTAGAGGTTCCGTCTAAGCTGAATTAAAGCAGCAGAGCAGATTAAATTTGCTAAATCAATAAAACCATATTCTGCCAGGCTTCAACAACTTTTTCCAATTTTGAGGACTTTGCTTTTGTATTTTTTGTCTTTTTTTTCTGCCGTCAGTAAAAATCAACATATCCTGCGGATGTTTTGGTTAAAATTCAAACAAACAGAAAATAAGAAAGAAGAAGATAATTGATTTTAGTAAAAGCCAACAACTGATTTTTAAATTACAACAGAACAGGCAAGTACTAAAAAGGTGTTCCACTAAAAGTCACTTTAAATTCTTTGCTCAAGTTGAAGTAGTAACTACATACCCTAAAGCTGACATAAATTACAAAACAGAGTGTTTTACACAGTATTCAGAACCATGCTGATAACAGAAATGTTTAAGTCTAGTCCAAACAAACATTCAAATGAGAAGATATGACAATAAAAAGGTCTATAAATTAATACATCTGCAAAGCACCTAGTGACTAAAGCTGTCTAATCAACAGACAGTTGGCCTTTAGTGAATCTTGTTCTACACTTTTAGAAGTAAATACCTCTGCAATGTGGCACTTGTGCTGTTTTGTTAATCTGACTTCATGGTAAATATCATACTTAAACTTCTTTATTTGGTTCAAAGCAAAAATAAGTTAATTTGCATACAGTATGGACTTATACATTTATACTTGTATCTTTTATGATTCTTGTAAAATGTAACAAGAGAACCATACATCTTCAAATCATCCCTGAGCTTATTCCACAAATTAACTTGAATAACTGAAACACATCTGTTCACTTGTTCTTACTTTATGTTTTTCAAAACATGCACAAACCTCTCATATCATCTTATCTCTCATCTTAAAGAGCTTTTAAATGTCTCCTGTTATTTAGTTACTAACAAATCTGTATATAACTAGAATAAATACTGAAATCTTAGAGCCACTAATTCACTAAACCGTTCATTATTTGGTGCCAGAAAATCTGCCCTCTTCACTATTCTTATGGCTCTTTTTTACAAAATAAAAATGGATTTAGTGTTTTATTTATATGCATTACCCCAAACCTCCTGACTGTATGTAATGCATGGAAGTACCAGCTAATCATATAATGTATGTAGCTGAGCCTAAGAAGTCCTTAACTTTACAATATTGCTATAGACTCCGAGAATTTTGACTTGATTTGAGTTAGATGAGATTTCTAACTCAGTTTATAATCAATAAACTGTCATCTGAATGTAATTTTAAGTACTTTTTATAATGTCATTTAATTTACTGTAAGTCCACTGAGCAAATTTATTTTCAAAAATGATGTATTTCTTTTATATCCAGATTAAGGAATAATTGATTCTTATCAAAGCATTTTCTGCACTATCTGCACAATTTTTTTGTGTCAGAGGAAAAACATGTTTTGTCATCAGCAAACAAAATACAATCCATCACTCTACAAAGATTTCATTTGTATTAAAAAAATTATGTAAAATGTGTTTAAATGCATTCAAATATCTTAATGTTTCTTAATCACGTTTATATCAAGTCCATCACAATCCTTAGATGTTTTGTTGTTTTAACTATATTGATCATTTTGATCTCCTTTGTTGTTTTTAGAAATATTATTCATTTCTTTCCGCAAAATGTATTAAAATCTCAACAGCACCTCTCCACTATAAGCTAGGTTGTAATAAATATTTTTACAAAAAATATTACTTACATTCTGCAGCTTTAAGTACAGTACTGGAAGTAAATGTGCTTGGTTACTTACATCTGCCTAAAACAGCCCAGTAGTGAGTTAGACTGAACTAGTAACTGAAAAAACACATTTTAATGAATTTACTGTATCAAAAGAACAAACAAATGAAATGTTAATTATGACACACTACCAAAACTAGAAAACCATTCTTATGTACATAACTGCAAAGTATTTGTCAAGTTATTCTTTACATGCATCCACAGTCAATGGCCATCCTGTACAGTTGTGGTGTTGTTCTGCTAACAAGAATTATCAATTTATTAATTTAAAGTGTGAAACTTGCTTGTCGTTTGTTTCATTTCTCAGAATGAGGAGCCAGTATTTTCCAGGGATTGCACAATATTCTTCATCACTATGCCCATAAAACATGGAGGCCACGGGGCATTCAACCATATCACCATGATCTCCAACCAAGTAAAACTGTTACAAACTTTGAATAAAATGAATATATTTAGTCAGGTGCTTTATCTGTTTAAATTAAACGTCCTGTGTCTGTGTACCTCTTTCTTTCTGTTCCCTTATCTGCCTGCAGTGAGGCCCTTCCAATTATTCATAATTTCATTTTGAAGTCGCATCAATTCAAATTACATCCTGACTCCATTTCCTGAAACACCAGAGAATTAAGTATACCTTCAGTTGAATAAATTAAGGAGTCATGTAGATGCACTGGAGGCACTGGTTTCAGTAGCAGATGAGGTTCTATTAATAAGTAGAGAGAAAGTTTTATAAAGAAAGTCAGGGATAGGTTAAAGAAAAGAAACCCTCCCTGTAAGACCACGCAGGGCACAAAGGGGCAAGTTAACATGGTTTCTTTGCTATGTGTTTTATTCTTCATTGTGTTTCTCAGTCTGAGGGTCAAGAAGTCAACATCCGCCACCTGACCTCTGGAAGCTGGGAGGTCTCTCAGATTCTGGCATATGATGAGGGCAATAACTCAGTGTAAGTATGAGCTACCAACACCAAACAACAATACCTATAAAACAATAGAAACTATTGTTTTCTCTTTATATTTTCAGTTATTTTCTAAGCACAGAGGGAGGCTCAACGCAAAGGCAATTATACAGGTACCGTTTGGAATTTAATTCAATACACTGTAGAGCCAGCGACAGCCTTCTGTCTGTAATCTGTATAGTATCCTAGTTTGTATCATACCAACAATTGATGTCCTCTATCACTAACTATATCAAATTAAACAATCCAACATCCAATGCCTGGTTTCAGCATTATGACCCGTGTCTGTCCGATTGGGCTGTGAATGGGCTCATACCATTTATCCTGAAACTGGCATGAGAAACTTTTTGGGAATTTGTTCTCTTACTGAGCTTAAGATAAAAGGGAAACCAGTTTGCCTGGCAGTATTTAATTTCTATGAAAAAACGCTGGTCATTTCTTTACCCCCGAAACTAATTTAACAATATCCTGATTAGAGATTCAGGTGTATTATGTTAGTAGCAACTATAATTCATACCTCTGAATCATTCTAGCCTTAAGCTGAAATAAGTAGCAAATTAAAGAGGCAGCTGCACCCTTCTTCAGGATTTCAATTAATATTTGTTTTTATGTAGAAAAATCTGAGGTATATAGTACTAAAGGGCTGTAATGTTGTTATATATATATTTATTTATATTACTGCTTAACATTTTGCATTTTTTATCATTATTTTATTCAGTATTTTCCCTGCAGCCTACAAACAAACTAACAGTCTCTCAAATAATGGACTTTTTGTCTGCCGGCCTCAAACAGGGTCTCGACTTTGGATCCATTTCATAAAGAATGCCTGACCTGCTCCCTCTTCAGCTCTAGATGCACATACTACGAAGCTGTTCTCAGTCCAAACTACCAACATGTTCTCCTCAAATGCAGAGGTATCAAGCTCAGGACTGCAGCAGGAGGTCCTGCATTAGCACCGACTGCATGTGCCCAGCTGCTTGCACAGCCTGTTTCAAATCTCTTCAACTGGGCTTTGTTTACTTTGTGCTCTGAAATGAAGTCATAAATATATTTTCCCTATGTGATGGTGTGTGATCTTTGCTTTCAGTGTTAGTCTTTTACCTGTTATAGTGTTTTAGGCTTTTGTTTGGTCTTAGCCTCGTAAGGTTTAATGGCCAAATGTGATAATATTTGACAATATAGTGCCTATTAATTTTCCGTCAGGTCCTGGAGTACCCCAAACAACTCTTCACAAGCTAACTAATATGAGCAGTAAGTACTCTGGCACTAGGAAATGTGAACCAATTCAGACTCTTTCACTCAATTGCATCAGGTGATCATTATGTTTACATAGAAGTAAATTTCTTTTTTCAGTGTGAGAGAAAGAGTGAGTGAGTGAGAAGGTGAGCCTGCCTTCAGTGTGTGAAACGTGCATTAATCGATCAACTGAGGATCGAGTCACTAAGATTAAGTTATAAAGAGAAATTGGATATAATTAAGATGAAGTGCTTGAAATGTTGTTGAGTGTATATAGAAGACACTCTGCAGCTTCTGGGAAATTGGGAGTAGATAAACCATGATTTCCCTCCACTGCTACAGGCTTGATGCTTAAGAGATAATGATAAATCTTCTCTTATCAGATCAAAGTTTTAACTGCTATGATGTTTGACCTTGATGTGGCAACATTTCAATCAAAGCACAGTTTTCCTAATGAAACATGACCATTTTTTGTTTGATATTATATATGCAAGTTGCACTGTGCAGAAGATGTCTGACTAACTTCTTTTTCTTACTGAATTGTCTTAACAGAGCGCAAGACTCTTGAAAGTAACACAGTATTAAAACACGCACTGATAGACAGGACAGTACCCAAGTGGGAGAGAAGAACTGTACAGATCAACAACTTTGGTATGACGCTGCAGTTATTGCTTCGGATGATTTATTGTCTGTATCATCATTACCTGTATAGTCACCACATTTTCTGTACAACAAGCAACCGTTTTATAGAAGCACAGCAGTTAATGAATAATAATCAGACCAAGTTTAAGTTAAAATTCAGATCTAAAACATGTTTCTATGTACTCAAACAAAGCCAGTTGCCAATTTTAAATCTTACCACTTTGTATTTTCTATTGCTGTGCAGTGTTTTAGCACCTGATAAGCCTTTAAATTTCTGAATCTAATCTAAACTAAAACTAACCAACCATAGTTATGTTGTTTTTTGGTAACATAACTATGTTTTTACTATAAAATCCCACTAACCAAGTCTCATCTCACCAAATTTGGTGGGTGTCAGTGGATGCAAAATGGGCTCAGGTCACCAAGCCAACAGTCCCCCAGCGTCAAGCCATCGGTGGCCATTGGTCAACCCAGTTGCACGATAATCATTGGCTCTTCAGCTGGTTAAACCTGTTGAGTGAGTTAAGGCCCTTTCAATAAGAGAAACCGCTTTGACCAAGTTGCTCAACTTAGGCAATCAATGCATTAGAAGAGACCAAGAGCTGACAAAGTCTTTGGTGCCGTTTAAAGCCACTTATTAGACCTATTCTCGATACAAGTAGCTATAAAGTGAACGTGGCATGGAAATGATAAGCGAACGCTGCATAGCATGCATTTATTGTACTTCCCCAGTTCTTGGTCTTTGGCTTTCCCTCAGATCAGAACATAGTGGCTAGTGGGGCATGTACTTGTGGTGGTGTGTTCAAGTGCCATTTGTTGGCCCAGATGAAAGGCAAAGCAATCATTAGTTCTTTGATCTTGGCATAGTGTGTCTCTGGCCTTAAACACTCACACGAAGAGTCTGTACACTGCAGCAAAGGTCATTTTCCTTTCTGCTAATTTGACATGTTTTATTAACTTATTCAGGCACCATCCTAGCAACACAGAAATGGGCAGGCAGGAGCCAAGTAGCACTCACGAAAACGCTGCAAGGTGCGAGCGCCACGATGTGAATTAACTGACAGTAATTGAACAGCACGGCTGTACCTGGTTTGTACAAATCAACATTCAGCTTTCATTTCAGACACAAGGAGACGACTTTGTGTCCTTGTCACTCCAATTGTTAATCTGCTCTTACACAATCACTTCCCAATATCTGAAGTGTTTGTCATGCACATACCTACTGGAATTACATATATGGGGATGCAAACGTAAGCCTAAACCTAATACCAACGCACTCTCAGCTAATACTGATGTTCTTTTGTCATCATTAACAAAAATGATCAAAACGTGTATTAAAAAATGTAAGTATAAAATCAGAAAATTAATAGAAATTAACTATCACTGATGAAGAAATATTTGTACTAGCTCAATGTGCATTAAATACTGTTTTAATTTTAAAAAGCTTTTGTTAGTCTTTTGTTTATGCCATTTTAAAATAAGAGGAAGCAAACTTTTGCACCCACCTGGACGGTCAAGACCTGAGTGTGTGAAGTGTGAATTCAGCATGAACATAAGTGAGTGAACAGGTGCATAGCTACAAATATGACTTCCTGCCACTATCTTTCACACAAAGCAGCATTTTTATCTTATGTATTTTTAGGATTTTTATAGATTCTGAGGTTAAAGTGCACATATAATAGTAAAGTCAAAAGCAGCTAGACTTGCAGTGTGGCCTTAAGGATGTTTTTCAGTTCACATTTTTTTATGGGGTCTGATAAGTGATGTGCTCACTTCTCTGACAGTTTTGTCCTGACATCTTTGCCCTGCTGGTTCACACCTCGGATGATTTCCTCCTCATTTCAACATCTCTTACATATTATCACTACACCTACATACATCTAAAAAAAAAGTTGGATGAAAAGTTTGACTCCTGACAGCATTTTTCTGTCCAGTTGTCTTTCTACTGTGAGATGTGGGTTTGATAGCAGAACCATTAAAACCCTGTCTGACAAAGCTAACCTGTCATGACTGAAGCTACAATGTTCTCCTGATCATGCAGTGGGGTGACATTCTCTACAGCACTGAGGGGAATACATGTACATACAGTGCATAGATAAATTAATCATCACCACCAAAGTGCAATGTTAAACTGTGAGTTAGAATCATGTGCAAGAAATGGTTTCTCTTGAAGACAAATGACATGAAGTTCTCTTGTTGATTTGTTTCGCAGAACTTCGTCTGGAGTTAACTGTCCCAGTAGATTTGGATGAAACCAAGGAGTACCCACTTTTATTGGTTCTGTATGTAATTTAATTTTCAAAAAAAAAAAATAAATCAATATCCAAAAGATGTTTTAAGTCATTGTTGTATGTATGGGCTTATTTAGAAATTAAAGAAATGTTCAGAGTTATTACAGAATTATGTCAAATTTTGTTTGACAGATTACCAGAAAAACTTTAATGTTTTAAAGTTTTAATGTATGTTTAATATGTACATTAATGGATAAATGTTTCATTATTCTATGGGAAAAGAGATATAGCTAATGTCTCAAATCATCTCTGAGCACCTTTTCAGCCCATTAATATGGTTTAACCATCTTCCACCTTCTGTCTGATATTGAGGAGACATTTCGTTGCAAACATTCGGTATGACAGAAGTGGGAGTAATGGTTGGTGACATATTTTAAAACCAGAGAAAGTCTGCTTGGGAAAGAGAAAGGGTGCATGGGTGGACGTCAAAGCAGTGAACATTAGAGTGAAAGTGATCTTATTTCCAACACTAATGGACAGTAAATGTTTATACTATTTTAACCGAGATTCGGTTATATAACAGAGATTCGAGTTTGATTCTGATGTCTCTCCAGGATTTGAAATCATTCAAATCATTCAGCTTCATCAAGTTTTTTTTTTTTAATTATTATTTATGTAATTAGTTTATATCTCCTTTTCTAGCTGCATCCATTCAGTTACTCAGTGTCTTGTTAGACAAACTACACACATGTTTGCAGGTCGAAATTCTGTGCACTGTAGCATATTGTGTGTAGGCTAATGTCATGGTTTATGCACCTACTTACTTTGTACCTCAAAAGCTGAACATTCAATTGGGTTTCAGTTTAGCTGTTTATCCACAGACTCCAGTCTACAAATTTGACCTGTTAGCTCCGTAGCTTATGGCTCCACTTCTCAGTGCAACACGTGGTCTATGTCTATGTCTCCCTCGGGGACAACAGCACGTCTAGCGATGATAACCTAAACTTACAGGGAGGTCACCAACTGAACCATAATTATGGGCTGATAAGAACTGATAATGACCCATCTAATGTGGTACTAAAGGACTTATTTAATTTTTTTCACAGTGACAGTGTCCCTGGTGGACAGGCTGTGAGTGACCGCTTCTTTCTCAGCTGGGACTCTGTCCTGGTCAGCTCGGACAGTGTCATCGTGGCTCGTCTGGATGGCCGGGGCAGCAGCTTTCAGGGTCAGAGGATCCTGCATGAGGTTCACCAGAGACTGGGAACTGTTGATGTTCAGGACCAGATCACAGCTATAGAGTAAGTTTTTTTTTTGACAAATATTAATTGTGATCACCCTTGCAAATTCAAAAATTCAACCCTTCTCTCAGAAAATAGTTCCAATTGCAAATGTTTTGGCCTTCCAGCAGAACAATGGTTACTAAGTGCTGGAGAGTTGTGAAATGGCCAGCAATGAGCAATGAGTCGAGATCTGAATCTCATAGAACACCTGTGGAGAGACCTCAAAACAACAGTTGGGAGAAGGCATCCTTCAAATCTGAATGACCTAAAGAAAAAGAAGAGTGGTCCAAAACTCTAGTAGAGAGGTGGAAGAAACTCATTCATGGTTACAGGAGGCCATTGATTTCAGTTATTTTTTCCAAAGGTCCAAACATTAAGTGAAGGGTGCCAGTTATTTTGTCCACAGAGTTCTGTGTGAATTTTTTAAATCAAATTTGTTTTTTTGTGTGTTGTTCCAGTGCAAACAAAAGCAATAAGCATGCGAAAACCCAAACATTGCAATTTTCTGACAGAAGGGTTGCATTTTGCAGGGGTGCCGATATTTTGGTGCCATGACTGTATATATATATATATATTTCAGATCATATCATAATAAAAATGTACATCAAGTAAGATTTACTATTTAAAAGGGAGACTCATATACTATTATTATGTGGAGCATTTACTTTGTTTACAACAAATCCATATCGTACATGGTCTTGCTGGCAGCCTTTCTGTTTGTGTATTGTTATTGGTTTAATCACTTTTAATCACCAGTCTTTACACAGACTTTGCAGAAAGGACACAGCACTGGGGGTTGTGTTGGTGGAGGTACATGGTTTAAGGTACCACTGAGATAGTGGAACACAATCCTGTCCTAGTTTTGCAAGTTAACCAGCAGAAATACAGCATATTTTATAATCTCATCCTCCAGGAATGTGCACATAGAAATATTCGACTGGCCAGTGGCAAACGTTGAGCTGGCTTCCGGTACTCCCTGTCCTGGCATCCCTGCTGGACTGCTTCCATTCAAATAAATGAGAGGGATGATTTATTTCTTACATGGTTCAAGTCAGTGTCAATCGTAGCTGGGGGACATGGTTTCGTTATATGTGTGGGGGGTAGGACTTGTGAGGTGCCTGGTGCCTTCTACATATTAAATGCAAAAGATCCACTGTGTATTTGGAGTCGTTCTGTAAGGATGACTAATACAAAAATTTGCAGTAGCTTTTTCAAATTATACACTAGTAATAACTCACTCTAATTTCCAGACACTTGATCAGGCTGCCTTATGTTGATGCCACCAAAGTTGGAGTTTATGGAAAGGTAACTTGCAGATTCTTCAGTATCTCAAAAATGAATAACTACTGTACATACATTTGAAGCTATTTCTAGCCAGCAGCATACTTTGAAAGTATAATCTTCTTTTGTTTTCCAGGCATATGGAGGGTTCCTGTCCTCACTCCTGCTTCTTTCTCACAGCTCTTTGTTTAAGTGTGGCATCGCTGTGGCTCCCATAGCAAACTGGAGACTCTATGGTAAGATTTATACAGTGATGGAATATCATATAGATGTACAATATTACGATGATTCCAAACGCAACAAGGATGCACAAACAGCCGTTATTCAATAGTTTGTCGGCACTGCTGGCATTTATTCATCACTGATTTAAGCTGTGGCTTGAAATAGCCATAGATTCTGATCTACTGATTCATAATGTCAGTCAAACCCAGGAAGGCAAATAGATACAGTGGAGCAATAATAATCATAAATGGCATTTTATATTTGTTGCCATGTCTAACTCTGAGTAAAGAATATAAAAATGCACTGGAATAGTCATCCTGTCATCACAGATGAACAGTACTTTCTGTGACTTAAAACACCATATCTCCTCATTAACTGTTTTCATTTTGTCTTAATCAAGGGTCAGCTGTCACCGAGAAATACTTTGGCTTTCCAGTGAAAGAGAATCACAAATACAAGGTATGACTGCACGTCAGTGGTGTTTGTGAAGGTTTCTTTAAATAATCTAGAGTAAAGTCTTTTTAAATGAATCAATATGTTTATCACCATTACTTTGTCATGAAGAGTAAACAGCTAGATAACATGTGCGTAACTCCTTGTGTCTGAATCGCTCACAATTCATCCAGTTTATGGACTGTGCAGAGCGGCCACTTAAGTTTATGTTTCCGGCTAGACTGACTTCAATCACAGCGTTCACCTAGTGTTACCAGTTTTATTTTGCAAAACAGCCATCTGAATGCACAATGCCTGCTGTTGAGTCGCTCAGTTGAACAAAGTAATAGTTTTGTGTGTCATAATTCTAATGTAACTACATCATTGCAGTGCATTGTTTTTGATGTGGGACAGGAAATGCATTTTTATTGCAATGCATGTGAATAATAGTCCCTGGTTGTGAGCAATTTCCAGCTGTAGGTGTGTTTAAACACATTTAGTAGCTTATAGCAGTTCACTTTACACTAGGTCCAAATCTCATACATTTGGAAAACAAGTTTCTTTTGCAAGATTAACACAAGTTCAATTAATAATTATAAAGCAGCACGAGCTTATTATGTGTTAGTCTATGTTAAACAGACCTGAGGATTGTTGATGTGAAAAATCAATATATCTGCTGAGGAAAAGGTTGATTTCAGTGGTAAATCATATTTGAAAGGCTTTGCCTCAGCACAAGGTTATTATATAATGGGCGACTTCGGTGCAGGAAGGTAGAGCGGTTGTCCACCAATCTCAGAGTTGTTGGTTCAATCCCCGGCTCATGTAAAAGTGTCCTTGAGCAAGACACTGAACCCCAACTTAGTTGCTCCTGGTGAGTGTTGGCCAGCTGCATAGCAGCTCCCCCATCAGTGTGATTGTGAGTGTGAATGAAAAGCAGTGTAAAGTGCTTTTAGTGCCAATAGGTAGAAAAGTGCTATATAAGTGCAGAACATTTACGAAATATTCACACCTACAGTCACACTGTCTTGTCTCATTGCACATTGTAAAAAATATGATAAATAAATGCTCGAATTTAAATTACGTATGACCACAAGGTTTCTTTAGGGTTGTCACACTATACAGAAGACTTTCACATTTCTATCTTAAAGAACATTCTCAAAAATTTTAACTCATTTCAACTGTACTGCCACTTCTCTTCTTGTACTCTGCAATAGTCTATATAACTCTGCTTCTTAATGACAGCTACTTCCTGGATTTATTGTATGTCTAGTGAACAGATTGTGTTTAGAACTGTGTCTTTCCTTTTCTAACCTAAAGTATGTCTTTGTTTATTCCTGTAAATGTAAGATCACAAACAGCTGAAATCCATGTGGATTTAACATGGCTTTGTGCTAATTAGCTTTCATTTCAGTTTTCTTTAAATTAGGTTAAAACCATCGTGAAGGGTAATTTCTGTGTTGACTGTCTCTGGCAGATTTCCAGTCTGCTGAGTAACACCACAGCACCGAGTTCACTGAACTTTCTTATTATCCACGGCACAGCAGATGGTGAGTACAGGTACAAGGATAAAAAACAAAAAAACCAAGATATATGTATAGCAGTATTTTTTGGCATCATAAACTCTACTCTTTAATTTTATTGAAGTTTCTTATTTGAAATTTTATTAATTTTATTATAAATTCAATTAACATTTTGGGCAAATTTGGAAACATGCTGTACATTAAGAGATTTACCATTTCTATTCCTACTTTTATCAATTCTATATGTAGTCTTTTTTTTTTTGCAAAAAAGCACATATTTCCTTTTTCTCATCACGTATTGGCACTAGAAATAACTTTTACACATCTGTGGACATGTAGTGGACTGTTGTATCAGGCCTTACTTTATTTTATCTGCTTTTTTCAGCCACAGTTCATTTCCAACATTCTGCTGAGTTGGTCAAACTGCTGTCTGCATCCAATATTAACTACACTCTCCAGGTGACTGAGACGTTTTCCTTTACTTTCCTCATCAGTTGAGGCCTTGTATTTAGAGTTTGAATAGTTTTAATTTTACTGCCAAGTGTCCTCTTAAACTAAATACTACAATACTACTACTACTTAAATGAGTAAGAGTGTCCTAATATTTTCTTTGACCATCCCCCTTGGATGTTATCATGCTATTCAGTGGGTTTTATCAGTTGCTTTTAGATATTGATTTACAGGGCCCTACTTTAGCTGGCAGTTGAGTCAGTTGGCCATTATCATGCAACAGATTTTCATCGTCAAGGTTACAGTAAAGAAAGGCAGCTTGTACCAGGTTTAGAGACAAAACATACTGGGTTAGGTTTAGTAATGTTTGTGGCTCAGGTTCAAATAAACAGCTTTTTTTGAATGAGAAACAAACAGTTGACCACATGTCACCATCCACCTCCTCTCTAAGTGGAGTTTGTTGCTCCTTGTACAGATCAGCATCAGTGGTAATTGTTGCTTCTCCCCAGGTCTGCTGATAGGTGCAGTTTGCACCTTCACATGCATAATTACTGTAGGGGTGTGATAACAACTGATAAGAGCCATTTAATGGGGTGATAACGCTTGAATCTTCCAACTTTGCCTAGTTAGAACTCCTTAGCTGAAAGAAGGGACACGGTTAACCCTCTTATGACTCTCACTCAGTGACAGCTGGGATAGGCTCCACCCCCCAACAACCCTGAATACGATAAGTAGATAATGGATGAATGTTAAACAATATTCAATCTGAGAAGGGTTTTATTGTTTTACAGACAATTAGCTAAATGGAATATTCAATTTTTTTGTAGATTTTTACACCAGCCATACAACCTTACTATAAGTTGTTGTTATTGTGTATTTGCTGATAAGACGTCGGAATGCAACAAGTCCTTCAACTTCACATAGGGACGCATGCATCTGCTGAAACCACACCATCTCTTAAAAGGGGTCAAAATGGTGGCGAGTTTCATTCTACTTGTTCATCTTAAACACTAAAAACACTGGATTAAAATAGCGGTTTGATTAAGGCTAACCACAAAGACATCAAGCTTAATAGAGTAAGGGTTAGGCACGAAATAAGATACATATTTAGATGTTAAAATGTATTACTTGTGCTTCCGTTTATTGGTTCATCACATAATTATTAAACACTATGGTCATCTGGGAAAATCCTCAGCTTTGTTGAGCACCAACCTCAACCCCCTTTGGGCAAACACCTTTGTGTCTAAACAGTAAGTGACTTGTGTTATTATTGCCCTTAGTTATTCATTTATGTATTTATGTTAATAATTTTTCCTGCTTGGAATGGTGAGGAATGGTGAGGGCTACTTTTCGATGAGAGTGACACAAGAAACACATCACCATACCATATGAGTTAGGCACCCAGGCGACAATGAAACAGATTTCTTTAGGTTGATTTCTTCATGTTGTAATTTAAAGTGACACTGTACATGCGGTGATATACTATAGTTATTGTGTTTATTACCAAAACTGCACTTTACTCTTCTCTTTGAATAACTCTTGCCAAAAGGGAAATTATTTAAAATATGTTTTCAATAATTTAATTGGTTGGAATTATTTATTTATTTATTTTTAATTGAAATATTACCTCCCTTTGGACTATAATTGTGACTCTAAAGACTCTTAGTGTTCTACTAAACAATTTTGAATATATAAAAATGTAAGGTCAAATAAATTTGTTTCCCGAAACTTTGTTTCCCGCTGTCTAGATTTTTCCAGATGAAGGACACAGTACTGCTTCCGTGAAGAGTCAACACTACCTGCTAAACTCAGTGCTCAACTTCTTCAGGAGCTGCTTTAAAGAAGAGGAGGTTGTTGTTCTGAGGACATCTGATGATTAGGTTGTAGAATGTATAGCAGTGAGACAGGTTTGTGAGGAGTGTAGCAGCTGCTGAGATGAGCCAACAATGAGAGACGTTGCTACTGTATGTGAACATCTACGGACTAACAACATGTAAGATAAGAAGCATTACATCGTCTTGGGATAACTAAGCAACATGATGAGTCCAGGGTCATGATGATTAATCTATAGAAACTGAAAAGAGTAGTTGTTGTTTGTAATATTTGTATCATGCACTTGAGTACAATGTCAGGGAATTAAAAAAAACATGTATTTTTCCATTTTAGAATAATATAATAACCTTTGCTTAATGCTGTTATTTACTGTGACTATTTCTATGTACTGCAAAGAAAACAGTCCACTTAATACCAAATTTTGAGAGATCTATCACAGAGCAGTTTAGAGGTGCCTTTACCACATTACAGCCATCATTATTTTCCAAGCCAAATCTAAAAAGTCTTCAAACTTAAGTAGTTTTTAATTAGCTAATGGAGATTGAGTGATAGATTGCCAACATCAAGAATTGCCAGAACAGTAGTGGTTACTTGATTTTGCATCTTGCCCAGTCATGAGACTCAACAAAAGTTACCATATGAAAGTATAATTCAGATTGGGATAAGCAAAGCCATTACATGAAACTTAAGCATATTGACACTGGTTATTTCTTCTGGGCAAGGAGGGTTGGAGATCGGCTGAACTTGTCAGGGATTTTAAAGGATAACTTTAATCAAATTCTACAACGTTTCTTTTTTTCAACAGCCACTACACACACACACAGACACACATGGTGACTACAACATAGATAAATAAGCTATTACGCGTACAACGTGTATATTGGTTTTCACGTTAACGCCATTAAAATTAGGCCAAATTTGTAATATCATTCTTGTTTGCAATGTAGCCATTGATGTTCTAACAACCATCAGTGGATTGCTTCACCCTGTTGGAATCATGCCACTCACTGGTCTGTTACGAGTTCTAGTAGGTGCAGTAGGTTTTTATCATGTGATGTAATAGTCAAATTGGCTGAAGAGGTTCGGCAGGTTCTTATCATACAATATGGTGTGATCAACCATTGCTAAAACAATAGCTAAATGTAGCCAGAGGCACAAAATAAATGAGGTTTTGGGTAAGACTGTGATTTCATACAAACATCTCTTCTGAGTTCCAAATTGGCTCTCCCACTTCAAGGTCCTTAGCTTTGACACCTGCTCCACCTGCACTACCTTTGTCCCGAGTATTTCTTTGTCTTTAAACTACATCACAGATACTCACTCCTGGAGTACTTGTGCTAACACAGTTGCTACATTAGATGTTGCCTCTGTATTACAGTAGAAAGGTAGAAGGTCTCCTACTTGAACCATAACTGAGATGTGTTGTTCTTCTGTTTTGTAAAAGGAGTGATAGACATTTATTGACAGTGGACATAGATGATGATTTCTTTGTGAAGTAGATGACATTTTGCTCCTTGTCTGTGTGTAAAACCACAAGACCTATGACTCAGAAGAAGAAAGACAGGTTTTTGACTCAAATTCACCTCACTCCTTGTGTCTTTCCCTCTTTGCCTTCCCTTCAGCTCACCCACACTCCTCCACAGTCTCCTGTCAGCTTCAGTGATTCAATGCAATCTCATTCAGTAGATCATTAAACATTCATAATACTCTTGTTTGTAGCTGTAGGTGCACTATCTACAGGTTTACAAACATATCTTTTCTAAATGCATTTCTATGAGGACAAAGCTTTGTGATGCAATATCATGAGTGGCAGCTTGGAAAAATTAGCAGCACTCGGAGTGGGGACACTGCATGCAGCTATCTTAACACATCTCCAGTGTGCTTTGGGCTACTGAATAACCCAGGAAAAGTCCTGTGTCCTATTGAAACAATCCACCACCCCCTCCAGCTGCCTATGAGACTTTTTCACCCGATATTATATGTGATTAATTTAGGCATAAAATACTGAAGCACCTGGGTTTTCATTGTACTACACTAAAAACTAAGAGCATCGACCACCCACCCAAACGGGTACCCTAAGGATCAGCAGGTATCAAAGGGACTTTGCAAAGCAGCACTTTTTAATGCATTGGTAATAAAAACGGTGTGTTTCTGACCATAAGCAGTATTCTGTAATTTTACAAGGGTTAAAATACTGTCAATAACAATAATAATCCCACACAAACTTTAAAAAAAAGTGAAAACAGTGGTTTGGGGAAAGTCTTGTTGTTGGTCTTGTTTTGCATTTTTTTGAGGTCTTTTACTATTATTAATATATTTGTGAGATGCAACAAGAGAAAGTGGGTGGTTGGAAACCAGCCAGGAACCAGCATTGTGATCTACTACAGTTATTAGGGTTTAAAGAGATGCCATATGCTGAACTTAATAATTTGTTATGTTGGATATAGGTAATGATTTTTGTAGGAATCAGAAAGATAACTATACATCCTAGAGAAATATGAAAACTAATAATCCAGCATTTGAAGAAGATACATTGCTGTAATCCCGACTGGTACCTGTATTATCTAATTAATTACATGTCATATCTAGTTTTTGTCATAAGAGTAAAGCCATTCTGCTCATCTGGATTTCTTACATTACAAGTTGAGTTTCATATCCAAACCTGTTTTAAACTCAGAAGAAAATCAAGAAGCTTAGCTTGCAATATCTTAAAATAATACATGTTTATGCTGTACAGTGATTTGTTCATAGAAAGACTTTAAAGCTGTAAAATCATCACATCAACCATTGAATATGATGTAGCAAATTGATCAAAGACCATTCTCTGACCATAATCCTGTGTTCCTACACTTGTGCACTTCTCGGTCGAATACAGTTTGTGTTTGTAAAAAAACAAAGTAATCCTGCTGCAATAAAAAAATAACAATGGTGACAGTTTTTTCCAATTTTGATGGACAGTTTATTGTTTCCCTGTTTTTGTCTTGACACGGAAATGTAATTTTTATTTTAACAAGCAAGAAAATATGTTATTTGCCCAGAGTTTAAAATATTTGAATATAGCTGTAAACATACAACACTCAGCTCCAGCTTTAAAACCAGCAGGTGGAATTATTGTTGTGGCCAATCGGTGTGTTGTGTACATTATGTCCTCAGTAGGTGACTTTTGTGTACTTGAGAAAATGGATATTCCAGAATACATTTTTAAACTCATCACCTTCTACTTCATTGTTTTATGTTGTGCTTTGGGGAAGAAGCAATAAAATAGAGAATTTCCTTATCTGATAGAACACTCCAATCTTGATTTAAAAGTGCTGAAGCTGCACCAGTGGCCTGCAGTGCTGTTCATTGTCTTTCCTTTGCCTCCTGATAATAAATCACGTATTTATTTTGACTTTACTGCAGTCTGAACTTTTTCTCCTAAAACAAAATTAGCAGAGACAGGGGGAAACTGCTAAGATTAGTGTAAGAGTATTGACCCTGGAACTGGGGAATCAGGACAACTGAGGGAGATTTTAGTGCTCGAACTTCTTATGTCAAAATCATCACCCAGGGCAAAGATAAAGGAAACTGTAATTTGACATATATTTTAGAAACATAATATCCTACTCTGATGTTGGCCTCCTGGCCCAAAGTATATTTAATGTAAAATGCTGAAGTGACATAGTGATTTACAACTTTTTGTGCTCGGAGCATTAACAACTTTAACAATTTTTAACATTGATACTATATAAAATAAGTACAAAATCTCCTTTTGCTTTCTCTCTGAGCATGCATCAAGAACGGAGCTGAAACTGGGGCATGGCTATCCTAGCATTTAGTTGAAAGGGCTGAATGTCTACTCTAAAGTTGTAATAGATCTATTTTGATGTGTATTTGGAGAAAGATTACTAAATTGCAACCAGAATCAAGATGCATTAGAGCAATGGCTGAGACACTAATCAAACCTGACACCCTGACTGTGACATTTTAGAATGTAGCAAACAGTGATTGCACCTGGCAGTTACTTGATAGAATCTTAAAAGTTTTGTTTGTTTCTCAAGTATTTTCTTTGTCTGTACATGTTGCAAAATACACAAAGAATTCTCTAACCCCTGGGCCTGTCATTTGGCTGCATTTGTAAGGAAGGTTTGGTGCAGCATCCTCAACACAGAGTTGTGTCTATTTCCAAAAGGTTTGTCCCGGCTGGAGAAGTGCTTAATATGTCTTCTACACTAATATACTCTCAGCTTTGATTTGAATAGAGACAAACCGATATATCACATTAATGTCTTCTTTTACACACACCCCTTACACTAAAATAAAAATTAGGTTGGAAATTGATGAGGTTGCCCTTCTTAATACATTGGCATGAGATTAATATCAATCTTCCCATCTCCTTTACAAAAAAGGGGACAGTCATTTTGCAATATGCAAAGTGTGAGACTGTTTTTATCCTGCTAAGCAATGTGCAGGCTTTTACAGTTAACAACAAGTTACATGTTACAACATGGACAATCGCTCTACCTTCCTGCCTCACAGTCGTCCACAAAGGCTCTCTGTGCAAAATGTAATTAGGCTTTTATTGGGCAGGGCTTGAGCAGCATTGCTAGTTTGATGTGATTGGGCAGCCTGCAGCCTGTTGAGCTGCAGTGAAACAACATAATGGGAGACTGGGGTTTCCCCCATTTGCTAAGACTGACTTGAACAGTTGTGAACAAATGCTTTTACTTAGAGTGAAACAACAACAGTATCTAACATGGATGTAATAAGCTTCATGCCATGTTAATTGGAATATATATATCTACCGTTCTGACAGGGCAAGGTCTATCTGCAGATAAGCAACATACTGACAGACAGCCATCACTGCTGACCAGCAGAATGCCTTGTTACTGAGTCAGTTTGAAATTCATCCCTCTGTAAAGAAAAACAGATGTGATGCGTGTTATTCAATGACAGCAGTTGAGAAAGGTTATACAAAGGTCCTGCACCGACAGCAGTCAGTTGATTGGAGGATTTTGATTCTCTTCAGGTTCAGCCTGAGCAAAGAGATTCCACATGAGGAGAGTCAGGATGACTCTTTTCCACATCCAAGATCTGATAAGCCAACATTATTGAAAGAACTTGAAACGAGAATCTTACCTACATTGCATTTGCAGCTGACAACCAGACAATGCACTTGAGTTCTTTAACCAGGAGTTGTTACATATTTGGGACGTTTGGCTTTGTGTCTGGAAAACTGAAGTGAAGTCAGGTTCAATATGTGCTCAAACAAATCTGCCTTATAATCTTAACTAAAATCTACCTGGATGCAACAATAAGTCTAATTTCCCTTTGAGTTGTGTGAGGACATATGAAGACATCACAATTAAACATCAGTAGAATAAATAGTACCTGGATAGCAGGAGGGATATGTTTAAAATTGTTTTATTTCTTTCCACAGCTTTTTATTGGAGTTACTGCTGCAACTACTGTGTATGCACTTACCTGAACCACTAGTTTTTGGGTTATTCCTATGTCTGGTTTTTGTATGATATTTGATAATGTTGGCTTTGTTAAACTCCTGTTAAAGCTGTAGTTCTGGATCACTTCACATTGCATATTTTAAGCTCTCAAAGCTGTGAATGCGTATCCATATTTATGTGAAGAGCCAATCATCTGACATCCCCAATTAGCCAGAGATATGGGATTAAAAAAAGACAATCTTTGGCACAAAGTTATGTTCGGCTTACTGTTTGGTAGGGTGGGGACACACCAGAAGACTAATTTACTGCATTGATAATATAATTTAGGAGTGATCAGCTTCCATAATAATAAGAACCCAGCAGCAGAAGGTGCACAAGCCAGTGCAATCTTAGGGTTGCATCAAAAAGGGCATCCAGCATAAAACCTTTGCCATAATGATAATGTGGATCATTTTATATTTTCACGTTGGCTCGGTTGACGCTCAGGTTACCAATGACTGCCAGCAGAAGTAGAAGGGAGGAGAAAGAGAGTAGGAAGGCATGTCTGAAGGCAGACGGAGAGATTTGGCATCCATTATGTTGGCACTTTGATGGCTAAAGGGAGAGAACTGAGAAAGGAAAAAGATAGAAATACTGTGTGTCCAAGTGACCAAGTGGAAAGGTAGCTTGGGTTTAAACTGTTCTACCTCGGCACGGATAGGATGAGAAACGGTGTAGGGATAATTGATTCATTCATTGTCATATGCATATTGTTAGTATTTTTAAATCCATATCTTATTATTGCTGGTTTTACCATCAGTGCCATATTAAACAGTTTGAATCGTGAAGGAAATCAAAAACATAGAATCATGAATGTAACACTGGATATCGAAGGAGTAACAATGCAGGATCAGGAATGAGGACATCAGAGGGACAGCTCATGTTAGATGTTTTGGAGATAAAGTCAGAGAGGCCAGATTGAGGTGGTTCGGACATGTTCAGAGAAGATAATGTGAATATATCGGTAGAAGGATGCTGAGGTTGGAGCTGCCAGGCAGGAGGTCTAGAGGAAGATGAAAGAGGAGATTTATGGATGTAGTGAGGGAGGACATGAAGTTAGTTGGTTTGAGTGAAGAGGATGCAGAGGATAGAGTTAGATGGAGGCACTGTGGCGACACCTGAAAGGGAACAGCCGAAAGGCAAAGAAGAAGAAGGAGTAACAATGCATTTCATCAGTACCTATGTCCCACAGGTTGGTTTCAACAGGGATGACAAGAATTTTAGAGTACATTAGATGAAGTGTTGGAGGGCATAGCCAAGGAAGAAAGAGTAGTGACTGGAGCAGACTTCAATGGGCATGTTGGTGAAGGGAATAGAGGTGATGAGGAGGTGATTGGTAGATGCCAAGGAGAAGAATGTGATAAGTAAATGACCACTTTT
Organism: Channa argus; assembly: GCF_033026475.1. Classification (NCBI taxonomy): domain Eukaryota; kingdom Metazoa; phylum Chordata; class Actinopteri; order Anabantiformes; family Channidae; genus Channa; species Channa argus. The sequence goes on from NC_090205.1 coordinate 25,401,303, forward strand.
ATCCAAAGCGCTATATAAGTGTTAGGGCAGATGGTGGTGGAAATGGCAGTGGTAATAAGAGAAAGAGCACAGGGTGACCGAAAGAAGTGAAGGAAGGTCTGCCCAGAGATACAACCTAAAAGAGATGAGAGACTGAAAGGTGGTGGCAGGGGACAATGTAGCTACACAGCACCGGATGTTGGTCTTCAGTAAGACTTTGGAGGGGAGGAAGAAAAAGAGACCAAAAATAAGGTGGTGGAAAGTGAAAGAGGAAGACTTTTGTGTGAAATTCAGCAAATCAGACCTTGGGTGGCAGTGAAGATGTGAATTTGGACGAAGAAAGGGAGAAAAAGAGAGTTGGTGGTAGAATATGGAAGTTTAGGAAATCATAAGAGGGAAGAGACAGATGAAAGAGAATTGGGATAGAAAGAAAAGAGAGGAAAGTAATTAAATATACAAAGAGATACGAAGCAAAGTCAAGAAAAGAAAAGGTATATGATAAAATGTACGAGAAGATAAACACTAAGGAAGGAGAAAAGGAATTGTATTGACTGGCCAGTGACAGAGACTGAGTTGGGAGGGATGTGTTGCAGAATGGTAAAGTCACTGATGTGACCATCGACCAACGATATGGTCTCATGCCAAGAAGGAACAGCACAGATGTAATGTTTCCTCTGAGCATATTGATGGAAAAGTACAGGAAAGGTCAGAAGGAGCTACATTCTGTGTATGACGCAGTGCAGAGAGAAGAGATGTGCTACTGCATGAGGACGTTCGGCATGTCAGAGAAGTACATTATGTGTGAGTCATACAGGACATAAATAAGAACATGAGGTGTGCGGTAGGAATAACAGCTGCTTCAGGGTGGAGGTGGGTTTACATGAAGTCAGTCAGGAGTTTCCATGTTCGCAGATGATGTTGTGATCTGTAGTGAAAGCTGGGAGCAGGCTGAGATGAAACTGGAGAATTGTCAATTCATGTGTACAAAAAATGGAGAAATGGTGGTGGAATGATGCAGTTACAAGGGACAGAGGTGGTGAGGGTGGATGAGTTTAAATACCTGGGAATATGGCGGAGAAGTGAAGACGATGAGAGTGCAGACAGGGTGGAGTGGATGGAGAAGAGTGTCAGGAGTAATCTGTGATAGAAGGGAATCTGCAAGAATGAAAGGGAGGATTTACAAGACGATAGTGAGACCAGCCATGATGCACAGCCTAGAGACGGTGACACTGACAGAAAGACATGAGGTGGAGCTGGAGGTGACAGATTTAAAGATGCTGGGATTTTTCATTGGGAATTATTTCCAACTTAAAGAATGAGTGTAAAAGAAGGACAGTGCTGGTAGGATGATTGGATGTTTGGAGACAAAGTGAGAGAAAAGAGACTTTGATGGTTCAGGTATGTGCACAAGACAGATGGAGGGTATATTAGGAAAGGACCACTGAGGATGGACTTGCCAGACAGGAGGAGAAGAGGAAGGTCAAGGAGGAGGTTCATGGACACTGTCATGGAGGGCACGAGAGAAGTTCGTGTGACAAAGGAAGACGCGGAGAACAGAGTGAGATGGGAAGGGACGATCTGCTGCAGCAACCCGTAAAGGGAGCAGCCAGGGGATGAGGAGGAGGAGGAGGAGGAAGAGAAGAAGAAGAAGAAGCTTCCCTAATAATCAAACTTAATAACCAAAAAACGTTGTGTGCAGTGTGACTTACAAAGACGCACATCCAGCCATGGCCACTGTTGTCTTCACATTAGGTCATTAAACCCTCTATATACAGTATCTCACATGGCCACAGTGTCTGCTGTGCCCTCAACAGATCTAATGACGGAACACTGTTCTCTCAACAAAAGCATCATAAAGCTGCATTTATAGTACAAATAACCACTAAGCCATTTGCTCGTGATCATTCAGTCACATCACATTAGGTGTGCCTGTCTAAAAGCTGTTCATCTAGGAGGACTCCTCATAAAACCTCAGTGGTACGTGTAAATTACAATAATAGGCTGTAGAATTTACTCTAACTACCTCATTAACACTGCATGAACATTTTTACTGTTAGTTTTGCCTCATCTTCTCCACAAATGAGGTATTTTCAGTGACGGGAACACGTGTGTCAGTTAAGCTCACAGTGTGTATGACTATATGTATAAGGTGGAAAGAAAATTAAAGTGTAAAATATTTACATATAGTTTTTGAAGGTATGTTTTCTTGGATCAGAAGAAAGATGCTAATTCAGCAGTACTGAATTATTCAGTTCATTCTTGTTATTGACTTTACCTGTGTACCAGTGTAAATGAATTAGTGTAGGAGTGTCGTCTGTCATAATGTTTACACTAAAAAAAGTCAAAATCTTAGTAAACAGGCATCATAGACTTAGTTTTAACTCTCATGATGGGGGGGTGGGAGTGGGGGGGGGTCTTTGAACATTTCAAAGTACAAATTGTACACCGATCAAACACAGCATTTACAGAACTTGTTGTCTTTAATATAAAAACAGTGATATGTTTTTATAAAATATTAATAATGAATAAATGATGATGCATCATTATGGGTTAGCCACATTTGCATAAAGTGGCCAAAATCAGCTCCACCTTTACCAACAGCGATCTCTGACCCAGGCTCCACGGTAGTGGAGTGGTTAGCACTGCTAGTAGGTTCCCAGTTCAAATCTACTTTCCTGCTGCAGCCTTTTTGCCTGGAGTTTGTATGTTCTCCTTGTGCTTGTGTGGATTTCCTCCAGGAACTCTGGTTTCCTTTCACAGTCCAAACACATAATTGTTATGTTAATTGTCTCTAAATTGCCTCTAGGTGTAAATGGTTGTCTGTCTCTGTATGTCTTTCTGTGTTGGCTCTGAGATAGACTGGTGGTAACAGGTTAATAAATCAAAAGTGTTCTTTGGGCTATTTAATACTTCAAGTGCTGTACTGTATTCTTCATATTTTTGTTATTAAGTTAGTACAGTATATACCATCCTCTTATGTAATGTATTGTGTGCAGAGTTTGTAAAGCTGTGTCCTATTTTATTCTGTTTTGTTCTACTTCTGTCCTTATGAGATTTTTTTGTATATACTGTATTGTGAGACATTTCTTTGCAAACATTTAAGTGGAGCACGCTGCAAAGCTTTTTGCTGCATGTTCTACAGACGTGTGTGTGTGATGAATAAAACTTTGAACATGATGAAAACCTAGACAATGCCACTGTTCGGTAGAAAAGTTCTGTCTCAAGTCAGATTCTGTTCTCTCCCTACGAAATTTATTAAAGTATGGATAAGAAGCTTATATTCGAGATCCTGCAGATTAAAGAATTTGTCTTTCAGCAGAGTTGACATCCGCATTCAGGCCAGCAAGTGCAGGCTCCGATTCCTGCACACACACACACACACACACACACACACACACACACACACACACACAACGGTTCTAAACAAGTAGATCTCAATGGCTAAATTATTAATGTAGTTGTCTTACACGTCCTTATCGGGGCTTCTATGGTGAAAAAAAGAGACACTATACAGAGATCTATACAGAATAATGGATGAACAATCCTACAAACAAATGCAGCTGGTTTTATTATCGGGTGTAATGAGTCCCTTTAAAATTACGGTTTTTCATTGTTTTTTTTTTATTATTTATTTATAACCATCACTAGAGGACAATCACAATAATCCCCAAAACCTCAGCCCAGCCCTTTCCCCTTTCAAACAGCAAAAAACAAGAAGAAGCATTACAAAATTGATCCTAATAAAATCAACAGCTTAACAGAAAACAACTATGAAACAAACAAAAAAGGTACAAGACATCAAGGTCAAATCAATCCATCCCCATAGACTAAACTTTCTATGAGATCTGACATCTCAAAAATATATTTATGTACACACTCTGCTGTATTGTACTGTACAAAATGTGGCAACATTGACACATTCCCTGTAGACATGCAAACACCTTACTGAAACTGTAAAATTGTCCATCTTAGTACATCCATTTTTTTCACTTCAGGTTTTTCTTGAACTAAGAGTTCCCATACTTCAAGAAAACTCTTGAATCCGATGGAGATGCACTGAAAAATGATCCCAAACCTTTGAGATTTCTTCACTTCATATATGATAACAAGGTTAAATGACGTACAGTATTAAGATAGAGAACTTTTGCAGTATGGCCAGAATTGGAAATAACTGTATCCTCATCCTCATTTAGAATTCCTAAATTATTCATCACCTTAGAGATGACATAGCGTTTGAAACTGCTTCTAAACGGACTGCGGCGCTGTGTCTCGAGGACCTGAGTTGTCATAGGTTTACACGACACTGCTAAATGATGACGGCCGCTGCCAGCAAGTGATATAACAGTATGTTGAACCTAATAAGGCATTGTACATGTCTACACAAGACCTCTGTACAATAAAGTGTGACCTATAAAGTCTGTTTCCATATAGGGTGGGGAATGGTATAGGGCCTCAGCAATAAATTGCACTTATTGAGAATTGGCTTGGTTCAGATGACCACTTTTGCTGATGACTTTAGCATTTCCTTGTGTAACAATACAACAACCAAATGAAAGAGGTGAGATCAAAAGTGAACATCTGTGTTCTTCTCTTCCCTTGTACTAACACAAAGGAGACTAACATGGCAAAAATGATTGAAGCTGAGAGGGAAAAAAGAACCATGCACTTGGTTAAGTGTGAATGAGACTGCACAATGTGGAGGCAGTTTTTCCGTGTGTCTTGCCGAGAAACGGAGCTTCCCCAAAACCAAAATGACTTTATGCTAGAGGGCAGTTCCCGGCTTCCAGTCCTGGCAATGTCACTGTCATTTCCTTCAGTTATCTTTTCAACACACTTATACACAGTCACACATTGGAGTGTTCTCTCTCTCTCTCTCACACACACACACACACACACACACACACTTAAGAGCATTAACAGCTCTAACCCAGTGTCCATGTCTGGATAACAGTTGGTCCAAATGCGAAAGGCCTTGACGGATTTTAGCAAAATTCTCTCAAGCTCTGCCAAAGGTCTGACCCTCGAAGCCTCCCGCCTACTCCTCCTCCTCTTCTTCTTCATCAGGCAGCGGTAGTAACTCTTCCTTCAGACAATCTCTGTAAAAACTGGTCAGTGTGGCATAGAGATGCTGGCGACTCTGCAGAGACAGGAAATGGCCCTCATCTGGGTATATCTGGTGGGTCAGAGGTGAAACAAATGATGAAAATGACCTCCTTTTGAGTAGGAACAGCTTTCTGTAATATTTTCACAGTTTATTCCAGTGGTCCTAAACTGGCACTAGTGGCATTTCTTTCTGCGGCTCTAATTTTAGAAGAAGGATCAAATTAACTTTATTGTCCAAGTATGCTTGCCAAATATAGGACTAGTACTTCAACATAGTAATAGTGAATAGAGTTTCGCAGTGCTGTAATTTAGTGCTTCATACACATGAGGCGTACTTGCAGTGTAACTGCTCTTTGATTCTCCCTGGGAACCTTTGTCCAGCTCATCTCCCTCTATTTCCACAGTCTATTTGAACAATCCTAAATGTATTATTTCATTAAAGTAAAAACACTCCAAAAGGATCACGCAAAACACAAGGTCAGTCTGTCATTTAAAAATGTATTTTGTGACCAATCTTGATAACCAAAAGAATTATAAGGCAACATGTTGAGGGACATGTTTGCTTAGGCTGTGGCCACACTACAGGATAATCCATCTTTTTTACTTATGACAGTATGTCTCACCACCCTCGTTTGAGACAAAGTATAAAACATTATTCTTCTAAAATAACTTCTAGCTCATGCTGCAAAAAACACTTACACCATGCTGATTTAGTTTTTTCACTCATGACTTCAGTTAAGTTCTTAAGTTCTTTTTCTCTGCTTTTGTTTCTCAGTACAAAAAAAGCACACGCAGATTTTACTAACTGACATGCTATGACAGTGTGACTACATGTTTTTTTATAAGTCACCTTTTATTATGCGAATTTCTGTCGGATCCCATTCAGTATAAATGGAAGTGTGTGGCCGTGGGGTTTGTAATTTCATGATTTAAAATTAAAATTGGTTAAGAATTGAAAGTCCTCTAGTGTGCAGCAGATCCTAGCTTACCAGTATTTTGGGTCACATGTGCCTCCTACAAATTACATTCCTGTACAAATAAACTGCAATTGCAATGGCTCTTACTCAGTGCATTGTTTGTGTTTAGTTCTGCCTACTTAACCTGTGAGATTAAGTTTAGGCTAGTAAAGCACGGTGTTTGAGATTAGAGAAACACGGTTTTATTTAAAAGGTGAATGGAATTTTGTTGCTACATTCCCTACAGCCAAAGGGGGAAAAAAAGGTGGTTGCAGTTTAGTTGTAGAAAAAATAAATTTTAGAAGACAGGGTTGATGGCTTAGGACTTGCCTCAGCTGGGCCATATTTTCCAAATTCCAAAGTCCAAACTGGCTATTGTAGATGATGGTGAGAAAGAAGAAGGGGATCTTAACGGCCATTTTCTCTAGTTGTTAAAGTAAAGCACACTGAAATAACGGTTCTGTAATCATCTGTGAAGTGATGACACTCATTGTAAAAATCCATCTGACATCCCAGCAGAAGTGTTTACACATATATTTTGGCAGGTCTGATAGAGGGTTTGGGCTGATTTAATACAATCTGATATCTTCAGGCAATTCTCGGTGCATTATTCAAATTTTGCCTGTGCAGCAGTGGCATTATACAAAATGTACATTTGCATCCTGCTTTTACAAATGCATCATAAAGAATTGGTGGTGTTGTGTCTGCAACACACACCTGCATTGAGTAGTTTGCTCCAACTTTCACAAGGTTCTTGACGAGCTCAGCAGTATGCTGAAAGTGGATGTTGGCTGGGAAAAAAAGAAAGAAAGAAAACATGTCAGTTTGATTCAGCCCGAATCCTAAATGGAGGATGGTGGGGGAAGAGAGAACAGGCAATCAGATTGTGCTGGGGATGAAAATACCTCAACAAATTCAACATGCATGGCTCATCAGTGAATGTTTTCCTCTGGAAATCCCAGCATCAATTTAGATAACCCCCCTTTCCTTTTATCTTTTGATTAAAATCCATTTTGCCTCATTACCTTCCAGGATTGTGCGTTTCTCTTTGCTCAGCAGTGATGCACTCCAGATACAGCATTTTCATTGTTTCATTCACTATTTATTTTCTCTTACCATCTGCTGTGCCGTGCACCAGCATCAGCATCTGCTCCCTAAGTGCCTGAACGTTCTGCAGGACGCTGGAAAACTGTGATGAAATCAGAAATAGCAGGATATAACAAATTGATAGATATAAACGAGGAAGAGCAATAAAAAAGACACCACAGCATGATCAAATAAAAGGCATTGTCTTAATATATTCCGATTGCATGCACGTGCAAAGACAGACACAGTCATTTAAACCAATTTGAGTTTTCAAATAATAAAGTCCAACCAGTGCCATTTTTTTGTCTAGCAGTGTTTGTGCAAATGGAGGAATGGAGGAAGATGTGAAACCCAGTCTGCAGACACAAATGCAAAGCAGCAGCAAACTGAGAGGAGTGAATTGTTTGGGACAGATTTGTTGTTTGTTTTTTACAACGTGCTAGCAAAAAAAAAAAAAAAAAAAACTGTTTTGTTCTTCCTTGCTGCGTCTTTCCTATCACAGTGCAAAACACATCTGATAGCTAAACATTTTGTCTGTTTGGGATTCCTGAAAGAGCCAGGCAACTCTTTTTGCAGGAGCTTATGAAAAACCTCCAGCATGTGATCTGACACACTGGTGCACTCAGTTATCAAAGATAGATGAGTGACAAACTCCTACAGTGCATAAAAAAAAAGAAAAAAAAAAAAACACATGAAAAGGCAAAGCATCACTGCCTTTCACTTAAAAAGCTGTGACATTCAGCAACTGTGGGAGCTTAACTGTAGGTAGTGGTGTTATGCTTTCAAAGATCAATGGCAAACAAGTGCGGGGAGGCAGTAAAAACGCACCTGGTATCTGCTGTCATCCCGTAATGGCATGCCTAGGTATCTCTCCGAGAAGGCTGATGCTGTGCAAATGAGAAGTGATACATTCTTAACAGTGACACCAGCAGACGGTGCTTCAACTGCAGCTGAGTATCCAAACAAAGTGGAGTTCCTGCCATCTCAAGCCTAAAAAAAATGCTTTCAATGAAGAGGGAATAGCAACTTGTGTAGGTGAAAACATCCTCTATGTCCTCTCAGGAGTGTGGAGAAGGAGCTTTACTCTCGTATATAAATATGGTTTGTGTTGCAAAGAGCCTGATTCACCTCACATCTAACACTTTCTATCAGAGGTAAACAAATCCACAAAGGAGGGTTTTCCTCTGCCCTCACACAAACACAGTATCAGTTTTCTACATGTTTTACTTAGACTTAACTTGCCAAATAGAGCATATAAAGAAGATATCTTGGCTTTATGCGATTTACAGTAAGATCCAAATGTAAATTCAACATGATGCAGGGCTTACAGAAGGATTTTCCACTCACCGTACAGTTTCCAGTCTGTCACTGGTGACATAGCACATGCACATTTGAAGAGGCTGTCAGTAGACTTGAGCATCATTAATGTTATGTACGCGCCATAACCCTGAGCAAACACACATAAACATTTATGTCACTTCAATCTCCAAATCCATAAAGTATAAAAATGAAAATCAATCACTCAAGTCTTTCACTGGAAATGTTACCAAATTAGCCTCCTGACACTCTAAAGAATATCTGCAAAAAACTCGAAGAATATTCTGCTTTGGTGGAAGATGGAAATAAAAAAAACCAATTTGTCAGGAAGGAAACAAACATGGGTTAATTTGTGATGTTTTCTGTGCACAATTTAGCAAAAAAATATCCTGGAGTCTGAATTCATTTCCATGTAATTACAGACAAGAGCATGGACTCACCTTTCCAAACACTGCTATCCGTGTTCGATCAATATATGGAAATTTCATCATGAACCTGGAAAAACATACTTATATTAGTTCAGATTTTAGCAGATCTATACAACTTTAAGTTCAGTTCAGTTCAGTTCAGTTTATCAAATCTGTGGCCCAATCCTTTGGTTGGAAAAGACAGATAAGACACCTAATATTGTTGTAGTGAGGTTGTAAACTTTGCAACATCTCCTTCAACCTTTATGCCCATGAAAGTGGTTTGTCAGAATGTGCCCCCACATAGGGAGACAGCCTTCTGTCAGAATTGCACTACTTTCGCCACCAGGCACCACAGTGGCAGATACTGTTAATTACAATGGTGCCAAAATGGCAGCCAGTTTCATACCATTTTTGAACGCTAAACACTCAAAAATGCTGGATTAAAATTGTACAAACAGTAAATAATTTATTTATAATAAACATTTCTGGTAAATCACAGATCAGGACAAGTGAAAAAAATAATAATTCTAACACTTTGCACAATGGCTTTAATAATTTTAAAATGAAAGTTTGAAACCACCAGGACCCTGCCTAAAGTCTGATGACACCAAGTGCCTTGGCTATAGAGGTGGAGTAATGGTTCACCTTCAAGTATTACCATGATCTAAAGCAAACAACCGAGGCAATGCGGGATTCGCTGATTGTTCTTGAATGGTCCAACCAGAGCCCTGACCTAAAGCGGCACATACCATCTATGGACAAACCTGAAGATAACAGTTCACAGAGGCATCCATCCAATCTGATGGAGCGTTGGAGTATCTGTCAGGAAGAATTGGATAAACTGGTCCTATCCATGCGTGATATACTTTTAGAGATTTAATTAAGATGACTTGAAACCGTAATTGTTAAGAAAGGGGCTGCTAAGCATTTGTAAAAATACTCAAAATATGCTTTCATCTCATCATTATGAGTCATTTTGTGTAGACTAATGGAAAAATCAAAATTTTGTAAATTTAAAATTGAATTAACAAGTAAACCAGTTAATTCATATTAGGCGAAGCAAATTTGACAACATACTCTATTGCTGCAATTTGGTCCTGAACATCAACGGTCCCCAGTCTCTGGTGAACCTCATGCAGGATTCTCTGACCCTGGAAACCACTGCCCCGACCATCCAGACGAGCCACGATGACATTGTCAGAGCTGACCAGGACAGAGTCCCAGCTGAGAGAGAAGCGGTCACTCACAGCCTGACCACCAGGGGCACTGTCACTAAAGAGAAGGCAGAACATACAGATACGAGCAAATTTAGCCTTTACCACCGTATACTCACTGGCCACTTTATTAGGTACACCTGTATGATCTAATGCAATCCAATACAGCACCTCTGCCATGAATTCTACTCTATTCTACTGTCAGAAAGGTGATAATTCATCATACTAGAGAGCATTATAAAAATAATTTGCCCACCTCAATTTTGACACCAAAAATAAAACAGAGAGTAGAATTATCACCTTTCTCACAGTTTCAACTTAAAAACCGAGAAATTGTAAAAGCAGAGTTTAGGGGAGAGCTGCTGCATTGGATTGCATTACAGTAAACAAGTGTACCTAATAAAGTGGCCAGTGAATGTGGTTAGATAATGATTACAATAAGGAAATTTACAAAGAGAAAAAACAAATAGAAAAAAGAAAATATGACAACCACAAAGACACACAAAACTACCCGATAGACTAAACTAGTTAAAGCAAAGTACCAAAAAAACAAACCCAATAATCCAAAAAGGGTCCACGCTAAAAGTCTGACAACAAACAATGAGCACTTTGAGTGTAATATTTTTTTAAAGTCTACGGTTCTAATAAATTAGGCTTTTCCTTTCTGTGTCCAGGTGCCCATTTTTTCATAATTCATCCTTGCTTGTTAGTATGATAATTGTTGATGTTAGTGTCACATAATTGTGTCCAAACACTAACAAAAATAGAGAAAATCACTGATCTTTGTGTTTTAACCAGTTACTGTATAATGAACAAAAGGTACCCTGTGATCAGCTTAACAGTCTTGTATAGATACAGTCTGCTCAAGGACTGAACAGCAATGTGTATTTCGCAGTATCTACAGTGGAACATACATCATCAACAGTAGCCCATAGGGACGGGAGTCAGAAAAGTCTGGTGGGTAGGTGATCTTCAAGGGTAAGTCTGGAAGAAGAAATGAAAGACAAGCTAATGTACCTGTACTACTGATTCATCTGTGACTCACAGTAAGAGCAGAGAAACTGATACTTTATTCTCACCAAAATGCTCCATTGGAACAGTTCTGAAGTCAGTCAGCTGGATCCTTTTGTACTTCAAGGCTGCCTTCAGCAAAGAATTGTTCTCAAGGATGTAGTAATCTGTAGAGATGAGGACAATGTGTTTAAGCAGTGAAGGAGCCCCAGATTTGCTGCCAGTAATCTAAGTGTCGCTGCATACAAATGACCCATAATAATATGAGGATTTGTCTTTCGAGCCGGTGATATAATGAGATGGAAAGTGGAGGTAAGATGAATGAGATCTGAGTCTGAGACCAAGTCTCATTTTGTGATAAATTTAAAAGGCTTGTAGAGATGAATACAACCACTGAAATCATCTTTCTTGGGTTCAACGGTTTCAAATAAAGGTGAAAGTTGCAATTTATAAGACTATTTACTGAAATATTCAACATAGGGCTATGGTAAATATTGGAACTTAAAAAAAAAGGTTGTCAGCTTTGAAATACACAAAAATGATTCATTTGACACATCACTGACAAAAACCAGACGCCCTAAAGCTCTGGAACTTGTGAAAAGAAAGAAAATAGTTTGCAGAACCTAATTCAACCCATAATAACTTTGTCATCTGTACTACTGTGTAATTTGGATAAAGACAAAAAAAAACAAAAAAAAACGTCAAAAGGTTTTATTTCTGAAAGGCATTTTACACACAGCAGCTTGCTCACTCTGCCCTCAAAACAGGAGCCCCCACTATTTCCTCAACACAAAATAAACAATGAATCTGATTTGGTCATTTTTTTTCCCATTCAAGCCATCTGAGAAGCAGCTAAATGAAATGGAATTCATCCAGCATTTCTAATGGAAAACCCAAAATCAATAGACGTCTCATTATGAAACCGCCAGGGGCCTTGAGTTCCCAGCTGTGGATGGAGGGCCTTTCCAAACAACCCTGAGCAAATTGCTTGCTTCTCTGTAGCACAGCTGTTAACTTTTTTGAAGGAAAAAAAAAATTTGGATAGACAAGGGAATCATGTGTGCACTGTAGGTGTGTGTGAGCATGACTGCAACAATGTGTGTGTATATGTGTGTATACTGTGTGCTGGTTTCTTATGTAAAAGGAAGATAGTGACACAAGAAGAGAAATATATGCTGTTGAATCAGAGAAAGGAACAACTAAGAGGTTATGTAATTGTTGACAGATTCATAAATTTTTTAAAGAATAAAGAACATGTGAAAAATAATCAGATAAACATATTATCTGCCAGTACCTATTCTTGGACACCTACAAAGCAATAGATTGAACGAATTTCCTATTTACAGGGTTTGTATACAGTTCACTAGCCATTATAAGTAGTCCATCCAAACCAAACCCTATTAGTTGCTCATCCCAAAACCCACACAGTCAGACCATATTGTAAGAATCTGGTGAACAAGTGGATGAAACAGTAGGTAAAGTCAAGTCAACAAGAATCATTGACAGCTCTTCTCAGTGAGACACTCATCCCATGGATTTACAGCGTGGTATCCAGCTCAGCCCCATGGTACATCACAGGACTAATGGGCTTGGCTTCCAGCAAAAGGCATTAATGGGGAGAAGAACTGAATTTACAGTTTGATGACCTCAGAACTGCATCTCTGCTCTTTGGAGATGATGCGTCTCCTTCAGAGTCAACACTTTCAAGTCTGAGGCCATGGTTCTGTAATGGAATACCGTGGATTTTCGCCTTTGGGTAAGGTGTGAGCTGTTGCCCCAGGTTGGGCTAAGGTTAATCAATAAAGGAATATAAGGCGTTTTCACAAACTGTAACTTGTTTAGTCTAATTCAGTCATATTTTAACACGTTGTCCTCCTTGGTGCTTTGTGGCTGAGTAGTTCTGAACACAGTGGTCACACTCAGGTGCGGACAAAAAAAACACACTCAGACGTTTTACTAGAATTGTGGTTTACTACTTGTGGTTCCCAGAATTTCCAAAGGTAGAATGGGAAGCAGAGCTATCAAGCTCCTCACCTGTGGAATTAGCTCCCAGTTCAGATTCGAGAAGCAGACAAACTCTCTACTTTTAAGTCCACGCTTAAAACCTTCCTCTTTGATAAATCTTATATTAAGTTAGAGTTATGCTGCTATAGGCTTAGACTGCTGGGGGACCCACCCCCAATGCACTGAGCTCTTTACCTCCTCTTGTTCCTCTCTTCTACATTTCCATTTCCATTTAGTCATTTAGCAGATGCTTTTATCCAAAGCGACTTACAAGTGAGGTACCAGGCAGCAGAAATCTAAGTCAAGGAGAAAACATAAAAGCAAAGTCCTATCAGAAAAGTGTTCACAGTTCGCGAGATGCAAGTGCGAGAAAGAGCAGAAAGGAAATTTTATAAAAAAAAAAAAAACAAGATTTAAATGCGTAGGAAGATGTGGAAGAGTTCGGTTTTCAGCAGTTTTTTGAATATTGGGAGAGAGTCTGCTGAGTGTGCAGAGTTTGGTAGCTTGTTCCACCATTGTAGGATCATTGCACTAAAAAGTTTTGCTTGGTGTCTTCTGTGTGGTGCTGGGACCACCAGACATCGTTCGTTGGCAGACCACAGCAGGCGGGAAGGATTGTAGACCTGAATGAGTGAGTTGAGGTAAGCGGGAGCTGTCGAGTTAACCCCCCTGTGAGCAAGAGACAGAGCTTTGAAACTGATGCGAGCGGCTACAGGAAGCCAGTGTAGAGATCTAAAGAGTGGGGTGACATGGGTCTTTTTTGGCTGAATAAAAATGAGGCGAGCTGCTGCATTTTGGAAAATCTGCAAGGGTTTGATTGTGGATGTCGGTAACCCCATCAACAAAGCGTTGCAGTAATCGAGACGAGATGTGACCAGCTCCTATACAATGAGTTGGGTTGTATATTCTGTGATGTAGGGTCTGATCTTCCTGATGTTGTAGAGGGCAAATCTGCTGCCCTAGAGACTGAGGACATGTGGTCCTTAAAGCTCAGTTGGTCGTCGATGATGACCTCCAGATTTCTGGCCGAATTAGTGGGGACAATCTCCTCTCACCCCAAAATTGTCACCATGTGTTTTCTCCCGTAGTTGTCTTTCTCCTTCTCTGTCTCCTTCTCTCTGTAACTCTCTGCAGGTGTCCCCAGCCTTGGAGCTGTATGTTTCCAGTGTACAGCTACTGGTCCTACCAACCTGCCCGATGTTTTGCTGATGCTTTTTGTTGCTCTTTTTCTTTACTCTCTTCACTTTCCACTCACCCCAAATGGTCAAAGCAGAGGTCTGCCCACCCTGAGCCTGGTTCTGCTGGAGGTTTCTTCCGTTAAAGGGAGTTTTTCTTCTCCACCGCTGCCTAGGGCTTGCTCAAGAGGGATTCTTCTCTATATCTTTATAGTCTTGACTTTATTATACAAAGTGGCTGGAGATGACTTTATTAAGAAGTGGTGCTATATAAATAAAATTGAATTGAATTGTGTTGAACCTACCTAATTTTCGTATCCATAACATACACAGAAGGGTTTTACTTTGCACTGTCACTGAATGACTTGAACGCCTCACAAAGCGTAATTTTGCAGCAAAACACATGGGACCTACATTTTTAGTCCCTAAATGCAGCTTGCCAGCATATGCAACAGACCTGCAGCCTTTTACAAAAAGCCCTCTAATCTGATGAGGTGTGTTCAGCCATTCAGGAGCTGGGAGATGCCACCTTAGGGGGGGTGGAGTGAGGGAAGACACAGTGAATTTGTATCTTCCAGCTTCTCATTGACTGAACACACCTGATCCGGGTAATCAGAAGTTTAGGACAGGGATAGCTGGAAAACAAGCAGGCTAGGGGTCATTGAGGACCAGGGTTGAAAACCACTGCTTTAATGTAAAACAAATACACAAGAAGAAGGTAGGAAATGTCAACTTCACTGTTGCCTTGACTTACGTAATTATGTCTATGTACTGTAACGAGTCGAACATGAACAAAAATGCTAGCAAACCCTAAGAAATCAAGATTATTTCTGACATATCATTGAGTAGTTATGAGGAAATCAGGTCAATGTTTACCTAAAAAATATTACATGTCAGAGTTCTAATCCAGAATTACCAACTAATTGCATTGTTTGTCAGAACATGCAAAAATCACTGAATGATTTGAATGTATCTGGATGGACTGCGGTATTGTAAGCAGGGACTACAGACCGAGACAGATGTTTGAAGCCAGATGTATCTGTCTTAGTTTTTTTTTTAAACTAGGCCACCTTACAGAATTTAATTAAGATGGTCATTATGCTCCCATTATCCCCACATACTTTAAAAGAAATTCTTACTTGAATTGTTGAGGCTGTGCAATATCACGGTAGGTGCTCCAGGACCTAAAGGTAAAAAAAAATAAATAAAATGAACATTATGCTATGAATCTCTAACCCTGAAAAAAAGGTTATAGTTTCTGTGCATAGACTGTGAAGCATCATTTTACAAATAAGTAAACGAAATCCTTGGAAACATTTTCTTTTGTGTGACAAGTGGGTGTTGTATAGCAAATGCAACAGCCATCTTTTTTTTTTAAACTGTGCTTGTAACGTTTCCTTCTTATCTATGTAAATCTGCAGGTAAAGGTCACTCAAGTTGCCTCTGTAATAACCTCACACTGTCAAATTAAATCAGTTCTGTTCAATGTCTTTTTGTAAATGCCTAGTTAGATATTAATGCGGTGGCAGTTTTTCTCAGTAGCTCTGAATCATTCCCTCGGCAGCTCTAACCCTCACCCTGCAACATCCGCATCCATCCTGCTCTGCCAGCTCTGCTCTAAAACACAAAGTGTAGCTCTTACTTTTATTTTCTTTGTTGCATGTTTCTGTCAGTAAGCTGTATTAGCTTTGACCTTTGCATTCACTGTGTCACACATAGAAATTGTTTCCTTTTGTACACGCACCCTCAAAACACTGAACCAATCACAAGCGTTTTATGAGTGTTATTAAAAGGCTCGTGTCGCTCTTGATGAAAACAGGTGTCAGGGCAAACTTGTCACAGTTATGTGAACTTGCCCCTCTGAAGACAACAAGCTCTCGCTATTCTTTTATTTTTTTATTGCATTTGGGAAAGGGAACAGTGTTATTGTCCAATAAATCACTTCGCCAAAGCCCAAATGGTTCTGAGCATTGAGAGCTCTCACCTGCTTGGAATAAAATAAACCACAAACAATATAAAGAACTACCCTCTATTAAATAAGCTATTAATTACCCAAAAACACTACCTAAAAGTAATTATACACAACAGAGTGGTTAATTACTTTAATTTGACGCCTCTTATTGAACTGATGAGAGATGGATTTAAAATTGAATATCTGGAGGGTGACAGAAAAATCAAAATAGAAAAACCCAGGTTATAATGGGAAAATTAGGGACACAATAGACTCGATTACACCAGTTTTCAAAATGGGATTTTTTTTACCTGTGATCACCTGCTGCTGTTTCTTTAATTGCACAAACACATAAATTAGGTTTGAGTTTAAGTTTAATGTGTTTAGCTTGTTCTGTAGATTATCATGTCACAACTAAAGCCTGAGACACTTGTCCCTGTTACACCACAAAGGCATAAACTCTAAATAACAAATTTACATTTGTACTGTAGCAAAATGCATTTTCTCTGACAAAGTAAACAATGCTACTCTAAGTAATTTTTTTTGTAACGACATTGTGATTAAAACCAGTTAAAAAACAAATCCTACAAAATACAAAAAGTCTTTTCCAGAATATTTGGTAGTTTTTCTGAAATCCTTTGATTTGCTAATTAACTTAATTTATTAAACTGTATTATTCTATTATAAACATCATGAAGCAAAGTTAGAGTTTGAGGGCTGCAGCCCACTCAATAAAGTTGAGACAGCGACATGTTTACCTCTGGTTTGCATCAACTTTGCTTTTAATTATACTTCTTAAATGGGAAAGTCGAATATTTGCCCAATCTTACTGGATACAAGGCTTTAGCTGCTGGTGCTATGGCCACCACTGTCTAATACTCCTCCTGATAATATACTGCTCCACAGATTTTCAATAGGAGACAGATGTGGACTGCAGAAGGCCTGTCAACCAATGCATTTTGTGTCTTCAAAGCCACGTTGACATTGTCCTGCTGAATAATCCTGGCATTTTCTTTATGGCAGTATTTGCTTTTAGCTTTTATGTTAATGGTACCTTCACACATATGCATGTAACCTGTGCTGTGGGGACTGATGCACCCTCTCATCATCACAGATTTTGGCTTCTGCAACTGGTAACAAGTCTGAAAGGTCTTTATTGTCTTTTTCATGGAAACCCGACATCCATTCTCCCAATCTGAAACATGGACTTATCTGACCACAGGACACATTTCCACTGTCTTTTGGTCCATCTGATGTGAGATGAGGCCCAAAGACCTTAGCTGTATTTCTGCATAGAACTAAAGATTTTACACAGAGTACATCAAGTTTGGATTCTTGTTTGGACTTGGAAATTGTGAACTTGGAGTCTGGACTCTGAAGATGGGAAAATGATTTGCCATTGGGACATCAGTGTCCTTGCTGACAGCAGCACCTTGCAACAACTGCAGATGTACAGTTGGTGTTGTTCAGTGACAAAATCCTCTCAACTTTTTCAGGAAAAACAAAACCATTGGTATAAGATAAACTTGTATTGAGTTAGGGCTACATTAAGACAAAACAATATTACACTTCCATCACTCTAATTCTGTTTTATATACCTCTATATCTGCATGTATCTAGGTGTCTGTAATATTCAACAAAATGTGTTTTTTCTTCCCCCTCCAACAAACTGGCAGCAAAATGTTTCAGCTCTAAAACGCTTTTGTCTCTCAAAGTGAATAAATCCATATTTAAAAATGCAATGGAAAACAGGGTTAACACTAAATCTACCACACAGCTTGCTGAAATACAGTAAGTCTGTTCTCCCTCGGGATGACAGATAACATTACCCAGTCAGACTCTCTCAGAACCTGGCCTGCAGGCTGCTAATATGACTGCTGTCTCATCTGGTTCAATTGTTATGGAAAATGTCTGATCAAATGAATGCATTCTGGGATACCTCAAGTCCACACAAGTCAGCTACCAAAGCATTCTCGTTAAAATGAGCAAAGCAAGAACACTTCCAGTTATTGCATCTTTACTTGGCTAGATGCAAACTTTGAATTAGGACAGTACTTGGGGTTTGACGGATAGAGTTTCACAAGTCTGCAAGAACACAATTTTGTATAAGAACACATGCTGAGAAACAGCTCTGATGTATGGAGTTTGGCACAAAGTGATGAGCTACGTCCCATCTGTTGCCAATCCAATTTATCTATCCATTATCTTTAACAGCTTATCCTGTTAAGGGTCATGGAGGAGCTGGAAACTATCCCAGCTGTCATTGGTTGAGAGGTGGCGTCCACCCTGGACAGGTCTCCAGTCTATCTTAGGCCCAACACAAAGAGACACACACAGAAAGACAACCATTCACACTCACATTTACAGCCTCTGGAATTTTAGCGATTTTTAGCGATAAATAGCGATTTAGCGACCAATTAACCTAACAAGCCTGTCTTTGGACTGTGGGAGGTAACCGGAGTACCTGAAGGACACCCACACAGAAAGGCCCCCACAGGCCACTAATGGTGTTTCTACACCATGAGTATGTTGCAGGCACCAAACTGTAAATCTACTTATATTTACAATATGCATTAATGTGGAATACTGAATACACAATGCGGAAAATATTTTCTTGTACTGTCATCAGATAAATGTTCAAGCAAACTGATAAATCACAGATTATATTTTTATTGCATTTATTGAACAGACTAATCTTTCAGGAAATGGGGTGTGTTGGTTTTTGTTGATTCTCAAAGATAATACAGGGACAGCAGTATGTGTCTTCACACAGGTCATTTCAGGAAAGAGAAATGAGAAATACTCCTGGCTTACATGCGGAACAGAAGTGTGTTTACCAGAGTATAAATCAAAACTGTATTTACGTGTTTTTTTGCAGGTCGGCTGCACTTTCTGGTTAATGAGTTGGCTTTTCGAAAAGAGCAGGTTTGCACATTAACTTATTAATTGCTTGTCTAATCAGTTAGTTTAGCAGATGATAATCTGCCCCAAACTCATCTGCTTCTTTTTACCCACCTTTTGTGCACACCAAATCAAATCCCTTCAACATTTTTCATTTCCTTTGGATATATTTCTCTTAAAGGAAAATAAAGATGTTTTAATCTTTTCTTTTACAGTATGTTGTTGAGCAAAACTTTTGAAGCAGAAATAGTTGATGACCTACCTTTACAGTGGAGGACGATGTGCAGGTTTGTAGGGCTGATGTCAGCATCATAGTACAGACAGTGAGCTTTATTTAACTCACACGTTAAACAGCGTCGTGGGAACAGACCTACAGTTTTAACACTGAGATGAAAAGACAAATTAGGACAAGGTGAACAAAACGTTTGGAGCATCAAGGCTAATGCAGATGCCACTTTAACCTTAGCAACTACACTGCAAACACAAATATGTAGCACCATACACCATGTTTCCATTAATAAACATAGCACTTTATTCATTAACTATTCAGTTCCAGTGGATCATAATCCATCGATTGTATTATTATTGTTACAAAACCGTAAATATTGTTTGACACTACATGGACATCATTTTTGGGAAACTTCATCGCTTTCTATTATGATCAAATGTATCGACTTAAGGGACTAAAACTAAATGATAACTGATAAAAGTAAAGTGTCTGATGTGTTACTTGTTTTGTCACTTGGCTGGCAGTTTACTCAGCTATGGCAAATAAGTATTTTAAATGCTAAACCTAATTAAATATAATAATTGTAATAATTGAATTGTTAAAATAATATTGAGGTTACTCTTTTTTATTTTCTCATATTAATTAATAACGGCAAATTGGCATTAAATCAGTAATAATAAATAGTAAAATCTAGACAATGATAATCCATCAGATTGTGATTACAATAATGAAAAAAACAAGTCATCAAATGATATCACATTTGGTTTTTGGTCTTTCAAATGATGGTGGTAATTGCAAGACAATATCAATATTAATGGTAAATAGATTACAAGAAAATGAGTCCCTTGGCAGAGAACGGGGAAGGGTCCCCCGCCCGAACATTGGTCTGTTTGTTGTCTGTGGTCATTTTACGTTTAGACATTTGATGTCTGATTTTAGTCATTTCATTTGTGTGTGTGTGTTTTAAAGCTGTTTTGGTCATTTTACATTTGTTTGGATCGGTTTAGGTAATTGTTCATCAGCTTTAGGTCTTTTTTCATTGCAACTTCTTTCTTCGGCAGTACATCTCTTGGTGGTCATTTTGTCTGAACTACAAAGATGAACAGTAACTTTGAAGATTCTGGCCCATGCGCTGCCTGACCTCTTGGGCCCCTGAGCCTGTGCCTTTAGTCTTCTTCAATAATTCATTTATGTTGTTATCCATGAGCAAACAGTATTTATTACTCATAAATGAATAAAACATAGAGACATGATGTCAAATTTGATTTGAATTCAAACACTGTGTGACTGCACATTTGAAACACTACAGTATAAAGAGAAGAACTAAGTGCAAACACCTGTATAGTTGTCGTCTTCGTGGTGAACCCTCTGTGCTGAGAAAATAACTGTCAAAATGGAACAAAGACAAAACAGACACGCACAAATTATCCACCTGATTCCATTTTGAAAGATAAATTCGCACATTTAATTATTAAACTACGCACTCTTCTGTGGACACCACAGGTGTGGTATCCATGACGATTCAAAGAGTAAAAGACACAATTTAATGATCACTGTCAAAAATGTGACTCATCAGTGTATCTATTGTTGGATAGCAATAAGAGAATCTAATTCTGTACTTATTCCTTTGACATGAATGTGAACAAGTGGTTTTAACTTACAGGTTGTCAGAGTTCTCATCGTAGGCAATGATCTTGGTCACCTCCCAGTTTCCTGATGTTAGATGTCGGACTTCATTTTGGTCTGCCCTGAACTGAGAGAAACAAAAGCAGATAAGAATAAAAAGTTAATTTTTTTCCATTGAAAAGCAGCTTTGAGTCTGTAGGCTCAGGTCTTAACTGTATGTTGTATATTTAGGACTATCTTCACTGGAGAAACCCCTGCGAATATCAACAATATTCACATCTGGAAAGCTCAGAGGACTGGCTGGAAACTCAAAGGCTAGATGTTTTGTTTAGCTTGCTACTAGGGATTTCCCATTAACTTTTTCCAGATTGAATACAAATACTTACATTTGAGTACTTGCCAATACCAAGTTCTGATAAAAATACTGAGTACCAAGTACCGAGTACTGATAAAAGTACCTAACTGTTGTTGTCCTGAACAATTCATTGCAGTTAAGCAAATCCCACAAGAACGGAAATTCTTAAAACTTCAGCAAAGCAGAGTTTGAATTCAGCTTTACTTTTGTCTTCATCAAATGTCTTAAAACAGCTACAAACCACAGACATTTTTGCAAATCTGTCTATCTGTGCAGGCTAATGGGGTAACAGATGCAGTTTCTGAGAAGTTTTATGAGTACGAATACTAGTACACAAAGGCAAGATTGGGCCCGATACTGGTGTCTGCATCAGCACATCCCCACATGCTATACATCTTTTCCTTTGTATCAAAGTAATCCAAGGTTTGCTAAGGTTATTTTAGTTGGTTAATTGATCTTTCAGATGTATCTGTAAAAAAAACCCTATGGCATTACTGCAAAATGTCAGTCAATATTCTTTGGCTTCTGACAGATGCTTTTTTTTTTGTTGTTCAGTAATTGTAGTAAGTAGTTGTGTAAAAGTACATCACAGTAAAAAACATTACTCCTGTTCTCCAGAGGCTTCACTGGCTCCTCATCCACCTTTGGATTGAATTCAAACTCTGTCTACTTACCCACCAGTGCATCCATGGAAACGCACCACAATATCTTAAAGATCTCCTCACTTCACAATCTACAACAAGACACCTTCATTCCACCAACACTTATCGCTTCTACCCCTTGAGACCCAAATTCCACACAATGGGGGACCGAGCTTTCTCAGCAGCTGCTCCAAGGCTCTGGAAAGCTCTGCCTGAGAATCTAATGACACCACAGACTGTGGACTGTTTCAAAAATACCGTTAAAGACTTTTCTGTTCGGAAAAGCATTTTAAAGTGAGCATTACTTTTTCTTTACAGTGCTATGTTATTTTATGTTTTACATGGTTCTATGCCTTACATGTTTATTATGTTTTATTAAGGGCTTTATAAATAAAATGAATTATTATGTTCATTACTATTAACAGTAGGGGGAGAGAAATCACTCCAAATTACCAAATCTTATTGAGGCTTCTTTTAATTTTGGAAACATTTACATTTATTATAAATTAAACAGGCTCGAGCACTGAGTTGATCCCTCCAAAAATTAAAACTGCATAGATTTCTCTGTTTCTATAGTTAAAATCAAAACCTTGTGCTTCCTTTTAACATTTCTGTTTATGAGAACAGGGTCTTCTTACTGGATTTTGTGCTTATCTATGTTGGGTGAAAAAAGTTCTAAATCGGATACAAAATCTTTGTGATGCCAGAAACACCTCAATTAATGGTTTAAGAAAAGATGGCTTGTGTATTAAAGCTTTATTAACTTAACATTCACCTGTGTAGTAAACATAGCAATGTGATGAAACTCTCCACGTCCACCCTGTTTGACTGGGACAGTCAGGAAGAATCTGCTGCCATCTTTGGAGAACACTGGCTCCTGGTTCTGCAGAAAGCAAAGAAACATTGACCCCACAGCATCCAACCCCATCAATCAGCAGAGTTCAATTTAACCACTGGACAAAACTATAATTTAATTTATGGTTGGAAACAGTATTAGGCATGATTTGAAAGTTGACATGAAGTGACTAAAAGTGATGATGAGTAATGTGCAATCTTACCCCATCAAATCACATGTGCACATAAAAGCAGTCATCTGCAACAATTTTATATATGAATAAATGCTTGTTTTTCTCCACTCATGATTGACCTAACATGGAATGAATCAACTCTTTTCCTGGAAGGGAAATGGGTTGTTGCATGACCAACAGAGAGGAAAGAGCACAATTTATCCCAAACTGAAACTCTAAGCCAGTGTTTAAAGGTAACAAAGTCCATTTTACATAAGTGCTGTACTCAATGGAGAACTGCAGTGCTTTTACACATGTTCATCAGTTTGTTTACTATAGAGAGTAAAGTTAATGTTCTCTAAGGGTCTGCATGAGCTTTCTAAAATCGGAATAAATAACCCTAAGAATGTCACAGAGATGTCATCAAGCTTGTCTGGAACTGGATTTTTAACCAAAGACACTGGATTTATAACAAGGGAATTCACTATCTGCAAATTCATTTTTACAGTTTTACTGATACTTTCCCTTATAAAGGATCTGAATATTTTGTCCTTCTTCCTTCAAAATAAGACAGACAGCCTAAGAAGGGGCTGATCTGAGCAAATGCCTATACAGTTGCTCCAACAGTATCATTGTAATTTATGAGACTGTCCTTCTGTAAAATATGATTATATAAGTCATTTGTACCAGCAACAAAAATTTATCCAGAGATGCATGTCTCTGTTCTTAAAAAAGACTCAGTCATCAAATATATATATATATACATACAATAATAATGATACAATTTGGAGGAATCCAACATATGGCAAAGGATGGCTGGACACAAAGTTAACACAAAAACCACAAGCTTATTAATAAAATCTTCTGATCAAAAATAAACCAACATAGGGAAACAAAAGAGGACTGGAGACCCGCCCAAAAAAAACAACAAAAAGAGAAGCTGCTGGCCCAACTGCATCATGGGCTGTCGCTCAGGCCGTCTCCCTATAAACTACTTAATAAACAGGGAAACTAAACCTAAACAACCAAAAAAGATTTAAACTGAAGTACCAGTAATCTCCAGCCCCAAATAATACTACTGGTTGGTGAAGCCTAAGTACTGCAATGACCATAAGAGATTTGACACTAGTGTATAAAACTACTGAAATCGCTGTTACTGTACCCAGACACATAACACGTGTAAAACAAGTATTGTAATTTGCCTTTTTTCTGACAGAAATTAAACCTGCATCTGGAAAGCTGAGAGCACTTCCTAACTCATATCCCTTGCTTTTAGATTAATCATTTAAAAAATGGAAGGAACAGGCCACATATACAGTTAAACCTGCTTAGATCTGTTGTCCTCTGTGCAAGAAAGACACTAAAACGGGAGGCTACTAAGACACCTATGACTTCTCTGTGTGCTGCCTGCCCCAAAAAGAAAAAAATAAACTAAAATAAATGATAATAATCACACACTAACATTTCTGGGTTTTAGCTTTGATTCCAGCACACATTTGCTGGGTCATACATTTGATTAACTTTTTCAACAAGATGTTGCATTGATGATGGGAGTCTTGGACCTGAAGTGGGGACTCTCACTGGGGTTATCAGGACATCAGGACTCTGTGGTGGTCAATCATAGAGGTGTGTAAAAATAACATCTGGTGCTTCCTGAAACACTTTTTTCATAATTTAAGCCAGATGAATCTTTCTATCAGAGAAAAAAAAAAATCAATGATGGCAAAACTTGGCCATTCAGTACATTCAGCTGCTCGTTGCTTCAGTGAGAGTTCAAGAACCTGTTGCCAGTTGAGACACATCAATCGCTGCATCACTTAATTATCTAATAGAAGGCTCTTACCTGTTTGCTTAGTATGCAATGTATGTTAGCTATACTGTATTTCAGAGACAAACATTGTACGTCTTACTCACTGTAACTGATGTTCTGAATGCATTAATTTTACTATTTTGCTTTTATGCACTGCTACCAGTAGCCTACAGAAACCTCTAAAAAGAGCAAATTTCAGAAATGCATATTAAATATTTTACTGCCGTCAGAATGAGCAAATATTCCTGCTGTTTACTGAGTTGCTGCTTAACTAAATAGTTCATATTTGACAAGCTTAAAGTTCTAACCTCAGCACTGAAAAAAAAATCTATTTCAGTAAATCAACAGATGCTAAGAGATTATCAAGAATGAGCTCTTCTGCATTTCCAAGAAAAGTGATGTGGATCTCAGAGGACTTATGTGACAATCTTACATAAAAATACACTCACAAAAAACATCTCTCTTGACTGACACAACCTCGCAGTCAATAAATGAGCATCTAGCAGTTTACCTCCTTGACAAAGACCGGCAGCTTTGCATGCCAAGAAGGTCGAGTAGTTAAATTACTCGCTTCATCAGCCAGCCATGTAGGCTGCAGGGCTACATGTACAAATCCTGCCAGATATGTTCTCTTTGTCTGCCTCTGTCTCTATGCAAAAAATGCTAAAGCTGAGAGGAGACAAATAAAGGACTCTCAGACATAATAGATCAGTTAACACATCTACATGGAACCGATAGTATAATTTATACTATCTGTACTGTTGGTCAAATAAAAAAATTCTACAGCACAGCAGTCATGCTTCTGTGGAGTTCAACTTGACAAGAAAATGGTATTTAAATAATTTTTAAGCAGCATGAAAAGGTCAATTGTTGCTATATTTTGAAAGAGGTCCATTGAATTGCATTGATTCACATGTCTGCTTCTTAAATAGTTTGAGAGGCTGGGAGTGGTCATACAGGTTGAGACAGTGTCTGTGATACTGGCTTATATACACTTTAATTAAGCAAAAATGTGGGGATGATTTGTATCTTCTGTCGACAAGTAAACAAAAAAACGTGCGAACGAATAAAACTGAATCTGTCATTTTAGTGTTTACGTCCTAACTTGTCCATAATAGTTCCCAAGATGAAATGCTATGCTTCATCAAAAAACAATATTTCACAGCGTAACGTTTATGTTTGGCTTTAATCTAACTAAAAAGCCAACGCTATCGACTGTTAACTAACTGTAAGTAAATCAACTGTTGTGTTTTCTTTTTCTCACTGCAAGGGAAGCAGTTGAATGGCAGCTGAGTGGAGAGAAACCTGATGAAGTTGCAAGAAATTAAAGCTTAATATTAAAAAGTATTACAGAGAGAGCTAGACAATGTGTGTGTGTTTTCACTTTTTTTCAACATTTTAAGATTCAGGTAACCAAACAACGAGGAACACAACACTGAGGCATATCAAACTAAGGAGAAAGAACTAAAGTTGGGACCTGGAAACAGTGCTATCACTGGGGTTGTGTGTTGTAATTTAAAAAGCGGATTGTGACACATAATCACATTTTATCATTAGGTGGCCTCCAGTGACCCTAAACAATTTCGTCACTTGCAAAGGAGGAAGTCAGGTAACATCGAAAGAGCAATAACATCAGTGTTGGCAGGTCAGGGTGGAAGGATGATAAGACAAGAGAATTGAGGCAGAGATGAGATTGAGTTAGATCACATGCATGAAGGGAACTTTACCTGTTTGGAAAGCCAGAGCTCAGAACTTTCTTCATGTCTCTGAAAATGTCAGAGCAAAATGAGATCATCACTCTTTCACAAAACATGTTTTCCTTCACTGTGTGTCAGCAAAACATTTTTTATCTTTTGTAAAACTTATTTTGGAATAAGATTTCAGTGAAATGTTTTTACAGACAAAATCATCTGTCGCCTAATAAACTCCTTTATTTTGCAAAGTGTTTAAACACGCCGCTGGGGACACCATTCCCAGTCTGAGCCCCCATTTCAAACCAATATGCATAAGCACCAGCTTTTGGCAGGGGATTCTGGACGATGTGTCCAGGCCTTTGCTAAGCTGCCTCTTGGCTGCGTGGCATGTTTGTTCATGCTAATCACACCGAATCAGGAACCTCAGAACTGGTGAAGAGCCTGCTGCATCCCACAGTTCAACTGCAGGGTTAACACTGCTCTGTGTCATCCAGACATGGGCAGAGTATGGAAGGGTTTTACCTCAGCAGATGTGCTGTGATTTGACCAAAGTTTTCTTCAAGCCCCCCACAAATTGTACCATAGACACAACAGTTTCGGCCTGATCACGCCAGAGAAAGGAAGGCATGTCCAAGAAAATCAGGTGGGACCATTACTAGGGCTACTCACTACTGAAGCTGATCAGAAATATATAAAGTGGATTGAAAGACCATTGAATTTCAAAGGTCCAAACAGAAACATTAGAATGCCTTGTTAACCGGTTTATGGGGCTCGCACAATGGCACCACAACAGTGTTGAAAAGGTCGTAACAAGCTCTGATTTATCACTTGTCCATTCAGACTGAATTCTGCCAGGACAGGGACTGAACATTTGAGTTACATCTGAAAGTATTCATTTTGGTCAAAAGCTTACAGGTAAAAAAAACGGCCGGAAACAAACAGTAGACAGGAATGTTACACTTAGATCAAATCAGACACAAAACTGTAGCTAGGTTTTATCAAATATAACCTCTGCATATAACCCTCCAATACTTAACCTTAGAGGAAATAAATGCCTTATGTTGCATTGCACGGGGCAAGACAAGCCTGGTTTCTATGTGTTTAGTAAGACTGCCATAGATACTCAGAGTACGATTGATTACATAAAAACATCTCACCTTCCTTACAGTATGTATACTTTCAGAATGTTCAGTTTCTTTTTCTACACACACACACACACACACACACACACACACCGTGACACAGGCTCCAGTCGTGGTGTCACACACAGTCAGGATGGAGATGTTCTGAGCTCGGTTCAACCACCTGACAGATGTCTTGGTCTTGCTGATCCACTTCACCATGGTCACATAATGTTCCCTAAGGAAAATATAAATGCAATGATTACTTATTGTTCTGTAATTATTAATTTAAAAGAATATGTTCTCATTACAGATGTTTGTGGACAAATTCAATTTACATTTTTAAATGTGTGGCATGGGGATAATTTCCTGACCTTACCACATACTGTCAAGCTGCTGGTTTTATTTTGTCATGCCTGGTCCACACAGTCCTTTTTATTGTCTTCTTTTACGTCATCTTTCAACATCTTTTAAGATTTTTTTAAAGTACTTCATTTGTTAAACTTCAGTCCAGTGTAATGCAGGCAACGTCATTCAGAACCAGTAGTGCCAAGAGCAATAATCTTACTAATCCACAACCACTGCTATATATTGAACAAACTTCATTTCCAGAAAATAAAAAATATTTTTTGGTGTAAATAGTACAAAGACAATCTATCAGATGTTGAAAATGATACATTTGGCGACTTCTCTTTAGATATTTACTAATTTTAGATTTGATCACCCATACGCAGGAGCATGTTTGCCTTTGTGTTGCATCACCTCTTCTTTTTAACTACAGCAATTTTTTTCTCAATCTTGTTTGATATAAGATTTAAGCTGCTCAACAGTTCATGACCTCCTTTGTTGTATTGTTCTCGCATAAATCTCCAAATATTTCTATGGGTGAAAGGTGTGGACTGCAGACAGGTCAGTTTAGCACCTGGACTCTTTTACTACTGAGCCAGTCTTTACTACTGCTGTTGAAATATGTTATAATTCATCTGGATGGCAGCGTATGTTGCTCCAAAAAAAAAAAAAAACAACAAAAAAAACATGGTATGTATCATTCAGTGCTAATGATCCCTTCACAGATGTGTACGTTACTCATGCTGTGTGCATTAATGCCCCCCCACACACCATTACAGAAGCTGGCTTTTGAGCAGTGAAACTGATAACCAATCAGATGGTTCCTCTTGGAGAGCATGTGGCATCTCTAATTTGCAATAATTTAGACTTGTTACACCACAGGACAGTTTTCAACTTCAGCTCAGTCCATTTGAAATGAATTCAGTCTTAAAAAAGGTGGTGGTGTTTCTGGATCTTGCTTATATAACATTGTTTCTTTGCATGGTAGAATGTGAACCTACATTTGTGGATGCCAGACAAACTGGGTTGTTTGAAAATGCTTTTCAGAGGTGTTCCTGTGCCTGTTTTTAAATTTCCAATATAGCTAATGGATTGTAAGATATAATCCGAAAGATGTTAATTTTTTATAACTTTTCAATGTTCTCTTGCCCTTGTCCAACGTGTCAAATTCAACATGAGCAACTGTTTTTCAATAAATAAGTTGAAATGGTGTCTTTATACTATTTAAAATAAAACTAAGTTTTAGATTATTAGCTGATGCAGATCATGGCTTTGTCTTTCTATCTGTATCTTACGCAGCATCCAAACTTTTCTGGAAAAAGTTTTTTTTTAATTGTAAAATAACAAACTATTGTGGTATTTTTAAGCTATTGTTTATCCTCCATTTTGTTGGCTTGTTGTTGGACTTAACTGGAAGAAGTCACAGTTAAAGTTGCTGCAATTCTGGAGGCACAGCAAGCTGCAGCGTATAAAAATTTCCAATTAAAGTTGCCAAGTGCATAGTGAGGAAAAATAATCATCCAAAGTTTGAAATGTCAAAATGCATCCTGATAGGTGGCATAAAGCTGATGCAAAAGTTTGACAAACATAATGCAGCATCTCTCACCGTAGTTTGAGTGTCTCTGGAGGCATGAGCTCCAGCGTGTGCGTTGGCCCATAAAGATTGACTACATAGAGCTTCACCACTGGGTTGGGTTGGCCAGCCTGTGTGCAGAACCAATAATTCAGACTATACACAAAAGACTCACATGACTTTAATGGGTAAATTCTTGATTCAATCTAATAAATGTGATCCAATTGCTGCATGATGATTTGGAATGAATTATAATTTGACAGAAGCTCCTAAAAAGCTGTTTAACTTCTTTTAAATGCACACAGACAAATATGTGTTGTCATGCAGAGACTATTAGGGGTTTTGTCTGGCAAACTAAACAGCACACATGAAAAAGAGTGCTGATAAAGCATGAAGCATTGCTGAAACACTTCACTGAAAGCATTTGTAAATTAGAGTCATAAAGAACAGGCATTAGCATTGTCAGTGGTGTCATTTGAACATTGTTCTTTCTACAAATCCAAGTCAAAAACATCCCTCACACGATAAAACACTGTAAAGATCAGTAGTACTGCATAACGTTAAATAAAATCTACAAGTTAATTTGTTGTAGTCATTGTCATTTACATCACAGAATTATTTCAACTTCCTTTCCCAAAATGACTTCAGTGTTTTTTTGTTTTTTTTTGCCTGATACTTAACCAAATAGAGACTCAAGAACTTGTGTCGTTGGCTTGGCAGCCCTGTGCTTTATATACCTGCCACTCTCTCCAACCACCTCCTGGCAGCTCCCTTTCCCTTAATGAAATAACTGTTTCATTCCTTTAAAAAGTATGATGCATCAGACAGTAATAGTTAATTCATAACTATAGCTACAAAAATGTAATCGCATTTGCAATTTAGATGTATAGACACTGCAATTTTAGGTGATTGGAACTAATCCATCCACTCCACTTCCACCAAACCCTTCTTCATTCCCAAATTACAATACATGCAATAAATTACAATAAATGCAAATGTTCCAAAACTTTCTTATAAAGCAGGGATCATTAAAATGACCATAATGCACCAAACTTAAATTGTAACATTCTGAACACTACTTTCTTGCTGTCTTCCTAAGAGTGAGATGCCTACTCACCTAGGTATGTACAGTAGTCTATGTTTTGTACAGTTTTACCTTGGGGTATGGGTACTGCTTTCCTTTGGGGTATACCATGCCGGTGAAACGAGGTAAAGCCATGTTGGGCACCAGACTGTCATTGAGGACAAGGAAGGCAAGCCTCTCTCCATCAGGTGACCACCAGTGTGCCACATGAGTCTGAAGGATTTCCTCTATTGGAAGACACACAAAAAATATGAAAATGTTTTTCACGTCAGAATTGAATCTTGTACTTTACAAATGAAAAAGCAACAATGTTACTAAATTGCATCACAAAACATATAATCTGTTAATAGCTCTAAAGTTGGTGTAAGTAGAATGTTGTTGCAATTATTGTATTTTTGGGACATTTTCAGTGTCTTCATCCATATATCAAATTCTGTCTCAAATAATCTAGATACTGTAAAAAAAAAACAGTCAAATGCTATTAAAATGTTTGGAAACACTAACAGAAACAGATGCACACTGAGCTTCAGATTGAGCTTCTGTTTCATGTCAACATTCCATCTGCACCGTGCACCCTTACTACTCCTGCCATCACTTTCCATCTCTGCGAACAACCCATCTAACCAATATCTACACAGCTTATTAAGCTTGTTAAGGGTCAAAGGGGTTTTGGATCCAAGCCCAGCTGTCGTTGGACGAGAGGTTTTCTGTAAAGAATGTCACTGCAACCAGACTGCATTTACTAATAACACAACAAGGATGTGACATTAATTAGATGACAAGTTAAAAAAATGCTTCTAATGACCGTATCAGTAAAATGTTCCATTATTCTTGTGGATTACGCGAAGGGGGTGACTGTGAACCTCCTAAGCTGAGAAAAATAAAATGGTAAATTCAGACACAATATAATAAAATTTTATATTTAACCTTAATTTATATGCTTTTGATACCTAAACCTAACCACACGTAGACTCTGGAGTCTAACTCAAGTCTCTTGTGTGACAATTGTGCAGTTGTTGTTCCCACTCATTCCAATCCTCAAGGGAACAAACACCAAACCTGTGGTGGCAGAGCTTTTTTTTTTCTTCTTCCCATGGAAAATACTTCCTTACCAGTGTAAAAATAGAAAGCATTCAAAATATCCCTGATGTTTTGTTATGACAGTGTATTTTTCTCTTTTGCATGTTTCTCTATCTTACATTACATTTAAAAGTACTGAGATACTAAAATGTATTAATATGAAATGTATGTTTATTATTAGAGCAGTGACCTGTTTGGATGATGGCTTTAATACAATTATATTCATTTCATGCTGATTAATGTCACTTTGGTAGTACTGCTTGTGAATGGAGGAGATAATAAAGTTTAAATGTATTGTAATTGTTATTTCATACCAAATGTAATCATTTTATTTTATACATAAATGATCTTCAATTAATTAGGAACAAGACAAGCTGAGAAAAGCTGCTGTAGCAAAAGGGATTATAAATAAAGTTTGAATTTGGGGTCAACCATTGCTAATTGCGAAGTAATTATGTTTAAGAAATCTAATTAAGAATAAAAGCAGAAAAAGAGAGACATAAAAGCAGTGCAGTTATTGTAGTCGTATTAGATTTAAAGAAGATTTACATACAATTATTTCCTGCTGAGAGATGGGCCAATGTGTACAGTTTGCAGAGTGTGCTTGCTTAAAGCGCATAAAACGTCTCTTCACACCCACTGGGGGAGATATCTGCACTAGAACAAACACTATGAATATTTAATCACTGTATTCTATAAGGTAATACTTTTAAACACAGGCATTTTCAGTTTAATGAGACAGCCTGTCAATGCTTTGGAAATTAGGTTAGATATGATCATTATTTGTATCTCACTGATGTTTCAACTCCAGTGTGGCAAAGCAGTTTCTCACTTAATCATTATCTTAAACCAAGCCACTGTTTGTCACTGGGGCATTTGTTCTCCAAAAAAAAAATAAAATAAAATAAAATTTACTGAACTCTCTGTTGAATGAAACAGTAAGGAAAAAGGCTGTTTGCACGTACCTTCATAGAGCCAGTCAGCAATCCCATTGAAGATGACTCCTTCCTTCCCTGAAGATGTCAGCCTGAGGGAGTTACTCTTAACATCAGACTGATAGTAGATGTTGTTTTCAAATATGTATATCTGTATAAAAAAAATGATTTAAATTTCATTAAGGGATAATAAATTGTAGCAAAAAAGACAATAAAACAGTGGATGTGGCTGTAAAATTTTGAAAATTGAGTGATTTTGGCCTTAAGTGCATGAACAGACAAATATCACTTTTTCCTTTTTGTTCAAAACTTGTAGACATTTGGAACAAAACAGAAAGGACATATTACCCACCATACAAACATTGCTGATATACATGTATTGTTTTATTGAAATAAAACAGTATTGATCTACAAACAAAGAAACAAAGTATTGATCTACTGTCAAATTTCTACCATCCACAATACAAGCATTACTGCCTACGTGTCTCTGAAGGGAAAAAAACAACAATGCTAAACTCCTCTAACACATTTGTAAAAGTATAACTCCAACTTGTCAGCCAAAAACCAAAGTCTATTTTTCTAAGTTAGACAGACCAAAGCCTGTCTCAGATGTAGAGGAAATCTATCTTTGGCCTTAGAGAAAAGCCACATGTCTGCAGTCTAATGTGATCTTACGTTGCAGTTCATTACTAAAGGGCTCAGTCTCACAGTCAGCAGTGCCTTCTGACTGGAGGGCAACAAGATGTCATCAGTCCACTGTCTGGGGCTAAGAGCATCCGAGAAGTCACCATTTAACAGCAAACCTACTAGACTGTGGTGAAGGAGGTAGAGCGGTCGTTCACCAATCTCACAGTTGTTGGTTCAATCCCCGGCTCCTCCGGTCATATTTCAAAGTGTCCTGAGCAAGACACTAAAGCCCAACTTAGTTGCTGCCATGGAGTGTTGCCCAGCTGCATAGCAGCTCCCCCATCGGTGTATGAGTGTGTGTATGAGTGTGTGTGTGATTGTGAGTGTGAATGGGTGAATAAGAAGCAGTGTAAAGTGCTTTGAGTGCCAATAGGTAGAAAAGTGCTATATAAGTGCAGAACATTTACCATTTACATCCACCTGCAAGAAGGAAGCTTTCTCCTACATTGTGAGGGCTCATTACTGCAAGATAAGGTTTAATGCTGCAGGTTTGATCACATTTTTAGATGTTGAAAAAGTTTTTTTTATACTGGTTGGTAAAATAATAAGAATAGTGATACTGTAAAGTTATACGGTAAATGGATGAAACAAGGCTTAATTAGACAACTTTGTAAACTGGGAAAAGTTTTTATTCCATTGTTTAGCATCATAATATGTGTCCACTGCAATTCCTCAGATGCTTTAATTGTGAACAGATACATAACCTCCAATTTATATTCCAAATGTAACTTCCTACCATCTTTTTAATGAGAACTGGTCAACAGCGTCCTCACAAAACACACCTGATGATGCACTTCTGGCTAATAATGCTGCACTTGTCACCTGAGAGTGAAAAAGGCTTCATGTCTTGCTGTCGCTTTTTTCTCACCCTAATGACTTCCTAATAGAGTTGTAATTTATTTATGCTCACATCCACGCTTAAATCTACAAATGGGGACAAAGCAGCTCTACCGAGCTTTAAAGATTTAACTGTCAACAAAAAAGCATTTCCTCTGTATGTTGCAAACAAATCAAAAACCTATGATGGGTGTAATTAGAGCGCTATAAAATGAAGACCTGAATACATTATGAGGAGAGAAGGAATTTGCCTGGCACACAAACATCTTTACAGTTTAAACACACATGCAATAAAAGCAGAAAGACACAGCGCAAAGCATCCTGAAAGTGCTTTGACACTGTATCTGTGTTCATATGAGGTAATGTCAACCACAGGCTTGGAGCTGAGCATTCTTATTTTGCAGGCCTGGACTCAAAGCATCAGCATGGTGAAACTAATGACTTTGAGAAAGAACCACATAATGAAAAGAATGCAACCTTATGTGTGTGAACAGTCTGTTACTATTATTGTGTTAATGATTGCGGTGAAATGTCGAATGTGTAGTTTTCATCCTTGGTCTTACGGGTAATAATAACAAAAAACTGAAGGGGAAAATGAGGGGGGATGTATTTCATTTTCAACATCCCTTGAATGAAATAAAACTAATGGAAGTAAAGCAGCACCAAGTCAAAAAGGGGGATCAGTGGGTTCTCACCAGTTGCTGGCCTTGCACTCCCCAGGCAGCGTACTGCAGGACTGAGTTCACCACCTCCGGTGGGTCCAGGTCCCAAACTTCCCTGCAAAAAAATCCAAAAAAAAACCAACAGGCAATTATATCACCAGCAACATCTGAATGACTGATGCAAAGAATGATTCATGATTTAACTCTTTGATAAACAAAAAAGAAACAAATTGAAAGCTGCAGTGATTTTTAAGTGTGTATCAGCTGTTATGACCACCACAGTCAAATGCTAGGCTTGTGTAATGTTACAGGTCACAATGCAGTTTGGTTTTTGTTACCCACCCATCTGCCTCTACTCACCATGATATGGTGTCATGGTATCATGATAATGCTGGAATTGATGTAGACTGGTATTTTTAGGGTTAGGTTTAATCAAATAAAACCAAACATATAACAATGTCACAATATGCTTCAGTTCGTTGTGATTTTCCATTTACATCATTGTCTGATACTTTTAGAAATCAAATGAATAACTAAGAAAAACAGTGTCAGCCCCTAAACACACATCTAATACTAGTGATACTACTAATACTAATAGTGAATTGTTTTTTTTTATTCTTTTTCTACCAACATTCATCACATTTACCAGAACTCCACTTACCTACAGATCACCACTGACCTTACACATATTCACATCTCATCTATTTTTTGCAGTTATTTTTAGTAAAAAAAAACAAGTTCATTCAATTTTTGTATTTGGGGTCGCTTCCTTCATTTGGCTCTTTGAGCTTATTATGAGAACAATGAGGTGGAAATACAAATGAGCAAAGGTTGGCAAATGACCAGCAGCCTGGTATCAGAACAGAGATGGCCACGATAGAAAGAACAAACCAGGATGGTGGCTCAAAATATCTGAGAAATTAGTTCAGGATTTCTCCTGGGTGTGCTGCTGCTGATGGAAAAGATCCTTGATGGAGCAGACATGATCTTTACAAATTCCACTGGACACTAGACTGCTAAGCTGATCGACTAATGGAGGAAAACAAAGCACTTTTATTTAAAGTTATAGTTTACTACTTAAACTAGCTCCAACTTAAGTCTAAAAACAGTCGGGTGAGCCTCAGTCAAAATACATTTAGAAGTGAATATGCATCTCTGCCAGTACTGTTCAATGAATCTGTGTGATGGGAGGATTCTGCTGCACTTCACCACATTAAGATAAGTGTTGCGGCATGTATCTATTCAGACCTATGTCAAACTCCACCACACTTTGTTCAGTGCTTTCTCATTATAAAATTACAATAAAGAACAAAATCGTCCAAAACCCTGCTATCCTTCTTGCTTTCCTTGGTTTCCTAGCTAATTAGGGAAGACTATACCATAGATCCATCTCCATTTTACTCTGATAAACACGCAGAACACTGCTCTCAAAGTTAAATGCTCCAGTCTGTTTTTAACCTTTTTTCAGGTTTTGACTGACATCCCGAACGGACATATGCATTTTCCCCAAATCTGTCCATGAAATTTAATTAATTTTTTTAAAGCATTACCCCTGAAAATGTAAGTGCATAAGATTGCACTTTGGGTCTGCCTGTGCATTAGTCCAGGTCAGCTAACATCTGAAGCAAGACAATACAAATTGTGACTTTTACTGATGCTATTTTTAGACATATTTGCAAACCAGGGTGGCGTATGGTGGTTTTCCCACTGACCACAAAGGCTGCCTCACTGCAGGTACTGAAGAAGCCAAAAAACACTTACCGTGTGTGAATATTGTAGATGCTGTAGGAGGCCATGTAGGAGTAGCGGTAAACCTGCGAATTAAAGACAGATGGAGTGAAAGATTAAACGATGACAGTCTGAAACAGTAACAAGAGAAGCAGCAGTGCCACAGTTAATGACATTATGACAAAAGAATGAAATGAAGGCATCAAACAACAGACTGCTGGCTGTTCTCAGTGACAGAATCTGTAGACAATGCAATTTGCATGGGTGACAGCTGTGGGACGAGACATTTTAATTCAATCTGAGAAACCCATCATCGCTGCATGCCTCCGCTCTGAAGGCACAGGAGATACAAAGAGCCTGAGACAGAGAAGGGGAGAGGCATTCACAGTGACAGAGGGGTACATGTAAAACTCTCCTAACCTCTCCGAAGGAAGTTGTGCCTGACACGATGACAGGACAATAACTATGGTGATTGGGCACAGAAACAGGCCAGATTTTTGTATTTTATCAT
Organism: Channa argus; assembly: GCF_033026475.1. NCBI lineage: Eukaryota > Metazoa > Chordata > Actinopteri > Anabantiformes > Channidae > Channa > Channa argus. Next base: position 25,438,338 of record NC_090205.1, read on the forward strand.
GAACATAACACGTGTGTTCACCTCTAATACAAAGATAAGAAATTGACTAGAAATGAACATTCATAGCTGCTACAGACATTGACTTTTAAACAACTGGAATCTAGTTAAAAAATACAGAATAGAAAAAAAATAATGATATTGTCTAATTTGAGAAAGTACTAGTATTGTATGTGACTCCATGAAAAGCAATGGCAACAGGAGCCTTTAAGTGCAATCGGCAAATCAGTCAGCAATTAAACAAGTCATTTGAGTTTTTGGAGAACAATGGGGACTGAAATTCAATGACAGCAGGGATGAAGGACACGTGGCACTGCTCAGATCACACTCCATAGTTTGCCTGTCCACCCTCACCGCCTGAAAACCATCCAGTTACAGTTGAGAGTTGGGACTTAGTTCATTCAACCACGTACATTTACATTACATTTACATTTAGTCATTTAGCAGACGCTTTTATCCAAAGCGACTTACAAGTGAGGTACAAGGCAAGCACGTACCGATCTAGTGCTTGATCAGCACCAAAGACTTGTCTGTTTAATTGAGGGGCATACTTATCTTGTGACATATTCATAATTTCTCTGTTCTTCACTCCGGCTGTAAACTTCCGCCTCCTCCGCTACTGGAAGATTTCATGGCTAAAAGCTGTTGCAGTATGCACACAATCCTGTTTCCATGGTAACGTGCCAAAAGTCTTCACAAAAATGCGGGGAACACCAATACCTGAGTTCACACCTTCCCATCACCTCAGAAACTTTAGTCTAAATGCCATTATATTTCCCACGATGGCACCTTGAATGAACTTAAGATTTAGGTGACAGACTGGTTGTCTGAGTGACTGAGTGACCGATCACGAAGAGCGCTCTGTGGAACAGAGGTTTTGGACTGTGCTGGAGTTAAAAAGCAGCTGTAGCCATAAACAATGATCAGAGCACAAATTGACTGATGAATGATTCTGGCTCTTTGCAAAATAGCAGTGACAAGCCAGCATGAGTGATCTCCAGAGTTGGGACAGAAGTCGATCCTATGTCTTTGACGAAGGCTTCTTCTGTCATGCACTGACTGAAGAAGTAGGCAACATTACTCCAAAGCTACACATTCACACATTGTAAAAATGCCTTCTTTTGTAACATTTATGGGTATTTTTTATCACATTGTATTTTATTCTGCTAGATATTGTGTTCTGTTTGATTATATGGCACAGAGGTTGACAACAGACATTTGAGAAGCCATTTCTAGTGAATGGTTTGGAGGCAATTGATCACAGAAATAAATTTGAAAAAGTGTAGGCTACATATTAGTGGCTTATGTCCCAGTGCAGTAACAAAGGTATTCACAGAAACACACATACACCCTGGTGGCATGTTTATAGACCTGTCCATAGTGAGGCAGAAGTAGTCTACCAATCAGAAAACAACTGAGAGCAACACTGAGAAATGTCTTTCAGCACCATTTCATTTTATCAAGGATGTTATAGCAAGATGTACTGGCCACCGAAATGACACAAATGAGAGCTTTAAGTGGTCCCTAGTACGCCTCGAGGGGGTGAGCCAGAGGCTACAAGTGCTCTACATCATCTCGGAAGGTGTTGTCCAAGACAAAGTTCATTTTGGTCCATTCCTTCAGGGTGTCCATCCCAGCAGAAACTCAGGCTTTTTATTTTTTCCTTTTCTTTGTACAACAATACTGTGCCTGCTGGCATGTCTGCTTCCCAGCACACAGAGGTGAGAACATGACTTGACTTCCTCAACATGTTGAAAGAATTAGTTCCTGCTGTCTATTCTATAGAAACAGAGCTTATTGCTAATCTGATAAAGGACATTTTTTGCTTTGGCAGTCAACCATTTCACTGTGCAGTATGAGAAAACTAAATGTTCTTATTAGTGAGAGTTATTATTGATAACTTTCATATTTTGCTCTGGACATTTTAGGGTGTATTGTAATGAGTTCTAACATTAAGTGATGTTAGATTTATAGAAAACACCAGCAGGATGTATTATCAAATTCAAAGTTCAAATCCAGAAATTATGTCAAACCCCCATTAGACCTTACTCACTTACTCTCATTATGAAAGTCAGCTTTGTGTTGTTTAAATACTCCACTTTTTGTTAGCTGGCATTGGTTATAGGTCACTCCCATTTTGATTTAGATTTGAAGCTGTTTGTGCAATGTGCAATACCAATAAAGCAATAAAGCTGACTTCACTTGACCTCTTGTGCCTTCAAAAGTTCATGCAGCTGCATAAACACTACTGTCTGTCCTGGATGGTTTAACAGTACAGAAATTACTTTAGGCAAGTATAATGTACAGTGTCTTTCAGCTCATTGTTTTGCTTTTTCAAGCCCGTCCTGAATTTGCCAGATGAGATAAGATGAAATGTTGCTGTCTGTCTGCCAGATGGGTAAACAAGCGACTATGGGAAGCTGGACAAGATCTAGACACTTCACTGACAATATGTTCACAAAGATGTTCACAAAGTATATATGGTGTGTAATGTTAGGGATGCAGTTGTTTTAATTCAAAACATACATTTTTTACTAACTCTAACCAACACAATCTCATCCCACAGCATCAGAAGATGACACATCCTAAGGCGTTTAATTGCACTGCAATTGCACTTTATGTCCTTTGGTGTATCATGAAGATGCCCTCTGGCATTACAATTGGACATTCCAGGAGTCCCAATGGGAAACAACTTTTGATATTGATGCTACATGTACACTTTGGCGTCAGTATACGACGCTCCAGGAGCACCGCCGTATGATGCCATGGGAATGACTTTATATACACACAAAAACTGCATTCAGGGTAAGTATACATTAAGAGACAACATCAGTTAAGCGTTAGACAAAGTGATGCTTTTTGACGCCTCTGGAATGAGAATCTACTGATTTATATTGCGCACAAACGGTTTGCTTGGGTTTGAACAGTTGTAATAGTTTTGACTGCAGCAGCCATTTTGGTCCCTTTGTTAAAGACATTTTCTGCCATTTTTGTGCCTGGCAAAAATGGGGTAGGTGCAATTTCAACAGGTGTCTGCTGCCATGGGGGCGCTTTTTCAACAAATGGTCCTGTGCAGGTTGGAGATGTAGCAGCTTCTTGTTATTGCAACCATGATCCCTTAAAAAACTCTTATTGTAAATTTAAGTTATACAAATACAGTGTACCCCAGCTTTAAATGTTAAACAATGTCCACAGTGTGATACGAGGTTCTAGTATGTAAGTGAAATCTAACTCCTACTGAGTGTATATCACTTGTTTGCTCCAAAGCACATGCTAAAAAACAAAGCAGATGTTAATGAGGCTCATGGCAGTTCTAAAAACATTATACACAGATAACAGTAAAGCTTTAGACTCCAGCCCGAGCACCCTTGCACAGTCCATAGCAAAAAGGTAGAACATCAATAATACAGCCTCTTGTTCGCACTGAAAGTGAATTACTGTTCAGGGAGAAAAGGATCCACCGAGCTCCAAGTGATGCATATTGACTTTATGCAGAAAGTAACTTCTCTGTGCATACTGAATGTACTGCATGTACTGCAGTTCACAAGGGTTTTGTGTGCTCAATATAAATTTGCAAGCTTTATAGCGAATACCACTGTGTTGTGGAAAACTATACCTGGATGTGAAAACTGTTTCCCCAAGGTGCTCTAGAGATATTTTCTCAAATTCCAAAACACTGAAACTTTTTAATTCTCCGCCATGAAATATAGAAAAAGCCTCCACATGTTCCACACCAGCTCTCAAATGAAATTTTCAGGCGTACTCCATTAAATTCGATATAGTGCTCACATGAGGATGCTGACCTTTGTTGCCGGCTTGATGATAAAACAAAAAAGGTCGTGCCATTTTCAGCACTCAAATGCAATAGCAACTGAGAAGATGAATTTAATGTCCACAACTAAAAGCAAGGGAACAATAACAACAAGTTATTAATATTACACGACTGATCTTTAAAAGCACAGTTTAACCACCTCAAATAATATTGCAATTGCATGCAGGTTTGGTTGTATTTTATCATATCCAAATCTTGCAGAGTATTTTATAGCTTTCAATGTTGGCCATTAATTAAAGTTCAAAAAAATTCAAACTGTCATTTATTTTAAACGTGTAATTACTTTCGATAAAGCACAAAAACCAACAGTTCAGAGTGGCAATCTACAATAATTATAGTCCACAACCTTTGGATACAACCCCCTCTAACAAACACACACACACGACTGTCACACTATCGACTCAAGCACAGCTCCAGCTTGTGTGTGGTTAGGTTAACAGAAAACATGCACTTTGATTAAGGTTTGAGGAAGAAAATGGTTTTGAGCCAAACTAACATGTGTCTGAAATCACTGTTAAGTTTTTGTCTTTCCTAACCAAGTGCTACAATTGCCGAAAAAAACTCTATAAGTAAATAATTAAAACTTTATAGTAACAAAAAATGACGTTTTGGTGGAAAGAAAAAATACATTGTCTTGAAATATGTGCAACTTACTATTAACATGAATTAACAACATTCTGTATCCTTATTATGTTAACAGAATTATTTACATGACATTTCCAAAAATAGGTTAAATGTAGTTGCAGTTGAGCTGTACTGTATAGAAATTGACTGTATATATAGATTGAAGTTCCCCAGTTTATAGAATTTTGCCTCTGCATTGCTGTTTGTCTACACTTTCATTCACTATGAACAATATTAGAGAGCTATGAACTAGAACCCTTAATGATTTTTGCAAAATTAAAAACAAAGGCAAAAACTACACTTCCCATGATATTAATCTCCTTTATCTTTCCTCATTTACTTTGTAACTGTCTTTGCACAAGCAAATTATATCAAATGTGATAATGTACTGCTCCACTTACATGGAGATTGACAGAGTAATCCTCATCTGTGTTTTCATCTGTGTCCTGTGTGCTCATCAAGATTCAGTCTGTCAAGTTGGTGACATTCATGGAACATATGAGAAATTGTGGGGAGAAGAGGAAAAGGGTGTTTAAAATTTCAGTGGAATCTGACTTCATTTGGAAAGGGATACTGTAGCTTCATGGTCAGTAAACAATCCTACATCATTAAAAGCAACACAAAAAGAAAAGAAAAAAGCAAAGCAGACACATGAAAAGTGTCTTTGGGTTGTTAATACAAAGGATTTGCTGCTCGCCATCAGCCCACTTACTGTACAAGCAAAGAGCAAACACATATTGAAATAGTAGCAGCTCCTTGGATCAATGTGTACAGTGGGAAACATGCCGACGTACTGTAAACACATGGCATCACATGGCAACCCTACCACGGCAACTTTGCTTCTTGTTAAACTACATGGAAAAGTTGTTGTTGAACTTTTTCACCTCCATGTTTGTGACACAGCACTAGCACTAGTTTGAACGAAAGAACACACCATTAGTCTGGTTTTGAGAGGACTTCATGTTCACACTGTGGTCCAGATAAATCTCATAAACTAAAAGCTCAAATGGCTGCTTCTGGTATTTCTTATGCTTTGATTTGGTTAAAAAACTAAGATGAAGGTAAAAAAAACTTCACAGACTGGAAAAAGGAACTAAAGATTTCTGTCTAATTAAAGAAGATATCTCATACTTTCCCAACTTTGGCGATGTCTTGCATTTTGGAAACCTAATTGGCTGCAATAAAAAATGCAGTTTACTTGAAATTTGAATCAATCTTAAACGAACACTATACCTTATAATACAGTCTTTTTTTTTGCAGTTCTTATTGTGTCTCTATCGGCAAGTAGACTGCACTAAACGTAACGTGACCCTGAGCCCTCTGAGAATGGCAACACCACTTAAAATAAGCCCAAAAGATGCAAGAAGCTGTCCAGTTTCCCACGCATAGTCATAGCCATGCTGATTTCTGTTCTTCAAAATAGGATGGATTTCCTTTTTGGCCGCTGCTTTTCTTTTTACTGGCATTATTGGTGCACTCACTATAAGATACTAAGTAATCACCATAAATTACTGGTTCCATTACAACCTGTCTGACGGCCTTCACTGAAGATACTCTTTTGGAATCGTTGTCAACAGCTCCAGTGCCTTTTAAGAAACCATCAATTACTTTGTTAAGTTGGCTGCGCTGTTGATATAAGGGAACCAATTGCCAGAGTTACTATAAAAAGGCAGAGGAACATTAGTCCATAAGTCACTGTGCCTTCTTCCGAGCCTAAAGAACAGAAAAGTCACATCTCATGCAAAGCTACTGGGGCCCCCAGAAGCACAAGAATGGACAGTATCAACACAGACAATTACTATAAATCAAATCTTAGTAGAGGTGGTCTATACAGACCTAAAACTACATCATGATATTTGACAATAGAACAATTCAACAACTTTTAACACAACTCATATCGGTCAAAAGAAAAATGATAAGCCTGGATATTATCAAGTACTAAACAAAATAAACACGTTAAGTAGGCTGAAAAATAGCATTTGAGTAAAATGTTTCTTTCAGAGCAGTATCTAAAAAAAAATCCATATTTTGTGTTTGCTGATGTGATTGTAACATTAGCTGTTTGCTATGCGTGTTCGGTTGTTTCTGTGAGATGTCCACATTGTGGTCAATATCACAATACTGATGAAAGGACATAATTTTCATGGTGAGGAATTATCATCAGATGTCATGGACAGTGCAATTTGGCACAGTTTTTTCCATAACAACACAGTGCACAGAATTATGAGAACCAGCAAAAAAATTATTTCAGGGACATGCAAATAGAGATAAATGAGATACCTTCTAAAGGCTAATAAAATTTCAGAATGTCTTCACACAAAGATTAATACATATTGAAGTGCAGACAGCGACAAAGAGAAATGAAACAGTGTATAAAATACATTAGAAAATGTCATTATATAGTCATTATAAAATGACTTGGCTTAAAAAAATGTATAACGTGCATATTTTAGATTAGACCAAAGTGGAATATTATATAATCGCAGCTTGTCTGATTGTAAAAGTGTCTAAATACCTAAATATTTCTGGGAATAGTCATTGAAATCAAACACAACAATAGCAGAGTTTTGAATATGTTCACTTATTGTAAAATGGAAAGTAGTTACTGATCCCTGGTAAGCTGTAAGCACTTTTCTGATAGGACTTCACTTTGATGTTTTCTCCTTGACTTGTCGCTGACTCCTTGTCGCTTCGGATAAAAGCGTCTGCTAAATGACTAAATGTAAATGTAATGTCAATGTAAGCTTTCACAGTCCTTATTACGCCAAATAGCTGCCTAATGTCCTACAGTGTGGCTAAAGATCAGTAAGTTTCTCTTAGGGACTGGTAACAGCCGCCTGGAGACTTCCACCATTCTCCTGGACTCTAATGACTCACTCTTCTGTGAGCGGTAATAAGCACGTCTGGTCACCTTATTACCTCTCACCCAGACCTTCGAAGTCTGTCAACATGTAAGGGTAACACTGGGCAACCTGGTATCGCATGTTTGATCCCTAGAGTCGGGGTCATTTGACTAGTGTGATCGCTTCTTTCCATGCTCAGGTACAGTATGCTGAGTCGAGCCTTAAAGATGCGGCCTCGGTTGAGTTGGACTCAGGCACAGTAGGGATCAGTGCGATCATCTAGTTTGTGAATGAGCTAAAATTCGGTCATGGGTTCGTCCTCTTAACGTAAATACGGTCAGGTTAAAGTTAGTTGGCGAGTGGATGTTCATAGCTCTCTGTCAGAAAGTGTCAAAAATAGAAGTAAATCACGCAGGGTCCCTGCTCAAGCCTGAAGGAGACACTATATCCAGAGCCACTGATGAAAAGCTCAGCAAAGCTTTACACACAGAAGATAATCATCAGTCTATTCAATTATAATGAAAAATTGTTCGAATTCAAAAAAATTCAAAGCTCTGTACTGATAAATACCTGTGAAGTCCCAGTCGTACATATCACCTGTGTATAGTTCTGCTTGCTCCTGTGTCTATCGTTAAGTTACAAAGTCAAATCAAGACAAAGCACTTCATAAAACACATTGTCACTTATTGTAAACAAAAAACAATATACAGTTAATGTTATAGTAGTAGATATGGTCAGCATGAGAAATCTCTGACTGATCTGTTTTTGTCATTCATCCATCATAGAAAACAAGTCTGTGTGGATGGCAGTTGTGTTTTGGGTGAGGACGTTATTGGAGGGAAAGGCAATGTCTGTCTTTTATTCCATGTGATTTAGAATTTCATCATCTGTGTTGACTTTGCAGGTCTCTCAACTCCCTTTGTTTATATGTCTACACAGAGTTCAAGAAACATGTCAAACAATATTTAGAGGTTTATCGGGATATTGTTAGGAACGCAGGTGGTGTACTGTTTATATTTTGTTAGTATGATTGGAGAAATGTTGATTTCTAATAGTCGCTATCACCATTCACTGTAGCAGCCACTGTTCAAATAGGCTCATTTCAAATATATTTACAGATAAAACAGACTACAGATATGTTTTTTCCGGGGATGCAGGTGCTGTTTTTCTCCCATAAAATTATACGTCAAATATTTGCTTGTTTTTTTTCTGAAATACCCAGGTGGGCTAAACTGAGAAAAAGCAGAATAAGATTGTGTCTATTTTTTCCCCTTTGTTTTCAACATTGCATCTGTGACTCTCCACTTGCTTTCACTTTCCACTTAGCTTGTTTGTTCTTTCATCAGCATTTCAGCCTGGAGGTGGAACAATGGAATATGAACTCATCTCATATGAAAATGGAATAAATGGGTTTTAAGACTAGTCTATTAGAATTAAAATTCTGCAAACATGACAAGCAAAGTTGGGGGAGAACAGCTTTCCAACTTTTATAATGACAGCCCTAAAACAAGCAGAGCTGTTGTAGTAACTAACTATAAAATTCATTTATATCTTGACATGCAAACAATGTCAAAATCAACAACTTCAAACCCACAAATACACCTAAAGTAAAAAAAAAGACAGATAATATTCACAGTAACATAGGGACAGAACATAAAACACCAGGTACAACAAACACATATGATTACAACCACTAGGCCACTTTGATGTCTGAAGATGAAGTGTGAAGCTTAGTGGCTTCGTTGGTGGAAACCACAACATTTCAGTCATTTGCAAAACATGACATTCAGAAAGCAAAACAAAAGAAAAAAAAAAAACATCATGTCACAAAACAACATTTTAGAAAACACAACAAAAGAGAAAGAAAATCACAAAAGAAAAATATTTCACAAAACACGACAACAAAAGAAATAATCATGTCAAAAACAACATTTGAGAAAATCCATTTAGGATAAACAGAACATGTAGAACACTAATTGTCCCTGACTGAACAGAACTCAGTAGCCACCAGTGTTGTCCGTTCCTGTCCTATAAGCCATAATGTGAAATGTTGTTTTTGATCTACGGGCCCAAAAGACTAAAATACAAAAGTCTGCAATAATTTGTACTGACAAGGCCATTACAAGATGCAAATACATAAAAGGTCCGGGGAATCCTGCAGTTTTATTTATTTATTTTTTATCAAGCTCAATTACCTCTAGATTCAGATCTGGTCAGATAATGGCATGTTATCCAATGTACACACAGGTGAAGCTTCAACAGCATTCTCCAACACCTTGTAACCGGAGTTTCCTTCACTCCCATTGTAAAAGATCCATTTAAGCAGCTGAAGTCTATATACCGTAGGCTACTACAGTTGTATGCAAAAGTTTAGGCACCCCTGACAATGTCCACTATTTTCATTTATAAATATTTTATAATCATTTTGATCTATCAAATAACTGGAAGGAAGGATACAGTAATATTTCAGTAATAAAATGAAGTTATTTGGATTAACAGAAAATGCGCAATATGCATCAAAACGAAATTAGACAGGTGCATAAATTTGGGCACCCTTGTCATTTTGTTGATTTGAATACCTGTAACTACTTAGCACTGATTAATTTGAACACACAATTGGTTTGGTGACTTATTAAGCCTTGCACTTCATAGATGGTGCATCCCATCATGAGAAAAGGTATTTAAGGTGGCCATAATGTTGTGGCCAACATTATGGTTTAGGGGAATGCTACAAAAAGTTATTGCAGAGATATAAGCTGTCAGTGTCCAATGTGAGGAACATACACTGAAAAAAGTGAAACAGCTTTGTCATTCATTTAAAGTATGTTTCTACACTGAATTGATCCAAATTTTTTATTTTTCCATTTGAACCTGTTTTTCTAATTCGCTTCAAAGTAACCAGCACCAGTCCTGGTAAAACTTGCAGTGATTCCGTTTACTCAAAGGACATTTCTACTTCAGAGCAAAGGATTTACAAGTCACATGACCTCATGACGTAGCGCCAGCTCGCTTCGAAAGAATCTTTTGACCGCCATTATTTTTTCGCTCGCATGCAAAGAGAGTGTGCTGCACAAGAAAACTCCTGTTCAACAAGGTAAGATGTTAATCTTATTTTCAGACTTTAAGGTAAATAGCTTTTGCATTGTCAAATTTATGATAAGTGTCATGGACTACACACCAACTTCATATGCTGTACCTAACGGTGTGCTTGTTAGCCAGTATTAACTAGCTAAGCTCACGTTTAACTTTTCCCAAACCCATAAGAAAAGTTGGCAAAACTGCTAAACTAAACTTTATATTAGCTACATTTAGGTAATGCAGGCCAAAGATATCAAAAAAAATAGTTATGTGGTGAAAATACAATATAAATACTTGTGACATGCTAGCAGCATGCTTGTGGGCTACGGGGCTCATCTTCGTGTGTAACCTTAAGAACTATACTGTTGGGCCATTTACTTGCGCTACCTGTATTATATTAGTATTTCATATGGTAACTTTTTTCGGGGGGGGGTTACCCGTGGTACTGTTTAAAGCCAGTGCTTATACTACTCCGTCTCAACCTGTGTTTGCCAGAGGGCGGGGGTTCCTCCGTCAGGTGCGCGCACACACACTCAGGTGGAGCCATGAAGGAGTGGAGGAGAGAGTCAATGTATGTGGATACTTTTTCTGAAGACAAATGTCGATATTATTTCAAGTGCTCTGTCTCTGGTGACTAGGAATCAATTTATTACAACTTACATTTCACCTCTTTACCATCGGTGAGGTGACGTTACAGTCGTAAAATGGCAGAGGTTAAACGTATTTTGCAGCCTGCCTGTGTTTGCGCCGAGCAGTGCTGTGAACCGCGGTCGGTCGAACGCAGCCGGCTTGGTGCAAATGCACTGTTCGGAAAAGCTGTCCGCCTGAACAGCTAATAGTCCAAGGTAACCCCGATAAGACCTGGCTGATTGAGAATCGTCACCGACATAAGACTTCTCGATGTGATAAGCACATTGCATGTCCTATGACGTGTTCACAATAAAAGCACAACGTTGTTTCGCTAGGGTAAAGCTTTTATTGTGAAGCAGCTACAGCACTTAAGGCTTGGTTTGTATTAGCAGTAACTTAACACAGCTCTTACTCGGCTGATAGCGATAAATATAAAATATGACTGACTCCTCAAATTACAATACAATACTCAAAAGCAGGCACACAGGAAGAAAATAGAATTAAGATAGGCTAAAAAAGGTATACAATTTACTCTCAACTAAGAAATGCAAAAACTAAACATGACACCTCACGTTTTTTTAAATTCATTTACCGTTGGAAGGCTTTTCCCTCAGGGACTACTGTTTAAGCCATACTTCACAATTTGGTAAGTCTAGAAATGCACAACCATGAACATGTACATGTAAATTTTAATAAGAAGTTATATAACCAAAATTAAAATACATTAAGTTATAGGACTAAACCTGATCATGAGCAGATAATAATTAAGGTTAAATATGGAATAATGTTATTTATTTGCCTTGATTGGATGGGGTACAAGAGTATGAAATTGGGAGGTAATATAGGTTCACATCAGTTTTATTTAAAAGTGAGAACTTAACAAGATTAGGAATACTGTAGCAGTGCAGTGTGCCTAGGTTGCCCTTGGTTTAGTCTGTAAAATGTCAGAAAATTGTGATAGCCATGCAATTGTCCTATAGCCCAATGTGACATCTTTTAAAATGTTCTTTGACTTGTGTTTTAATCAATCCTAAAGTCAAGAATGTTGGAAATGTTTGTTTAAAATAATAGGATTAATCACAAGTTAAAATAGTTTGGATGAATACTCTTTTGATCAACTAATGAATTACTCAACTGTTTCCTGCAGCTGTAGTGAGACAGACACGGGATTTTGAATGTTTAATAAATTTGCCAACAGTTTATTTCTAAAAAATTATAATTGATTCAGTTCAGATTCAGTTTAAAGATCAAATTCTTTGTTCTTTCCTAGTCTCCTGATGAATGTGGAAGTGCAAAGACTGTGGTACGTCACTTTCAAGAAGATCTGAGCTTCTTAAACATTACAGGCTTGAACACAGACACTATGGACGTCGCAATCCCTATCCATGCACCTATTTCAACTGTCCATGCACTTGTAAGACTTGGAATGCACTTTTGACTCATCTTTCAAGATGTATCATATCAATGTCTATTGTGTAGTTACAATCAACTTTAAAAAAATATTTTGAACACATAGCACAGCATCTAAAAAAACGAGACTGTTGATTGTGTGTTTGAAGGGTATTCATACAAAACAAATATTTATGGTTCATTTCGGACTCATAGAAGTAGAAAACATAAAGACTTCTCAGTAAATAACTTAAAGTCTGGAATACTTGAGAGACAGTGTTCAAGCGTTGGTCATTCCACTGACAGTCATTCTTCTGACACTATTGAGATTGAGTGTGAGGCATTAGATGATAATTTAAGAACAGATGAAGTGGCAGATTCTAGCTTTGATGTTCTGAATTCAAATGACTTGCCATGCAGTATTGAGCTCAAAGTTGCCTCGCTGTTATTGAAGCTAGAACATATTTTTCTTGTTCCTAGTGTAGCCATCAGTGAGCTTTTACAAGAATTTGACTATTTAATAAGTACTGCTTCTGTTCCTCTTATTTATCAAACTATATATCATATATCAAAGAATCAAACTAATTGATTCTTATCAATTGTCTCATTCTTATAACAAGTATCTCATAATGGTACTTAAATACAGTACTCAAGTAAATGTATTTAATTACTTATCAGCTCTGAATTTGTAAATATAAATTAAACGTGGGTTATAGTTAAAAATATGCAATACAATTAATACTTGCATTAAAATTATTGTTTGTTTGTTTATTTATTTATTTTCCCAGATCCTTTGGATGTGCTGACATGGCAAAGAAAGGACCAGTGAAGTTGCGTGTTATTCTGAATCCTGATGATACCCAGAAGTTAATTCTGCCACAAGGAATTCCAGAGACAATGGAAGAGCTTATGAGTGAAGTCAGAAAAGTTTTTGGCTTAAGTGGGACTTTTAGGCTGCAGTACCAAGACTTTGGAGATGCACTAGTAAACCTGACAACAACTTCTGAGCTTGAGGATTTAGCCACTGTCAAGGTTATTCTGGTAACAGAAGACTCCAGGCAAACATTTGATCACTCTATCCATGATGAGTAAATTTCTGTTAATACAGATGACACAGAGCTTCTTTCCTCACCTTCTAGCTCAATTTCTATCAGAACACAAATGTGGCCAAGAGATTTTCCTATACCAACATTGTCCTATGACACTGAACTGCATCTAGAAAAGGGAAATGCAGCATACAGATCAAACATGACAAGGTTGGCACTTAGTTCAAAAATGAAATCAGATATTCTGGAAAAGGTAGCTGAAGAGATTTACAAGTTCAAAGCTTATCCAACAGATTCGGACTTTAGTGATGTTTCAGAAGCACTCATTAAGAAGCATCCATGCCTATCTGAACCTGGCTCATACAACGGCTGCTATGGGTGGAAACAGAGACTGAAAACCAAGATGGGCAACTACCGAACCCAACTTAAGGGCATTGGGTGTTTTGAGGTGCTTGCAAATTCACTAAAATCTAAACCTCTGGATGATGCATTGTCAGCAAAGAATGTAAAGAGACCAAGGCGAGGAGAGGCCAACCTCATTCCTGATATTCCAGTTGGAGAGACCCTAGGAAAATTGGAGGTTGAGAGACTTACACTTTTGAATGAAGTGAAGAAGCAAAACAATCGCATGGTGATAAAAGAGAAAATGGCCAAGATGTTTTAAATTCGAAGGCAAGAAATTGTCGGGAAGGAAATGGGAGTAGAGGAGTTAAAGGAGAGATGGCCGGCATTGTTTGGTGTGGATGAGGTAAGATGAAATGGTCAAAGACAAAAGGACTATTGTCATTTTGCAAAAGACTTTCAGAGTGTACTTAAGGTTACTGAAGTTTTACCAAGTAATTTTAAAATAACTAATAACTTAATTATAAGAATAGTTTAGTGGGTACCTGTACAAAGAATGTTGCTTTGGATGTCTACAGGATATTGTCGACAAACATCTTTTTTTTCTTCCTTTTTTTTAAGATCAATGCTGAATTTCTGAGAATTACAACAGTACCACTTCAAGCAAGATTCCTGGCTTCACTGGACAAGCACCACAACAAGCTCATAGAGATAATCAGAAAGAGAGGAGGGACTGTCAGAGAGAAGACCAGGGACATCCTTAAAGTTCTTGATCAGGTTTGTACTTGCTCAGTATATTGAAAAATTAGTTTCACAAGCATATTATCTATATACTCATATAACCCTTACAAAAGGTCTATGGGGAATGTTGGAAGTGAGACATAAAATGTCTACATATGTCCAGCACAGTACAGATTACAGTGCAGTTTATTTTATTCACGCATGTATCTTATTACAAGACTAATTTTTTTAAAGCCTTGGTGATTGCCACTGTACTATGTCTTCAGTGGCAATATGACAAAATGAACACTATGTGTAACAGTCTTGTACCGTGTTGGGAACCCACAGCCTGACAGGCAATGCACAAAATAAAGTTTGTTTGTTTGTTTGTTTTTTGTTTTTTTCCAAGCTTAAATTTTCAGGTACAATTCTCATTCTACGATTGTCAATGCAGTTGATTGACGGTTAATTGACCCATCTTCTCTCACTGTCTGTCTCACACACACACACACACACACACACAGACTGTACTGTGCCTGTCACTTGTATAATATGGTTACATTTATAAGAGTTGCTTGAGGAACCACCTAAAACTCTGTCCTTACACTCACTTGTGCATTTTCAGGTTAAATCGCTATATAGGACTTTATTTTATGGAGCATTACATGTCTATGGTTCAAAAGTGCATTTGTCAAAGTTGACAAAATGCTCAGAGTATGTCTTCTGACCCCTATCCACCACAACAATAAAACCACCAGGTGATGTTAATGCTGTAGATGATTGGTGTGTGTGTTTAATAAGGCTATGGGTAGTATGTTGGGTGAGGATTTTATTTAGAGATAAATGCAGGTAATGGGTCAGGTCCAGTACCGAGCTGTGCAATTATGGATTTGCAAAATTGGACCCTGATGACCCATCAGAGTCCTGGACCCCCCAGGACTGTGATGTCTAATATTGTTATTTTTCAGGCTGCATATTTGAACTAATTATTACACATTGTGTTTGTGCATGCATGTACCTAGAGTCTGGATGTGAATCTAAGAAGAGAGTGTCTACTGAAGTGCCTCATTGTATACTTGGGAGAAAATGTGGATCAACTCATTAAGGAATATCTGGTAAGTTTTTTGTAATCAATCACTTTAGCAAAAATTAATGTATATCGATGTGGTTGAATGCAAACCAGTGTATTCTGCACTGTGATGCTGTGCATACACAACACAACTTCAACAAAGGATCACATTTTTGCACTTACAAAGAGAACATTAAGTAGTTGATTTTTACATTTTTACATCACACACTAATTCATCAGATAGAATAATTTGTCTAATGTCTTCTATTTTATTAGGTTGTTCAAAAGGATGAAGCTGAATCAGAACTTGAGAGGTGCACCATGGCAGTGTTTGTTCTCAGGGAGAAAGATGATCTTCTCCAGCCACCGCAGGAAATCGGGATTGTGATTGAAGGTGTGGAAGTCATTAATGAGTTGCCGTCAGTGTTACATGCATGCGCTATATTATTTGGCCTCATCTATGCACTAAACTTGAGTTATCCAACTGAGCTTAAATACACCTTTGAATCACTGCAGAAAGTTATCATGGAGGTTGAGCCAAAGAAAATGTCACGCAGAGTGTGCAGTTTGAGTGTCAAGCTCTAAGCATGAAATAAATCATGACATTTGGATACATAAATTTTGTTCTGTTCTGTTGTAATGGCTGTATTCAAAATCAACATTTTCAGATAGTTGGAGGGGCTAGCAAATTTTAGATTTTACATTAGAGCTACAGTGTATAATTGAATGATAAATTTTGTAGCATTCTTGCTGATCTTAATTTCATTAACAAAATAGACAGGCCTTTATTTATTTTTATCTAAAAAAGAAGATAAAAAATTAATTGCTCATACAGTGTTTTACCAGCAACAAAAAAAAAAAGCCTTTTATTGACATTTCTCTTAACTTTGCTTTTGCAATATTTTAAATATCGCTAATAGTCCCTAATAATTTCACAAAGAATTACCACAGTTGAACAGTTTTAGCAATTGTTTATACAGTTCTATGCAGATTGAAGTACACATCTCACGTTTTTTTAACAATGGTGAGATGCACAAACTTGTTTTACTTCTCAAGTTTTAAGTAATGAAAACAGTTCTAGAAATGTATATTTCACTCCAAAGACCATAATTTACATCATACCTTTTTATTTAATTTTTGTAAATTCCTTATTTATTTTTAATGAACAAATGTTTGTGTTAATGTTATATAATACACTTGTGTTTCTGGGTATAAATTTCACATCAGCACAGTTTTGTTTGTTTCCATATTTAAGTATTATTTTTCTTACTGAAATTTTGTTGAACACAGAAAAGCTGTTGTGTATACATACAGGCTAATAAATGTCTTTTGGAGGACAAAGTCTTTTCAGTGTGATTTTTGTTCAGCAGTAAAATACATTTATCTGTAATAAGTGTTATAGTTTCACCTCAAGAAAAAAACAGCTTCACTGTAATAGAAAATCTTTGGCTGTTCCAATGTTAAAAAGTCACAAAGCAGAATATTTAACGGTTTTGATCTACACAAATTAATCTGATGGCTTAGGTGGAAGTATATTTTTGATTTGAGTACGGACAAGATATTGATTTAGGTAATATAATAATTTTTAATTTATTATGACTCATACTTTTAACTTGAGAAAATTTAGAAAAATTAGCCGTGACAAAATTAGAAGAAGATATATTGAGTTCTTCCAATGTAAAAGTTACACTTGTGTTTAATTATGAATGTGAGGTATTTCTAAAGTGAAATATTGGGTTGTTACAAAGTGAATAAATAGGTTTTTGACTTGTGTGGATGCAGGTTTTTGCTTTGGGGAAAAGTAAAATTATTATTAGCATTTAATCAAATTAATCGTTTCAATAAAAAGCAATAAAATTAGCTGTAACAAATTACAGCAATTTTTTTAGGTTGATCCAAAGTATCATTTTTTTCAGTGTAGTGGGGAAATGTTAGACCACAGGCACAGTTCTTATTAAGGCCAGAAGTGTCAGGCCACATAAAATATTGGAGAGGCAAAGGCGAAGGATGGTGAGAATGGTCAAAAACAGCCCACAGACCACCTCCAAAGACCTACAACATCAACTTGCTGCAGATGGTGTCACTGTGCATCGTTCAACAATTCAGTGCACTTTGCACAAGGAGAAGCTATATGGGAGAGTGATGCAAAAGAAGCCTTTTCTGCACACACGCCACAAACGGAGTCGCTTGAAGTATGCAAACGCACATTTGGACAAGTCAGCTTCATTTTGGAATAAGGTGCTGTGGACTGATGAAACAAAGATTGAGTTATTTGGTCATAACAAGGGGCATTATGCATGGCGGCAAAAGAACACAGCCTTCCAAGAAAAACACTCGCTACCCACAGTAAAACTTGGGCGAGGTTCCATCATGCTGTGGGGCCAGTGTCAGTACTGGGAATCTGGTTAAAGTTGAGGGTCGTATGGATTTCATTCAATGTCAGCAGATTCTTGAGAATAATGTTGAAGAATCAGTCACTAAGTTGCACAACAAGACAACGACCCAAAAAACTGATGACTGAATGTCATCGAAAATCTGTGGGGTGATTTGAAGTGGGCCATTCATGCTCGTAACCATCAAACCTAACTGAACTGAACTCTGGATGAATACATTCATCCACAATCCAGACACTCATTACAGGCTATGGGAAGCCTCTAGAGGCTGGGGACAGGGGTGCCTAAACTTTTGTATACAACTGTAACTCCAAGTAGAGTTCAGAGGTAGAGACAGCAAACTTATCAGTTCAAAGCCTGTGTGGGATCAAAGTGTGTGATTAACAGAACTCGTTTATACATTTTACGGCAGATATGGTTCTCTTTGTTATTCCTTTTATCATTCATTACAAGTTATGAATAACTGAAAGCAAAGACTTCATGCTACAATTCACAGATCAAAGCTTGGAATTACAACAAACCACCATGAAAGAACTGCTGCAGGTCAAAAAACATTTCTAAAAGCAATCATGGCACATGATGAAAAAATACTTTGGTGTGCTTATTAAATAGCACAAAACGAAGCATTTGGAAGCTATACAAAATGTTGTGAAACACAATGACTCTACACGATCTCATATTCTGACGCTCATTAGTGTTCAGTAGACAGGTTTTGGCATCTGACTGCCAAAAGCATTCATATTTATATGTTACCTATTTATAAGCAAATTCTAATGTGTTTACAACCGCAACATTTAAATGTGGAGAATTTGAAAACAAACTAATGGTGTAACAAACAAAGAGCCAAATAAAGATCAGCGCACGTTGTATCCTGTGTAGTAAATGATGGAATGGTTAGAAGAAAGTCTTAAGAATCACAACCTTCTAGAATGTGTCAATGCTGCCTGGGCTACCTGTGTGCATGTCCTACATACTACATGTCAACTTTAGATCGCTGAAGGCGAACTTCACCAATTTTAAGCTTCAAAGTCTGTTTCTAGGTACTGGGAAATCTCCTGATTAGGGGGTTAAACTACAGAGCTGTAAAGGCAAAAAAAAACAAACGAACAAAAAAAAAGAGTGGACTACATGCACACAGCAATTTGAGTGCTGGTAATGATAAAGTGCTAAAACATATTATACACATAACCACACATAAGCTTCCATAATATATATTTATATGACCAACGTTTCTATTGCTGCTGCTCGTTTTCAAGCAAGTGAAATATACTGTGAGAGTATGTTTTGTTTGTGCGTGTGTGTATCACACTTGATATCAAAGTAGTCACTGGTCTACGAACAGACAGATGGATATTTTTCACTTATTATACCTACTATGATATAAAAATGTTGCATAGTTCATATCATAATATGTCTTTTGACAGGTACTTGTACTTTTCCCACACAATTCTATTTGGTGCAACTATTACAAAAATCTATATATTCTCATTCCCTGGACTCATATGAAAAGAATACACTCATTGTACATATCAAGAGAAAAAAAACCCATTACATCCACATATAATAGTTTCTTCTTTGGGTCTACAAACCCCAGAAACCAGACTGCTAATTATAGATGTACTCTGATTTAATAAAGAAAAAAAACTACAGTGTAAGAGATGTTTAATTAGTTATTCATAATGTTGATGATCTTGTGTAAAGTCTGTAAGTGTTCAGTCACTAGGGCTTAAGAGTGGGGGTGTGAATTGGAATTAGTCCGATTCCACATATACCATCCGAGTGCTCCAAATTCTTTCTGAAACAATATGTGAAACAAGGCTGCAGATATCTGTATTGTACTGTTGTTTGCTAAAAACAAGATATCATTTCTCAGTTTTTTTGTTTTTTTTGTCCCTGTCTCCACCTAAGTCCACCTACCTTAATGCCTGTATGGATCATTTGTCGGTACACACTTTACACTAAACAAGAGTACAATACATTTACAATAAAATATAAAATCATGATGAAGACGGGTTTGAATGTGACTGCTAATAATACAGCCACACAATGCCACTGTTAGGCAGTTTGCACACAAAAGACTTAAAATGTTTTACTAGGGAACAAAGAAATAGAAATCCTGCCTTGACAATAGAAGTTCAGAATAAACAACAGAATTTGAAGCTCTGAAAAACAAACTGTCATTATTTGACATCGTGCTGTAGTCAGCTTGACTAACATTGTTTAACTTTTATTTTTAGATTGTTAGATTGTGCTTTGACCAAAGATGGTGTGAAACACAGAGTAATGTCTGTGTGCTAACAAGACTACATCAACTATGGTAAATCGAAAATTCAGCCTGCCATAATAGAAGGAGCCTTAAACAAGTATTTATTTGCATTGTTTGCACAAAATACACATTTAACATTTTATAATTTATTTAATATTTACACAGTTTCTAAATTAGAAACAAATGTCTCCTATATTCTTTCTGCTCCATACTCTTGGGCTAAATTTAAACTGGGCTTCTGGCCGTATTATTTCAAATGTAAATCTAACCCTTCTTGCAAAATATGCAAATCAGTCATGATTAATCGCCTTGTCACTAATCCTCACAGTGGATTCTTTTCTAGAGTGAAGGCTCCAATTTGCATATCTCGTTCTGCATCGACTCCTTTCTCATGGAAAGCTGGTAATTATGGTTCAAGCTTGGCCCACTGTTCTATTACTGTAGTGAGTAAATGTGACCTGCCCATTGAACATGGCCTCAGAAGAATTTTTCCCACCACATGCCCTCAGAATGTCTTTCAGAATGTCTTTTCTTACTGACAGATTGTGTACCTCCTTAAAAATGAATGGTCTGCTTGGTCTCAAATCTCCTGCTTGTAGTGAAAGTGGGTATGAAATATAATCTCTTACTTCACTTAATGCCAAAAGGTTAGTACAGCAGTACAGTATTTATTAAAATGTTAACATGCGTTAATATGCTGATGTAGTCAGAGCCAAGTCCCATTGTTTTCACTTCATTATGGATTTAATGTTTTTGTCTGTTTGAGAGATGGGTAACAGTCACTGACAGTCAAGGACATTTTCCAGTCAACACTGACATAATCAGAAATGTTTCAATGCATGTCACATACTGCAGCTAAGGTACACAAAAACAGTGTTGGGACTTCGTACACATTCCTAAATTGTCTTTAGCTGCCATTCGTATATTGTCTGCATTGTCCTGGAGCGTTACCAATAACTGTAATTTGATTGTGTGTGTAAGCAAACATGGCCAATAAAGCTGATTTTAAGGCTGATGCCAATCAAAGAACAGTGTGAATTGTATTATTTCAGTCATCCTACAACAACCTTTGAGGCTGAATCCATTTCATCAACCAAACTTTTCTTGGTTACTGGCACTGGCACAGGATGATGACGTGTCCATTGTTAATCTTGTTTTTACAATGATCTGATTGAATCATTTGGTTTTTCACCATCCACCTATCTACCCATCATCTTTAACCTCTCATCCTGTTCAGGGTTGTGGGGGCGCAGAGGTGGGTCCACCCTGGACAGGTCTCCAGTCTGTCTCAGGGCCAACACAGAGAGACATACACAGACAGACAACGATTCACACTCACATTCACACCACCTCCACTGAGAATTATGGAAAAATGAAATATATCACCCAGAGAAATAGTGGCTGATCTTATAAAATTAATTTTAGACAACAAAAAAGGTCTACAAGCACAGATGAACAATCCACACTGCAAACTCATGGAAATTATCCATGAGTAGAGGTAATTCATCTTTTTACTCAAACATCTTAGTACTTTTTCCATCACTCAGCCTCAGAAAGTAAATGACATTATTGTACCTTTACGGGCAAAACGGCTTCTCACTGGAGCGCTGCCCTTCAGACCGGGTACTTATTGTAGTAATAGCTGTATTCATTACTCAGCTCCTTGCCACTTGAGTGCACACACGTCATTGTTTTTCATTTAACTTAGTCAATGATAATTGCATTATTGAGTTGATAATTGTAATAGCAATGTGGATATTTCATATCCACAAATCTATTTAAAAACTGAAATTGTACCTCACCTCAGTAAATGAAACCTGCACTGTACCTTTTACTGCTTGGGAACAGACATGTACCTTTTTGGCCCTACATATAGTTACCATGAGGTCCAATATTTACCCCTAGGGAACATATTAGTAGAGTTTGTATTTTGGGGGACAGAAAGTGATGTATTTCTGAGAGTGCTGGCAACACTAGTGCTGCACCCTTCATATAAGGATCTTACCTGTTTCACATCATAAGCGAAGAGGACATATTTCAGGTCAGGGGAGACAGAATACTTGGCCACGTTGAAATTTATCTAGTGAAAAGTAGAGAGAAACAAGAATAAATACTTAAACTATATAACTGCTATTTATAACTGCTATATAATATGTATTTACATGGTGTGCAGGACTGGGATCTACTTACAAATGTTGTGTTTGTCAGGACAATCTCTGTTTCATTAGCTAGGATGTTGAACTTGATAACGTGGCCGTCACTGTTCCTGTAGATGACTTCAGAGTCTGTGTACAGAAAGACACAAAGACAAATGTATGAAATATATGTATTTTCAATTTTGGAACTTGCCCAGCAAAAATAATGGAATAAATGAAATAACCAAAGCAGTCGTTATTTGTTACTGTTTTAATTTTTTATTATCTTTTTGGAACTGCAAATATGCCATTAAAAACAGAAGCTTTCTCAGCCTCATTGTTCACTCAAATTAAATAACTGCAGAGACACAGCAGACAGCCAAACAGGCTTAGGTTTGAGAATGTAATGTGATTAACAGTGGGATTCGACTGCCTGGCAGTGAAATCTGACAAACACAAAGGAGAAGTCCTACATTTTTCATCTTCTACATAGCACAGTGTGTTGTGCATTAATGAGAAGAGCATTGTGTGGCGGAGCCAGGAAAACATCTTTTGTGCGGAGCTAGATTGCTTGGACGTGACTGCGTTGTTTGTTTTGTGTCAGAGCCAAACATTCAGAAATGTCGCCCACCTCAAATGTCATTGAATGGGGGGGGGGCTGTCAAGAACAATAATGCCTTTGTGTCAACATGGTGATATGCACACATGGATGCAGGCAGATGTGCAAATACTCACAGGTACTCAGGTTAAGGAACAGAAGAACAGCAAGAGCTAAGCATGACCATATCAAGCATGTCCATCTCTAACATTTTCTACCTGTTAGCTGGATTTGCTCAGGTTATGGAATTTACATGGTCATCTCTGGAGAGCTGTAAGAAAGGTTGTGATGGAGGAAAATTTCTAAAAATAAAATCTTAATTGCCTCATACAAGACATTTAAGAGAATTTTCTCTGCATTTTTCAATTTTCTCAAATTTTCTCAAAGTTACAAAGAAAATAACACATCACACTCTCATTTACCTTAAAATTTCACCTGAATGAATTCAGAGTTTAAACATGAGGCAAATTTGTATTTAATAAAAATATTCATTAGCCACAACATTTTAGTAAGCGCTGACCACGTTTCACAAGACCTTATATTTTGGAGGTACACAGACCAAGTCATCTTACTATCACAGCTTGACCCTTATTAAGGTCTCCAAGGTCCTTGCCTGTCTGTTCTGCTTCTAACACATCAACTTCAAGATCTGACTGTTCTTATGTCGCATCCCTGGACAAATTTAATCAATACTGTAATCAATGTTCCTGTACAACATATCAGCTATCATAATATTTTTTCTTTTATTCAAATATTTTTGAAGAATTCTTCCCCATTAATGTATTTATGCAGTCTTAATGTCATAAAATTGTCAAGGTTTTTGTAAAAGGACCCAAAAGCAACACAGTGACAGGGATGTGAGATACAAGTGACTTTTAATTGTAAACAGAACAAAAGGAGATGAATGAGTTAAACAAAGACTAGGCAGGGTAGACACAGAATACGACTTATTACATGGACCACAGACTCAAAAAATTTATGGGAAATGGGATAACTAATAAGGCTCCAATGAGGAGGACAGCTCAATGGAAACTAGACTAGAGAATGTACATGAGAAGGAATCAAGCAGGTGGGGAAATGGCATGACAAAAAAAAAAAAACGGCGATAAACAGCTAACAACATAAACAGTGAGACAGAGCTAAAGTAAAGGGGAAAAACAAACACCAAACCCCAGACCAAGATGCAGGTGATAAGAATCCACATGAACAGAGTTCTAGAGCTCAAAAGCCATAGATGCAATTAAAGTCCACATGAACAAAACCAGAAGACAGGGTGTTGCATGGGTAAGGAAAGGAAGTGAATGTGAGGGTCAAATCAGGATAAATATGTATATACACTGTACTGTATGCATTGTATATGTGATCTACACTGATTTGTTATGAGTGATATCTTAGGTAACAGTAAAAATTTCTCATGTGGAGTTGAACCTCAGCTGAAGTCAATCTTCCCATGCGTTTCTGAGCTTGAACTGAACGATGAGCTCTTTTTTTACTCCCAGAACGTATCTGGAGGGCAGTGCCAGGATCAGTCCAGGACTGACTGTGTAATGAGCTGCTGTCTTGGTAAATGAGGTGCTGAATACAGTAGGTGCAGCCTGTGGCTATAAACCCATCGAAAACAGCACAGGTGTGCACAATGAAATCGTATTAAGGTGTAGTCCTAACTGTTACACTGCTGTAAAAATAATACTGTAATCCAGCAGGATGAATACAATTAAACAAAATAGAAAAGTGAATAGTATTGGCCTGTGCTAGTATTTCTTTTGTTTGCATAATTGCAACCTAACATGGTAATTCTTTTAATTACCTTGCATGTCAATCATAGATTTAATCATCGCAGGCAGTGTGCAGAAACTCTATTGTTGAGGGCTGAAGACATTTAAAAATGAGAATGGTCAAAGACCATGTGAAATCATAATTACTTGTATCTCACTCTTGCATTGTATTGTTTGTTTAACAAATGCATTTTATGTAGTTTACACAGACTCTGGTTCTGATAGCACAGTGGCTACAGACTTCATGCAAGCAGGAACTGGACATGTGCGTTTCCTCATCAATAAACAGTACAACAAATATCGGCACAACATTTCTGGTTTACCTGGTTTGGATGTTTCCAACTTCATGAGCCTACTTCATTATTTAGTGCCTAAAACTAACCCTGATTTCTTTGTGCGTAATCCTAACCAAACTGCCGTTTGCACAGTTATGCATCATTTTTAAGTTTTTAGGGCAAAAAAAAAAAAAATATTGTGAATAAATACTGTGAAACTAGCAGCTTTGTTGGTGCCATTGTAAGACACTATATTCACACTTTCTTTTATTTTCAATTTCAAGAGATCCCTCTATTAACAAGTGGTTCTGTTGCTGTGATAACAGGGTAGTGACAAATATGATTTAAGTTGGAAGACTTCTTGTTATTACATTTAGGCACAAACTGAATTGGTTAGAGTAAGTAAAGGGCAGTAGTTTGGATTAAGCAACACTCACTGTTGGTTTAAAACAGGAAACAAAGTGGTCTTTAAAGCCCTATGTTCACCCATCCATCCTAACTGACCCCCTTCCTACAAAGACCCTGTCACTTTTAACTTTTGACCGTCACTCTTTGACTTGCCATATTTACTACAGCCACTAGATTTCACAAAGTTATCACATGTATGGATGATAAGAAACCTGCTGGCCTATTGGAAGACAGAAGGTGACCTACTGAACTGTAACTAAGAGCAACAACTCTGCTATCTGCTATAACAGCATACTGTGTATCTATGCATATCTACCACTAAAGTAGACAGTGAGCATTTACTGTAAAAGTATTGGTTATACAGTTATAATTGACAGAAAAGGTCTCAGTCCACACCAATCTGACCATAGATCACGACCAGCTGAAGCGCAAAAGGCCCATCAGTATTGTCAACTAAAGCTTAGTACATAAGAACTATTATTACAAACAACAAACAACCTTATCAATAGGATGAACTGCGCTGTACATCAGTATGAATATTATGGTTACATGAAATCTCATTCGAGCAAGGTGGTTTTGAAGCATGCATGTCTGCAATGTGCTTTTCCACTGTTCCACTGTTTCAATGACATTTTGCAAGATGTTAAGGTGAATTTTCCGAGATATCAGGAAAATATGATCAAGAGAAGACATTACACAGTCAGCCAGCAATGCAGTACTAGAGTGACAGTTGTATTCAATATTGAGTGATGTATGTGATTGTAGTTTCAATTAAATCATTGCATCACTGAACAGAATGGTTCATTTGGGTTCTTTACAGGATTTTTATAGAGTACTGATCTTACTTTGGTCTCTGGGTTTTCAGTGGAAACATTAGTGCAGGATGTGTTGCAGTGATTTTAAAGTTGTCTTAGTCACAGCAAATGTTTCTTCTGTTTGCTTTCAGGAATCACCTGATTTAGTTCATTAAAACCTGCCGATTTATTGTTTGTAGATGATTACAGACAATTTAAATTCTATTTAGGGCTGTTTATGGACTATTCTTTCATGTATTCACAGGCAATTTAATACTACATTTGACTTTTTTATAATACAGAGCACAGGTCCGTATTAAGAAGCAGTTTGGAGCATGAGCAGATGTTTACAGTTTTAACTATATATTCCCAGTCTATATCTTTCTTTCTCACAAGCACAGATGATCTAGCTACATGCTTGTTGCCCTGGACCTGATGCACCAAAGCATCCCCACACCAGACCAATAATGATGACAGTAGCAGTCTTTTGGTGGAATTTTGGGTTTGGTTTACACGAGGAGAGCTTACTTCCAAACAGTTTAACTTTTGACTCATCAGTCAAAAGTAGATAACCTTTAAGATCTGCGGATCATCAGGGTCCGTTGGTGGCAGAGTTTGGGGAGCCTTGTTGTTCTATTGGGTTAACACTGTTTTTTATTTTATGACTTAGTGAATAGGTTGTTACTGTGCTTCAAAACAAATTTTGGAAGGTCGGGCACTTCTGGGAAGTTCACTGTTGTTCCAAGTCATCTCCGTTTGTTGAGGCCCAGACTCACACTTCCCAGACCGATGCATTTCAGTTGGGATGTTTTTCATAACCTGTTTTATGTTAGATTTTGTTTGAAGATCTGAAACTGAATGATCGGATCGGTTTACTACGAGAGAAACACAAGAAAGTCAGGGCTCTAATATTTTCTAACAACACTGTATATAAATAGAATTGAATTCATTTTTTTTTTTTTTGATAGTAACATTAACAATGAGTAGCAGCATAGAAACAAACATACTATAGGAAAAAAACGTCATCATGTTAGAAGAGTCTGTTTCAATGAGCTTTTTGAAAGTGTGTCTCACTTGCAGTGTTAACAATGAGAATATACAGTAAATGTGTTTGTAGTCTGGTGTAGGGGTCATTTGTGGACTTGTCTGAGGTTATGCAGTGTCATCAGCACTGGCACAGCTTTACAAGGGAGCAAAGCTGTCTTTATTAAACTCTTGGCTAATCCCAAACAGCTGGCAAGGCTGCATTTGGATGTTACCCTGGCCCGTGAGGGATAGGTTTGTCCAGCTTGGTCACTTAAAAAAACAAAAACAAAACAAACAATGATTCATTAAAAATTCACGTGGATCTTGTAGAACAATAGATTATTTATAGAGCTAAGTGTATTATAGTTTTATAGGTCTGCAGCTGTGGTTTGCATGTTTTAAATTAAAGTAAACAGTGTGAAATCATCCAACAGTAACAAAAGAAAGAGCAAACTAATATGCCTGCAACAACGTTTGTCTCCAATTACTTCATTTTCAAAAGGACCCAAATCACTTTCATTTATGTCCAGTGGAGTTAAAGCTCCAATCACTGCTCAGTATGAAAGTAAACTAAATATTGGGAGTTGATATAAAGCAAGTCATTTCTGTGATCTTTAAAACATTACCATACTGTAGGTCTCTGCACTGCTCAGCACTTGTCTGCTTTAATAATGAAACATCTGTAGCTGAAAAAGAACAAGCTAAGACTCTAATGTATAAGTAATGTCCTACGTCTGTAACCTGATGAATAATGAAATGCTTCAGTTTTTTCCATCAGGCTTAACTGTGAACTGTAGGCAAACTCGTGCGGATTAAGTAATGGTCACTGTACGTGACCATTTTGTGCTGCTCTTAGGTGAACATGATAAAGCTCGGCCCAGCTCAATTTTAGGATGATGGCATTAAACTCTGTCCTCAGGTATCATCTTTGATGTTGTCAGACAAATGATAGAAGAAACAAGACTAAATTACAAATAATACATTGTCCTTGTTTTCGATGGAGGGTGGCATTAGTCATGATCAATGAGACCAGCTCTTCTCTTTGTATTTTGTACTTTGTACTCTCAATACTCAGTTCTGTGAGTCATCAAAGGGAAGATTTTTTCCTTGTGTGACAGGTTCACAATCACATAATGTGCAGCAGTACTGTAGCTTGGAAGAGGACGTAGGGCCTCATGTACGAAACACCTGTACTGAGTTCTTGATGATGTCATGCCTATGACTTATCCAACAGGAATAACTGAACACAGCTTGTTGCATTGAGCATATTCTTTAAATATAAAATTAAAACTAACATTTTCTCTTAAGTATAAAAAAACATATGTGTGTAATCAGTCATTAACAGATATTATTGAAGCAAGAAAAATGATAGCAAAGAAAAACAATTATTATCTAAATTCATTTGCATTTTATGGTACAAAAATAAACTGAAGACAAAGTTCCTACTTAATTAGTGGTCATTCCATCTTATCATTATGAGTTCTGCCAATCTATGAGTATTTTAAATGCTGGGGCAGCCTGGTGGGATGCAGAAGACCGTGGGTTTGAATCCCACCCCACCAGGTGTGGCCCCGACCACGCACCAAGAGTGCAGGTTCCAAGCCTGGACAAAATGGTAGGGTTCATGGTCTTCCAGCGTCAGATAATAAAGCTTCATAAGGCGTCCAATTGAGTCACATTTTTACTTCTTTTAAAGTATCATATTGGCGCCACAGGCACCCTGTGACGTCAGTATTGGAAGCTCCAAGAGTGCTAGTATAGGACTTAATTAGTAGGAATTACTTTATGTACACACACAAACTGTGTTAGGGTTAACCTCTAAAACCTCATGTTAAGATTAAGTTACAAGATAAATTACATTAAAACAAAATGCTACGTACAGTGTCAACGCCACACACACCTTAGTATAGTAACCGCATCCCTCACGTTGTTTTACAATCATCATTAAAGCGCACAATCAGCTCGTTCTCATTCCCGAGGCGTCAAAAAGCATCACTTTACAAAGCTCCTTCTGCATTAAGGTACCAGTTTGCTTCGGTGATTGATGCCCGGAGCTTTTGGTGTAGTCAATTAGAAACCCTGGTGCTTCAGTATTTGACGCCTAAATCAATGATGTAAAATAAGAAGAGAAAAAGGTCTCATAGGGAAGAGGACAGGGTGGTGGATGGTACAACACAGGACACAGGACTTTTTCATGGCAGACTGGGGTCCGACAGACGTGTGATTTATTCATGATTGTTTCACAATGTGGCACATATGGTTACTAAAGTAAGAAGGTACGTGTGTGCCGTTGTTGTTTCTTAATATAACGTTGCCCTGAAGTTGTGTTCCCTAACCCTAATGTAGTTTTTTGATGTAGATAAAGCCGTGGTGGTGTCATAAGGTGACGCACCTGAAGCGTAGATGCCAAAGTCCACCTAGCGGACGCAATTGTTCGCAGGGCATCAAATAGTAGCGCTCCGTCCAATAGTAACGCTAAAGGGCACCTGTGGCCACAAGGAGGAACAATTTTACGGCTTAGGAAACGTCAGTATCTGACACTGTGGGATGTGAATGTGTGGGCACAACGTCTTACATTAGAATTAAACCAATCCTGTGGGAAAGTCCTGTGTCTTGTTTTAGTTGAGGTTTTCATTGTACTACACTAAACGTTCCGAGCGTCGATCACTGAAGCAAACAGGAACCCTAAGCATTGTAGACGCCTGTCACGTCTCACTGAATAAAACTTGCCTGTACACACAACAAAACAGAGATACTTGTACTTCTACACCTTTGTATGGTTAATTTGGAGCAGTTCATTGTGTTAATAACGACAAATAGGCATCTTCTCATAACTGGGTGGTGTTTGCCAGCATTGTGTGCAGTTAATCATGTTTGGTAAATTCCATTTGGATGACCCTCAGCTGCTAGACTAGATTAGTTGCACATATTTAGAAAGACGTATGCGAGTTGGCAAGTTAACACACAGTTGCGACTGTGGTGCAGGAAGGTAGAGCGGTTGTCCATCAATCTTGCAGTTGTTGGTTCAATCACCGGCTCCTCCAGTCACATGTCGAAGTGTCCTTGAGCAAGACACTGAACCCCAACTTAGTTGCTCCTGGTGAGCTCCCCCATTGATGCTTGAGTGTGTGTGTGATTGTGAGTGTGAATGGGTGAATAAGAAGCAGTGTAAAGGGCCAATAGGTAGAAAAGTGCTGTATAAGTGCAGAACATTTACCATTTGATATGTTGGCTAGTTTGGTTTTAAGCATAGATGGTTTTAGAAGGTTCTGTGCCCAAATTAATATATGTTGTCACCTTTTCTCTCTTTGTATCAATTTTAGATGTTTTTCTGATCTTTAAAGCTTTATTTCTTTGAGGGGATTTAGAAACTTGTAGAGAGTTGTTCAATTAAAATGTAAAAGTCACTTTGTACACGTTTAGACCTATGAGGACCCTAAACCCTTGGGCCCCCGCGTGTGTACCAAGTAGACTTTCAATATTCCCTCCATGATTCAGACGTCACATTTGGGTAAAAGATGCAAAGCAAAAATTCCCTTTGCTTGCTGTCTGACACGCATTAAGTAGACCAGCTGCAGGAACAGCTGCTCATAACATCTATAGAGTATGGAGACACCATCGCCCCCACCCTCATGCTTGGCTCACAGAGCACAGTGACAGCTCAGCGCTCAAATGATTGCCACATGTGGATAAACTGTAGTTCTAATGAAAAATTGTTCATTCATCTACTGTAGCTTGTGGGAGAAATATCACCAAGTCCAGCTGGCCATCATATGCACAAAAAGGTTTGCTGACACATCACCAGAATACCAAAAGGTAAGACCATGTATGCCTGGAAAAAAAAAAAGGCCCCCTCACCCGTATCATCAACCTTCAAAGAGAAATAATCCTTTGAAATTCTCTCCTAGTTGAGTATTTATTCCCACACAATTGATAAACAGCCGCACACAGGCCTGCTTGAAGGAATAAATGAGGCTGCAGTAATGATATCTCCCTCCCTGTGTTGGTAGTCAGTGAGCCACGAGACACATTGTAATTTTCTTGTGAAAACACCAGATTTATTTGGGTTTAAACTGTCCAGCTCTAGAGTTTACTGCCCACGTTAACTGCCATGACTGTCAGGAAATAACACGTTCATTCTGCCTACTGACTGGAGGCAGCAAAAACAGTATTCTTTGTAAACTATGGAAGCTAGTGATAATGTGTCACATTTCATTATAACATGTATTTTATCATATGAGGAAAATGATACTTATACAGTAGATATGAGATGTGTATAAAGCAATATAGATGACTTTGTGCCACCAAACAGTAAAAACTTTATAGTACATTTTCTGGCAGAAGAAAAGCTGGTGCCAGACATAACAGTTCTGCAAAAACATATGCAATGGCTGTTATCTGGCATTTGGCTGTTAACTCAGCACCATAGGTACCGACTTTCTGTGCTGGCAGGCTCAGTAGGTCCTTATCATGTCATCTTATGAGCCACAATGTTATAAAATGTAGGCACTTGATTTGGGTTAAAAGACAGAGCAACACTGAGTTTTTGAGACATGAACCTATGTCTCTCATCTCAGTTTTGTAGTTTCAGTTTTGTATCTACAACCTATCAAATCCAACCTCTTCCTTGCAAAAACTGTGAACTTTAAAATACGTCACCAATGCAACTCTGTAATATTTACTACAGATACTAGACTTCCCACGTCAGAATACCTATACTTATTGGTATCGGACTATGGTTTCAAACATGGGACTATTGTGTGACAGCCCTGAATATTAAATGCCCAACATTCACCCCAATAATCACCAATCATCACTATTAATGCGTTCACAAAATACTTCACATTGTAAGATATTCCAGTCAGTGGTAGGGTTTTCTAAAACAACAATTGTGATTGCAGTTTAATTGCATTAGAAAATACATTCTGGGAGGAGTTAGACTTGGCCCTCCACACCTCCATCCTCTTACGTTCCACTTCCCTAGAGAAGAGCCACACTTACTGCACTGGCACTGCCATTTGCCATTGGATTTGAATTTTGAGGGAAATCATGCTC
The DNA here is from genome assembly GCF_033026475.1 of Channa argus. NCBI lineage: Eukaryota > Metazoa > Chordata > Actinopteri > Anabantiformes > Channidae > Channa > Channa argus. The sequence continues at coordinate 25,470,633 of NC_090205.1, forward strand.
TAACATGAACATAACTTGGACTCGACTGAGCAGAACGGGAGCAAATCTCTATAGCCAGCTTCCAAAAATCTAGTGGAAACTCTTCCAAGAAGAGTGGACGCTGTTATGGCAGCAGACGACTGCTATTGGTTTTGGAAGCACATACTTAACTCTTATTTCTTTACTTCACAGTGTTGGCCAGTGTCATTTAGACAAATCCCTGTGCTGCATCATGTTTATTTTAGTTGTCAAATGGTGTTTCTAATGTGGTCTTCTACCATCACTGCTGCCTTGTTCACCAAGAGCTTGAAACCTGACAATGATTCAAATATACAACATTTTATGTTCTGCATTTCACAGTAATGGTTAATGCACTAAATGTGCAACCAAAATGTACTAAACAATCTAATACCATTGCACTTGGCCCATTTTCGCCAACTTTGCTCCAGCTACTCTGGCTGCAGTCTCTCAGATATGGGGAGGTGGTTTGGGGTTTAGAAACAGTAAGAAACAAAAATTGGCCCAACTGAAAGCCAGATGAAGAGGCACAGCCAATGGAGTGCAGTGTCTGAGAGCCAAGTGGGAACTCTGGGCACGATGTAATATGCATAGCACACTCTGGATTATTTAGCCAAGGTTGCGTAATGCTTGAATGCTGCGTCTGCAAGTCCCCGAGGTTCCACAAAATGTCACAGCTGGTCAAGCTCAAAGCCAGCTTGTTAAAGATAGAACACGAGTGCTTGGTTCTGCAGATGCTAACAGTAAATATGGTAGCATGTGGTGTGTGGAGTGTTACAATTCAGGGCCAGTCCTTGCTACTGCTGAAGTGCTTAATTAAAAAATAGCACCTGTGATGCTTAGACACTTTAGCTTTCTTGTTGATGAACTAAACAGAGAACCTGAATCACTTTATCAACACTTGCAGTACATGTAGGTACACTCATGATACATTTACTCGTTTATGTATTCACACTTGATTTCCTCAAACATCCTAACAGCCATACATTTATAGATTAGATTCGATTAGATCACATCAAGTCTCATGTCATCACGATAGGAGTGATGGCTCAGGATGTTAACGATTCTTTAATAATGCTGGTGGCAAACAAATTTAACCCAGAAGGAGAAAGAATCAGGAGACGATTAATACACAGCAATAAGAGTAGAACTACAACAACCACTTAGGAGCAGTAGCTGTTAATGACTGCCAATGAGAGGCAAAAGGATGGAGTGCTCGGACTGTGAGAGCATCCAAATGAGGTGTCAACCATGTCCTTTCCTCAGCACACTGCAAATTATTATTATTTTCACGAAACCTGTTCTGCTCTGGTGACTAAAGAAAGAAGCTTAAGTCTAAAATGAATTTAAACTTAAATGAAGCATTGTTTTCAATTTCCAGAGTAGATGGGCTCTCTACCTTCAAGACTTTTTCAAATTTTGTAAACTAAATCCCGACATGAAATGCATTTGGGGATTTGTTTTGCAGAGAAACCAAAAATGAATTTAACATTTCTCCTTTTTATAGTAGTTATAAAATTATTCATAGATGGAATTTATCATAGAAATAATGTTCCTATGCAACTAAACTGCAAATGTGATTAGATTTATGTAGGAAAGTGGATAATTACTGTGATATCACAGTCCTGAGTTTGACTCTGGAGTCCTTGTGTGATTAGGTTTAGGCAATAATAGCACTTTGCTCAAGGTTATGGAAAGAATCCTTTCCCCTAAAACCTGGCAAAACACCTGGCAAAACATAACCAAATATCATGAGTAGTAGCTCTACTACTAGGACTAACAATGTGCAAGAATGTTGAAATAAAATAAGATAATCACTACCACTACCAGGCCAGAGTAATATTTGCCAGCTATTTTGAATGTTATAAGACCATTCAGTAGGACATGAAGTTCTTATCAGATCATAATTATGCTTCAGTATGTAGCCCTCCACCTTCTAGACATGTGAGCGTGAGATGACATCTAGAGGTCGTAATAAGTATTACCAATGTCGGAGTGACTATTGGTGATGTATTTTAAAGAAAGAGAAAGTCAGCATAGGGACGATGCTGGGTTGGATGGCTGAGAATAGAAGCAGATCACTTTCAAATGTAGGAAGTGATTTGCTTCCCATAACATTGTCAATGTCATTATCTCAAAAATATTCCTATGTAATATTCCTATCTCTGGTTTTTGTGTCTAATTCTAACGATGTCAGTTAAATGCCTAAATGTTGAATAGATTTGCAAATGATAAGAACCTACTAAAGCTTTTCAGTTGATTTCACTTTTGTCTGACATGATAATAACCTACTGCACCTACTAGAAGGTAGAAGGTTGCTTACTGAACCATAGTTTGGTCTGATGGCAGCTGAAAACTGTTTACTGTGTGATGTGATTCCTTCTAGTTTTGATGGATTTGCAAAACTCCAGAAACTGACTAAATCTAAAAATTCCTAATCAAATAGTGTCTGACAACTTTATCATGATGAATCCATTGGACAAATCTGTTGAACTTGTTGTGGAAATTCTGAATTGCAACGCAACCTGATTTGATGCCATATCAAATCAAATGAAGCACAACAATACTACACCATTTTTTTCATAGCAGAACTAGGTAAGCTGCCCAATTTTGCCATTTAGGAAGCTTTGGAGTTTTTTTCCTTCTGTCAAGAAATCTACTGTAATCTAAAATCATCAATTTTCACCACAAATGCCTCCTTGCAGAAAATATCCTTTTTAATCACATGTCACATTTACCCTCCCGTGGAGATTCTTCTTTTATTGCCTTGTGACAAAATAACCAGCAGAGGTCAGACAAATCTATGTTGCTAATTGAGAACCTAAACCCACAAAAATGTCTCCTCTCTGTACTGATAAATGGAAATATAAATCATCAGTAGAATCAATACAGTAGAGCAAAATAAGATGCTAATTTTATGGACTTCTGGTTTATAAATAAAATGAAAATTCACAACTGAAATGTAAAGTATTGCCTCTCAGCAAAAAAACCCAAAAAAACTTTCTTCCACATTTCCTCTGGTTGCTGCAGTTGTGTTAATCATAGACATTTATTAGACACAGAAAGGAAGGAAAAACTTTACATTTAAGTTTCAAATGTGACGGTTCCTCACATTTATGGTAAAGTCAAACTGTTACTATAGGGGCAAACCTCATATATTCTGAATTTATGTTGAATGTCAACTCTTCCTAATTATGTTAATAGGAAATGTAATCTGGCTGCAGTTATGTTGCCTACAAAAATGTGTCTGCATTTGCGGCTTAATTCTATGGAAACAATATGTAGTGGGGGGGCATGTTTCTGCTTTCTCTCCACTCATTTCTTGTCATCTTTCTACTGTTCACTACATAGTAAAAGGTGCAGAAAACTTAACAGAGAGCATGGCCTAATTTTCCAGTGTGATTAATTGCTGTTACAAGTCCGAATGCAGAGCAAAACAATAAAACACCTTTACGTTGACAGAGTAAGAGCAGATGTTGATTTGCTGCCAGACTTGATGGCAATAGGACAGTCAGGAGAGTTGTTTAGAGTCAATCAAACTGAAAATGTACAGAATACTTTAGACTGTTGAAATGAAACTGAGGAGGGCAAAACACCCTCCTCCAAAACACCCATTCATTGTGGCTTTGTGTGAAGTGAGCGCTGCTAGTTAAACGTCGACTTCGTAGTTCAATAATTGCTGCAATTTTAACTCTGGCTTCCATCTTCTTCTTCTTCTATCATATCTGTATCAACTGAGATCACTGAACGTGACTTGCCACAAGTTTCATCCACTAAACTATCTCCTGTTTCTCTTAATCTACCCCTGTACTATGATTTACTAAATAAGAGCAGACAATTGCTGTAAAGTAGAACACACCCCTGTGATTCCCCCAATAGCCTGAGACTCCATTTTTTTTTCCCAACAGAGAAATAAACAAGTGACATTCTCTGATCAGAGTAGCACATTAAGACAGATTAGCACAACACCTCCCCTGCACATATACCCTTTAGACTTCATCAATAAAGAGATTTAATTAATTAGTGAGCCTTATTCAACAACTCGTTCTAAATCATTGCCATTGACTTGTTGGGGTTGTGTATAACGTCTAAGGCCCATGGGCCAGTGATGGGGGTATTTCCTTTCAGTGCTTATTTAATGCATGTGAAATTTAGACGCTAATGAGGAAATCTTTAATTTTCATCAGAACTGCAGATAATTTATGGATGAATGTAGGCGGACTGCTGTTCTCAACAGATTCCTCCTCTGTGTTTCTAGCACCTACTTCAACTCCATCATGTTTTTGACTCTCTCCATTTAGCTATGCAGGCACCTCTGTATCAGGATGCATATGAAATACGAAATTATATTGTTCCTGCATGTTTGAGAAGGAGAAATGTATCAGTAAAATCCCTGGAATATAGTTTGTTTTGTTTTTTTCCAAACTCTTCATTTTTCCTTTACTGTGCATCCTCTGTCATATGGGTCTCTTCTTTCTCATTATATAAAACAATGTCAGCAATAAAAGCAGCTTCTCTTGAGAATTTAGTTACAAAACCGGATCCAGTCCTTCCCTTCAAATAAGGGCTTTTCTACATCAGGGAAGCAGCAGAGTCATCTTCAAAGGTGCCTTTCCAGCCTGCACCTGGATGCTGCATTGTTCCCTGCAGTCAGCAGTTATGCCTGTAACCTGCACTTCCCCTGTGGCTCTAACAGGAACATTTCCATTATCTCAAGGTCTTTCATCACTAGGTCATGTCATTTATTTATTTATTTGTCACATAGATTGTTTATACTGTATAAAGGTGCAGCTTTGTATTTTAACGTTGTCTAAATGAAAAAAATAGAATCTTGTATAGCATTGAAGAACACAGAAATCATTCATTATCGCTCACTGACTCTCTCTCTCTTTCTTTCTTGTTAATGGCAGTGTTAATTCACAGAAGGAGGGGGTGGATGGAAAATGTGGGGGCTGCTGTCTCAGGCACAATCCAGTAGAATGTGCTCAGTTTAGCAGTTCAATTCTCAGTGCCTCCCAGCCACATGACATGTTAAAGTTTCCTTAGACAAAACACCCCTGTAGTACTGTGTCTTCTGTGCAACAACAATCTCCCAGATTGTTATAATGTATATTTATTGCAGATAAATATTGGATCGATTTCAAACTAAATATATTCAGGCTTGGATCGGGCATGAGATAGCAGTTAACTTGTATCCAAATTTGTGGACACCTGAGCATGGTTTGTACAAAAGTAAATGCTGAGCTCTCCACATCCACCTCTGTAAGGACCACAGCACATACACTGCACGGTCTGTTGTACAGAATGTCCACATGCAAGCTTGTGCGCACACAGTTGTTCTTTGAAGCAGTAAGTACAATATATTTCTATAGCACCTTTTAAGAGCAGACATCACAAAGTGCCTCACAAAAACAGCAATCAAATAAAAGTCATAAAACGAACATAAAAACAAAAGAATAAAAACAAAATACCTAAAACTGATCAAGCTAAATACATGCACATCTATACAAATGGGTCTTTAGCTGCTTTTTAAAAGTACCGTTGCAGAGTTGAGAGGCTACATCTTGAAAAGCACCTTTTGTCTTGAACCTAGATTGAAAGACAACCAAGTCCCGATCAGAGGACCTGCAATATCTACTGGTGACAATAGTCGAGACTGGAAATAATCAGCACTCCAATTCAGTATGGGACACAATGGACCTGACCTTAGCAATGTTCCTTGGTTGATTAGAAACCAGGCCAATCTAAGGCTTTTGCATACTGGCCAAGGCACAAAGCCGAGTTAGTGTAAGCTCCGAATTTACAAAGGGTAGGTTTACCTGAACATAAATGAGGACCAAGAATTTCTTTCAGCTTCACAGCAAAATCAGGTGGGCCAGACGTAAGAACTTCCTATATTATCTGGATTTACATGTAAAAAAATGATCAGCCATCTAAATGTAGTTGTATAAAATAGATAATTATGTAACATTTTGAGTGTTAAAAGAAAAATATAATCATATATTATCTGTATAAAAATGGTAACATATACCGGAATACTATATAGTGTCTGCCCAAGAGAAAGCATCTACCAAAACAACAAGATCAGACCTAAGACAAAACCTTGAGGGACACCACAAGAAAAAATTTAAATTGAAGACATTTTTTATTTAGTTTTTTGTCCTTTCGCTTATCCCGTGAGTTCATGGTCACCAGTTTTTAGGCCCGGTGCCCTTCCTGCTGCAACCCTCCCCAATTTCTACCAAGCTTGGGACCGGCACTGCGCGGCTGGGGCTGTTGGGGTCTTCAGTGTCTTGCCCAGGGATGCTTTGGCATGTGGTCGGGAAGAGCAGGGCGCGAACCTCCACCCCTATGGTCGGCAGGCGGCCACTCTAATAACTGAGCCACTGCCTCCCCTAATTAACAGTGAATTAAGTGGAAGGAATGCCACAGTAAAACTCTGAGAGGTAAGATAAGAACCACTCCTGGGCTAAGTCTTGTCAACCAGAATACAGTGGTCTATGGAAATAAAAGTAGCTCTGAGAGTCAATACAGAACACTCTCATGCAAGGAATAGGTTGGTGAAAAATATTAAATCATAATCTAGCCACTGTTACAGGAGATGGACACAAAGATCGTTTATGTCTGCAGTGCTACTCAGTTTATCTGTGGATGGATGGTACCTTTTTCTTCTTCTTCTTCTTGGTTAGAAGGGTAACTGCCATGTGCTGTTTTGTGACCAGTGTTGTGGACTAACTAGTTATGGGTGGATTACCTGGGAATCACTGCTGTACCCGTCAAAGTGCACTGAGATCGATCTACTACATGCACAACATATGGCTTTTGTAATTGCATCCGATCTGTTTCCTTGGTGATGATTCAAGTGCGATAACAGATGTTTTTTAGTAATATTTGTTTGTAAGCTCTTGAAACCATATTTAAATGACAAATCTAGAATCTAAAACACATAGACCACCAGAGTGGGAAGCAGATGTAGATCTTTAAACCAGAGTTCAATTTTGTGGTCCACACCAGGGTTCAATCATCAGACATCATGAAATGGGGTTTATTTTAACCAGATCAAGCAGGTTATGTGTGATGGCATTAGGCCACATGTTGTTTAGTGTTTCTAACAATGTCAATAGCTGCTCTACGGAAATAGTCACTTGCAGAGTCTGTCCTCTGTCACAATAAATGCAGCAGAAATAATGGGGATTTTATCATATGTTTTCCTTGTTTCAATAAAGTGAAGGAAACAGCACCTCCAGCGATTCCAACAAATACAGTCACAAACCACAGCACTGAGCTCTTGTGCTGTTTATCCAATCCATGATCAGTTCAACCCCTGGATCATCCATGTGGCTGATGGGCGTTAATCCATAGGAGTGAGGAAAGGTGTGCGTGAGAGCCTGATAAGATGATAAAAGGGGCAGAGACAAACAGTTTATATGTGTGTTAATGTTGAAGAAGTTCTTGGTGCAACAATAACAAAAAAGTACCTGTATCTTGAAGTAATCTCATTGCTGTGGGCTCTAAATGCTTCCATAACACTCGTCCCTGAACACCTCCAACACACACTGAAAGCACCAAAGCTGTTGCTGACGTGCTGTTTTGTTGATGTGATTTTACTTTTTTATTGTAAAGCCCGTGCACAAAGGCAAGTACAACAAGAAGAGAAGAAAAAAAAATCTTAGAATATTACATATAATTTTCACCCATCAGGATGAATGTAACTACTGTAACTACAGGATGCTGTAAATTGTGTCTTCGCACATTCCTGTCTGGATACGTGAATGACGTGAGCATTTTTAACAATATAACTGGTAATAATATAGTGTAAAGTTTGCCACACTGCTTTCAAGGTTAAACCAACAGTGGGTCAGTCTCTGTTCAACTTTCCTAGAATAGATTTGGTTCTCAAGCCCCAAAACTTCTACATCTAGTTCCTTCTGAAGAGGTAGGTCTGTGAAATAATTAAATATAATAAGAAATAAAAAAGCCCCTTAGTATATCTAGTTTCATTTTATGACAAGGCTCAGACACATTTTTAAAACCACTGGAGACTGTAGCAAACATTACCTAAACAGTTCAGATATTTGGGACTATTTTCAGCTGCGGAATAATTTTGGCTGGGGAACTGTAACATTAAGTATTTACTGTTAACTGATTTTTTGTTATTAGTGTCTGGACGACAATAGAGGACTAATACTTTATATAATGCTTTACACAAACACACACACACACACACATACAATATTTATTTATTGTGGTATTGCTGTCTAACAAGAAACTGCATACACAGTTTTTTAGGTCAGAAATGTTTCTTGTTTTACTAGTTTGTTTTGATGTTTTTTAGTATTTGTTCACAGGAGTTGAACAAATACCAGATGTATCCTGTTGGACTTTCTTTTGTACATTAAAATTGTTAAGATGCATTCCCATCACTGTGAGTCAGGTGATGAAAATACTCTTCTCAAGGAGTCTATCAATAAACCTGCCATGTTTAATTCATTCCCAACTGCCACCCTTTGACACTGGCCCTATATCTGAGAGAGAACATCAGATGTACTGAGGACTTAATGAAGTGAATCCCTGTGGCAGGTTATAGATGGAATATGAATGTCACTGCAAAATGCACGGTCCCTTATGACCCAAGGGGACAGCAGCACAAAGGTGTGTGTGTAAAGAAGCTCTACATTAGACTCCCACCACAACCAGGCATAGGTGCTACCACTGATCCATATTAAGTGGCACTGTGTCCCGTTCAAGGATGGATATATTTTATAAATGTTTTTTTTTATGTTAAATACTATACTACTATAACCCTGGAGATTTCAGCATCATTTGCTGCTGGTCATTTACGTAAAGTGTGAACTCCGACAGTCTTAAAAGCTGCTTGAGTGGGATAATAAATCATAAAGTATAAAGCCTTAATTGGAACTTTCTATTTTGTGCGTCACTAAGACTGAGTTGAATGGGCATATCACCAAAAACCATATACATGGCTTTGATAGAATTCAGTGCATAGAGCATCCATGTGTGATGGAAAATTGCAGACATGATCAACTATTAATGTTTTTGTGCTAATTTGCTGCATATGAAGGGTGTTTTCCTGAACAGATGTGCACCGCGACCCGTGGAAAACCTTTGGGCTCTTGATTTGGTCATCAGCAACACCTCTGTGTGCAGAAGATGAGGATCGGGTTCCTCTATTTACTGCTCTTACTTACATTGTGGTCAGCATTGTTACATTTTTGGTTCAATCCCCGGCTCCTCCGGTCACATGTCAAAGTGTCCTTGAGCAAGACACCAAACCCAGACTTAGTTGCTCCCGGTGAGTGTTGGCCAGCTGCATAGCAGCTCCTCCATCAGTGTATGATTGTGAGTGTGAATGGGTAAATAAGAAGCAGTGTAAAGCGCTTTGAGTTCCAATAGGTAGAAAAGCACCATATAAGTGCAGACTATTTACCATATGTCTGGAGAAAACATTTGTTAAACATCTATCACATTTAGCTTTGCAAGATGATAGAAGTGAAATAAAGTTCAACCAACAGTTTTAAAGGTTGAAGAATATAAAACATGTATGGTATAAATAGAAGTTTTTGTTACACATTGACTTGAGCTTTAGAGGATATGAGCCTCGAAGCCAGTCATTGCTTTTCTGTGTGTTCTGTATTGCTCCTTTCTTGCAAGGAATCAAATACACAAAGACAATTGGATCGATCCAGCTTCTTTATTGATTTCACGCAAGGTGTCTGTGACCAGATGTGAACACCATGACACTGTGTACGAACACAAGATGCATGGGGGCATCGTTTTGGGATTAAATGAGAAGTAAATTACATATTAGACAGTTCTTAAGAATCTGCATTGGAACAATAACATGTTTAAAAACTAAGCTCATTTCACCCTGTGAAGCAGTTCTCATACCAGTCCCTGCTAAACCGTCCCTTTGGACTGTTACAAAAACGATTCATCTGTTGGCTAATCTTCTATCTTTGTGATCAATATCTGCTTATTTGGACCCAACGAAAGCAAATGGGTAAACATCAGAGGAAACTTATGGTTATGCTTAAAAGACACTTTCACTGATATTGAACCTGCTTCTCTTGGTTCTAGTTTCAGTAGTACAGGAAAATGAATGCCGGTAAACTTACTTTCCTATATTAAAAAATCCCTTTGCTTCTAACTAAAAAAAATTCCTCCAGATGACATCACTAGGAGGAACCTTCAGTTCACATTATGTCATGTTGTTGCTATCATGGTTAACAAATTAAGAAAGAAATATTCTTCAGAAATTGAGAAATATTTATATAGAAGAGATATTTTTATAGAGGAAATATTTTTAATTAGGAAAGCCAGAGGGAAGCATTAATGTACATTTACATACTACAGTAAAGCCATAGAAAGCAAAATGAACATTGGTAAAATTACACTTTAATGTTAGGTATTGATCAACATTGATAGTTCAACACAATGTGACCCAACTAGGTCCTAAGCAAGTGCAAAATGATAATATCAGTCATTTTTAAAATAATCATATTCATCCAGAATCACCCCAAACCCCTATACATAGTCTCTGTCAGTCTACAACATGGATTAGATTATATGTCTCTGCCATAAACCTCCACAAACTATTAAAACACTGTTCAACTTGGTAACATATTTTTCATTCTAATAGTAAATGTCTCCCTTAGAGTTATAAATAAGTTACACACGTTTGCACTGAAAAAAAAGGAAAAAACTCAAAATTTCAAACACAAACTCAGCTAAAAGATTGCGACTGTTAAACGGCCAGTAGAGCCAGAACTTGTGGCATTTAATGTAACATTTAAAAGAGAGTATGACATTTGAACACCAAAACCAATCAAATGCTGAATGCAAAAGTCACTTTGCTGAAAACTGCTCATACATCCAAAGCTACTCTGCAGGGTTGAAAAAAAAAATGTGATTATCAACTTCTTGCATGTTTTAGGCAAAGAATCTCACTAGTCAAACACTTAATGGTCTAAGAAAAATGTTTGGTAATCGTGGTAAGTGCATGCATTTACTTTGACAGCACTCTTGTCCTCATTAATTTTCCTTTTCTTTTACTCTTCTGCTGATGGATATTTTGTTCAGTATTTGGAGACATTTACACAAAGTACCTGGTCCCATCCCCCCACACAAACAAGCATTAGGTAGCCTACTGTATCTCTGCAACAAGCAGAAAAAAGTCAGCCATGGGGCCCTGAGCCACTGCCTGGTCTATGCCATGGGCTGGCTCTGCTTTGTAGACTGTCAACATCCTAGACTGGAAATCTGGTTGGTGTGAACCTGCAAGTCACACATATTAAATATGAGCTGCCCACAGCTTCCATATTTATCTGCTACTGCCCACTAAGCAGGCCCAGTGAAGCAGTTGTCAGCTCAGTGCCAAAGACACACTCAAGCTGTACACAAAGTAGAAAAGGAATTTCAGCTCCATTCATTCAGGTCATAAACCTTTACTCAAAGTAAAGCATTATTACTTCATCTACTGCACTAAAAAGTTAAATCCTCAATTTAAATCTGTAGATATGTGTGTTATAGTCTACAGTATATGTGGGGGTGTGCAATTGGTTCGTGTGCATCTGGATTCTGGTTCATAATAAAGCCTTTTCTGGTCATGACCTTACTGGCAAAAACAAGCCCACTAAACTCTAGAGGAGCCTGGCTTCTCCGACATTTTCCTCTGTATAGAAAATGACATTACAAAAGGCTACATTGATAAAGTCCACGGTGATGCCTCCCCAGGAGTGTACGATGGGGTAGGAAGACATACACTGCACATTTAAAGACACCTTAGGTGTGAGTGAAACACGCGGCAACTTGTACCAAACAAGTTCAAGTGTGGACAAATTTTAAGAGCTGTTGTCATTGTAATCACAGCCTTTAAGGACTAATCCATCCTCAGCTTGTCGGCTGCAAAATGGTGAGTGATTTGACAACAGACTCTGTGGCAGGCTGAGTAAGGCTGGTTAGAGTCAGAGCAGTCAGAGCAGTACCTGCTGCTGGAAGGAGCAGCTACATGTATGAGCTTTATTCTGATAGCTTTGCAAGGTTTGACCATTATTTCAGCCATTGCTTGGCTCTGGTCTTACTTTTGTGGCTTTTTCTGCCATTTCTTTGTGTTGTAATGGTATTGTACTTTATGTTGAGATGCATGATGACATCACAACGACTAAGTTAGTATTTGATTAGATGATCTTCATAAACTGAAACACTAAATTTACTTGTCTGTATTCAAGTACTTTCTTGCTTAATATTTCAACAATAGAAAGTCAGTCACACTTTAATTGAACTCCTCTAAAAAAAGTCAGTTTTGCCTTTATGTACTGCACACAAATAATACACTTTGTGCATTTTTATTGGTGTAGCCTTATGACTATAAACATGTTGTGCTTTTATGTGAGTATTTATTGCTTTTAATCTAAAATAGTGTACTTTGCTGAACTACAGTAACACTTTACTGCAGTATACTGGATACACCATTGCAGGACATAGTCATGACTGCTGCATTTGTGCAGTAACTGGGTCAACACTAAATGATGTTCTACTGAATTAAAAAAAAGGACAACCTTCTTTTCTTCTTCTTCATATTACTAAAATTGTTTAAGCTCAACTTTTGACACAGTTGATTTTGTTGGACTGCCTTAAGGAATGGGTTGGCCTAAGTGATACGTCCTTAGAGTGGTTTAAAACATATCAGAACTTATTCTGTAATGAATGATGATGCCTCTTCTTCAGTGGCCCCTCTGACCTGTGGCATACCCCAAGGTTCTATACTTGGCCTTTTTGTTTTGTATGTACGTATGTGCTTCCTTTAGTTCATATAATCTGCAACAACAATATTCATTCATTCATCACTCCTACTGTATGTAGACATCACACAGATCTATGTCCTAATAAAAAGGATGTCCAAAGTATTTGTCCAACAAAATGGATATACATGTATTTGTATTTGGCCACTGAAAATCAACGTCAACTCTTTCGGCTCAATTTTTACAAATGTGAAACCTGAAGCCAAGTGTCTCTAAGCAGAATAATTGAAAATGAACTCTCTTTCAATCATGGGATAGTTAATTTTTTAATCACGTCTTCACTACTGTAATGCAGTATATTCAGGATTCCTCCGAAAACAATCCCACGCCTAAAGTTAATACAAAATGCAGCTGCAGATTTTTAACAAAAACAAAAGCCAAGAGCAGATTAACCTTGGTTTAGGCTCAGTTTTACCATTGATTTTAGAATTATACTCATCACTTTCAAAGCAACGCAAATGCTCTCTGTACCTTAGTGACTGATTTTACATAATGCAATCCTTTTCATTATGCTTAAGGTTTTATATGAGTCTTCCTGTTTTAAACACATTTAAAAACATCTGTTTTAAAGTGTTCCATAAATGTATTAGTATTATTATTACCATTATTTTTTATTATTACAACAGTAGATCCTTTTTAATGGCAAACAGCTATTACTTGTCAAAGAAAACCAATGGCTCCACTTAATTCTAGACTGCAAAGACTGCACAGCAGAGCCTGTGAAAATGGGGTTGCTTTGAATTATGCATTATATAAACAGCAAGAACATTTCTTTATAATCACTACCCATTTAAAAATACTCAGGAGATGCAGCGATATTATTTTTAAATGTGCCTTGTGCTTGGAAATGGACAAGACAACAGCAGGCTGTGTGTGTTTTCAGTTGTATTCATCCAAATGTTATTTATTCCTTTCTGAATCTTGGCATTTGGATGCAAACTGTGTTTTAGTTTAATTTGTGATGCACCTGTAATTTGAAAGCCTCCTGTCTACTTTTTGGATGGAAATCTAAAATAAAAGGAAAAAGAAACCCAGTACTTCTTTCCACCCTCACACAAAATGCTATGAAAATGGTGCAGCTGGTCTAAACTAGTCTCAAAAGTAGCAAAAGGCCCAAAAAGAGGAATACTGTAGAATATGTATGTATGGTTTGAATAAATATCCATATTTCAACACAAACACAGATCTCGCCATACATTGATACTGGCCTTCAAGTCTTTGTGATGCTTAGGTCTGAAAGCCACTTTCCTTATATCCAATTAACTCTGGCCACAGCCAAAAAGCTGAGTACTCGCAGTGTGAATGTGCTGTGACTGGTGGTTTTAACCCACTGCAGGCCCGTGGCTGAGACCTGTCAGCTATCCACCTTCATTCAATATATCACTGTCTTCCCTTCCCAGCCAGGTGTGAGCCAATCAATATCTCATTAGACTGTCACCAAATGGCCTTTAACAATTACATGAGTCTCATTTTAGCTGATACACTTATACACCCAAAATGCTTTATTATCTCAGCAATGTACGCATTTCTCAAGAAGCAAAAATGAATAATTATGATTCGTAAAACCATTTTTAATACAATTTTTTTATATGTGCTATGGTTCAGAGAGCAGTTGAAATATATTTAATTATAAATAATAAGGATCTGTACATACTTCATCAATATTTAATTTAAGATATAACTACTGTATGGATACAGAGCACTTATACAGGTGAATTTAATTACAGTTCGTGGCAAAAGTTTGCATCCCCTTATTTTGAAAAGAGTAAAACAAAGATACTATTTGATGCACCTTTACTGCAGCTAAATATTCCTTCATCAGAAATTAAAGTTGTGAGGTTGGTAGTGCAATGCCCTGTACTTAGGACTTCCAAAGAAAAACCTTAAAGCAATTACAACTTGCTCAGAATGCAAGGACGCTGACCCAATCAAGTAGGGTAGAACATATTACGCCAATTCTTAAAACTTTCCTCCGGCTTTCAGTTAGTTTTAGAATTGCTTTTAGGATTCTTTTGTTTGTTATAAATCAGTTAATGGCACTGATCCTAAATATATATTTCAGAATTATTAATTCTTTATGAGCCTACCAGAACCTTGAGAATATCTGGGACTGTTCTACTGACTCTCCCACATGTTTGCATGAAGCATGGAGAAGCCGCTTTCAGTTTTCAAGCTGCCTATCATCGGAATTTGTTACCTGTAAATGTCCCAAGTGTGGAGTGTAAAAGGCTTAGGATATAAGTACATGTTAAAGACAGTTGAATAAGATACTGTGACAAATATTTTAAAGATTAAATGAAAAGACATCACCATAATTATTTACCGGTATAGATTAGATTGGCTAAAACTACAACAGGGAAAATGCTAAACTCTGAATTTATGGCAGGCAGTTTATCTGAATTTATTCTCTTTGCCCAAGTCAAATGCCAAATAGTGTATATCAGTACACAGTAAATATTATGACCAAGTCATGAGTCATTATGTGATGATGAATGTGTGAAACACGACACGTGTGAAACATGACAAGTACATTTTTCATGTCTAATTCCGTGTCAGTGCATTGATTTTTCAATTGCCTGCATTTATATGAAATATATCACATATGTCAAAAATTAGTTTTTAATATAATTGCATTGAACAGTCCACTGTATGTTTCACAGTATTAAACTGGGGGCGTCTACTGAACATAAATTTCCAATCTGATGTGATGTGGGCCGATTAGCTAATTATAACCACTATATAAAACTGTGTTTGACCATTAGCTAATGGACCCTAGAAGCAAAGCACAGAATGTGTGTGTGTGTGTGTGTGTGTGTGTGTGTGTGTGTGTATCTCAGATGGTTGTATTCTATTTTCTCACTTCTGTCTAATGTATATACAGCCTACAACATGTAGAGGTTCACTGTGCTTCATCCACTTTTGAATGATTTTGGTTTGAAAGATTTGATTTAAATAAAATCCCTTTTGAATAGTCTCTGTGTAGCATTATGAAAAACAGAGATATTCTAACTGCAACTACACTGTTTAGCAGTACCTGTGATTGTGAACAGGACTGTCTATCACATTCTGGAGCAGCCAGTAAATTTATAGTAGCAAATGTTATCTGTGCCAAATTTAGAGGTGGTGGGCTGTGAGAACATTAGTCTTTTAGTAGCTTGCAAAAAACTGTTTTAGCTGAAATAAATGTGATGTGTCAGAGGTGCCTACTGAAACTACTGCAAAGCGAAACTGTAAAATAAACTAACCAACATGTTTGTTGAACTATAGTCTATATCTTCCTTGGAAGAATGTGTATTCATCCAGTAAATTAAACAACCTTAGGCAGATGATGCTACAGTCTACAGTCCCACCTGTAAGATACACAAAGATGTAGAATGATCTGGAAACATGCCAAACATCTCAAAGTCCCTCCCTGGAATTGTGCTAAATTTAACATACTGCAGAGTAGGACGTAAAAGTTATTTATAAAGCATTGTACTCTGACTTTCAAGGAGTACAAGGAAAAGTAGGACTGCCCCTGGAAAAGCCTGGGCTACAACTAGAAAAGTGTGTAGCACTATTTATTGACACCTATGAGCTGCAAAGAACAGATTGTAGTGATGTGCTGAGTTTTTTGATAGTTTACAGTTTAAGACAGTGGAAAATAAAAATCCTGAAATAAGCTTCACTCTTCCACATAAAGGGCTTATCCCTTTAGCCAAAAGGTCAGTGGCTCTCAATCCTGGTTCTCAGGGACTACTGCTCTTCCTGGTTTCCAACTATCCCACACTTTCTTCCCCAGCGCCAACTGCTGATTTTCAGTCAATCAGAAATTAGAAGATACTGTATTCTCCCTCTTCACCCCGATCTGTTATTTTCCAGCTTTGATTGAGTGAACATACCTGATCCACATAGTCAGCAATGGATAAGTAAGGGATAGTTGGAAAAGAAGCAGAGCAGGGGTCCTTAAGGTAGAAGATGAAGAGCCAATGGCATAGGTAACACAAGTTAACACGATTATCAGAAGCTTTAAATTTATTGGAAAGCAATTGTATTAATCACTTTGCTTGGCTTCACTGTGGGAAATCATCATCAGCTCAGTACAGTCAGATTTTCCCTGCGTCAGGCACTGAGCAACACGATTCAAATCAAAGTTTTAGTGTCTGCTCCCTCTCAGAAGCCACCTTGTCCACCAAAGGATCACATAGTGCTGAGATAACTCTTGGAACTCACATATGTGTCCTTGCTTAATTTTGTAGATGAAATACCTCATGGCGGTAGAAAAGAATGAGTCAACACATTACCTGTGCTGCTGTAAGAGCGACCAGAGTGTGATTAATGTGACAGAAATTTTCCCATAAACTTTATTACGACACAGCCAAATCTGCCGCAACTTCGCTGTTAACAAAAACTTTTTTCTGCAGCTTCTGCAACGGCATCTGCAAACAAGCTCTTTAAAGAAAAACATTTTTTTCCCCATGTGGGATCTTTTAACGAGCTCTCTGCTAATAAACGTTAGAAACTTCTCTCCTCCCACAGACATCTGTGCACATCTGTGTCTGAATGCCATCTCCACAGCTGTGAGAGTTCTCTCCACAGTTAGAAATGTTGACCTTTAGTTCTAAAAGTAGGACAAAAATATATATTTTTAGCAAGTTAGAAGTGCTGTCCTGCTGTTAGATGCTCAGCAAATATGAACACTTACATGTGATAACGTCATTAGATTTTTAAATAGTACATTAATAGTACAATATTTTAATATTATTTTTATATCTTTTTTATACTCTCACATTAGTAGCACATGTTTGCTTATGCTTCATTTTACTTTTAAGTAATGTTAAGTAAAAGAAACGATTAAAGGTTACTGCATACTCAGAAAACAAAAAACATGTGACTTCTACAGATCATTCTTTAACTTGTGTCACTCTTATATTTTGTAAGCTCTGACAGGCTGTCGTGCAGATGTTTTTAACTTTTTGACATCAGCGTAATTAGGTCGGACAGACGGCACCTGTTGGATGTTGCCTGCAGGGACTGTGGCCATCCCTGCTGTAGTTTATCATTATGGTTCAACAGGATACAGATACAACAGCATCCAGCAAAATAAGGAATCAGGGGAGTGTGTGCCTCTCCTCCCAGTGTTCGGATTCATATCGTGGATTGACACTGATGGTTCCATTCTCTGTTAGCTACAAATCGATGGACGTGAACAGCTTTTTTTAGCTGCCATTTGCTTTCTCCATCTCTTTTGCCCACACACTTGCACAGAGGACAGTACAAACTCTTTCCAGACAGTGTGACAGATGTTTCATTTCTCCACTTGATTGCTACACTGTTTCTGCCCTCCCTCTGCCTTCCTTTATTTTTCCAGTCTAAACACCATGTAGTGTCACATGCTGACTTCCTGTCTGTCCTGTTCTCCTGGCTGGGCCTCATTTCTGTTTCTCTAAGTCTCTCTCAGCTCTTTTATGTTTGCCTATAATCCAAATGACGAAGCATCCTAATATACGAAGTGTAAAGTTTCATTGTAAAATAGATTTTTGGATAATTGTGAGGAATCACTCGATTTATAATGCACTAATGGCTGTGCTCAGGTCTGCCTTTGTCGAAAATCACACACAGTGAGAGAAGAAACAGAAAACAGAATTCAGTTCCTCCCTTTTAATCAGTGTCCCTCATTGCTCTGAGCAGTGATAATGGGCATGTCAGGAGCCACACAAAATAGGAAAGGGCTAACAGGAGCTTAATGAAAGACCGAGAAGAATGTGACATAGTCCAGCTTAGGGCTCAAATTAGAGCTGGGTGGCTTCAGGATTCACACTTACTGTTTGAGGAAACTGAATATTTAGTCTATGAGGAAAGAAACAGAGAAGAGGATGGAGCTCAACTAATATCAAGCGCATCTGCACCTGTGCAGTCACTTTCAAGAAAAGGAGATGCAGTAGCCATTAACGACCATCACGTTTTAGAAGACGTGACTAAATGTGACACACATTTGCATGTCAGCAGCGATAAACACACGGACAGTCTTCCCTGCACTCATGCTTAAAGCAGCAGTTTCTAGCACAGCTTGGGGAGTCTCTAATGTTAATTAATGGGAGGCACCAGAGCATGCAATTCCTAATTAACCCCGGAGAACGATGCTGCAAAAGCTCACAAGTGGAAAAATGGGCCTAAAAAGAATGCAATTTACTTTTCAAGCACTTGTTTCCCTGCCACCAAGTCCATATGTTGCAAGCCACTTTGCAGCTCATTGGCAGCTGACAGCAGCAATGTGACTGATTTCCTTTCCCTTTGTGTCAGGGGAATAGAGATTAATGGGTGAAATCATTTAGTTAATTAGAAAGATGAAAGAAAATCAAGGTGAGTTGATGGCTTGATGAGAGCAGATCCACTGAACTGAGCTGCAGAGAGTGTCATCCAGTGAAGACAATAAGTCTGCAAGCACCTGACAGTCCGACTATGGCCGGACTTTGACATGAAATTACTGTATCCTTTACACTTATTGAGAGAGTGTGCATGCTATCTTAATCACGCACATCCATGAAATCCAAACAACAAGTGTCACAGTAGCCACACCCCATCCAACTGTGTCTTGAATAAGAACATTTTCATTGGTGGTCAAATCCCGAATCTTCACACTAAATGTCAAATTCCTGATTTGTAATAAAAGTTGTGGAAGATAAACAATTATTTAGCAGACACTGTCTCCCTGTGAGAGTAATAGATATATGGATTAAGCAAGGTAAGTGATGGCTCTGTCTCTGGTGCAGACATAAAACAGCATCACTTGTTGGGATGCAGCAGACATCATTTCCTTGCAGTGTGACTCTGACACCATCTCTGTGTGTCACTGCTGCTTTTTGATAGCAGTAGATCTACAACCATGTTCACTTGTTGATCCCTGGGAAAAAATGCCTTCTCATATTCATTTTAGTTATAGCAGCACTTAATAAACGAGCAAAAGCTGCTGTTGTCAAAGGGATTTTTGTTAAAAACATTTAAAATCTTACGGAAGTTTATAATAATTATACAAAAAAACATTTCTTGTATTTCTTCTTTATTGTACTGAGCTTGGAGTGTTTAACTTTAGTTTTGACTTTTTTCTATGATACATTGGAGTTTTTGAGGTCTGACAGTGCAGGCGCCACCACAAACAAAGCCAGATCTGAAGTCCGTATTATTCCATTTACTGTCATAAAAGGACATAGAAAAGCAGCAAATCCTCACAATCAAGTCGAATTTAGTTGATTATATTATAAGAAAACAGATATTCTCCACCATTTGAACGAGCATTAGCCAGCTTATGTCAGTAATTAGGCTCTAGCGAGGAAGTGTTTATCCTTATAGAGATGCATCTCTCACCCTCCATTACTGTATTTACGTACACTCCTGTTAATTATTATAAACTCAGCTTAGCTACACACATGGATGGATTACTGAACGGGCCTACTGGGCACAAGCCCAGGGGTCTAAGAGATTAGAGGCCCCTTGGGCAAGAGACTTTTTCGTTTTTTTTGTTTGAAAGACACAAAACAGCCACATAGATAAGAAAAATTAACAAAGGGAGAAAACAATCCAAAAGAGATAAATCAAAAATAACCAAAATAAGAAGCACAATGACCACAAACAATCTGTTCTGCATCTCTTTCACTCTGGCTGTCCTAAACATAATCCACTGTAGAAGAGGTGGACCCATTTCATCCATAATAATCCAGCTACAGGCATTTCACCTGTTAATGTTTGGAGAATCACACTGATAAAGAAGTGAGTACATCCTGAACTATTCTGTGGTTCTGTCAGAGAACAATATGATTATAGGTGTGCAAAAAAGAGTAAGACAGATACACAACTGTACAGAATTTTACACCCATAAGCAAAACAGTTCCAGATTCATTAAGACAGTCATTAGGTGCAGTAATGCATTAGGGTAGTTGTTCCACCTTCTTGCCAATCTCTCCCAGTTTGCATTTTAGTAGAGCTGCCAGTTTCATTTTCACATATGTGTGTATTTCTGGGGGTAATATTATGCATCCAAACAATCTGTCAGTGACAAGTCTGCTTTTTGCGTAATTAAAAAAAAAAAAAAAAAGATTTGATTGCAGTGAATAAAGTGAATGAAGAGGATTGAAAGGCAGTGCAGCTACCTGGCGATCCAGTGAAGTTGACGGGTAATTTGTGTGAGGTAAACAGTATTGACAGGTAGAGGCTCAATAGTGAATTTGCAGAGATAAGTGTAGGACTGAGCATTTATTGAGCTGAGCGATGATTTGTATGAGCTGGAAGGAATGTAGCTCATACAGACGAACACAAAGTCTGAACTTATATCCTAAAACATGATGCTTAATTATGGTTCTCGACATCCTGTTTGGCATATACATTTATTGTTATATTAAAAAAAATACATCTTATGTTTGTTAAACTAGTTAATCAAACATCTCCTTATTGAGGATTTGTATAATTGATATCATACACTCACTGGCCACTTTATTAGGCACACCTGCACAATCTAATGCGATCCAATACAGCGGCCCTGCCATGAATTGTAATTTTACAAATGTTATGAATTCTCAATTTTTACTTGAAATTAAAGTTTTGCCCCCCCCCCTCATTCTTTTTAAATAGGGTGGCCAAAACTGGATGGTCACAGTTAAGCACTGGATGGTCCTTTACAGAGCAGATGGGCAGTGACCAGAGGCAAGTACAAACTTTTTTTTAAAGCAAAAAAGTGAAAGATTCTACAACTCATTCACCTGACTTGAAAGCAAATTAGCTGAATTTCACTTGCTGAGGCAAAACCAAACCCTTCCAAAAACAGGCAGGGACTGACGGCAGGTGCATTAAAGGCCTGGCACAGCAGCACCAGGGAAGAAGCAGCATCTGGTGAAGTCTGTCGGCTCCAGACTTCAGGCAGTCGCTGACTGCAAAGGCCTTGCAATAAGTAATAAAACCGACATTTTCATGTATCGGGATTTTCGATTTTCCAAATATTTTGAGCGACTAAAGCTGGAGGTCTACGTAAATAATAAAAATACACTTTTCAAAAAATACATTGCAAAATACACAATTTATTTAAGATTTCTAAGCAAACCATTAAATCAAACCTGACAGTCTACTCTGTAAGTACTCTTTTAGTACTACGTTAGTAATATTTTATTTGTGTACAAAACCAACATAATGAAAATGATCCCACCATGTAAATATGTATATACTTAATGAGTTCTCTCGTTGTTGGGCTTCGGTTGGGGTAATGTCGCGCAGTTTCACAACAACAACAATGTTACTCCTCTTCAACGACTTGTCTAATGAGTATACTGAAGTGTTTCTGGCTTTGAGAGCTTAAGTGAGCCAACTGGTGTGTTAATTTGTGAACCAATGTGGACACAGTATGACGCCCTGCTCTCTGCAGATTGTCGGTGACAGGCTCAGGCAGTGCCCGGCCTGTTGGAGGAGCCGGCGACATACCGAATCACGTGTGATGGCAGCTGAATGTGACTTTCTCTGTCACATGGATCAGTGTGAAAAGCAAGCACACACTTGCTCTCTCACACACACACACACGCCAGCTGGGCAAGACTATGCATGTCGTTTTTTGCACATGTGCCCGCCATTAACCAGATGCCTCACTATAATTACTGTACAAGATCTCTATCAATAGCAACCTCACATCACATTGAAAAAGGATTTAAGTGTAGTACCGCGTAATTGTCAGACAATACTCAATCTAATTTATGCATTTAATGTTTATTAGAATAATAGTAAACATGCTAATTTGTGTGAAACTATGTAAATTACATTACAGAATAATAATCACAGAATAATAGCTCTGCCGTACTAATAGTTTATATATAATATTAACCAGGGTGCTCATGATGCACAAGCCAACAAACAGATGCCAGTTCACCAGTCTGAACTACACGTAACTGGGGGATTGTCATCAGTGTGTTCCACATGAGATGGGCGCATTTCAAAGAAACAAAGTACTGTGAAAAAGTGCCTCCATTACCAGTGAGACGGAGGTGTACCTGATGAATCACAGTGCTTTTAGCAGCTAATTTGATCTGTAACGATGCACTCAGTTTGATGTCAGACCGCAGCGATGCATCCATCTGTAACTTTGTATCAGCACTCTTTTAATTGAGATATGAATTAAAGTCATCGTTGGACGTTTACAGTAGTTTGCATTGTACTTTTGTCACTTTTACGACAGTGGGTTGATTCATGTGGTGCAAAGAAACAGAAAAATCTATTGAATCTATTTTCTTTCTTTTAGTTTTTAATACTTTTTAGTTTCTGAATACAAACATGAGCAGACTATTTACACACAAAACAAAGAAATATCGACCGTATGTGTTTCAGCAACTAGAAGTTCTCAGACTCCATATTTTCTAGTAACTTTTAACTGTCTGTAAGAGACGTGATATTAAATTGTGGTGTGCAAATGACATTTAAAAGCATGTTGAAGGTTTGTAGGTTGGTAGGTTGATAAGAGTTTTATTATAGTGGAGGGAAAGTCTGTCTGCAGCAGTTTGACAAACATTGATTACTACAGTATGATACTCATAATGAAGAAGAAGATGATGATGAAGGAGAAGAAGGACAGGAAGAAGAAGACACACGTGGATACTTAGCTCTTTGCGCTGCTCACTGCTCAAGGAGTTTGACCCGCCAGACCACGTGTATGATCACCACCCAGGAAACGTTGTTGAAAACACTGAACAACATTTGGTACCACATGGCTGTCAACATCAGACCAAACCAACAGGACTCTGTCTACTCACTGATGTAGCCGTCCCAGATGAGGGACATTTGTGTCATCCATTCAAGACCTTAAGATTCTGAGGGAGAATCACAGCACTAAGCTTTGTTTGGAAAACTCTTCAAAAATCCTTTATGAACTCCTGTAAAAGGCAAATACACAAGTGCACAAGCTTGTTCTCCTCAGAATAACTCACATTCTTTGCAAACAAATCTGCAACAGTTTAGTGGGAAAGAGACATAACTTAAAAAAAAAAAAGCAATCTCAGTCTGGTTGTTTTGTCCATACCAGCCTCAAAAGACAACCTAGATTAACTGAAAAACCCACTGGAGGATGTTGAAACAGATCAGGAACAGACTGCGTGTGAATGCATAGTGCTCTGTTCTTACAGAGACTCAGCAGCAGTTTTAAGGTTTTAATTTGCCTTTTTACAGTAATATCTTGCTGTAAATATGAGTAAAAAACAGCCTAAAACATTTGCAATACAAACAAAAAAAAACACCAGTAACACTGTATATTTACAAATGATATAATAGAGTGTTAAATATAATTAGTTACAATATTTAGAAAATAAACTACAATCCTATTAGATTATTGCACCACATGATTTGCCCATTCAGATTATCTCTAATATAGACTGAGATGAAAGACTTTCAACCCAAAGCCTCAAAAGCCTGTCTTAGTGAAAAAAAATCTAATCTTTTTCCCCCCGAATCCTTGCGATTCTTCTGTCTGTTATCTTCTCCAATTTGTCTGGGGTCTACTTTGCCCCATCCATCCACAAGCCACCCTATAAAACTGACTTTTTTGACTGCCTCGGCGCATAACAACACTGCTTTCTCTGTCTCGCCTGAGGTCAGCTCAGGGAATGAGATGGCGTTGCGAAGATAGTGGAAAAATGTCACCCGGGAGTGAAATATTGATGGACAGAAAGGCCTTGGCTCTTTCCCTTGCCCTCAGGCATCGAGTCAAAGTTGCGCAGTCAATGGGCAACAAGGAGGAAATCCAGAACAAACAGAGTAATGTGCAGGAAGGGAGACGCAGGCTGAGCAATGCAGAAAATTCACAATTTTGTCCTTCTTTTCCCTCTGAGGTATCGTTATCTTCTCCTTCCCTCCAAGCAAATCATAATCAGATTCACTTGCCTTTGACTCGATGCGGGTTATTTTCAGCCGGGGCTTTCCAGGTTTAACATATGATCCCCTTCTGGCAAATAGAGAATCAATACAATGCAAATAAGTAGAGGGAAAATAAATCCCAACATCCGAATTTGCATAACTAGATGCGAAGTAGAAGCTGGGGTTGAAACATGCCAGCCTTGTTTAAAACTGAACTGTCAGCTGGCTGTTTCAGTGAGCCTCAATTACAAAGAAGGAGAGACAGCAGAAAGAGATGTCATCCCTCTGCTGCTGAACCAAAGCAGCGCTGTTGTTTGCTTTCTGCAAAACACACCCACAACTCATCCGGGTGTCACTGATGTCAAGGAAGAGTCAAGGTGTGTAAATGCGTGTGGTGTAAATAGATGTATAGCAGCAGGAAATAAGGGACAGGTAATGGAGGCACTTTATCACGCTGTCAATCAAGCCATTGTAAAGTTCAGCAGTAATAATCACTATGACACATTTGCATTGTTTTTGCCATTCAGTGGAAAATGACAGACATATCTGTGTTAGTAGCAAGTCCACATTATGCTTTTTCTAGATCGTAGAAGCAGAAAACCTTCACAAGGTCAAATATCACTGTAAAAAAATGTATCTAGCAGCTCTACATATATTCTATCAAAGTCAATAGTTGAAGAAATTCAGTGCAAAACTCACCATTGACCCATTTGGCTTCCGGGTCATGCACCTTGAACTCAGGTTTGAATAAATCCTCCACGGTCAGCTTGGTGTCGGTCCCAGCTTGATTGTCAGCTGCAAAGACAAACCAAAAAATTATTACACTGTATTGTATTTAATGTATTGCTGCGGTGGCCCTGAGAGCTCACGGCACTGCAAATGGAGAAACCATATGCAAATAGAAAAAACCACTTCATCAATTTAAAAACACAGATGCAGCATTAAACAAAAGCACTGCAAAAAGCCACAAAAATAATGCAAATGTCTCTGATAACAACTAAAAAGACGTAATACAAAAAATCTAAATGTTCGTCACTTTTGGGCGGCTCCTGAAAACATTGTTATGACAGTTGTCTACAATGGGACAATGACATAACTGGGACACGCTATAGTTTCTAAAGCACATATTTACCACAGCGGACTCTTCCTCGGTGGGTTGAAAAATGAGCTGGTAACACGTAAGCTTTCTGATTTTGGTTGTGTTGTGGCTTTTTTTTTCTTAAAGCTGCACCTCTGCTGTAAAATTGATGAAGTTGCTTGTTTTTTGTCTATTTGCAGTGCTGCACCATCGAATATTCTCTACAATTATTAACTCTCAACCTATCACCACTAGCATTTCTGGGGTACAACTAGATAATATTTGAGAGTTAAAGGGCTGGAAACAAGGACTAAAGCCTGTGTGCAGGTAATACAGGTGTAGGACAAACATTTAGTACATTGTACTGTGAAATATTTACAAAATCATCCAAGATGATAGACACGAGTTTCATGCATGTAACTACTGCAAATGTTACTGCTGATCTTAGCTTATCAAAGATAAACACTCGAAACATTCGAAATGTTGGGGTCACTTTGAAATGTCCTTCACATGTCCAGCTGTGCAATGTAATAAGCCTTTTTAAAAGAAACACTAACATTAGAAAAAAAAAAAATTCCAGTGTAACTAAGGAAAAATGGACCTAATGATGGACCTGTGTCGATATAACATAAAAAAAACAGCCATTTTTAGTTATGATGATCATTTTTAACATTTCTACACAGTATTTTTTTATTAATTTCATGTTATAAATTCTGCCTTCTCCCAAACAGGAATATTTCTAGTTAACCCCGAACATTTGAGTGGCAGTGTATCTTGTTTGCAGGTAAATAACAGGTCATTGCAGTACAAAGAGCCAAAGACATAACATTCCGCAGCCTTTGTGCAGTTTATTAATTTTTTTACCTTTGGAAAGGTTTTATCCATTAATCATTTTTTTAATCAAACAATTTTTGGTCATTATTCATTATTATAACTTTAAGGTTTAGATATTAGGTGGACTTCTGCTCAAATAACAAACACAATAGCAACACGACAGCCATGTTTCTATGAACAAATGGGCAGCTGGGTGTTTACAGCTGTGTGACAGACAGATGTAGAGTGTTATTTTAAACCAGATGCACATAAAGCTACGCAACACACACACACACACACACACAAACATCTTTGTGAATATAAAAAACACACATGGAACAATATTTTTTGGACAATGGCATTTCATATGTTCATTAACATGATCATTACTGGACTAGAAAATCTTCAAGCTGTTCCGACATTGTCCGTGGAAATGTTTCATTTTTAATTATGAAATGTTATGCCTTTAGCAGACAGAAAAAATGTGCCAATTGTGAGCTCCTTCTGAATAGGACAGCTGCTGATTGTGAACGGAATAGGAGGGCCAAGTCATTTTGAATGTCAGCCATATTGGCCTTCCTTGATAACTCCACACAGCATGTTTGTTTATGGAGGCAATAAAAGTCTAACCAACCGAGGAATACACCAGGGAAGAGTGTGGCTGCACGGGCAGCGGATTGTAATGGTTTTACATCTGAGTAACACAGTATGTGTGTTTTCATAATTTAAGGAGCAGGTATACTGTCTACAGTAGTATTAACATAACCTAAGAATAATATGAGCCTACAGAAATAAACTATTGTTTAATATAGACACATATGATCAGTGTCACAGGAACCAAAACCTTTTAAGCGGTGCGAGATCTCGGATGTACTCCCACTGTAGGAGACACACAGAACAGTTTTAAGCTAAACTAATCTTTAGTATTTAGTGTTTTCAATCGATCCTTTTTAAATTTATTACGGCTTATAGAGTATTGCTTGTTTACACATACAAGAGACCGTGTGACATTAGAGTCCATTTAAAATTGAATTTACAAATGTTTTAGCCAAATCACTTACAAATGTAAGATATTTATATTAAACATTATTATTAATCATCTATCATTATAATTCACATTAAAGATTTTTTTTAAAACACGAATTCAAAAACATCCAGCCCTACATTTTATTTATATTGAATGTTATAAATTTTTGAATATTAACACAAACCAGATCCTTCCTCCTTCCCTATTTAACATGGTGATATGATCCATCTCTGTCATCACAACAGATTTTTTACACAGCAGAACCACCACCACAACCACGTACAAACCATAATATTGGTCATAACTAACAGCGGCTTAAGCCATAAACATTGTGGGCTTGTTAGTAGCGTCCATGCCATGTACACTACTTTTTAGCTAAATGAAACTGCAGAGCTGGGTGAAGACCCTCTGCCTCATCGCCAGTATGAGTGACTTTTTCACTTTACACATTTTACTATGTTGCTTTAGAAAGTATTGAAAATAATTTGAGGAATTGAACTCAGTCTTCAGTCTTTGATGGATCAGATAAAGTGCGGCAATAACTGCAATGTGAGCATGTAAAACAAGACTTGGGGGTCCATGGTAAATGGTCTGCACTTATATAGCGCTTTTCTACCTATTGGCACTCAAAAGCACTTTACACTGCTTCTTATTCACCCATTCACTCTCACAATCACACACACATTCATACACCAATGGGGGAGCTGCTATGCAGCTGGCCAACACTCACCAGGAGCAACTAAGTTGGGGTTCAGTGTCTTGCTCAAGGACACTATGACATGTGACCGGAGGAGGTGGGGATTGAACCAACAACTGTGAGATTGGTGGACAACCGCTCTACCTTCCTGCGCCACAGTCATGGTAGAGTACAATACAATCACATCTATGTGTTACCTGGTGTGAGGAGGATGACAGACATGGTGATGAGGGAGCAGACCACCAGGATGACCAGCAGTGCAATGGCAATTCCTTTCCAGTTCCGTTGTGGAGGACTCACCCCACCCAGGTCCTGCAGAGAGCAAGAGAGAAAAAAGGAGGTCAGAGTGGAAAAGAGAAAAAAATAGAAGTCTTTTTTCCTTTTTTGCATCATACAGTGTCTCCCCAGCTGATAGAGGCTTGACTAGATGTAACCGCGTTTACGTTGCTTTGGTTTTTCAGATGTGACAATGCACAAACCTGATCACCCTTCCTAAGACAAGACACCAAATGTAACATGGAACCAATAGTTCTTCCTTCAGAGGTTAAATTGAAGGTGCACAAATAGTTGCTGTTAGTACAATGGGTCAGAGTGAGGCTTTATCTCTTCAAGCATGTGCACGTTGAAAGCCACCAATGAAACTCAGTGTCTCTTTTTCTTTCAGTACTTAAAAGCTGGAACGTCTTAATCATCATCCTTCAAATTACACCTTCTGACCTACGAAAAACACATTCTTCCTGTTTCTGCTGCTGATGGCTGCATTGCGAATCTCAAACAGGGATAATTCCACGGGCAGTTGCATTTGAGGGCTCCCCTAATCAAACTGGCCGCAGTCAAAGGCTTGGTTTGAGCCATCTGAGTGAAGATGTGTGTGATATCATCTAGAGTGAAATAGCTATCCTGGAGAGTCTGAGAAGCCTTTGCCTTCAACGCCGTCCCTGAGTCCTGGTATTAGAGGGTTCTTCCACCACATCTGCTGCTCCTGATAAGGTGAATGAAGTCCCCCACGTATACATTTCTCCTCACTGCAGCTTCCCCTGACTTTAATTACCCACATAACCCTGCAGGTGAAATGCAGTGATTACTGGCCACCAACCCACTATTACAACCTGATTGGCTGGAGGGGAGGGGAAACAAAATTGTTGCCAATTAGCGCTATGGTTCTGGTTTTACTAAGAAACTTTATTCACACCTTTCTCTGCATCCATTTTCTAGGTTCTTGACATAGTTGTAAAGCAGTGCAGCTCACCTTTTTTAATAAGAGTCATGACTAGAAATGACACACATATTGGCTAATGAGGGACTTATGACTGAAGTATCTCCAGCTATTTCACATGTTCCACAAAGTAGCAGGAAAAGCAGCTACAACACACATACATACATACAAATCGTATTGATTTTTCTTATTTTTAATAAAACAAGAAATTGCACAACAATGAGCGTAGTGAATCATATTACATGGATGCACATTTATATTATTCACAGCCTCTGTTGGACTCATGAGACCGATTTATCATCGGGACTTGAGCCCCTGCTTTTTTCATTAATACCACAAAAGGCTGATGTGTCCTTGAAAACTGACGGCAAGTCTGAATTGCACTTGTGCCTCTCTGCATGGGAACCCCAGCCCTCCCTTTCTGCACTTCCCCCATCTCATTTTCTCCCCCAACTATTTAGCCACTTCTGAACCATCATCCTCAATTTAATAACTCAATTATGAGCAATGACAGAACTACTAAGGGAATTTTCAACTACTGACTCTGTCCATTACCATTATTGCAGAAGTATAGAAAGGGCACTGATAAATGGTTAGTCTGCTAAAAGGAACGAGACAGCAACTGGGTTTTACCATGCTCATTAGACCTTCTTCAGAGGAAATACATTCTCAATAAATCTATGCAGACTGGAGCAAAGACTGGGGTCTTAAGCTGCTGTCACACATGCACCGCAACCCTGAACTTCTCTAGGCATTACCTGGAGGAGCCGAACGTGACAACACAAATGTCAGAGTCAGACAGCCCACACAAGACAATGTATCCTGTGAGCCCCCCACTACAAAATCTGGGAAATGTTTGAGTGAGCTTGTGTGTTGATGGAGCAGCAGATTGTGAGTTAAAACACAAAATGGAATGCTGACATTGTTTCTAGCAGGTGAGTGGCACAGCTTTTTTTCTTTCGCGTTGTAAACACCACTGAGCATTTTGTGTGTTGTGTGTTTCTTCCTGCATGCTCTGACCAGGAGCCACCCCTCACTGAAAACAAGCGGAGCATCCCCCCATGTGACACACACACAATCGCCCTCTATGCATTACAACGGTGAAACACTGTGACACTGCCCGGGTTCATATGTAAAAATGGCTTTATATGCTTTTTCGGAGTAATGCAGTGGGTGGGAGCGCTGCCACACCACAGCTACAAGGTTGCGGATTCGCATCCTTCCAACTGACCATGGCCTTTCTGTGTGGAGTTAGCATGTTCTCCCTTTGTTTGGGTGGGTTTCCTCCCAAACAAAGGCTCCAAAGACTCTAAATTGCCTGAAGGTGTAAATGTGAATCGTTGCCTGTCTGTGTATGTCTCTCTGTGTTGGCGCTGATATAGACTCGAGACCTGTCCAGGGTGTACCCCGCCTCTATGACAGCTGGAATAGGTTCCAGCCCTCCCACTAACCTCCACAGGATAAGGGGTTACAGATAATAAATAGATGGATGGGCAGTGGCTGGGCATCTCTGGGTCAGACCAGAAGTGGTTCTCTTCAGGTTGTGATGGTGATGATTATGTCCTGTATGGATTAATATAGTTCACTCCTTACCCACAAGTCTTCAAAGAAAGAATTTGTAACACCAATAATTACCTTTACACTATTCAAATTCAAAATCCAATACAAAATTGATTTATATTTGTGTGCTGTTGTTTTTGTATTCCTCTTATTTTTTTTTTATTGTAAAGACCTTTGTCACATCTGATCTAGAAAGGTGCCATACAAATATATTTACAAATAGCTTTTTCCATAATGGAGCAAAAAAGCTAAATCATCACAAAAGTACGAAAGTCAAATGCAATTGTGTACATTAAAAAGCAAATATTCAAAAATAATTTGAAACTTAATTTAAATGCAAATAATACGAAAATATTTACTGATGCCAACTTAATATAGTTGGAACAGGGGAAATCAATACAAGAAAAGTTGTGTTGTCCTAAAAAGACAAATAATTCAATTTAACAGATAATGAGGTAATAATTGGCTGAGTCTTTCAAAGGTAAGGATGAAGCAAAAAAAAAACAAAAAAGCCGGTTCATCGCCTTGAGAATAACTCTTCTCACCATAAAATCGAAAATAATTTGGGGATTTCATCTGCTATGGTTCATACCTGTTATTAAAGCATTCAGAAAATCTAGATACATTTCTGCACGCATGGGACAATGCTTAAAACCTAAAATGTTTGGGCCTTCAGGCAACACTGTCATAAACAGAGTTTCTATAGTAGAAACCATTGCATCAGCTCAGGAACATCTCTAAAACTCATTGTCTGTTTAAACTAAACCATGCAAAGAAACAACGGCATAGAAACACAGCACGGTCGGCCATATTTGACCACATCCAACACAAACATCTCAAGAGTCACTAATTACGACTTTTGTATTTATCCCCTCGACTAGCTTACTAGTTATTTTGCTCAGAATTACTCAGTTTGTCATGCGTTTTCACATCTTTATTTACTTCACACAAAAGATGCAACTGTCTGCTACAAAGAGACACACAGGGTTATTAAGAACACTTCTGACAGGCTTGGTAGAAAGAAGAAGGAAGCCTGTGTCTGAAAGCAAAAGTCTGTAGGACAAAGGCCTGTTTTTGTGAAAGTACGTCTTTATCTGCCCATCATCCTCTAGTCTGACAACTTTTCTTTACCAGTTCCATGTTTTGCCTTTTATGTACTGTACAGTATGTCTGCAGTGTCATCTTATCACTGTCTGTATAATGTATTATTAGTGATCCCTGGTAATGACTGTACGCCCAACTGAAGCCACTTTATTAGGTACACCTGTTTAACTGCTTGTTAACACAAATATCAAATCAGCCAAACACATGGCGGCAACTCAATGCATTTAGTCGCTCAGACATGTCACAAGACGATAAACGCAGGCTAAAAAGAAACATACTTAAATAGAAAAACAAGTTTTTTATTTAGACTGAGGTGAAGTAAGACTTCCAGCTATTCACTACCTTCATCCCAGTGTTTCCACTGTCAAGTCTACCAGCACCTGCATAGGCCTCATCCTACCAATACGATGGTTAACAGCAGCTTCCTTCTTATTGTAAAAGTTGTTATGGTTGCCAGAAAAGCTGTCAGTATGCTTTTACTGCTAAGGAGATAGTAATATCAGAGTCTAGATTAAACCAACTATAGAGTCCTTCATCTAGGGAATCCATCTTAGAGACACACAATCTATTTTTTTTTACCTCAACAAAGAGAGGCTACAAACAAATAAAAGAAACCCTTATAAAGTGTATAATTACAACAAGGAAACGTTTAGTTTAAATGCAGATGATGTACTTTATTTAGCAAATGCTAACAGCAAAACCACATTGGCCACCTAGTCAAGCCGGTATTGGATGTCCTTTTGATGGTGTTCAAGCTGACACAGTGTCACCATGCAATTGAAATTCAATATTATACAACCTCCATCAGTCTATAATTAATCAACATTTTCTCACTGTCCAAATAAGCGCTGTTGCATGTGATCATTGTCAGTTACCAGGTAGACTTTGTGGAGTCATGTGGCAGAATCAGCTCAAGGCCTGCACTTGAGGTCTATGTAATGTGTCCTAGTTAACTTGAGGTCATGACACCCCAGTCTGATGAAAAGCTCAACCTTCTATCATTTTCTTTTAATTCAGCAATTTCTGTATCTGTATCCATCTATCTGTATACATGTGTATCCACTCAGTCTTTTGTTGTTTTAAAATACCTTAAGAATTCTTTACATAGGAGATTCATTTTGATTTTAAATATTCATTACACGTCATCATTTACATACCTCTTAATGATTAACCTTACTCATTCACATTTATTTTCAATCATTATCTTAAAATCACCTTTCTATACAGCCTCCATCTCCTCTTACTGTTGCTCAACTTCAGCCTTTTTCCTCACTTCTTCCTTTGTTGGTTTCATCCCTCAAATTGGAGACATGCAACAGGTGTAATCTTTTACCAGTTCTGGTTCTTTGGTTGTAGACTGGGCCCGTTTAGGCTTTCTGCTCTTCTGCTCAGGAGGACTTCACACACATCGTCTCCTCCTCTAAGACCTAAAAGCCCTGAAAGGCCTGAATGGTCCATCCCTTTATGACCATAGTCATATAATGAGTATCCATAATGGCGACTTCCAGCAGCACAATCCACAATGTCACAAAGCTAAAATCATCTTAAACTGTTTTATGGAATAGGACAATATGTTCGCTGCATTCCAGTCATCTCCACTGTCACAGGTCTCAGCCCAACAAAGCACTTTTGAGACGCGATGGAACGGGAGATTTGCATCATGGATGTCCAGCTGACAAATTTATGCCACAAAAAATTAATGCAGTTTTGAAACAAATGAGCAAGATGTATCTAATAAAGTGGTCGATAATAGTATTTATCAACTAAAAAACTTAATGAGTTGTTCTACTTCAGATTGAAGAAATACAACAATTGCGGATATTTGCAGCAAACATAGTAAATATGTTTTAATGAGCAGTTCCAACTCAATGAAACCAACTTTTGTGTCAACTCCCAAAACCTTAACTTGAAGCAAGATGTTTTCTTGCTAACAAGCAGTAATGTGCAACTGAGACAATCGTGGAGACGTTTTAAGGTGCGTTTACTTACTTACTTTACCCCCCACCCCGATTGTTTCCAGTCTTTGTGCAACAGCCAGAATCACAATCTGTGAACACACAATTCTGTGATTCTTTGAGAGCAAACAAAAAATCCAAAATCCAATACGTGATATACACACCTCCGTGTGAGACAGCAAAAAAGCACATTATTTAAAGTACTTCTTTATTACTTTTATTACGTCCAGTTATGTAACAATAATAACTTCTAGGGAAAGAAAAATAAATGAAGAGCATTTTTTGCATTTTGGCAGAGTATTATTATACATTAATTGGTCATGTCTGAAGGCCAGATTGGCTAAATGTACTCTTATGAATAATCCACAACGAAGCCACTTTTGAAGCATGTCGGACATCCATCACTTGTCTGTTTTATGGAATCGATACACCTTCATTTCTAAAACTGAAACAATAAATTCAGATAGACGTGTGTGTGTGTGTGTGTGCACTTTTATTTTTCCCCTCTGGTGGAGTGAAATGTAATCTCCACAGGCAGCCGTACAAATCACACAAATCTCCCTCTGTCGGTATGTTTTGAGCTCCGTGCTATTGATCTTCATGAGCACTTTTATGAGCTTTTCTGTTTTACTGTGGGTCTATACAGTAGAGCTACAGTGGGCTGGTGAAATATTATATAATCAATAAATAATTTTATTCTGTTTCCGTGTCATGTCTTGTCAGTTATCTCCTCATTTTCTCTTATGAATCAGTCTGGTGAACAGAGTTCTGCTGCTTGGCAGAGGACAATGACTTGTACACAGTGCCGACATCTAATTTCTGATCTGAAGCACCACAAATACTTGTCATTTTCAGCCTGTCACAGCACCGTAATACAGGCAGCATCGCCTACTCGATTTGCAGGTCCTCCAACATTACACAGTCTCCTCCAAAAGTATTGGTACGGAAAGGCAAACTCATTTGTTTTGCCATGAAAATATCGATAAGAGCACAATTTTGTTGTAAGCTTTTGTAAGCTTACAACAAAACTTTTTGTAGTAATTAATGAATGAAACTGTACTTTTGTTAAGGGAAAAAGAGCTGCCAGGTGGTGGTTGGAGAGGGTGGCGGATGTACAAAGCCAAGGACTTTCAAGCCAAAGGCCTGAGTTTAGTTCCTGAGTCCTGTGTCTGGTTTGATACCCAAGAAAATGCAAACACATTTGCAGTTTAGTGGTATAGGGATGTAATTTTAAGGACACAGGGTTGCAAAAAGAGCAACAACACGACAACAAAAAAGACACACAACCAATCCAACGATGTTTACAACACATTCTCCGGTTCACATGCATGTACTGTATAGCCCCACTTTAACGTTCACTAAGGAACAGTAAGGACCGATGTACAAAAGAACCGGTTCCGTTTAAACTGAGGGGCAAAAGTTGATATTCTCTTCTGACATTTAACATGTGCAAAGAAGATAGCGTTTGCAAGCCTAATCATGCTCTTGTTGCGAGCTCCTTGAAATGAGGTTGTTGATGCTGCTGTTGTTGTTTCCTACACGGTGGCTAATTGACTTTAAAAACACCACACTGAATGAGCAGCTCCTGTGTGGGATGAACCCATGGAGTTCACAAAACTATCGCTTGAATAATTTGACACTTATGAAACCTTAAAAACCTCATAAAACTCAAGCAAGTTCTGGACTGTAATTTTTATGCATTTGACTTATGGATGCCCTTCGACTGTCATGTCCCCCCCACATGAGAAGGCTTTATCTTTCCCTAATATTTTGCTCCCCATCTCTGCTCTGATGTTTATCCCGTCTAAATGGGGAATAGGAGGGTTGTTAAAATTTTAGATGAAATCATTGTTCATTGAATCTCAGCGTCCTGACAGATGCCTGCACATGTACAAATTCTTGCTTTATAATTTAGTTCCATCAGATATTATTTATATATTTCACCCAGAACCCTTTATTTATTCAAATGCCTTTGACTGTAAATCTAGCTGCCTCTCTCTGGAATGAATTCCATCACACTCAATCAATACAATTAATTATTCATCAGGTCAAACAGACCACAGCAAAGAATGGGATGCATTTGCTGTAGGAAAAGCATTAAGGGACATAGCTGACTGTACGGGCTTGATGGTGTTAATCCTTTCATGAATTCTAGGACCTGACTTACACCGCAGCTTGTAGGAAAAAAATATTTGTGTTTTAGTTTATGAGATAAGCCTCAAGATAGGTTTGCTGCACAGTTTACATTTTTATTTAACATTTTCAATAGAAGCTTTAGACTTGAGAAGAACAGATATAAAAAGGAAAAAAAGGTGTTCAAAATCATTGCAGCAGAGGTCAAATCACTCTGACGTTCTGTGACTGAATGCTACACTTCTTATAATGTAACAGCACGATAGGCTTTGTTAGAATTTCAACGATGCTGCCTTGTAAATGTCAGCATCGTTCAAATGCCACGGCCTCTGGATGCAATGCAGGCTTTCTGTAAAAAAAAGTGCTAGAGTTATATCTTAGTTGACCCATGGTGACATACGGTGGTTATTTTGTTATCTCTTCACAAAACTGGTTCAATTTTGAGCCAGTTTCAGATTGCGAGAGTCAAAAGGAGAAAGACCTTGACAGACCTTGATAGGCTCAATACTAAACTGCAATGCAACAAGGATATTAGCAATGTTTTAGGCTTGTAAAAAAAAAACCTGACAAATCTTTTACCTTTTTTTTTTCTTACTCACTTCTTCAATTTACATAGTTCTTGTTGTTCTGTCTCTGACACCGAAGGGATCAGTAGTTCAGAGATTTTGTTGGCAGATATTCATTCATTGAACATTAACAACTTGGGGATGTTTTGCATGCACAGTGCGCTGCACCTGTCACCAGAAGTCAAACTCAGATCTGACAGGTCACAGAATACTACATAACTTACATCAAACAGTTATAATTTGGTTTGTTACTGTGCTGAGAGAAATAAAAACTGTCCTTCGATCCCAACCAAGCAAACTACTTAAAGAGATTCAATGAGGGATTTCAATGGACTTTGATTCAGATTCCATAAAATCTAACTGGACCCCATCCATGGATCTCAAACAAACATTGGGCTGAGTGTTACTCCCCATGGCTGCTAAATCAACCTTTATGTTGAAAATCAGCCTCTTTAACTATTATTTGCACAGTTCGAGTCACACTACGTGCCCACAGTCACTAAACAGAATGCCAGTTGGGGTTATTTCTAAATATTTTCATAATCCATGTCCGTGAGGAACAAAAGGAATAGGAAATAAGATAGATAGAGGCTAATAGAAAGAAGAAAATAAAACAATTGTTGCAAAGTAGTCCCACAACAATCATATGGCGTAGCTGTGTACTAACAGAAACCATTATCTGTAATCACATCATCTGTCTTTAAAATCACAAGAACACACTAAGGCAAAAGTAGTATCGGAGGGCAGTAATGAGAGCAGAGAGAAAGCACAACGGGAGAGAGGGAGAGAGCTGATTCCTGTTTGACTGCCATGACTCGACTGTGAACGTACAGTGTATTTAGAGTACATGTACGCCACATCATATACTGTACAGTCAGTCTGCATTTGGCAGTGTGCTCTGTGATTACTTTAAAGTAGAAATAGAGAAATGGCTCTTTACAGCAGCTGTTTTTTATTTTTTTATATTCATAATTGTGGCCTATTAGTTCAGCTACTTGAATGTTATCAATGCATTCAAAGGTATCAGCCAAAACAACACTTCCAATCACAGACCCAGGGACCCAATGAGTAAGAGGGAGCCATACAAAAGTTAAAAATGACAACAGAAAGATACAAAATGAAAAGAAATGACCACAAAAAAGAAAAAATGGTTATTACAAAAGAATACAACTGACCACAAATTACTTATTATTTCTTTATTTACAAATTAATTATCACGACCCGAAATTACCAACAAGAGACAAAACATGACCAGGGTGTAAAGCCTTTAGTTTATTAGTCAGTGTTACTTTATTTTGAATCAAACCCTGATCTCTACACTAACCCCAACCAACTAGTTGAACAGGATTATTATTGGGACTATGAGAATTTAGATCTGCCACACAATACCAAGCTACTGTACTAAGCCTACTACTTCTACCTTCAGCTGGAGATAATAAATAAGACTGTGATACAGTGAAAGCTAACGACAGCTCCTGATGTGTTTTTGTGTTGTGAAACTGCTCTGCTGAGTGTGGTGAAAACAGTACATGTCAATACTGTTTTTTTTTTTTTTTTTGGCTTATCCCGTGAGTTCAGGATCACTACAGGGGATCCTTGCCCAGTGTCTTGCCCAGAGACACGTTGACATATAACCAGGACCAGGGATTGAACCACTGACCCTGTGAACGACTGCCTTTACCAACTGAGCTACAGCCGCCCCAGTACACGTCAATACTGTAGTAGACCAACATACAGCCACTATGTCAGGATCACCAACTTCACTTCCTGTCGCCACTTCCTGTTCCTGGTCCCGTCACATTTTTCCCCGCTTTACTAATCACTGGCAATTAGTTTCACCTGCTCTCACCACGCTGGTTATATACCTCCTCAGTCTCCTCACCAAGCTGCCAGATCATCTGCTTTTTCAACGCAGCATTCATCTAAATCATCGTTGCTCTCTAGGGTTCGGATCACGTTATGTTTTTGACCTGCCTGCTACTTTGGTTATGGGAGTAACTGCTCCCTATTTACTCTCTGTTGCCAACCTTGTGATTGACCAGGATTATGAGTACTGCTATCTGCCCATGGGGGATCAAGTTTTTTGTAACCTCATTTTACCACATCATGTCTACGTTTTGATCATGCCAAGCTACCTATTTTTTACCAAGGTATGTGATTATCTACTACTGTGCTAATACGGAACTCAGACTAGTATCGATATGCTCAAGTTACCTGTATCAAGGACTTCACCAATGAATATCCAATGAAGGTGTTTTCATGTGTACCATTTGTGGACCAAGACATTATGAAGTATCAAGGACTCCGCCAAGTAAATATCCACTGTAAGAATTCTCATGTTAAGAACCACATTTGTCATGTAAGATTTATGGAATCCAGAACTATGAGACTGTTGCACTGAATCACTAAAGGGTTTTTGGAGTTTGCATATTATATCACAAATTGGGATTTTGGAGTTCTCTAAACTATCAGGGATTGGAGATTCACCACGGCTACGTTCCACACACGCTCACTACCAGGCCTGCCTCTGTGTTACGGATCCAGACCAAGTTACTCAACCACACTGCATCTCAAGATTTGTCCACTTTGCCAGGACCATACTTCACTTTTCCCCATAAGAACCTTGTGTCTCCTCTAGACTGACTCTACTAAGTTTTGTTTTCATGTTCAGACACCATATCCCACAAGTCATCAGCAAGATACTCAACTTCTTGTCCTCTCAGACTAGAGTTCAGCACCATATAGCGGGTCGGAGGACTTACTACATCTCCATCCTGCTTTGCCACTTATTATATTTTATAAAAAAAACCTTATTTAAACTGAGTAGTTGTGTCAAGCACCTTATTGGGTCCAACCCTAAAACCACACACACGAAGGCCATAGAGGAGCACAGACAGGTATAGATTATTTGTTCACTGTTAAAAGTACTGCATATTTGTGTTGGCACCCATTCTCTCCCATTTTTAAAAGGACATTATGCACACAACTGCTTCGAAGTTGAGGTGAAACAAAGATGTTTCAGCTGTTCTAAAATTACTGTGAAAGGGTTTTCTAATGATCAATTAACATTTGAAATCGACAAACTTAATTAGCGAATGCAATTTGCTTTTGGAACACAGTAATGTTTGCAGATAATGGGGTTATGCTGGTATTTCATAAAAAAACAGCCATTTTCAGCTACAACAGTCATGTAGAATATTATCAGCGTTTAAATTGGATTTCCGATCAATGTGATACAGTAACATTTGCATTTCTTGTAAAAACATTTCTGTGACCTGTGTAAAACGATTCTTCTCAATCTGCATTTCGAATAAGGCTCCTGCCGTCTTATCCTTACAGTCTTCCAGTACACGTTTGTGCACACCCATGCTTGCACTTGCAATACAGTTAGAGGAGTCGGGCTATTTATAGAGTGTAAGATTACCCTCGTGTGGACTCTGACCTTGGACAGAGTGTGACAAATGACAAGCAGCATTTCAGCCGAAGCTAAGCCGTTTTAACAATGACAGCAGGTTGGAGAGGGTGAAGATGGATAAAATAATGCCCTCTGTACTGGCTTATTTTTGTTTACCCATGAAATACCCTTTCACTGCCTTGTAAATCACTGACACAGCCAAAGCCATTGTGGGGTTTGGAGGCCTAGCATCTGAGATTGATCCACTGGCTAATAAGAAACGGCAAGCTTAGGTACACGTTGTCATCTTATTGTATTTAGCATTATCAGCCTCACCCTGAAGGACACTTCTACTGCCCTTTGGTCCCAGTGAGATAATTCTCAATTAGTTACTGTCCCTGCCATATTGGTTTCAGATACATGAGGTTTGTGACTCATACTGTACTGCAATGCTATTACTGTATATCAATAAGAAGTAGCATTAGATGGTGCCCGACCAGTAACAGTGCTGCCAAAAAAAATGTTAATGCTCATGTTTCATATAGATTATTGAGCTCTCACTGAAGAACTAAAAGAAATAATGAAAGTAAAGGTAATGTCATCTGCAAATGCTTTGTGCACTGGCCACTTTATTAGATACACCCGTACAATCCAATACAACAGCTCTGCCATGAATTGCCATGGGGGCTGTCACTAGATTAACCTTTGCTGATGTAATGCAAACTTCAAGCTTCATAGTTTATTGCCGTTTCCTTTAATGCTGATTTTTATTCAAAACATATTTGCCATTATCAGTAAATCCATCAGCTTTTAGAATAAGATTTGTTCACGTCACCTAAATTTACTACCTGCTGCTACCTTTCCAGTTAAATCTGAAAAATAAAATGTAAATTAAAAATAATGCATGAATGATTTGAAAACCATTTCTGATTGTAAATGCCACAAATGGTGAATCCGACAAAGTTTGTTTTTATATATTTCATTTTGAATTTTATGTTATTTAGGTTGGGATGTGGGTTGCCATCTTGTCATCTATACAGTCTCTCTACAGTGGTTACCTTCCAGTTCCCAGAGAAAGTGTTCAAATCCTGTTAAAAATTAACAGAGAAATAAATAAATGGTGAACAGGAGAGAGAAAGAAAAGGAACACCTCATAGATGAATTAAACAATTTTCCAAGAAATACTGTTTGTTTTATTTTTCAGACTTATAGGACTTGGCAGTGCAAGACTGGATTACCAAGCCTAATGCCAAACCTCCTCTCAAATACCCAGATATTCTTAGTTTTCTTGTTTCTTTTTTTTTTATGTATTTATTTTTTTTTTTTTGGACTGAGAGACTGAAAAACTTTAAACATTTTAAATCCCTTGAAGGACATCAACAGTTTTGTTTTGGCTGGCACTCCTCTTAAACTAGACTCCACTTACCAAAATACTCACCAACATAACGTTAGCCAACTGCAGTGCTCTTATACCGACTACCCAAATATTCTGGTGTTCTACTCACTCAGCCTGAAGCTAAACCAGCTACATTTATACCTGCACTTGAGCAGCTCTTTTTAATTTACATTTTATCGTGTCCCAACTTTTCTGGAAATAGAGAGAATGAAGACTTCAGAAAGCTGCATAATTTGGTTTGAAGGTTACAGTGTGCAATAACCTCTTCTGTCCTTACTCTTTAGTCCTAGACATTAAAAGTATGTTTACTTCGTTGTCTTTGCCGTTAAAATTGTGTGGGTGAAAAGTACCCATTGTTACATGTTATCACTTGTAGCCTTGCACACCTTCTTCTGGAAAATGCATGTAACAGCGTCTTGTACATTTAAAAAGTAATGTGAAGAGACATTTCTTCATTTCAAAGAAAAACTCCTGAGCCAAGTTGGCTTAGCCTTCACCTGCATTATGCAAATGCAAAGCAAAGTAATGTGAAATTGTAATGGTAAAGGAGTGAAAAGAAAAAGCACGGGGATTTGAACCAAACCTTCAAACAAACGAATGGCTCAAAAAGTCAAACGAAACTGTCAAAGTGAAGTTGGAGTGTTGAATGAATGCATATCCAGCATCGCATAATATTCTCTGCCCATGTATTTCATTCTTATCGATAATGGACGGGTACAGTAACAGTGTGTTCACCATAGGGGGAGTGACAACACCAAGTGCTTATCTGTTCTCATGCAACCTAAAGTAAAGTACCTTTACTCAAGAAGTGTACATGATTGCAATTTTGAGGTACTTTTACATCTCCATTTAGAAGGAAAACAGCATAGTTTTTTTTTTTACTATGTGGATTTCACAGCGTTAGTTACTAGTTACTTTTTGGGACAATACTGAAACATTTTTCTACTAAATGCTGATTTTTTTTTTTCTCTTTTAAAAAATAAAAAATAAAAGATGCAGTGTTCCCCAAGTTCCACCTTTTACCTGCTGTTTTTGTTCCACACCAACTAGTAACTAATCCCTGATCCCTCCTATTTGTTATAATTTACCATATGTTTTAAACAAAAAATCTTTACAAAGATGTTTGCAAAAAACAAAACAAAACAAAAAAACATTAAACAGAGTGAACATAATTTGTGGCTTAATTCTTTTAATATTGGCAAAGTCAAAGCTGTTTAAAATGCTGGTTAATTTTACTTTTTGGCTTTACATGTTAAATACATGATCTAAAGTTTGAGCAGGAGTTTAGTACTTTAACTTGTGTTAGGAATGTGAAGTTGTAGAGAACATTTGGAGGCAAATACCTACACTTATACTTAAGTATATTTTTGTACTTCTGCCACTTCTGGCTTATGACACATCAATCTGAAAAGTGCTTCTTTAATAAACACTTTAGTCACTTTTAAACTGTCATATTTGACATTATTTCTTTCTCTGTCCATCCTGGTGTGTGACTGTGGTGACTGCGATGAACATATCTTTACAAGGTATAACTACTGTGTAACCACAGTTAAGAAGAGGGTTAGAGGCCTTTTGAGAAAATAAATAGCCATCGCGCTTTCATTTTTATTGCCTCAATGCATTGAAAACCAATTTAAATCAGTTGAACATCAGGATTCTGAACAACTTATTGATACATAATTAAATATCACATGATGGGTGCGGGTTAGCACTGCTGCCTCTCTTCACAAAAATTACTATATCTAAAGCCCTTTATTACCTGTTGTTACACAGTAGGTACAACAAAACAGGCCTGTAATTTGAGATGGAGTCTTTAACTCTTAGGTACTTATTTTATTTTATGTTATATATATTTTTATATCCCTTTACTACAAAATACTTACACTGAAGGTATTAATCTGTGGTGATCAGCTGATTGTCCTTTGCAACTCAATGGCTGCCTTTGAGATACCTGACGGCAACATATGTGACACAATCACCTTTATTTGTGCTTTCAAAAAAAGTGACTTGTTGCTATTTTTTGTGAAACAATTTATTTACAGTGATTTGTTGTTGCCGTCTAGTTAAGCCACAGAGTTCAGGTAAATTAGCCATAACTGAGTAGCGACAGTTGTCTCCTTTGTTACTGTAATAAACAGTAGCTGGCTTAAACTTTCACTGGCTACAAATTGTTGATATGTAGTTAATTATGAAACATATGATTAAAAACATAACAGCTCTTGCTATTAAAAAATGAGTCATTTTCAAATCCACAACGTCAAGATAAAAACAAATATTCACACCTAATCAAACAAAGACATCATAAATCAATCTTGTAGCGATTGAAAGCTGCTGCCAAAGTTGAAACATTCCTGCTGACTATACACACGACTGGAGCTGCTGTACAAAGGTATGTAGTTGGGTTTGAGATTCGGTGGCTGTGGATGCCATAGAATATGATTTACATTATTTTCGTACTCATGAAACCATTCACTGACTTTTTGTGCCCTGAGTA
This sequence comes from Channa argus, assembly GCF_033026475.1. Lineage (NCBI taxonomy): Eukaryota > Metazoa > Chordata > Actinopteri > Anabantiformes > Channidae > Channa > Channa argus. The sequence continues at coordinate 25,514,740 of NC_090205.1, forward strand.
AAAGCAATTTCAGTTTGTCCCACCTGTGTACATACTGTAGCTTAAAACAATAGTCGACACATTAAAGCATCTAATATGCATATTTTGTGTGCCCAGCTGTGAGATGAGCATGTGACAGAAATTATGCAGATGTGTCTCTCAGGTGGGGTTGCTGCACAAGAATGAACCTACATAATGAGACACAAATAATTTGATAACATCTGTTTTAAATGCCTTCAACAGCATTGCTCTCTTGAAGTGGGAGGAAATAATAGATGAAATGAAAGCTATACTACAAAACACAAACTGTAAGCAGACTGTGAATCTTTTGAAGCATTTTCAGTATTAAATATCCTGCATTGTATTATAGGCCTGCTCATTGTAATGCAAACCTCGTTGAAGTCACTGATGCAAAAAAAAAAAGGGAGTAATGCCTGATTTAGACAAACAAAAGCCAGGAAAGGATTTAATGAGATGTATTCATTGGCATTAGGCCATTACCAGGGATAAGGCTAAGCTCAAACCACCTACATGTATGTGAAGGACACAGGACAATGAAGCTAATTCCATTAATCAGTGTCTACTTTTCATCATTCTCCACATGTTTAAATGTCAATTTCTATTACTTACATGGTGGGCGCCCAAGCCTTTGTCTGGCCGTCGCAATCAGATCTCTTTATGCAATTAGGTAGAGTTGACTACACTCTCAGACAAATTGGCTATGGATAAGATTCTCACCATTTCCTCCCAATTCAAGAAAAACAATGTCATTTATCAAAAGAAATAAAAACTGAAAGGAAAAAGCTGGTATGGGCAACAACAGAATGTCATTGACATGGAGTTGAATGTGTCTGGGTGAAGACAGGAAATTGTCCCTGTGTGTGTGTGGTGGAAAAGTGGCACTGTGTGTGTGTGTTTCTACCTATAGGGTCACATTGCAGGATTCAGCGGGCACTGAGCTATAAAATTGCTAGTTGAGAGGGAATTAGTGGGGATAGAGAGGTGGGAGAGGGAAGGACAGTGCAGCTGGGTGTCGGATAAAGTCACTGATTTGATCGTCTCACCCATCAGTGATGTTTACAGTGGGTCTCCCCTTGGTGATTATGTTGACAGTAGAATACAGAAAGGGCATCTGCCTATCCTATAACACACACACACTCACACACGGACAACAACTACAATACTTTGTGTTGCTGTGGATGCACAGAATAACACAACAATTACTCTGTTATAATCTTATTTGGGTTCGACTCTGATCCTCACTGCGCGTCTACGTACAAAGTGTAGCGTGAGCAGCTTCAGTCTTGCATATGTGTCTATCGGGAGGTTTTCCAGTCCAGTAGAAATGTGGCCATGAGCAAATGCAGGAACGCAGACTTGCAGTCTAAATATAGGCTTCAGGTCATGTTTACACTCAAGCCGACACACACACACACACAAACAGTGTAGACAGCACAACTGATTAACATAGAAGTGTATTTGAAATGTGAAAATGCGGCTCACTGGCTTTCTGTGTTAACACTGTTTTATAACCCAGCTTTATTAATAGCTGGGCATTGAATCCAGACTTATGTTTCCGCATGCTGCATGTAAAATAATGTGTGAAGCTTAGCTTTGGACAATAGTCCCATGTGTGTTTCTGTTGTGCTTGCATAACAAATGTACAGGTCCCCTAGGGGGCAATGCTACACTTAGCATTTTCATTGTTTTCCTTCCAATGTTATTCCATTAACCAATCAGTTTGCTTGACCTGCAACTCCATTCAATGCATTAATAAGATTTGGGAGGTGTGCATGTTAAAGCTTCTTTGACCCTTGGCCAGGTCCGTGTAGGTACATTAAGTACCTATGAAGAATCAACATTTTTTGGGGACTAGGTGCAAATTTATACATTTGGTGCTTCAGTAAGTATTTTATAATGCATGACACTACATTCGCATAAACTAAAATACAGTGTGTTTTCATTGGTACAGGAGGAACATGGTTCTCAGTCTTCAGAGTGATGATGATATGGAGTGATGTTGCACAAATTAATATGTCAGTCTATACATGTATAATATCACATATAATAATTTTTTACGAGATTTGAGTACAGTATACTGTGCAAATGTTTCAGACACTTTGGATGCTTAGAGTCTTATCCATGACATAATGCCATCAGGGGGTATCAGATTGGTCCCAGACTCATTCTGCAGCATAACAAACATCCAGACAGAGTCATACAGAATCTTTCTTTAGAGGCAAGAACAAGGAGTCCTGCAACAGATGGCTTGTTCCCCACAGAGCGCTGATCTCAGCATCATCTGATCAGTCTGGGAGAACGTGAAGAGAGAAGACACTGAGACAGATAAAATCCACATAAGAACCTGACAAGTTCTCCAAGATGTTTGAAAACAACCGACCTGCCATTTTACCTTGAGGAGAAGAGCCGCAGTATTAAAGGGTTTGTGTTTATGTTTGTTACTGCATTTTTTTTTTCCAGTTAGTGTCAGTTCGATCGTATTATTATTACTATTTTTTTTGTACGCATGCATACTTTAATTTTAGAGGTTCAAATATTCATGCATCCTTTCATTTGCCAACCTTGAAAAACGTTGCTTATGTTTTACACCAGTGTGATGAAAAGAATAAGTTAATCACATCTTTGAATTTCCGTGACAAAATATGAAGCTTCTTATTTTTCTACAGTTTGCAGAAATAAGACCGTGTAAATGAATTCTCCGCCTGATTGTGCAGTAACACAGTATAGCATCTACACAGCTATAGCAGTATAGCAACACTAACTGGCACCTTCAGCAGCAGCATCGGTCAAACAACAGCATGAACAAGGTCACCATGGACAGACAAAGGAGAAACCTCACCATCTGAGGAGTTTTCTTTAAATAATTTTACACAACTACTACTACTTCTATGAATTTCCAGAAATCTGTACCGTAATAGCAGACAAATGGAAAGATGCCAATAATCCTAAATTTTACCCAGATTTCATGGCAACTGCACAGTACTGATTCCAATGGCAATGGGCCAACAACCAAGTCTTTCTATTCACTAAAAGATACCTGAGATCTGGGAACATTCCATAAACGGAGAACAATGCGACAGGAAACACACATGTTGCAAAGAATCCACTGTTTGTTCAGATTATCTAAGCAGAGCCTCTTCAAACTGTAAAGCTCACCTGTGAGCACACACGATAAGTGAGGGGAAGGTAAAAGGTGAAAACCCCACGATTATGCCAGGAAGTTAATTGAGTTTTGTTTGGCCAGCTGATATCACCAACTTATCCTCAAGAGGTGCAGACACACAGGTCCTGGACACAGATTATTCTAAAATTCTGACATGATCTTGCAACAGTAGAACTGCAACTACCATCCTGCAGAAACATGTTGCAGAAACTTGAGGCTCAAATCCTTTCAGAGGTGGATTATGGGAGTCAAAGAAAAAGAGGATTTAAGGGAGGAGCAGCGGAGAAGCAGTGTGAAATATTCAAAGAAATGTCTTTGCTTGTTCAGGCTGTGCGTTAACTGTAATTGCAGTCAGAAATAGTCTGTGTGTTCATTTGTAGACAAATTTAAAATGACTTTGACAGTTAGTAGAAGATTGCTGCAATTTACAACAAAGATTTCTTCTTCCCATGAGTCATAACCTGAACAAACAGTCTGAATCTGAGCACACAGACAAGAACCACATATGTTTAGAATCAATGGGAATTTCTTAGAATACAATATTTTCTGCATTACAAATAAAGTTGAGTTTAGATTTAGTTAGTTCATCTTAATTATCTGGCCCTGTCACATAGATAGGAAGGGGCAAGACAAAACTTTGGGGAATATTACATATGTGGTGACAGCTTTGCTTTCTGTGTTTGCCGGCCGGTGCTCAGCTCCTCCACAGCCACACGGTGAACAGCTGCAGCAGATGGCCTGGTGGTTCTGGTGGGTAGAACTTTAGGCTGGGATGTGGAAGTCTCCATGATTCTTGAGCAAGACACTCAGGGTAGCAAAGCCATAACTTCAGCTTCCCGTCAGAACATTTTGCAGCCTTGTTCACTAATTACTGATTGCTATGAACATGCTGAAATGAGAGCTGTACAGCCTTATTTGCCATATTGTATGATAATGACTGAGGTTCTGGTGGACTCTCTGACAGCAGCCCCCAGAGTCGCAAATGGCCCCCTTCCTCTGCTCATTGAATCACATCAGCAGTAGAGTGACAACAGAAACTTCCATATTCTTCATCAAATTCTGGATATTTTTTCTAATAACATAGATTTCACATTTAATTTAAGAGAAGGAAATAATGAATTTTCACTTTATTTCTTATTATATGACATCATTTTGGTCTCCCATACCTTCACTAAGTCTTCAAAAAAACATTCCCTCATTCCACCTTCTGTAAATAACCCAAACCCACCCACAATCCTAGGGAAACATAATAATCATATCATCTTGACAAACTATGCCCATCATTTCTCAGGTCATGTTACAAATATCCAACAAAATCATGCAAAATTATAGTTTTTTACAGTCTGCATAACTTTCATATACTGAAAAATTTGTTCTGATCAGAGTTTTGCATATAGATATGTTGTCCCTACCCTTTCATATGACCAACAGAACCTTAGAAATTGCACAATTTGGTAAAGTTGTTACGCCGGATGCCCTTCCTGATGCGGGCTTAGACCAGCACTGCACAGATGGGGAGGGGAACGGGCTGTTAGGGGCTCAGTGTCCTGCCCAGGGACACTTCGACATATAGCCAGGGCCGGGTATCGAACCACTCACCCTGGACGAATGCCTTTACCAAATTAGCTACAGCCACCCAGTAAAATAGCAGTAATTTAACACTGAATTCAAACTCCCACATTTGTGAACCACCCAATCAGCTAAACCTCATTGTCAGGGTCAAAACTCTACATGACGGTCTTTAGTTCCCCACAGCCACTAGATGTAGCCTACTAGGAAGGTATTCTTGACCAACGGAATCTATTATTTTTTCCAGTCAACTAACATGTCACACTAACTGAGGCTGACTTGGTTTTTAGAGAAATGCAAATGTTTCCATGCAACATGTAAGTGCACAGCAGTACAAGCTGCAGTTGATCCCCCAGTGTGAGATTTTACCTGCCTTTCTATTGTTGAGTCGGAGGCTCTGTTATGACATTCTGTCTTGATTCTGAAGAACGTGGCCATAGTAGGTCAGTGAAGAGCGTTGTCTCACCATTGATCCGCTCATTAGAACATATGAATATATTCTAATGAGCAGATCTTGCGCAGTCTCTGGAAAACTGGTGATGTATTTATTTAATATTAGTTTTTTCAAGTACTGTTGTTTCTTATCGTGGTTAAAGTTTTCCAGGTAGGGCCTCTTTTCTTCATCTTTATCTCTTCCTATTAAAACACTTTAACCATTCCATAACCACTGTAGCAGGCACACGAACAAGCACATACCCCCCGACTCTTAACACAGTGTGATCTGGCTTCTATTCGTCTACTCGCTCAAAATGTTGTGGGACAAAACTGTTGAATCAGACATGAGACCTGTCATTTAATCTGAAATATCTAATAGAGTCCATACTGTAAAGGTCTGCAAATTTCCTCTAAACATACGTGTTCAGGGAAAATACAGCACAGGGGGCAAAGAGATAGATGTGGTGGTCGATCTGTCTACCTGTAGAGTGTTATCAGTATCACTGCCCTTTCAGATGAGCCGTTGATTATCTACCCTGTGGAGTGAAATCGATCCCTGACTGCCCTCAGTGCTTACTATAAGTCCTGAAAGTGCAGAAAACCTTGTTTGCCAGAAACACTCCAGCACTTCATCCTGCTCCACTGATGAACTAGTGGTGAGTAAAGGCCTGGCAGGAGCCGCCTTGTCAATATTAATGAGAGCGATATTCATGGAGTGAACTAAAAATAAGCTGTGTAGGTTCAGCACTCGGGAGAAACTGTATCATGGAGCACATGGAAAATAATGAACACATGAACCAATGAAAGTTTGTGGTTTGAATTTGCTTTACTTCAAACCCTCATGAAGTGTTTGTGTGTGTTTGATGTCACTGTAGACGACTTCATAACCTATGAACCAGCTGAGAATAATCAGTAAAAAGAAAACTCCATCTGCACGAATAAACTTTCTGCGCTTATTTATCTACATCTTCAGACTTCTAACCAAGAGAAGAAGATAGCAAACTACAAGCAGAAAGCTCATGTTTTCCAAATATCTAAATTTATGGTGTCACAATCAGAGCTGATGTTTCTTGCTGAAGAAAGTTGCCTGAGGCGAGGTTAAATTTTTTATACACTTCTGAAGCCCATGACAGATACTATTCATCTGCACAGACCTGTATTTGGGGAAAAAAAAAAACTCAAAGATGGCTCTCAAAAGAAGGTACCAAGACGTTACACCTCAGCTGCTGTAATCCACTCAAGTCTGATGGGGTGAGGAGTGTTTTCCCTACACACATACTGCACATGTACTTACAAGCTGTCCCCTGTTATCACCCACATAAGGTCTGACTGTGCTCTCTTCCTAATTCCTCTTATCTCAGGTTTTACTGCCAGTCTGTCCCCTGTCTGTGCCACAACTGATGACTCAAACTTTGTAATTGCCTTTTAATCCTTTCGAGGATGGAGCGTGTCGGCGTCTGTTAATTTAGAGCACCGCTCGCCTTGGGATACAAATGAAAGCTTATGACACGAAGGTCGCAAGTGTGAATCACCACACAGGGTGAAACAGTTTGGACAGAAATGTCAATGTGCAGGAGCTGCATTTGCCACCTCCTTTAACAGCAGGATTCAATCAGGGGATGGCGGAAAAAAAAAAAAAGCACACAAAGAAATAAATCCAGATTGAAATCCGGTTCACAGCTGATGTGTCCCACATCCACTAAATACATCGAGAGTAAGCATTTGTAATAATTTCTAAAATTCACTTCTCCATGAATGACCTATATCTTCAGAAGGAGCTGAGTGCAGATGTGTGCTGAACATTTATTAGGATTAGCATTGGCAGATATTCTGGCCTTTCCTATAATATTCCAATTTTTCTCATGGGGCTTGTTTCTCTCTCTTGTTTTCCTTCCTTGAATCACTTTAACATGTACTATCAATGAACTACCCGCAAAGAAGAAAGGGAAAAAACACGGCTGGTGAAAAACATTATCACTAAATTACATTCACAGACACTCGCTGCATTTAGGTCAACATGGACATATTTATTAGAGATACTGGGAAAAACCAACATTGTAACCCACATTAAAATATGTTACCATGAATTTGAATTTAGAATTCTAATTTAGAATAAAGACATTCAAATTCAGACTAGTATGAGAATAAAATCAAAATAATGTCAGACAATACAACTTTTATTTTTTAAATAGTCCGATTTTATTGTGTGAGTGTGCTGACCTGAATATCTGATGTTCCAACTTTAATGTCAGAATGTTTTGACTTTATTCTCAGAAAATTTTCTACAGCCCACAATATTTCCTAAGGGAAATATAAACATGTATCACACAAATCCTCCACTATGTTCACCAACTAGTTTGAATTGTTTCTGTCTGCTCTCTGGTGCTGAGCACTTAACTTAAACAGTGGAAGATGACAGTGAAGTCATAAACAAGGAAACTCACTAAAGAGCTCAGTAAAGCTGATGTGCAGCCTCAGATTGAGTTGATAATTCTCTGTACTTTTATAGAGAGATAGATAGATAGAGTATAAAAATATCAATACAATATTTTTTACAAGTTATTTTTGAGTTACAGTAATGATTTTGTATTGAAGTCACAAACCTCCCTAAATCTGTCTGTTACTTCACACTCTCATCTCAAACCCATCTTCACCTTAGCACTTCTTTTTCTCACTTTAGTTTGTCCTCTACACCGTCCTCTTCATCTTGATGCTCTTTCAATCAAAAGTCATTTACACCCTTGTAGCTTCCCATCTTTGTCCTCTGCTCTCCTCTGTACTTCCCCTTTCCTCTCCAATTTCTCCTCTACTTGTTTCTCCCCTCACATTGCCCTTTAGGTTTTCTATCTCTCATCCCTCACAACCACTTCTTTCTCTTCTTTCTCCCATCCCTCCCTTCCATGCTTATCCAAGCCCACTCTGTAGCTGCAGCAGCGGTGTCCTGAGCCTTTGCTCCATTAGGGTGAATTACTGTTTCCCAGGGCCAGAGGATCACAGCATGTGAAGCTGCTCCTCTTACAATAAGACAGAAGACATCCATTTATACCGATGCTTGCCTTTTTTTCCTAAGCACAGACAACAACAGCTCCATTAACAAAGGCAAGGAGAACCCTGTGCCAGGCCAGGTGGTGAGTCTGCACACTTCTATGAGTGCACAGAGCCTGGGCTGGCCGCAAGGTCACTCAGACAGGTCAAGCTTTCAGTCGGCTTGTGTTATGTCTGTAGTTACAGGAGGCAGCAGCACTGCGTGAGACCAGCCAATGTCAAATGACTCTGTTTCTTATAAGTGCTTGCTTTCCTCATTGGACAGTTTTAGTTTCAGTCCATTGAGTCACATCCAGGTTGTAAAACAATACTTTCCTATATTCCGTTTTATATTTTTAGGCTAATTCAATTTCAAAATTCTACTTTTCATTGTCAGAGTTTCTAAAGATTAGTTGTTCTGACTGAAAGTCGTGCTGAAGCAAATGCTAAGAGTGAAATTTCTCCACATAATGGTATTTTTTGTAGTCCGAACGCAACATAAATGGAGGACATTTGCTGTGTGTCTTCAATACGTACAATAAGCCCTGGCTGTTTCTTTAAATACAAAATCAAAACTAATCTAACTATGATGAAGGTTATTGTTGAATTCAGACCGTACCCCTGCATCATCAAGGTCCCTGGGAGGAGGTTAACACGATGTCTTTGTACCAACTGCGGCTGGCAGGAGCAAGTACATCATGTTGAATAATCAGCAGTGGTTTTTGAAAAGGAGTCAGCTTTTTAAACTGACCCTGAATCTTGAAGTGTGTTCAACAAATTAATACATTGCTATAAAACACACCAGAGTTTTACATATCAGACCATTGTAATTAATTTGACATAGATTTGTAGCAGCGCTGCTGCCTCACAGCTAGAAGGCTACGGGTTCGTGTCCCTGGCCAGCTGGGGCCGGAGATTACATGTTCTCCCTGTGCTTGTGTTGGATTCCTCCAACAGTCCAAAGACATGTATGTTAGGTTATCTGTTACTCTAAATTGCCTGTTGGTGTGAATGTGAGTGTGAATGGTTGTCTGTCTTTTTATGGCTCTCTCCGTGTTGGCCCTGCGATAGAATGGAGACCTGTCCAGTGTGGAACTCGACAGCTAAGCTCCAGCCCCCCGCGACCCTTAACAGGATAAGCGATTAAAGATAATGAATGGATTTGTAGTTTTAAACCACTGCTTAAATCTAACAAATGAAAACACGAGTATCAAAGCTTTCCGCTTGTCTCTTCACGGGTCGCCACAGCGGAATGTGCGCCGCGTGTTGATTTGGCATGAGTTTTGGCATGAGCCCTTCTTGCCGCAACCCTCCCAACATATCCAGGCTCGGGACCGGCACCAAGGTCACCCTTGGCGGCTAGGGGGCACATCTGGTGGGGTGGGATTTGAACACGCAGCCTTCTGTAGCCCAAACCAATTCTCTACCACTGAGCCACCAGACCCCTTTTAATAAAAGCATGAGTATATAACATACAATATTCAATGAAGGTGACATCTCCTTATGATAGTTGAATCAAATCCTCTTTTAACTTGAAAATATGACTAATCAAGGTTTGTCAACTGTATCCTATACATCTGACCAACTCATTAAGATCACAAGTCATCACCACTCGACTGAAAAGCATTTACACACAGATTACTTTCCATTTCATCTGTTCTGAATGTCTCTGAATTGTGAAAGAAGCCCAAACACCTGACACCCCCACACAGACATGAGGGCAGCATTTGAAGGCAGAAAGGTTGAATTCAATGCATGTGTGTGATGGTTCCAGTGGCTAATGTACTGTAGCCAGCACTGCCCTCGAGCAGAGATGAGGAGCACACTACAGAGGTCTACAACACATCAAAGCTCACTTGTAACAGTAGTGGAGTTCACTTTTAGATCAGAAGGGTTGTGGAATGGTTTGACTTAAGTTAATCGTCTATAAAATGTACTTAAGGTAAAGGTTTGCCGCTGCCATTTTTGTTGATACAGTTTCAATTTTCCGAAATGTTCCTATTGTAAAGGTGATGAAAAACAGTATCTGAAATGTTTTCTGTAACATGTTATGTCGTATTTTACAAAAATACTCCTTTCTAAAAACAGAGCTTAAGATAAAAAGTTCCATGTCCGTTCATGTTCCACGAATGTCCTGATATTTAATTCAAAAGCAGGGCAGAAATCTAAATTCATATCACATATTTTAAACACAACCATTCAAGACTTTCTGCTTGATCTATAGTTTATTCCTGAACTGAGAGAATAGAACACATCCACACACAAATATTTTATTTCCACTGGGGGATGTAAAGGAGAATTCAGCCAGACTTTTTTCTTCAAACCTCAATACTTAAATATCTTAAAGTGTCAACGTGGGTTAATCATTTTAGCTTTGGATTTTTTTCATTTCTATCTCGAAATGCAGCAGTCACCGGCTCTACTGTATATGCTGAAAATGTCTTTCTTCCAAACCATAGAAATAGCCTCCACCTGTCCTCATGTGGCCAGCTCCAACTGCTACTGTAAAAGAAAAAAAAAACTGAGCAAGCCAAAGCCATTCTATAATTGCACCAAACTAGAAATCTTCAAACGGAATGGTGAGTTATCAGTCGTTATAGTTTGCTAGGTTTCCTGTCAGAGAAAGGCACATGGGAAATCGGCAGCATGTGTCATTAGGTGAAGTGTTATAAAAATAACAAAGTCTTTGTAGGTAGAAAGTTGGATAGATGAATAACACGCACCGGACTTTGATATAAGAAACATTAACTTATGTTTTTTATTAAATTACAATGATTTAGTGTTTGTGTATTGTAATCCAAATCCCAATCTTTCTCTAACCCCAACCTTCTTGGATTGATTTATCAACCAAACCACCTATAATATGGCATAATAGCATGTGGAGGAGGTACCTACTGGGCCACACCTACCACGCAGATACTTAAACAGCTCAGGCCTCGGTTTTATCCTTCAGCTATTATTTAAAAAGTCCTCTTGTAATTCCCTCAGCATGGCCATGCAACTTTGATGGAGGCTAACGCTGTTAAGAGCCTGCCAAGGAGCTATGTATACAGACTGTGGGTGGACAAAGGCTGGGACAGTAATAGCACTGGCTCTGCTAAGGCACTTTACTCAACCCTTTCCACTCAGTGCATGTTGCATGAGTGATGCCATCATGTTGCTGTCAGCTAAAGTTACTGCGTAATCTAACACAATAATCAGACACAGGTGTTAAAAATTGATCATGTCATTTTTAGTCAAACCTCTAAATCATCTTCCCCTATTATTAGGTTTTTATACTTTGTGCAACTGACTATTTCAGAAATAATGGTGCAACAATTTTTAAACTTATATTATCTGTAGCTGTTTTAAAGTCAACACACAAACAGAAAGAGCCTCCCACAGCTCAAGAAAAGTATCAAAACATGTTCCACATCTATGATAGACTTTCAGCACAGTATCATCACTAATTAATCAGTGAATGTTGCTCACACATAAAATCAACAATCTGAGTTAGAAACAGCCTGAGGGCCAGTGAGCTTTAAATATAGACAGGGAGCAGTGAACGCTGTGAGCTATTATATTTCAACCACATCTCACGAGACTTCTAATATTCCAGGCACTGAAACTCAATTATGAGGCAGAGGTTTTGATTTCTTAGAATAATAGGGCTACATGGGTGAATTCAATTAAGAGAACCAAGAATTTATCTGGCACTCACTCGCAGGAAGGCCCACAGTCAAAGATGAAATGTGCATCGTGCATAGAGCTGCTCTAATAGAAAAGCGCACCGGCTGCTAGAGGTTACACGTGCCTGGAGAAACACTGAAAAAATAATTTATGGAAGAGGAATCAATAAGTGCTCGTGGTGGAGGCTCGGACGCTTCTCGCAAACAGAAGAGTATGGTTGTCAAGTTGCACGCGCCAGTCCTGCAAAGAGCCTGATCAATTCCCCTCCATCCTTACAATCATTGCAGTGCGGAACGCCACCTGTAAGGTGCAGAAGAAGGAGCATGCATCCAATCCAGTCAAATGAAGGCGCCTAGATGTGGAAGCTAAATGCACATATTGCGTCTTTAACCTCTCTTACAAAGTGATTTTGCACAACTGTTCTCTTTCAAGGTATCAGGGGCAGCTGACAGGAGGCAGTGGCTGAATTACAATGCGCCCTGCGCAGTCCTCTCCTCTCTCCCCTTCACTGGCTGTGCATGTGCCCACAGCCTTCAGGATTTCTGTCACCCAGTCTTGACAGCTGACAATGAGCTCCGCGCACGGCTGGCGACGGCTTGATTGTTTTCAATACTGGCATGTGCCTCCCCAACTCGAATCACACTCTCTCACTACAACATCATCATCGGTACAGAAAATTGATGCAGACTCAGACTAGAAGCCAATTGTGAAACGGCCAATCAACTGATGCGTTTTGACACATTTCACTTCGTGTTTGTGTGTGAACAGGACTGACGGTCAGCAAGTCCAATAAAGCTATATGAGAGCTGACCTTGCGGAACACGTTGTAATTTGGAGAGTTTGGCGTAATGCATATGCAGAAAGTGCAAGAAACCTGCAGATCAGGTCAAGAAAAAAAGAAAAAAGAAAAAAAAAGAAAAGCCACTTGCTCACCTCATCCTGCGGCGGCTGGTTAGGTCTCTGATTCGGCTGCTCTTTAGTAGCTGTCATTGTAAACTCCTCGTATGATCAAACTTGGTGTATCCGAAATTTAAAAAACAACAACAACTGAGATTTCCTCTGCTTCCGCAGCGGAGCAGAGGAGCGGATGCGGCGGCAGCGGCGACGGGCAAAGCGCCGTCTTGTCAAATGCGGAATCTTAAACAGGAGCGGGTCGAGGGACGGATCCGTCACGACTGAATATCTGCGAGGTCTTGGAAAAGAGCGTCTGACGAGAAGCCAACGCAGCCTGTGCGTTCACATCCCACCTCCCCACCTCCCCCCGCCCCCCACACTTCAGGAAAGGGAGGATAGTTTAGGACGCGCTCGTTATCGAAGCGAGAAAGGCGAAGTGTTCTCACATTTTAGCAACCCTGCATCTTCTCCTGAGCGTCTGTGTGAGGAAGAGCTGGGCTAACTATCCGTCTCCTCCCTGTCTACTCTCAGGGCTGCTGGTATTTTGGAGGGTCAGGGGGAGCTATAACAGAGAGGAAGAGGAGGAAGAAGGGTGTTCAAGTGGTCTTGTGATGGTTTCCCGTAAGGGGTTGGTGGGGGGGGGGGCTTCCTTTGCCGGATCCAAAAGAAGCCGTTTAGGAAGATCGCGGCCTTGCAGACAGTTTTGGGGACAGTTGTCTTTTCTAAAATCCTGCCTCACGTCCATTGTGAGGAGCTGTCCGCGGTGCTGAAAGCCGCGCTGGACATTCGTCCTCGTAGGCGCGTTCACCACGACAAGTCTGCTTTTTATCCTGCTCCTAACAGCAGCCTCGGTCACACACAGCTGCTTTCTAGCTCAAAAGCTGCTTGTTGTGTTATACAGGAGCTGCTATTTGGCCCTTAAGAGAGGAGCTTAAATGGTCAATAAGTAGAGATTCACCGCGGCTCGCTGTGGGTTGCTATATCAGGCCGATATACGCGCAGGGCCAAAAATGCGATTGCGGTGCTCTTTGGAGTACTTAGCAGTGGAATGACACCTGTGAACCCACCGCTATATAAAAGTTAGCAGGCGGGCTAATGAGAGACAGCAGTGTTTTCTGTGGTCAGAGGTTTTATGGAGCTGCAAGCCCACATGCTGCAGCCGCTTTGTGCACATAGACACACACAAACGGAGGCTGGGATATTACGTCTCATATTTTTATTGCCTCTGCCCGACAAGGATCGATATTTTATATCTGTGTTTGACTTTTGCGGTGAATTAACACTCTTACCAGGATGAGCAGTGGATAGACACACACACATACATTCTCCACAAGGAAGTACACCTGTTCTTGGAGAGATTGAAAGCACCATAAAGAAGCTGAGAAATTTGGTTGTGATTTGGAAAATATTTGCTCATTTTGAATTCGATGCCTGCAGAACATTTCAAAAAGGCTCAGGAGAAACAGAAGACTGGGAAGACCAACAATTGTGAGAGATTTTGTAAATAGGGACAGATAGGGCTCCCCACCATCATCCTCATCATCATCATCATTGAAACACCATATGCGGTAATATCGTTTAGAAGGATGTTGCTCCATGTCTCCAGAGGTGGTTTTACAGAGATAAGTGGAATCAATGCCAACGTGCACTGAGGCGGTTCTGGCAATGATATATTTTGTGTTAAGAATGTGCTTCTGCTAAATAAATACATTTCCCTTTGAACTTTGGGGTAAAGGTAAAAAACGAACGAAGCACTCTAGTAAAACAAAAGCACTTCAAATACTCGATTAGGTGCAGTACTTGAAAAAACTCACTTATTTATTTTTCACCGCGGTGCAAAGGTAACAAAACTGTAACTTCAGAATCCCACTAATAACTATCCAACCTAATAAAGACTGTAGTTATTTTACATAAAACTGAACAGTTGTTATTGTGTAAAGTGGTCATGGAGCTGTTTCACCACCAAGCACAATTACATTTAATGTTTTCCAGCTGTGAGCTGCTCTTCCATGTCTCCTGTGCACACAGAATAACATCCATCGACAGCACACTCAAAAATCAAGCATTTTCTATATGCATACTAATTGTTTTGGCACTGCTCCAACACTACACTGCTTAAAACCTGTACAGAATCAGTCTGTAGTATGGATTTGGGAGGCAGCTGTTGTGTGCAATACTAACAAAAAACTAGGGAGAACTATGCTGTGCATCTGCTTCTAATCATACTACTACTGCCCTCACAGAAGCTTTCACTGTGGCAAAGAGTCTCCTCCTGATCCTGTTTAAGAATTCTTCTCAGACCGTCAGCAAATTACTGTTTGAAATTAACTCCAGTTTACTGATTACAGTTCAAACCACAGTCAACATAAAAGACTCAAACACTCACAGGAGAATAAATTACACAAACAAAATGACTGAAATGAAACTGATTGTAAAATAAAATGGTCCTCATCTTTTTTGTTTTGACTGTGATCGTATGAATGTGGAGAGAGAAAATAATCCTGTTCAGAAATGTTAAACCAACCCAATATTTGAGTAAAAGTCAGAGTACTTTCCTAATAGCCCTTGATGCTGTTGCATCCTTCTATTCATAATTCCAATGTAAGAGGAGGCAAACTTAACCCTGAACCTACTATAATGAAGTTGCACATTCGACTGTTACAAATGTGCTTTGATTCTTTTGGTATTTCAATATATGGGGATGCAAACTTTTGCACCCAACCATAGGTTAAATTCACGTACAGAACCACTTAAAAACCCCAATTTGTGACTATTCACTTTAAAGATTTATCAATATTATCTTTAGTTAGTAGCAGTACAAAGCAAACGTTGGGGGCTACACACCAGTGAAACTACACAAAATCTGATAGAGTGATAGTCAGGGACAAAATCAGAAGCTGGTAAAGGAGGAACAGATTTTAACCACTTTATGTACTGACAGGTGATTGATCCATGGATAGATTATTGGACTGACCTGATGGGCACAGGCCCAGGGCCACAAGAGGTCAAAGGTCCTGTAGGGCTCAGCCTATGTATGAGGTGAGGGTTAATATTTCTTGTTATAAATACATAGAGCTTAGTTAAAAGGCACAAAGTGATACAAAATGATTCAAAATAGACTAAATGGCAGAATGAACACATAATAACCAGAAGACCTGAAAAATTCAAAAGAGACATGATGACTTAAATAATACTATGAAATGGCTTAAAAAGCGGTTAGGAAGAGAACACGAAATGACAGCTTCATTTGTGGTCGTTTAGTGTTTGAGTTTATGCATTTGCATTTATTATCTGATTACACTGTTTTGTAGGAATTTGACTCCGAAAAGTGATTGAAACTTTCAGATAAATGTAGCAGAGTAATGAAATTACTCAAAACTGTGGCTGAGTACAGTACTTGAGTAAATGTACTTAGCTAAGTACCACCTCTGATCATCTACATTACTACTGTAGATAAAGCGAGATGAAATAAAATTCATGTGGCATTGTTTAACATGTGGTCGCACACTGTACATATCTCACATCTTGTTTATAAAACCATTTTGCAACTTCTCATGCTCTGTAGAAATGCATCTGTACTCAGATTCTGTGCGTAATATGTCACCAATCTCTGTGGGAGAGACGATATCACATTAGACAGGAGGGGAGTAGAATATAGCAGTGCTGAAAAAGTAGCCTGCTTGTATTATAACAAAGGCCCACATTGATCTGTGTGCTCCATTTTGTAGACAAGGGTAATCAATCCACTTTGAGAAGTAAAGCTGGCCCAAGGCAGCCAAAGGCACCACCCAGTGCTGCTATTGCAGCTGTATTGTTATGAGAAACAGACCCAATAATTTAGTTAGCATAGCTACTTCTGTCTAACAGAAATGCTCGTACTGAGAGGTTTTTCTTCTCGCTCTTGTGGAAAGACTCTTGAAAATGTGTATACAGAGTACAGTAAACATCTTGCACTGCTTTTTGTTACCATATATATATATATATATATATATATATATAATTATTATTTTTTTTTTTTTTCAAATGCTATTTGGATTAACCCTGCAAACTCTATACCCTTACAGGTCATTTGTCCCAAGCCTCTCATATGTTCAACATGACCGCCCCCATGTAGTGAGGAGGGAGTCAGTCGAATTGCACTGTGCAGACATAATTACCATGTGTCATGCGACTGCTTAAAGTTTCAGCACAACCAATAGTTTTACACTGGACTCAGAATCCAGTCTCCTGTGGGAAAGTGCTGTATTTTGTTGACCCATCCATCCACCTGACCTTCATCCTTGCAAACGTTTCGGAGCTGAAATACTAGGTGACATTATTATAGTCGCCACAGCCTCTAGAAAACCATAGCTCCATGGTGTCTGGAAGCTTCAAAGTGTGGGTGATATAAGAACATTCACATCTATTCCAAATCAACACACAATGGATGGAATACAGCAATTTTAGCAAACAACAAATTCACTATATTTCTAATTTCAAAGTACTATGGATCAAGAATGCTACTTAACCCCACGCAGTGAGAAAGGTCATTGTTCTCGTCAGATGTTCAGATCACCTGTTGCTAGAAACAGGCAGATGGAGTCACACACCTCTGTTAGATAGATTTTGCAAATATTGTAAGTCAACTAGGAATGTACTGTATGTGTATTAAAAGACAAGAAGCAGTTTTTTACAGTAAATGATGTTTACTGTATCAATATCTTCATAACAAATATAGGAATGACCCTAATCCTACAGGCAATGTATGAAATTAGCTGTCAACTGTCTGTATTTCAGAGTATGCATGGAAATTAGCTGTGTATGTCACTTTGGAAGTAAAGACAACATTGAATTTTTGTTTACATAAAAGTGGAACTATGGGCCGGATGTTCTACATTCCAAAATTAAATTGACTTGACTTGTCTTAAATGGTAATAGTCGTCTTTTGCTTGTTCTTATCTACAGAAGGACAGCCTCAAAATACTATAAGCATCAGTGTAAAGATTTGCAATGGTGCCATTATTTCCACCACTTATTGTTGTGAGCGGAATTGTTTTGTTTTCACAAAGGTCAACATCACGCAGAATGTCATAGAAGATGTCATACTAAGCAAGAGAACGCAAAATATGTGGAGATTGTACGTTCTGTTGAACCACGGGGGGTAACTGAGTTCAGGCAAAGTTCGACAAAAGCTTTTCATTTGTAGCCAATATCAGTTTTTTTCAGCTGAAATTGATGATTTCATTCACACATTGTTCTAAAAGACTCATCCTAATCCTTTCTCGAGGAACATCATCTTATTTTTTTAGCAAACTCCACTATTGTGGTTACATTGGATTAGGTTGCTGTTGGGCAAGGTCCCCCAGTTCCGATCAAAAACAGTACACCCTGAGCCAACCAAGGGTCCACAGTTTGGTTATTTGTTTTATGTGTGTCTGTGATGCGTCTGTGTACTGATGATGTCAGTAGTGACATCATATGGCTTTGGTAATTTGCTTTTGATGGTTGCCTTTGGAGTTGGTGTTGACCAGTGGTCAAGGAAACAATGCAATGCTAAGGGTTTGTCAAAGAAAGCAAGTCAGTTCAGCTCAGCTACTGAAGATGTGACACATAAGTGGAGCAGAGGAATTGACTACAAGGAGGTGTGGATCGCAACAAGGTAGAAGAAAAGGGTTCTGTGTGTAGCTGTGGAGGCACACGGTTTCTTACCGAGTTCTGCGAGTCCTGTGAGGTCTGTGAGGTCTGTGAGTTCAGACATACTTTGAGAAACTTGCTTGAAACTTGCTTGATAAACTGCCAGTGAACGTGCTTGTGAGATCACTGTGCTTAAAGTTGTATGTGCAATTGATCTGTCATCGGCTAAGTTGAGAAGCAAGTACAATAAATGTTCAATGTTTGTCTAACAACGATCTCCGGAGTGAAGTATTTGCTGAAGCGTCAGGAGCTTCAGATTCGAGTAAGATCACCTCTACACCCTGACTACAAGGAACCACTACTTTTTAATTTTAACATCAATTATTATTTTCTTACTTGAACTGACAACGTCTTTGTCACAAGCTCACTTCTTATTGCCCTCGCTGCAGAATTGCTATTTGTTAATGTGTTAATTGCAGCTTATAAATAGCCCTCCCACCCAGCTATCCATCCACTCATCCATTATTTTAAACTGCTTATCCTCTTTAGAGTTGTGAGGGGGCTGGACTTGATCCCAGTGGTCATAAGGCAAGAGGTGGGGTCTGCTCTGGACAGATCACGAGCATTGTTTGAATGCTATGAATCGCTTTTTTTGCAGGCAGTAAAACTTGACATGCCTGCTGAGTCTGGATCAATTGAGCTGTTGCTGCGTAAGGAGGTGTTTGTTGTGTTTGACACTCATGGAAGTATTTCTGAATGAGCCCAGCTAAGGGTCCCAAGAGATCAAAGGGCCCTTTGGTCAGATTGTCTTTTCATTATTTTCAGTTTGAAAGAGCTTAATTAAAAAAAAATTAAAAATGGAAACAAAGAGTTACACCACAAAAAGATACAAAATTACTCAAGATGACGACAACAAATGGCCTTAAAATATCTGAAAGAGTTGCAAAATAGCACAGACATGCCAAAAAAATAAACACAAAATGCCTAAAAACACTCCTAAAATGAAGGGGTGCCCTCCCTCTGTTTTTATTCCTGATGCACCACATCCATCAGGGCAGGCCTGATATTTGGGGTGTACTGTACTTTGACTTAAAACTGAAAGAATTACATCTAAAAATACATATTTTCACAAAAGATTGATCTAAAAAAAATGCAGCCAGAAAATCAGTTACAAAATACAAAATGGTTCAAATTCCCAAACCAATTTGCAATTGATCCCATCACTAAGAATCAACTGACTGACACAAAGCAAACATTGACTTTTTTGGCCCCTGGCACTCTGGGGGCCTTGAGTAATGACAGTTCTATCTCAGATCCCCAGCCTTAATGTCAATTTCAAAACCGAAAATAGGCCATTTGCTCTTCCAAAAACAGAACATACTGTATATCAAGTCCACTCTCCACCCCCCAGTGACAACACAGAGTCAATCCTGTCAGACATGTTGGAGAACTGGATGACATGCCAGCAAAAGACCTTTATACAGTGTGGGCACTGAGGGCAGACTAAACGTCTCTCTCACCCAAAACAAAGGTGGGCAAATATTGACATCTTTGACCTGTTCTACTTTAGGAATGTAAACTGAGCCCAAATAGCATGGGCTGGTCATCTTTGAAGGCCAACAAAAGTGTTGGCTTTGACAAAGAACTGGAATTGAAAATCAGGGAAAAACAAATCTGTTTCATTCTTTGTGGGTGTGTTGAGTGCATTAGTGGAGTTTTCATTAGCATAAATTCCTCTTAACCTTTGCTTGTGTGCTACACTTTCTGAGAGATACTAATGGAGTTTGCCCATTTGGAAGAGGGACTGACACACACTGGATCCGCGTGCTTGATAAATATATCTGCAAACCTTTGGTGGATTGTTTAAATGTAAAGTTTGTATCTACATTTTTCAGCCACCATATATCTTCAAAGCCCTGGGTTGAATGTGCCTATACTGTATGTTATTATTATATACAGTTATTATTACTGTTATTATATTATTGAATTATAAAATTCACTCATGATGTGACTACAGTGTGTCCCTGTCTTTGTGTAATAATTAACTTAATGCTGTCCCAGACAGAACACAAGGAAAATGTCAACCAAGGTCACACATGCACGGTCTCTGTATCTGTTGCTGGCTAGCTTTCAGCTAACATTTTTACAGTTATTTCTTTGGGGAAATTAAATACAGACGTAGACCGGGTCTCTGAAAGATCAGATACTTGTGCACCACAAGTAGAAAATATAATCTTTGCAGTCCTGAATGTACTTTGTATAAAGCCCTATATTCAGTAAAGGAAACAGAGTTGCAAGAAGGTAGTTGGCATGGATGGTGGCAGTGGCGATCGTAGACTCCAGAGGCCTCAGGGAAAGAAGCCTATCAAGGCTCTTTCTTTTTTTGGCTGGTTTGCCTGTCCTGACAGGCCTGACTAGGCCTACAAAGCACAGGACCGACACACAACTGACTTGAGCTTGACTCCAGACTTTCAATTGTGGTTAGGTTTAGGCAACAAAAGCACTTTGCTTTAGGTTAAAGAAGGATGGTGGTTTTGTTCAAATAAACATATTGTGTATGAAGCCATTTTTTTCTAGACCACAGTCTCTCCCTAACCTTAACAGTGTTATAAGTGCCTAAAAACAATCATAAAAAAGTGCAATATACAGTATGTATTGCCCTGTAATATTTTAATTAACAATACATTTTAAATCTGCTAATAGAAAATGTAATACCAATGTAATACTACCACCCCAAAAATGCGCATGACCACATTTGCTGGTTGAATAGGACACAAGGTTGGGACTGCACAAAATGAAATGAAATTTACAAAAAATCAGCTGGATGAAAGATTAACTTGCTGTCATCTTGGTCTTTTAATTAGTTTTAAGTGACTGAAATTTTTAAAGAAACCAACAAAAAATGCTGCCGGTAGCATCCCCTTTTCTTTTAACAACTGTCTATAAATGTCTAGGAAGTGAGGAGACCAGTTGATGGAGTTTAAAAGACGAATGTTGTCCCATTCTTGTCTGATGCAGGGTTCTAGCTGCTCAACAGTCCTGGGCCTTTATTGCTGGACTTTTTGTTTTATGATGCTCCAAATGTTTTTCTATTGGTGAAGGGTCTGGACTGCAGGCAGTTCAGTTCAGCACCCGGACTCTTCTCCTGTGAAGCCATGCTGTTGTGATGGATGCAGTATGTGGTTTAGCATTGTCTTGCTGAAATATGCAACGCTTTCCCTAAAAGAGATGTTGTCTGGATGGAGCTTTTCAGCTACAATTGGAAAAATATTTTAACATAGGGAAGTCAGAGGGAAGTTTAAAGCATTAATGTACATTTACACCCTAAACTAAAGCTGAAATTTGGTGAAGGCGACCTTTAAATCATACAGTTTTGAAATAAATATTCTAAAGGATAATATAATAATATTAAGAAATATTGTTAGCCACTAAGAATACCCTGCAGTTAAAAAAGCTACTACAAGCACTTTCTTGCAATATTTTGTAATAGAAATACTCTCCCAAACATAAGTAAAAGGCTCTTGTGACTCAGACTCACATAACAGTAACTGAGACAGTAACTTAAAAAGGTTTTTGATCACGGCTCACCCTTCTGATCAATTTGAGAACACCAATAATTAACTAAACTAGCTAAACTGGTACGATGTGTATATCCTTATCTATCTCAATTTCAGACTGATGTGGAAATGGTTGGGCAGGGTACCGCAGAAAGTAGAAAGGTTTGGTGGACTTTAAATAGGTTGATTCTCACAAGTGGCCTAAGTAATTTTCCTCCCTTAAATACAAAATTGCCCCCCTTAATTAATACACTGTTCTGTGTACACTATATACCGACTTTACCAAAACAATATAACAACTCAAATAATAATGTAAACATGCACAAAATAAAAAACTGATTTTTTTCTTGTCATAGTATGAAATATAAAAGCGAGTTCTGTTTTTCATGTGCATTCACAGATGATGATTTACTGCACATTCCCGGCTGGATTCACATCGACTCACGCAGCAGAGTTACAGTGCCTCTGATTGCAGTGGGATTGCTGCAGGATGTGACTGTTATTTTTCTCCACTTCATACCGAGCTTGGTCGACTCCAGATTGTGCTCATTCTCAAGCTTGTTTAAGGTTGACTTTCTTTGAGCGAATACCACTCTTGGTGTTGTGCTTCACACGCCACCATACACGGCCTTATGAGAATAAAGGTGGCGGCATTCAAGCTAAGCAGACGGGATTGGATTGCTGAAAAAGGTCAAAGATAAAGCTTAAAAAGGTGGAAGGTTAGAGTTTTTCTTTGGTGGTTTTCTCTTTAATATATTGTCAAGAAATAGGAGGTGGGATCCTTGTTGGTACTTTTACGACAGTAGGTGAACGTTCTCCTGCAATAATGAAAAGTCACAAACACCTCTATATGGGAGTATGATACAATATAATTGGTAAGGTGAGGTGTGAATTACAAGGTAGAGGCTGTGCAGTTGACAGGGCTGAATGCTTTAAACTACTGGCGGTGTTGTAGAGTGTGTGGGAGTGGATAGGCAGAGAACAGCAGAGAGGAGGAAGGTGGGAGAGAGGTAGGAAGACAGAGTGAGAGGGACAAAGAGCCCTGGGGAGGTGTTTTGCTGAGGTGTCTGCTGTTGATAAAGTATTTATGACCCTGGGGCAATTTAGTGCAGGGATTCAGGAACTCGACGCCATCGGCCGCTGATGAAAGTTTCATGACCAGACTCCACTGTGTGCCACTGTGGCTAAGCCAGAGCAACTCCACATTCAACACAGCACATTATTATAGCAACGGTTAGAACCTCTGACTGGGACAGCTATTACACTTGGATTCCTAATAAACTGCTAAGTCAACTTTTTCTTTCTCCTTAGTTTTCATCGTGTACATACTTCTTGTAAAAGGACCCTGTTTCTACACAGGAGGTGTTCCAGACACATTTTTCATTCCTCTATGTCGCACAGTATCAATTCACGTCTTTTTTTCTTTTTTTTACAATCCATTTGTCTACACAGCCCATATGTTGGCATGTTGGATTTGGATTCTGAGAAAAACTAACACAACAATCAATTTGTTCATACCCAAGTAGCCCCACTGATTTCTACATTTTTACTCTCATTCACTCACTCTCACAACACTGGACACTTACTACCTGTACAGGCCATGACTAAATGTGTCTTTTAGCCATCTGAGAGAATGACACCATCTACTATCAAACAACTAAAGCAGGTGTTCTCAACCCTGCTTCTCAGGGCCTCCTGCCCTGCTTGTTTTTTGCCCTGCAGAGAGACTTATGGACCAAGGTTGAGAACCTCTGAACTAGAGGCAAATTTCACCTTGCTCTACATCTTTGGTTCTGGTGTTAGTTCCCTTTCCTGTTAGAGGTGTATATTACAACTTTTGCTAACTTGAGCAACAGGCTGCAAGTCAAACATCTTCACAACAGGGCAGTTTCATTGTTTGCTGCTAAGTTAGCGCTGATTATTGCTTTTTAAAATGGTCAAACAACAGCTCAGATCTTCATCATGTGGGTTCTTTCTGCAATTTGATGTGGAAACAGGCCCAATACAACACCACTATCTTGTAGCCAAAGATTGAGATGAGGTAAGTATGACGTATCATTCCATAACACTTCAAAATAAACTAAGACTTAGTGTCCCTGAAGTTCCAGTAACTCTTTAAACAGACTGAGATGTATTCACAATCTGAAATGTCTTGTTTAAAATGTTAATATCAATGCAACCACAAGGGGACACAGTGTCTTCTTGTGCAATTCCCAAGTGTGGATAAATGCAGAGGGTTGAGGTGATTGAGGTGGTTTAGAGGAGAAACTGTGAATATATCAGTAGAAGGATGCTGAGGTTGGAGCTGCCAGGCAGGAGGTCTAGAGGAAGACCAAAGAGGAGATTTATGGATGTAGTGAGGGAGGACATGAAGTTAGATGGTGGAGAAGAGGATGCAGAGGACAGGGTTAGATGGAAGCTGTGGAGACCCCTGAAAGGAAACCGCCCAAAGGAAAAGAAGAATTAAAATGTTCATATCATGTCAGTAAACCAAGATCAAGTACTGATGAGCAACTAGCACAAATGGAATCACATTCTGTGGGCAACACTGAAATAGTTGTGTCAGGGCTCCCTTTAACCAATTGAAGTCGACCATTAACAGTGAGCTTTGCAGGGTAGGCAAATCCACAAGTAACAAGGTTTTGAGCAACACACCTAGTCTGTCAACATGCAGCAATTATGTAACTGCCTATTTTGATGATTCGAGCCTATTCATGTGTATAACCGCAATGATTAATTTTGAACACCATACAACCTCCGACAAAAAGGTCATGTGGTGCAGCCTGTAAGAAGCCTGAGAGCAGGATCAAGGCTGAAATAGTTGACAAAGCCTTTGCGCTGCACCTATGGTTGTTGTTTGGCTGACTGCTTTGAGTGCACAGTAAGAGACTAATAAAGGCCACTTACAGGAGAGTATCAACATTTTCATCAACCCTAACCTGCCTGTATGATGGGCCTTAATCAACCAGCTATTGATTTATCTTCCTTCACTTACTCTGTGTGGTACAACCAAATGGAGAGTGGCTCCTGTTACGAAGGCCCGGCATTGATGCAGCAGCATTTTTTCATTCAGTGTTTGCATACAGTAACGGCACCAATTTGAGCTTCCCGGTGGTCAATTTGCTCTGCAATTTAGCTTTTTCAAATGATCTGCCTGGGGTGCATAAACATCAAACACACCAAATGACCAGCAGAAACCCCTTTCATCATGCTCCTGAGAGTAAGCATAGGGGTATTTTAGCAAAATATTTGCCATGATTTCAAGTAAAATACTGCTCAATAGGGGAACAAAACATTTAACATTTTCAATTAAAAAGTAAAATAAAACACATTTTGGGACTCTTTTATTGTATTGTGATAATTAAATGCCAACTTCAGAGATTTTTCCTCAATGTTCTGTAGTTCTGCATGTGTGGTCTGAAAGATTTCTGAAGAAGAACATTGACCAAGATCTCATCTGAACTGAAAAACACCTCCATATGACATCTCCAGATGATGTGGAGATGGAGTACTACTCATATGAAGTACTGAAGAGATAATTGAACGTAGGTGAAGTTGCCCTTTATGAGTCAAATGGCATGTTCCCAAATAGTACAACACATAACAACTTTAATATATTTCATTTTGGAATATATGTGTTTGAATTTTTTGACTGTGTATCAAAGTATTAACTGTAATTACATCATTAGAAAAGATAAATGTAGTGTGGACTGACTCGGGGCCAAATGCCATCAAATTGAGCTGCACCAGACATAAATCTTGGCAAGGAAACATGATGTGCTCCATCCAGCAAACATTAATTCATTAATTCAATTGTATGCAGCAGGGGTTCCGATTACACAGCATCAAGGCGCCCCGCTGTTGACATTGCAACGTCATTCATTTTGCAGTCAGCGTAATTCATTTATTACCGTTGTGTTATCCCACTGTGCTTGTTGATATCGTCGAGGGGTGTGTCAGACGAGCTGAATGAAATCCTAATGAGGGTGTCGCCTGGAGCGAGAGGAAGGCGACACCAGCTAGGATTCTGTGATGCAGTTCAATCAGACACCTGCTGATATGCACTTAGTGTTTGTCAACAGGTGGCAGCCACCAGAAGTTTATAAGTGAAATTTGACTCATACACAACTCCAAGATGGAACATTGTTTGTGTAGAATAATTCAATATAGGGAGATTTCAACTGATGTAAGCCTGAACACAAAGTGTTTAACTTAATAAGTTTGCTTTTAATGTTTTTAACCAGGTATATGTACAGAAGCTCCTGTTTTCAGATGTGGACAATACCACATTTTATGAGGAATACAGCCCCGGCAGGTATCCTCAGCTGAAACACCACATTTCCAGCAACTAGTCAGACTGTCAGAATGTTTGGAAATGCTAAGGCTGGAATTTCTCACAGGGATCAATGAAGTGTAAGACATTTTACACTTCATTATGACAATAGTACTGCTCCGCGTTATACTCTTTGTAAAGAAAAATGTACTCAAGTTGGTGACTAACAGTGAGCTGTTTAAAGCCTCGGGCGGGTTGAAGTAGATGCAATAATGTATTTGTGAGACCAGCTTCAACAAACATCCAGGACAGTACAGAGATGATGTTTCTTAAAAGGATTACAAGAACAAATCGATGGAACGGTACTTTGAAAAATATCCATACAGAAAGAAAACGTAACAATGAATTGCCTTTATTCACAGGTAATGTTTGTCAGTCTGAAACCGTGATAGCTTGTTCACCTGCGCCTTAGACCTCTGTTTTGCAAAACCGATACGAAAACACTAAAGTAATCAGCCACATGTCTGGCTTATTTCTTTTTAAGAGTTTCTTTGGACAGCAATGAGAGGCTATGGCAAAGACATATAGGCTAATCCACATTGCAAACTGACAGACATTACCTTTAAGTATAGTTCCTGTTTGCCAAGTGCAGCAATGGTTTCCTTCTTTTTCCGGTCATTCCAAAGTATTTTATTGGCACAATATTTGCACATTTCCTGATTGTTTTTCCTTTTCTTGTATTCACGATGATTTACTTTTCTCATACAGAGAGCTCACGGTAATTTATCCTTTTTAACGAATGCAGTCCTCACAGCTAAAACGCAATATTAGTCATTTAGAACTTTTTATTGTTTCAAGATCACTCTTCCAGGACACCTCTGCATATGAAGAAGGTCAAATCCAAATCAACGTCTTTTGGCTTTTCCCCTCAGGAGTCACCAAAAGGGAATGTGTTGCACATGTTGATTTGGCTTTTTTTTTTTTAACGCCAGATTCCCCTCCCTCCCATTTTATCTGGGCTTAGGACCGCCAACAAGGTAGCCCTTGGTAGCTGGGCGGGGCCACTTCTGGTGAGGAGGGATTCAAACCCGCAGCCTTTTGCATCATTCTGACCTAAAGTTTAGGTCATCTGACACAAAAGGTGCTATGGCTTTAAACCTCAAATTAAAGCTGAAACATCAACTTCATCCATCTATTATCTCTAACGCCTGTTCCTGTTGAGGGTCACAGGCTGCCAGAGTCTATCCTAGCTGTTTTTGAGAGAGAGGCAGGGTCCACCCTGGACTGGTCCCTAGTCTACCTCAGGACCAACACAGAGAGACAAACACAGACAGACAACCACTCAGGCTCACATTCACACCCATTCACAGTTCAGATTCACCAATGAACTAATAATACTAATAAAACTAATAACTTAATTAATTGCATGTCTTTGGAGTGTAGGATATAAATCAGATTACCTATAGGAACCGAAGCAAGCACAGGGAGAACATGCAAACTCCACACAGAGAGGCTGCAGCAAGCAGTTAGATTCGAACCAGTAACCTCCTATCTGTGAGTTAACAGCACTAACCACTCCAACACCATGTTGCCTTAAACTTGAACCTTCATCTAATATCCATCTTCTGATCTTTAGCCCAAATGTCTTTGCACTGGCCTTGCTGTTCCAATACTTTTTGGAGGAAAATGTATATTAATACATATATCTAAATCCATAGCTCAGTTATAATACCCAACACTCAAACCCTGCAGTTTACAGCTGTTGTCTTTCTTACAGTCATCCCAACACTTCCTTCTAAAACCAAACCCACTCCGGGAGTATAAGCAAACACACACAGATATGCCTCTGCCCAAGACGTAATGAAGACAAATTATGCATGTATGCAGCAAGTAGAGACACAAAGTATATTCAAAATCAATACAGCCTCTGGGTGTTTGCAGAAGGAGGGGGTAACGAGAAGCTGCAGCCCTCCCTCTCTGATCAAAGACACTCTGTCTCAACCGATCATGTAGCAGAGCTGAAGAACTCAGCATTTTCGCTTCTCTAAAGCTTGTTTCTGCATTCTGTTCATTGTAGCTCAGCAGAGGCAGGCAATGTGTTTGGCTACAGAGTAAAGGGCTCTAAAACCCCTCGGGCATCTTTTGACATTGGGTGAAATGTTTCATCCTCACCATAGAAAAAGCTAAGGCAGCATGCACTGTGTAGAGTCATCCTAATCATTGACACGAGTTATGCTGAACATGAGGATGTCTCATTATATCCACTATGGCAGGTGCTAATGTGATCGGGTAAAACCCAGTTCATTTTGATGCCATTTGCCAATATAATGGGACGCTCCGGAATTTTAACACCAACAGTAAATGATTTTACTTAACACTGAGATACAAATGCAGATTTAGGCATGTGGGTAATAGGCAGCTGCCCAGGGTGTCATCTTGCCGGGGGGGTGGCAAAGCACGCCTGCCCAAAAATATTAAAGGGGTAATATCTATTGTCTATTTGCACATCACATCAATGATATATCATGTCACCACATGAGGAGATGCCGTTCAACACATTGTTTCCACACCCAGGGTTACAGCAGCTGAGTGTGTTGTCTAGCTGAACAATGTTACTACAAGGTTGTCAGCTCCACCGGCTCAACAACTATAAAAGGTTACCGTAAGTTTTCTACTAAATAAGCATTTACATTCACAGCCACGTTACTCTGTGTATAAGCACACACAGCTGCAAAGAGACTACAATAGACATCCATCACGGCCTCCCACTGGAAGCCCATCTAGGCTGGGATGGGAGGATGTTTTTGATAAATATATACAGTATAGCTTATAGACATATCGTTGCATATTTCCTTCTGGTTTGTGCAAAATATGTAAGAATAATATTAAAATAGATGTCACGTCACCATGCAGGACAGACTTCTTATTTCGATGTGTTTTTGATGACTTTGGATCAAATAATATGGAAAGGCAAGAAAAGTCAGCTTTTAAAAAGGTTGTTTTACAGTTTAGTGTGTTCATCTATCAGTGTGATGCTGAGTTGGAGAATTTAGTTATATTTATTTTAGCTACATGTAATACTGTAAGATTTTCCTTTTTTTTCTATGCAAAATGTTGTTTGTTTCACTTCTGCTTTGTATTTTCTATAGCAATACATGATCTAATTGGTGCTGAATGGTACTTACTGATTAATTCTTTTTTTGGAGGGGCACTAAAGGGGAAATTACAACTGCCACTGCCTTAGATACAGTAGAGTTCCTCTTCAGATAATAGGAAGATCACAGATCACATCTGACCTATCACATCCTGTACAGTCCAGAGAATCAAAATATATTTAGGTAATTGTAGCCAAACTAAGTTTTAGCCTCATGGGTGACAGAAACATCACTATGAAGAGAATAAGTAGCCTCTGCTATACATTTGCTTTCATCCTGTTTATTACAGTATATCTGGTTCTGTAACTGGATTCACTTCATCCCTTTCAATTTAACATTACTAATAATTCAGTTTGTAAGCCGTTGTTCAAACAATGAACCAAATTGTAAGTGCTTTTGAGGTTTTGTCTTGCACTCTGTCTACACTGAGAGCATTTCAGCCATTTTTTATTCATGCCAAATAAAAAGTTGATAAGTCAGTTTTATCTTCACTACTTGTTTCTGCTGTGAACTAGCGGCCAAGTGTTTGTGGTTTTAACAAAATGCACAAAATTCAACCGCTAGCATTATAAACACAGACTGCTTTTTAGCTTCATTTTCAGGCTGTGTGTGTCACAACTATCTGATGGAGCCAGTACACACCTATTTCCATCAGTCCAGCTGTCTTCACAGCCTGCATATCAGCGACCGTGTCGCTTGCACTACATACATGTGAACGTGACCCAAATTCTCCATCCACCCCACAGTGACCATGCAACGGGCTGTGAGTGCTTCCAAAATGAAAGTTACATAGCCTACTGTGTGCACTGCACTTTAACACCGCACAAAAGTTAACACGCAACATTACAAGCTGCACTTTCTGTTTGGACACTGTTAAAAAAAGTACATACAGTAATTATTTATAGCAAAATGTCCTTCAATATTTATATTTACGCTTCAGTATAAAGAAGCACTCTTCTTGGGCTTGAGGTTGTGTTTTCCATTAAAGATAATTTATATAAAAAAAAAAGTGGGTTCTATTGTATTTATATTTTATACATAATCTAATGGTCTATGCATGTTTTTTGTATCTCCCCCTAGACATCACATTTTGATAGTAATGTGCTTTTTTTTATTATTCAGACAATATATCCTGATGTTATTAGCAAATGTACAGTGAATAGGATCTAAAGGTTTGGTCCCAATACACTTAAGCTCGACAAATAATTACATTAGACAGAGAAAAGGAGACTGTTGTTGACACATTGTCTTAATTCTCCTTATTTTGTGATTGGAGCTCAATATGGACATTAGCTCATTGGGACCATTGGATTTGTCCCCGTGGCAGATTCTTGAGGACAGCATACAACCCTGCAAGGCAAGGTGCATATGACAAAATGAGGCGGCGAAAGGCATCCGCTTGGTACTTGTTTGTAATCTTGTTGAGTAGGTTACTGTACACTGTAAGACCTCCATGGGTAGATGAGTCTTCATTTTACACTTCCCACTCCCTTATTGCCATAAGCTGCTTCATGGGCTCTTTAGATTATTGACAGGGAATTGATTGAGCAGAAAGAGGTGGAGATCTGTGACCTTTTGGGTGGCTGTAGTTCAGTTGGTGAAGTGGTTGTCCATAAAACACAGGGCCAGTAGTTCGACTCCCGGTTCTGGACGGCTACATGTCAACGTTTCATTTGGGCAAAACACTGAAAACCCAAGATGCTCCCGGCGAATCATATGAGGAACTTGCATGGTAGCTGCTGTCACTGGTGTGTGTGTGTGTGTGTGTGAGTGTGTGAAAGTATGAGTGAGATGCAACATTGTAACCTGCTATATAAGTAAATTGTTCACTATTTACCTTTTGATCTCGTAGGAAAATATGTTTCCGTTATGTTTTGACAACCTGACCATTTTGCATTTACACCTGTTTAGGACCCTAATGTGGTACCAGCCTTTAGATGTGGTTGTTCCGTGGGAACTTGTACAATAGAAATCATCTCCTTCTTGTCTGACTGCAGTCTTTATATCGTACCATGGGCACATTTGACCGGCAAAGTGTGAAAGCTCTGTGCCGTGCTTGGGCATGATTTAGCGTACCATCCAATGGCCCATTTGAAGAAGTAGGCCAGGGCACAGTTTGGTGGAGTTTGGTGCAGTGTGGATCTAGTGTGACTGACAACAGAACTCCAATGCTGTGATTATGGGTGTAACGCTTCTTTTTCGAAAGAAAAAAGCACACGGTGGTGACATACTGTAAGCGTGCTTGGACACAGATTGTTGAAGTGCAATGTGAGCACAGGCCAACGAGTAAAAGGAAGAGGGCGGCATTCAGGCAACCATGCCTGGTGTGAAGACACTTTAAATTATATTAATTTTGAAAGCTGAAATACCGCCCAACTTTGTGTGGCACATTTGCACCATCAGCCCGAAGCATAAGACCTTTGGAATGATTCAGTGCTTCACTGAACTGGAGTTGTTATTACAACATGCTATCAAATTACACACCCAAAACATAGACAGGAGCATTGTTTCTGTGCACTGTTGGAACACATGCAGGACACAGTACTTAACTGAGTTAATTAATTAAATTAATTTAGTATCCATATAATTACCAACATTGCATAATGTTTGCTGTGCATTTTTTTTCTGCATCTGTACTTCTGTTGGACTGCAACTGGGATTGTGAACATAAAAGGGCCAAAAAAGGTTTAATGTAATTTCCAAAAAATTTACAAATTTCAATATGAACAGTGAACAGAACAATAATACAGTGACATGCTTACTGATTACATACAATTGAGACTATTTCAGAAATATCCCCCGCAAGAATATGGTGTCTTATTACTGTCATATATAATAGAAATGTGCACGTTCTCCTCAGACATGGAAGGAATTTAAGTAGCAAACTTTTTCCCCTCGGGAGATGCTTTAAAGAATGTGCTAGAGAGAGAAAGTACAGATGAGATCAGTCGGGATCAGTGTTACCAGACACAGCTGACTTCAAGGTATCCCAAGCTAGCTCAAACATTAAGTTGCAACTGCCTTGGGATCATTGATAGCCCAGATAGAAAGTCACCAGTGGCCTTTAAGTGGGCCAGAGTCTGCAGCAGAAGCAGGAGAAGCACACTAGCAGACCCTTCACAGGAAATCAGTCCACTCAATCATGTCAGAATTGAGTATGAGCTTATTTATTCAAGGGCACAGGGTACAGTGTATGCCTCATCTGTTCCCTTCAGTTTCATCTTTTCTTATTCCTTATAGCCTCCCACTATTAAAGCTCACAGATAGGATAGCTTCTAATCCCATTAATGTTTCAGCCCCTTTGATTGATTTACTTGTACTGATGGAGCTTATGAAGACAATAAGAACCACAAAGGAAATGATAAATATGCAGTGGGTTATTTCTCAACCTCATAGAGAAAATATAAACATATGACAGGAAGGACGATGCATTTCTGATAAAATATCTTCCTAAAAAATTCAAAATCAATATTTGCAAAGAGAAATAATAATTTAAAAAAATATTATTCACGTCCCTGAAAGTTACCTGTGGGGCTCCTCAGGGCTCCATGTTTGGCTCATTATTATTTAGTTTGCACATAAATTTGATAATTAAGCAATCATAATTGTTTTAAAGCTACATTACATGAGGATGCTCCAATACTGACAAATAAAGCATTAACTGCTGTATAATTTCCTGCCTGGTTAGAAGTGTGAGCCTTTAGTTTTCTACATTTGTGAGAAATTATTTCTGGAAACTACATCAGAGCAAAATTAATAAAATGTATTTTACTTCATAGATAAAGTGTATATGTTCTCAAATCTTTATTGATCAATCTCTTCCAAATATATTACAGTAAAAATTAAACCACAATTAACATTTGCAAAAAAGAAGAATGTGTCTGAAAACAAAATGATTCCAACTTTATGGGCAACAGTGTTGTACATTAAAGACTTTATACTTCCTACTCTATAATAAATTAGAGCCAACGAAATTTGTTGTACATTTGTCCAGATCAACATGGAGGAATGGGTCTGCAAGAAAGGACATTAAGGTTACAGAGACAGCTTTTGGTGCAGCAAATGCACTCTTTAAAAAAAAACAACTTTAAACCAAATAACAAGTTAGAGTCAAGGTATTGTTACTACAGCAGTTGTTCTACAGCATTTTCTAATGTGGAAAACCTGGCGAAAAATTATTCCTGCATTGTTAGCCCAAGCTCACGAAGATGGCACAGAGAAGTTTGGTAGTGCAGGGTCAAGAAATTCCATACAGCATGAAGGAAAGTAATCACTAGTATGCAAACAGGCTTGTGTGCTTGCTCAGTGCACATGGGCACATGTGAGTTAAGGCCATGGTGAGGTGGTGTCCAGGCCAGTGGCCATGATAATCCCATGTGAGATGAAGAGATGAAGTTTAATAATTATAGATAAGACATTCAGAGTGTTTTATTTGATTGAACCCCAGTGAGTGAGGTTGAAGAGGTGGCTTTAATGTCTTTTTGTAAAAGCTGCATCTTGTCCAATGTCAGTGTTTGAATTGATGGTAGCAGGAACAATGTAATCAAAACTGTGCTAAAGTGCATTCAGGAATTTGTGTCAAAACAAAAGGAAGCAAAATCTGAAACCGGAGCAGATGACAGGATTATGGAAGAACCGAGGAGAATCACTTTCAAGCATTTTAGCGATTTGACAGAATGAGGAGGGGGAAAAAAAGAGAGCGCAGGAAGGAAAGAAAGAGAAAATGATGAAGAGGTGGACAAAAAGACAAAGAGGCTGCTTGGCTACACAGCCAGACTTCTCTGAGCACTGTGTAGGAGGATAACAACATAGCTGACGTGGAGAAAATAACCCATCCTGATGGATAGCCATTCAGCTGACTGCAGGTCAGGGCTGCAGTCTCTCAGCGAGTGTGGATTAGCCACATGTTAGATGCTATCACCTCGAGGTCTATCTGGATGCACAGAGGTGTGTGGAAACGATGCATTGAGGGATTGTCTTACTGATCCATTTGCCTTCAATCAGATTCACAGTTAGCCCAGAGCTTGTTTCCGCTTTCACAATTTCAGTAAATATTACTGAAATTGCAATTGCAATTAGAAACTTAAAAAAGTTTATTATTAAAGCTAAAACATTTAGTGTATTGACCTCAAAATAACATTTCTGAGCCTTTATGTTTTCTTAGTTAAACTCACTAATTTTTATTGCACATTACCTAATTTGTTAAGTAAATTAAACTTTATCGGTCGAGAGCAATGACAGCTTGTATAAAAAAAAAAAAAAAAAAGATTCTGCAGACGCACACATTTAAAATTCTAAGCACTTTCCGATTTTAAAGCTTTACTGCAACAGTTACGCTTGGATCCTGCCCATGAATCAGCCATCGACTTTTGAGCGACTTTTATTTTTTTGCTAGAGAATTACCTCACAATTTGAGCTGGATTGTGTGATTGGCATACTGTAGCAGCTTTCCTAAATTGATGGCTGGACAAATTATTTTCAAATCCCCACTAAACCCTAGATGGTTCCTAATTACAGTAGCACAGAGTGGCTTTTCACACACAGTCTAATGGTTCCCAGCCCACTAAACTGGCAAGTTTGTGCAATCAGAGTGCCTGTTGCCATCAAGTCCAAATTGCCTTTTGAGAGGAAACAACTTCAAATGACACATATCCAGTTTATGAGGATGTGTGAATGTTCATCTTTGATGTTCCTCATCCAAAGTGTGTTTATTGTCATCAAATAGCCATCATGACAATCTCACTGATTGTCAGGCTATTAAGGAAAATAAAAGTGTGTTCCAGTCGTAGTATATCTGGCATCAAAGGCGGCAGCGGTGTGTAATTTACATTCTCTGCTCTTCTTTGGGAATAACATGGCTTGTGCTCCGTACTGTGGTGTTTTGGTTCAGTTTTTGTTTTCTATACATTTTCCAAGATCTTTTATTTACAGTACAACAGGAAAACAGGATTACAGGAAGGAGTTGTAGGTAAAATATAACAGTTGTGTTGTGTAAGTGTTCAGTTGTTATCAGCTCAGAGCATTCGACTGACTAAGAGCAACAAACTTGGGCAAACGAGTGTGTTATAAATGGAGGATTTCATTGATGCATTTTGTGTTAAACCTAATCCAACTGTTGCACAGTACGTATAATTATTAATGGTATTAAAGGTTAAAAACATTATCATGAGTCAAACAGTAGGTGGAGTAAGGACTTTGAAAGCCACACTTTTAATTGGGATCTATAAACTTACAAGGTGTTTAACCTTTAAGATGAGCTATCGTTTCTTAAAACAACTTTGTTATAAAACTGGCTTTTTCGTCCTCCTAAGGGGATTCATCTAATTGATATCAGCCTCTGGCCAATTCAAACCATATACTTGCATTGCGGTTCCATTTGCTGTAAAGGTTGCAACCAACCTGTTGTTCTTTGCTGTTGTTTTTTTTTTGTATTTGCAGTGGCTGTGGCAGTCACATACAGTACTGCCACTTTGGCGAATCTCACTATATTTAGGAACTTTTCAGACTCTTTTAATAATTGATTTTTTTAAAAAGTGACTAGCCACAAATGTAAGAACCTTTTGGCTTTAAAGTACTTGTGAGGAAAGTTGCTAAAGTTTGTCAGTGGATGTTCTCTTCTGTAGCTGTCTATGTTCAGTGTGTCCTTGGGACCCCACCCATGTGTTTAGTTGACCAATCGGCAGCCAGGAATAAACCTGAACGAACTGGGAATTGAACGGCTAATTACTGTTCGGCTTTGTTTCTTCCAGGAAACGATTTCTCCTCTGTTTTTGTTAAACTTAAGTTAAAGTTAAATTTCACTTGACTGCTTTAGTAGTTATTTTCCCATGTTTGGATTCAGTTCACGATATATAAATGCTTTTGATATTAAAAGTAGATTTAAATGCATTCTGATGATAATGACATGCTGAAGCTATGTGGGAAAAGATGAACAGATGTAATTTTAACATTAAATCTATTCATCTTTCCTGTAAAAACAGTAAATGTGCCATT
This sequence comes from Channa argus, assembly GCF_033026475.1. Lineage (NCBI taxonomy): Eukaryota > Metazoa > Chordata > Actinopteri > Anabantiformes > Channidae > Channa > Channa argus. The sequence continues at coordinate 25,551,085 of NC_090205.1, forward strand.
GCATCACACTTATGCAAATTTGATTGTAAGATTGTCATTTTTAGCTTTTCATTTTTCCATGGAAAATAGTTCCCAATACTGGTCAGACAGTTTTTACACATTTTATTGTAAAGCAGCTGCAGGAAATGCATCGTTTTACCAGATGCCACTGTACACTGATAAATAGCATCAGGGTATGGTGTATTTTGTCAGCTTCACTGTTTCAAAGTCACTCAGCAATGTGCTCAAATTATTTTTTTTACATTCAGACATTCTATGCAGCAGAAAACTGCGCTGCCTTGCTGTAAAAAGAGAGCACAGGTACAACACCAGCAAGAGGAGATGGCTAATTGACAGGAACACTTGGGTTTAGCAAAGAATTGATTGGGTATAAATTCTTTTTTTGCAAATGCTGATCAATCATTAAGGCTCATTTTCAATGGACTTACGGAACCTGTCTTAAACACACTCACTGTTATCATTAGTAACTACAGCAGCTGTCAAGTTAAAACATATACAGTATATAAAAATTATAACTTTAACTTTACTTGTGCTTGATTTGCATGTTGGAGTAGGATCGTAAATCATATTCTAGGGATGAGTGATACCAACGTTTTCCTTTCGATGCGATGTCATGAGTTTATGGTACTTTTCCAACAATACCGATGATGATGTTGACGGATACTGATACTTTTTCCCCTTAAAGGAAAATCACATGATTGCATAGTGTTCAGTAATAACTTAAATCCAATGGCAATATCAAATATGAATAAAACATAAATACTCATGAACATAAATAGTTGAAAGAAATGCTTATAAAATTATGAAAAAATAGATTAATGAGTAAATTAAATAAAAGGAAGATGAAAATACATTTTTCAAATCTAAAAAAATTATTATACTACAAATTCTTACAAAATTCATTAAATTTCTTAAATTGAAAGATCCAAATAGTGCTCAAGAACCTGCATAAAACCAGCAAAACATAATAACACAACATCATCATCAAAATGCTAAATGATCCATCCCTGCTACTGACTCTGAGCTCACGCTGAGCAGCAGAGTGACCATGGAGGCAGTGCTTAATTGAAGCTCCGCAGTGAGGCTTTGACATTTCTGACATCTGATAGGCTGCCATAATCACGTGACACGGATGACGATCTAAAATGCATTGAAGGCTCTCAGTAATAAAAAAAGAAAAAAAAAATGTTGTAGAAAAACGTGCAGTGGTTTCACAATGTTTAAAAAGTATCGATTCCAAAACATCGGCCAGTGGGTATCTAAGTATCGATGCCAGAGAATCGATACGGCCATCATTATCAGAATCTCTGCTCGTGCTTTTATGTGGAGGACTTGTTGTACTAATAGACTAAAACATAGCTCCTGGACTTCTAAATCCATTTACAGTGACTGGAAGTTTGTGTAGGCTTTCATTTTTCTCCATCTCTGCATAAATATGACCTACAGTAAAACATGATCTGTTTTTCACTCCAAGCAAACAAATGCATTTAAAACAATCAAACAAACCGAACGACAATTGTCTAACTAAAGTTACGACCAGCTTGTGATGTGTGCGTTCATCAGGAAAGGCTTTGAAATGTCAGGACAGCTGAAGCTTGTTAATAAGACAATTGAGCTGATAAGGCTGCAGCAGAGTGGACAGCTTAACAACATCTAATTAACAACCTGCAGCAGGATATGACATCCAGACCTTTAAGACGTGAACAAAAATTACATGTGGGAGTAAGACTTATGGTTTGCAGCTTGAGAGATCAGAGGAAAGAGGAAAGATGCAGCAAAGTTTTAATAGCACGGCACTGTGTGTGGCTCACTGTTCACTTGTTTGGCCCAGCATATTAAATACCCATATTAACATGACTCCACCAGTTTCCAGCCTTATCAGAGGGAAATGACGTTATTATGCTCATCGCACTGTTCTGACTTTTTAAGCTCAGTCACAGGACAAAGACACACAGAAACAGATTGTGTTATTCTTTTCGTGCAACGAAGTAAAAGCAGCTGCTGAACAATGACTCTCCTCCCTAATGGTCACCTTCATTCCGGAAGCCTCTCCAGCCTTTTTGTGTCAATCCATTTTCATCAGCATCCACTCTTTAAACCATTCAGGTCCTCAGCAGGCCTCACGCCTCAAGAACTAAGAAAGTGACCTTTTTTTTTTAAAGGCTCTTTTGTATTCTTTTTTTTTTTCTTACTCACTTTTTATTCCTGTCTTGTCACTTACTATCTGCTACAACCATCTCCTCCTTTAGGTCCTCCTCCTTACCACTATCCATCACAGCTCCCCACCATCTTTCACCACCATCTTCCTCCTCACCAAATCGCCTCTCGCCTTCTACTGTACCTGTGCTGGTATCATAATGAAATCTAAATTACAGGCTGTGTCCCGGGCACTCATCCATTCAGGTTAGAGCTGCCTGCCTCACCGTTGCAACCCTAACATCCCATTGTGAGGCCTCTCTACAGCAGGAAAAGAGCGATTTGGCTGCTTGACATTTAATAAGTACGTTGGAGGCTGTGAAAAAAAGGAATTGGAGTGGAGGGGGTTTAGCCTCGGATGCTTTCCAGGTGAGCTACATCACTCATCCCTCATTCATGTCTGGGATACTGTTGACTCCCAACACTCTGGAGAAAACAGCACGTGTGTGTGTGTGTGTGTGTGTGTGTGTGTGTGTGTGTGTGTGTGTGTGGTTATGGGTTACCCATATAGACAGCAAGAGAACAGAATGTGTCGTCTGCTCTTTGAACACACCTGTACATGTCTCAGTGGTTACAAGGAACTCAGCAGGTAATGCTCTGGGGAGCTGTTTGGGCAACAAACCACCAACTGACTGGAGCCTGGTGTTGTCTTGATCACAAACAAAGAATCAGTGTCTATCTGAGGGATTCTATGACATAACATACAGTGTAGGAGACAAACAGGCCTCAAAACAGTTGAATGTCAGTACCTGTGCCTTTAAACCATACAGAAGACCTGCTAAATGTATTAGCAAGTTGGAAGGGTTTCAATGTTGCCAATTATTTATTTTGTATGTTTCATCCTTTTGGCTTATCCCAATACCAATACTAATCTGGAATCTTGATTCAAAAAGCATTGATTTTTTTGAATATGTCCCTCTTCCATACTAAAGTAATCTCATATTGTTTTTCTAAACAATTTACTCCTGTATTTATAAGATAAAGGACGATATAGAACAAAATGCAATTCATTTTCTATTCTTGCAACACGCAAAGCTGACAGATCCAATCATATTTTACAATACCAAAATAACGTCCTCTTTCCAAATTTAAAGGTAAAATGCTGCATCTTAACTGGACACATAGACATCTTTTCCATTTTGAAATATATAGTTTTCCATACCAAAATCCTAATTCTTAAGTCTTAATTTAACCATATGTTTGGTTTATTCAAATGTCCAATCATCCACTTCTCTTTGAACACTTAACTGTATTTTTGGACATTTGCTTTCTCACATCCTGCTTTTTAGATAAGGTGTGCATATATTCTGCCCATGGACCCAACGTCAGTGTGTCCCACATAAGAATTTACCAGTACAGGATCTTCTTCCTTGATTCTGATTTCAAACTGGTTCACTATGGACTAGAACAAAGGAACTACAGTTTTGAAAAACACCAATAAAGTTTTATGAAATCTGTCTCCACTGTTATCTATGTCCTTTGTAGGTCTGTCCCCAACTCAGGATTTTGTCAGTTGCTGGACAGCCAATATCAAAATCATGGCTGTTTTGACCATGGGTTGAGAACTTAGATGAGAAGATGAAGCAAAATTATCTTTCTGGAGGGCAAAAGAGAGAGAAAAAAAATCCTTGTAACTGTGAACAGAGAGAACAGGTATCAGATAAATGTGTGCTCTGACTTTGTGTGTGACTCTGAATTGCTCGTAGGTGTGAAGGTGATTGGGCATGATTGTCCGTCTCTATGTCAGCCCGAGACAGACTGGCAACCTGTCCACAACCTGCACCGTTTGCCCATTGACAGCTGGAACCCAGCACCCCTGCAATGTGACCCTTAATAGGATAAGTGGTTGACATAATGGATGGGTGGATTCCCCTTAGCTTCTAAATTACGATGTTATTGTAGGCTAATGCACACTTGCTAAAAAAAATCAAATGCTTGACTGAAACATTCTCAGTCAACTGATGGACCTTTGATGATTCGACTGAAGGCAGCTCTGGTTCTTTCAATATAAAAAAACTGCAAAGTGTTAGTGTCCAGAAGAAGAAACCTGACAAAATTGCTGGTTCTAAAGTTCATTCTTACTCAGTTAACCCTGGATGCACCAAGACAACCTGCAGGAAGAGCTGAAAATGAGGCAACACTCACCTAGACAAGAAGCACACACCACGAAATAACTTTGAGATGTATGTTTAACATTCTTCAGCAGCTCCTTAGACACTGAAGTACTGTGCTAACATTTATGATATTTGTTTTTTATTGTTGTAATATGAATGTGTAGGTTGTCTGTGTACATACTCTTGTGTTAGTCAATGTGTAGAGTTTGTTTAGCTTGTCACACAGTACAGTTTCTGTGTGGAGTTAGTGCCTCATGCACGGACTTGTCACAGCTCTTGTGACAATTTGCTGGTCTGCCTCAGAAAACACCAGAAACATCTAACCACCTACTTGCAGGTATGTGTATCCATCTGCCTCTCTTCAAGCTGACAAACTGTGCTGAACACTCATGGCTGCTGTTTTTCTTACTACCGCACAATGTACAGCAATGTTTGCAGTGGTGCTTAAAAACTTGTGAACGCTGCATAAATTTGACCTAAAATGGGGTTCGATTTTCACAAAGCATTCAGAAAACCATGAAGAGATGGAGACGTTCACCATGACAGAAAGAGTTGAAAATATTTTCTAAAGAGAGGACTCAGTTTACTTTAGAGTATGTACAAACTCAGAACTTTTAACGGGTGGTCAAAGTACAAAGATCACACTAAGAGCAAGAGATATAATTGTAAGGGAGGTCACAAGGAACCCTAGGGTAAGAAACTGATAGTATTCAACCACAATGCTGTTCAAGGCCATGAGGATAAACATGACGGCTGATGGAAGATCGTATAGAAGTAGAAATTGTAAATGGTAATTGTTCTGCACTTATATAGCGCTTTTATACCTATTGGCACTCAAAGCACTTTACACTGCTTCTTATTCACCAATTCATACTCACAATCACACACACTTACACACTAATGGTGGAGCTGCTACGCAGCTGGCCATCGCTCACCGGGAGCAACTAAGTTGGGGTTCAGTGTCTTCCTCAAGGACATTTTGACATGTGACGGGAGGAGGTGGGGATTAAACCAACAATTGTGAGATTGGTGGACAACCGCTCTACCTTCCTGCGCCACAGTCACAGAATGTTTTGTCCTGAGCAAGAAATGCTATGTTGAGCAATGAGCATACTCTGCATTGCAACATGATCATGGTGTTGGAAGTATCAGGCTCTGTCTCATTGGATGTGAAAGTGAAACTCCTGAAATCGAATAGAAGTCCTGAGAAAGGACCTAAAACAGAACTCTTCTGCTCTGTGAGGAGGAATGAGCTAAATGCAAATGTAAATGTTAAGTCCATCCAAGCTGATGTACAGAGCATTAACCAAACGTTACCAGTAGTTACTGAAGGCGAAGGTTCACATACTTTTACCACACACAAATTGGGTCATTAAAACATGAATGTGTATGCTATGTGTTGTTCTCTCATCAAGCGTTGCAATAGATGGCTATAACACAAGGAATAAAGGAAGATTAATAGGAGACACACAGTGTGAGGCAACCAGAAGCTCATCCCTGTTACCATGTGCTACTTAACCTTCACTAAACAGAGGTTAAAGAGGTGGAGATCAGTACAAATGCCACTGCAGTACTGGATAGTGGATAGTGTAACTGATGACAAGCGTGTTTCTCTTTAACTGTTCAGAGCAGTGAATTAATTACAGGACATCTCTGTTCCACTTGTTCTAAAGGAAATATGTTGTTCTTCCCCGGCCTTGAGAAACTACCACTAAAACCCTGCAAAACTGGCTTGTGTTTACATTAGTTGTGACTAATCAACTGCACACTATAAGTGATACACTTTACACAAAGAACAATGCTGTATCACTGCTGCAGTGCATCTTACAACATGCATCATTTGATGCCACTAATCTAAACAGGAAGCACAGTAGCACAGCACTTTACCTGCACCACATCGTGCTGATATACAGTAAGTAATGCATAAATTGACCTTGGGGTGCTGAACTGTATTCAGAACAGTTTGATGTGTTCTTTTGCTGGAATTCACCTGCAGGGCCAATCTCTACTCCATTAGGTTGCCAGGCAATGTCTTTTTAAAATGATTTTTATATCGCCAGCATTGCAGGTTTCAAAGGTCAACATATTTTTCACTGCCATTAGTGAGTTACTCTTCCTTTTTCTATAATGGTTACACAGAGTAAGAGGACCACCGCCTGAATGACACAGGACTGAAAGTGCAATAGTGGATGTGTGCAAAGTCAGGCAAAACAATTGTCTCTTTCTGGGGCACAGATGCAAGAAAACAATGTTTTCGGCCCTGTTTTTCTTGCTAAAACTGAATATGATATAAATTAAAGTCATACAGCACCAGTGTGTTTTCAAAAGGAATGATAAATGAAAATGTTCTGCACTTTCATAGCGCTTTTCGACCTATTGGTGCTTTACACTGCTTCTCATTCACCCATTCTTTGCCATAGTCGCACACAATAAACTTACTTTACATTGTTCTTCAGAAGAATAAGTTTTCTACACAAGTTCAATCCGTAGTGAAGTAGACATCTGTGTTTTAGCAGCAGAGGTCAGAATATAAAACAACCCCGGTGCATGTGGTGTAGCTGCAAGATTTACAGTGCCTTGAAAAAGTTTGCATACTCCTTGAAAATGTTCACATTTTATCGCATTACAACCACAAATATAAATGTATTTTATTGGGATTTTACGTGATGGACCAACACAAAGTGGCACATAATTGGGAAGTGAAAGGTAAATGATAAATGGTTTCAAATTGTTTTATATATAAATATCTGAAAAGTGTGTGGTGCATTTGTGTTCAGCCCCCCGAGTCAATACTTTTGCTGCAATTACAGCTGCAAGTCTTTTGGGGTATGTCTCTACAAGTTTTGCACATCTAGAGAATGAAACATCTGCCCAGTTTTCTTTGTAAAATAGCTCAAGCTCAGTCAGATTGGATGGAGAGCATCTGTTTTCAAGTCTTGCCACAAATTCTCAAGTGAATTTAGGTCTGGACCTTGAGTGTTTCCTTCTAACACATGAATATGCTTTGATCTAAACCATTCTCGATCGTTTGTAGCTCAGACTGTATGTCTGTTTTGTCCAGTTGGAAGGTGAACCTCCGCCCTGGTCTCAAGTCTTTTGCAGACTCTAACAGGTTTTCTTCTAATACTGTCCTGTATTTGGCTCCATTCATGTTCCCATGAACTCTGAGCAGCTTCCCTGTCTTTGCTGAAAAATGCATCACTACAACGTGAGTTTTTCGGACCAACACGGGACAAAAGCATATCAAGGATGTCATTTCATTAAGCCAAACTGTTTGAATGCAGAATACAAATCCTGTTAAAAGGTGCCCTTGTCCTAAGAAGCATGGCTGAGACTGATGCTCTTGACATTTTAACCAATGGCCAACAAAACACCAACAAGGAAACAGGGAGACACTTTCTCAAGTGCATGTGTTCCCCCACGACTTGTCCACATACAGTACATGCCCTGCAGAGTGTGATTGTTGCATTTGTACAGTAGAAAGCAGGATAGGATTTCATGCATTTAATAAACAATGCATTTGTAGATGAGTTTGTCTTCTCACAATGAGCAATCTCTCAGACTGAATTCCCAGAGAATGAGCTTCTCTTTGCTCTTGGGAAGATCAATGACTTGTTTTTGTGTGGACCTTTGTCCGAGGACACGCCGGCGATAGAATTGAATTAATCTTATTCTAATGCAATTCTGCTCCTGAGCTGGGGACGGTGTCTCCACGTCTGCGTGCTGCCTGCAAATGTCCACATTGCTTCGGTGTGAAATCAGTCAGCCGAGTGGAAAGACGCGAGCTGCTCAGCTGACAGCGTCTCTTCACATTCTGACCTGCCTCCAGCCATCAGTTAGTTGTGTGGTGGAAACAATGTGAGCGAGCAGGCAGAAATGTCATGGCATGCCTGTACAAGGCAGCACACACCTCCACTCTCTGCCTTCCTCATTATCTCAGAGGAACAAGAGACAACAGCTGCTAATAAGCACATCTTTCTTCATGTGTCACTTCTCTAACGTCCTCCTGACCTCATTGCTGTGTCACACAGTCTTTAAAACAACTGTGTCGCCGTTCTGACAGCTGTGTGTTATCTTATTTTATCCTTTGACTCATGCCAAATATGAAGAGCGCGGGCAAAAATAGAAAGTTCAATTACTGCAGCTCTTTAATTAGTAAAGGCAGCTGAAGGTAGAGTGGTAATACTCCGCCAGGCTGCTGGTGTGATGGATGAAAGGTGCTTATTAACGGGAGGCGGGAGTGTGTCTGTGTGTGAGAAAAAGCGAGAGAACCTGAGAGACGAAAGGGGAGAAAGAGCGTCTAATAAGGTTTAAAACTCAAAAATAACTAATGATTATCCTGATTCTATGTCTGTTACCAAGACTTTTCAGTCAAATCACAGCAACAACAACACTTTTTTTCCTTGTATCCCTTGGCAATATCTCATTTAATGTGTAACATCTCGGCACACAGCAGAGTCACTGGGCCAGTGTTTGATGTCCTAAAGGGAAACTCTTACTGCTGCATATGTGGGAAAAAAAGGACACATTGTCCGACTCTCACAGAGTTTCCACACGTGATGGAAAAGTAAGGGCAACCTCATTGGAACCAAAGGACTGCAAACAAGCGATCACTACCGTAATTTGAGCCTGTGATTTATGATTAAACGTAATTGCATGAACAAGAAAATCACCACAACTTCTTCAAGGTGAAACACAGTTGCAGCACCAGTTTGGAGATAAAACCCATACTGTACTGCTGCCAATAAAATAAGGCAGAGAGGTACAGAAGTGCTTAAACAATTTAGTTTGAAAACGCTCAAACTGATATTTTGAACCAGTTATCAAAAATAATCTTCAAGTGTGGACAAATGTACATTAAAAAAGTATATTAGAGTCATTGATGGTCTAATGCAATCATTCCTATAAATTAAAGACGCAGCTGTGCAGTCTAACATATCTTGTTAATACTGACCATAATTACATATTTTGTGTTTTATTTACAATGATTTCCACACAGGTGATAATTCCACCAAACATCATATAGTAATGAAACAACTCTGGGCTGTAATGTAACAGTTGTCAGTTTGTATAGTCTGGCTCCTCCCAACCCAAGTCCTCTCAACTGGCTGGGATGGTTATGTAAAGTATGTGTTGGCAATAATAATGACAGTTGACAATGAAGCTCGCACCAGATATTTTGCTAGTAAGTTTATTTCTCCATCCTGTCGATGTGTCTGTGTGTTAATTAAGGTTCCCTCCCTTTCCCTTCCAGAGCTGTGGCCTAGCACATACACAACCAATGGAGTCTGAATTTTATGAAAGATTAGGGCCATTATGAAACATTTGAGATCGAAGATTTTGTCACACGTTTCTAACTTTTGTGATGGCCCTAATCTTCTTTCACAGAATTTTATGTTCTCCTTAAGCCCAAACCTGTAAAACGTATAAGCTCATTTACAGCCAGCTGAATAATGACTAAGAAATGAATATAAATTATATAAAAACAATCTGTTACTGCTATAACAAAAACTCTTGGAAGGTCTTTCTCTAGATGAACAAAGACTCCTGTGACATGTAAATGCACATGAACACTGAACCTTTAACTTTATAAGTGTAAATTAAAACAGTCCCCTACAAGAGGACCACACTGTGACTCCTTGAAGCAGACATTGTCTTAAAACTACAAATCCCAACCACAGAAACAGACTGACTTTAATTTGGTACAAGTCCAATATCTATATGAACTAATATTACTTAATTTTCATGAAACCTGAATAATAAGTTTGTTTTTTAAGTCTGGTTAAAATCTGCAAAGATAATATTTTATTGGAAAAATGTGTAAATGTACAATTTTGTTCATAAATTAAGCATAAATTTCACCTCAATTTGTCACCAAAAGTATCTGATTTTTAGTTTTAAGATTAATCTGTTTAATTTCACCATCCGCTAAATCTTCACCTACTGTGTATTACCATTATAAATTTCCCAATTGTTTAGTCCTTGATCAGTATATTATGCCAACGATATATCACCTGCATTTTCTTAGTAGTTAAACCAATAAATATGCATTTATGAATATCAGGTGATGTGTTGTTATTCCTTTGGTGATATTAGCCTTTGATATGCGACTCATTAATTAATTGGTCTAGTTAATCAATAATTAACTGGTTTTAACAGAGTGATCATCTCTCACAACTGATCTGGTGCCGTATAACGAGAACAAATTATTGACAATGTGTATGTTTGCAGCATTATTGTGATGCTCCAGTGCGAGGCCTGTTATCAGTATTATCAGTATCACCAAAATAACAACATTTTAATCTGGATACATCAGTGCCACAAACAAAGAATACAGGGTTCAGTCTCCTTAAATCTCCCAGAAACATCTATCATGAAAATGTACAAAATAGGAACCGGCTTATAAACACACAATGCTCCACGCTGCTTTTCAGTCAGTATAATCACAGTCAATCAATGTATACCTTTAATTGTGAATAACGAATAAATCTGCCTTACCATACCTTGCTCATAATGTCATACAAAGAGAAAGTGGCATATCAATAAGCTACAGTATTCCCCTCGGCCACTCAATCAGTGTCAAGTCTTCACAAGCCATTGGCCTGCCATCAGCATGACAGTGTTAAATGATAGATTATGGTTTTAGTCTTCGTTACATTTTGATGGCACATGCAGCTATGAGTTGATGAGACCCATGTAGCTATAAATATTGACAGAGAACTGACAGATTGGTAGCATGCGTGCTGCACGTATTGATGTACACAAAGTCAATATGGTGGACATTCAGCAGTTAGCCAGTGGCATTGTGTGCAGACGTGTGGTGTGTTGTAATATTGTAAATAATCATAAAACACTCCCTCTGCAGTGGACAAATGGACATTGAATCTATATTAAAAAATGAATGACTACAACATCACCTTCCTGCCACATAACCATTGTCACACTGCCTCCGTGTGTCCTTCAAAGAGGAGGCCAGCAGCACTGCAATTAAAAGTGTTGAAAGGCAATATTCAAAGCGGACATTAGAGCAGGTGATGACTAACGTGCCACTGTCCTTTAAAGGCTCACTGCAGCTTTCCTATTGTCAGTTATGCAGGGATGTAGTTGGCAAGACCATTTCTCGGCTTTCTTGCAGCTTTGCCCGGAAAAATGGAAATAAAAGTATACAAAACCCATGACAATAGAAATGAAATGGACTAACGGAAAACTCTGGCAGCGCAGTGGGTTATGGACACCAAAACTAAATACACTGTTCATCAACAACCCACCAAATACTCTGGGAATATATACTGCATTTAGAAATTTACAATAACTCCATAGCTACAGAGAGTGCAAAACTCAACACACACTTAATTGTACTAAAATTGTTCTAAAACTGTTCTAAAACCTAGTATCAGATAGACTGGTCATGGCTTTTCTCATGCTACTGATATTTTGCTATGCAACTGAGAACATAGTGGTCGATGGCATGCGCCAGAACTTTTCCGCCCTTTAAAAATCGAAACCATCTAGTTACGATACAAGTATATCATATTATATAATGTTCACTCATGCAAATTTTGAACGATAACTTCTGTCATTCTGTAAATTAACTGTATTTTTAACAATCCTCATACTCATTCTAAAACATACTTTGCATTTTCCTTAAATAAAAAGACACTGTCATAAGAAGAAAACAGCAAAGAACACATGGACTAACATGTTAAAAACAAAGCGATTTATAGTATCTAAGTGGAAAACGATATATCATTACATTCATCACATGGCTACAGTTAGTTTTGTGACAAAGGTGATATCAATATTGTGTGACTTGCACTTATTAGAAAATGTTGCATGAAACTCTTTCTCCAGTTCTGTTAACTTTAACTGAAAAATGTGGAGTCACACTATGTGGTCGCTTTAATCTCTCGTCAGACACAATTAGCCAAAACTGAAAATACTTCATCAGGGGCGCTATAATGAGCAAAAAAATTCATAGCTGAATGAGAAAACACATCTTTTCTGCCCTCTACATTAACCGCACTTCAATCATCTTCTAAAAGAAAATTGTTCTCCGAACTTTCTGCACATTAGGCCAACAATGACAACAACTGTGTAGGCAGGAATTCCAAAGTATTCATATATATTCTTATGAAGGCCAAAGAGGAAAAATATTTCTCTGTGTCTGTGTTTTGGCTGATGGAATGGCTTCCAGGGCCAGGTGAAATATTACAGCTGTCAGTATTTCTGACAGAGCCTTTATTCTGGTCGCTGCTGTTTGATGGAGAACTCCAGCGAGTTTGACACCCTGCTAAATGTCTCCGCCTCGCTGCCACTCTGGAAGCAGTGATAATGGCACGCCGGTGTTTGTGCATAGGGGTGATGCTGAAGCCTGTGCTGCCAGACATTCTATTTTTAAGTCAAGGGGTGCCGGGGCAGAGCCATTATTATCCCCGTGGGAACGCTGTCGGCGACCAGTTGTTATTTTGGTCATTGCATCCATTCGGTGGATGTTTTTTAGTGTGTGGGTTGCATTTTATTCTGCACACTTTTACAAGTGTATCCATGCTCTTGTTCATTGCACTGCTGGAAACTCACAGTGCCCTATATACGGCATGAAGCCTTTGTGTCATTTGTCAAATAGTCTTGTGTCTTCCAATGTGCTTTTAGCACTTCTGCCTACAGCATGCATATAAGGAATCATTTCTGTTCATTTCTATACATTTATAGTCATACATCAAGCGGACACAGTGATTACAACGTCTCACCATTGGGCAGATTCTGCATTATGTTTATGTCTTTGCTGCACCATAAGTTGGCCATTCAACCAAGAGAGACATTTAGGCAAGCCACATTTTAGGACATGGATAGATGGAAAGTGGTTTGGAGCCCAGACAGTCCATCATCACAGGGGCATTCAACACTTGAGATCTTATTATTAGAGCAAAGGACACACTTAGTATTTTGCCAAGGAGACACTATTTATCATGGGGAATTTCAATATGACAAAAGGGAGAAACACAAGCAGAGAGAGAGACACATTGTTATAGCTTGAAAACTGCAGCAATAAGTGGACTGTTCATTTGTTTTTTACTGCATTTGCATTAAGACGAAACAGATGGAAACGGACACAATCTTTTTTAAATCTAATTAGAGCAATACATAATTAGATTTTAAAGGATACATGTCACTGTGTTAAAATACAAGTAAAAGTCCTGCATTTAACTTTTAATCAAAGTACAGAAGTGTACAGAAGCGTGACAGTGAGGCATTAAATAGAATTAAATAAGTATTCAACATTTCATTTTCATTAATAAAAGAGGTTGGTATACACTCAATAAGGCAAAGAAACCAAAGAAATCATCACATTCGAATCAATAAAAACCCTCCATTTACAGCGTAAAATTGTCTAAAACATACAGTAAGAAAAAGCACTGAACCTTGTAATTCCACTACTTTGTTCTCTTGACTGTGCTAATTAGAACCCCATGGGTTATATTACCTTTGCAATGAGATAACTGAGCAACACGGGAAAGGCTCAGCTTACTGACTGACTTTTCAAATACTAAATGTTCCCTAGCGCACAACTGAGGCAGTTTTCTACAAGTGGAAGAAGTTTCACTATGGACTGACGATGCACAGGAGCTCCTTGCACGGATCAGTAAGAAAATGATTCAGAAGAACAGCCCAAGATATAAAGAGGACAAAAAAAGAGCTTCAGAAAGACCTGGAAGCAGCAGGTGCAACATCACCAGTGAGACATTACTTAAATGAAAGGAATGTAGGTTGAAGCTTTTTTAAAGTTTTCCAAGAGCAAAGCATTGGGATATTCTTGAGACAAATCTGTAACCATCATGCAAGAAAATGATCCACAACAAACTGTTTAGAAGCCTCCCAGTTGGTTTTAGAAAATATAGGTAATGGAATGACCCAGTCAGTAGGTAAAACGTTATAAAACAACACCACGTTCAGGTAAAGCTGTAGTTACTGTAAGTCTGCTTCAATTGTGACATCATTATCCCTTATATAATAAGAAGTACAACTGGCAACTTGAGACTCAAGCACACAGTTAACAACTGTCTCTGCCATCTGTCAGCGGCAACTGAGGCAGACTGGCACTGACTAGGTACTAACTAAGTCCAACCGGTCATCACAACCAAATCACATTCATGATCGGCCATACGGTTGTTAGCTGTGTCAAATTACCCTAAACCCAGTGAACATTGTTGTTTTTTGCACAGGAAGCACCTTCCATGTGACATTGCAAACCCAGGCTTGTTGTGCATGTTTAGTACTAATACTGTTTAATGCAGATTTTTTAATTGATTGGAATGTTGAGATTTAGCTTTAGCTTTGTTGCCTTGTTGAGTTAATAGCGAAAGTGAATGTAACTTGATCACCAACTTGTGATGTATGCACTCAGCCTGCTTCGGTGCTTACAGTAGGTTACCTGCATAACTTTTGTTTTGTTTGGCAAAAAGATTAATGAAATGTTCATAAAAAGTATGTTGTAATATGTTCAATACTTCCTCTGCAGAATCAGAAAAATGTACTTTAAATGTGATGTAAAATCTCATTATTAATACTGTATAACGTGTTTTTTTTTTTATTTCTTTTCAATAGAAACCAATAATGCAGTGAATTAAAAGTAGAAAGTAGTAGAAAATGAAATGTTTTTCACTAGTCCATAAGTACACAGAAAGGTTTTCCCAAGACCATGACAGAAATGGGTTGGATTTTTAATTTTTCAGGCCACCCATCACGTTCCTATCTGAGAGATGGCTTTCATTGTTAATGCATGAGGTCGAGGAGGCAATGACTTTCTCCTGCTACATGATAAAGCACTTCTGGTAAAATGCATCCCTTAATTATATCCCCCCTTTTTTTTTTAATGTAGTCCAGCTTACTGAGATAGAGATTCAAGTGCCACTTCTTCCTACAAGACCAAAGCTTGACACACTCCATTAATTGTCCACACAGGATACCACTGCACTCTGCCCTGTGTGTGTCAATAGCATTTAGCACTTTAGCACCCATGGGGTTCTAATGTGCAAAAGACACAGTAGAAGTCACAACTCTGTCTTAAACTTTTAAATAGCACAAAAATCAAGTAGATAAGTAAGTAAAAATAAATAGGGCAAGCTTTCAATCATGTGTGTGTGTGTGTGTGTGTTTGTGTGTGTGTGTGAGGAGAAAGAGTGTACTGTACGTGTCAGGGGTGGTAGTAGTGATTTGGGAGCTGCCCTCATGTCTTAATCTCAGCCTTACACTAATTGACTTATATTAATGGTATCAGAGAAGTTACTGATTGCCATGGATGGAAACATTTAACTTTACACGGCTTCCTAACGGATTAGTCACTTTTGAAAACTCAAGCAAATTTGCTCAGCTAATTGTGTTTACAGGAAATTATGAAATAGTGACCGGAGCTTTTATTGTTAACTTTAATTTCCCCTGTTCACCACATCACCCAGATTCTATTTATGCAGCCAAACCTTACAAATCCAATTTTTGCTTATTGCCTATTTCAACTATTACAGCAAATTTAAAGAAATGTTGTTGTTTTTTTTGTTGTTAAAGTTAGGGTTGATTTTAGGCTGTGGTTGTTAAGGATTAGAGGTGGCGAACAACATTGAGGATCTGTAGCCTCATTCTGACTCTCTGACATAAAATGCTGGTAATATTAACATTAGAAAGCCTGTAAAGATACACAGTAAACATAATACATCCTATATTAAAAGATATTAAGGCTAATATAAGCGACATCAGGGCTAAAGGAAGACCCACGCAGCCACTTGCAGCTCAGCAATGAAACATGGCTGATCATACTGTATAATAAAGCCATAATACCAATGGCTAATGATCCAGACGCAAACCCCTTTGGCCAACATTGTTGTCAATGGGGTTATGTGCTAGGAGATCAAGCCCCTTGGATGGGGGCTGGGCAATAAATGACCTAAACTATGTCAACAGACAGTTGTTTTACATGGTAACACAAGCTTGATGTCATGTGATACACAGTGACAGCATCAGAAGGAACATAGCTGTGAGCTTCCAGTCAGATTTTTCTTTGGTTTAGACAAAAAACTTATTCTGTTGACGATTTCTTGTATTTTCTACTGTCTTATTGAATGAATAATGTCTACTACTGAGCAAACCAGGAGATCAATATCAATTTCGGATCCATTTGGCCACAATACAGTCGCATTCCCCAGTGCTGTGACCTCTGCTAGGGTGCAGGCAGATTGATTTATGACAATCAAAAGTAGCACAGTAAATACAACAAATACAGACTGATAACTTTCTGTTGTTCAGAGTTGCTGTGTTTGACCTTGACCGCACAAGAATTAAAGAGAATGGCTGCAGTCTCACACAAGACACAAAATATGTTTGGCTTTAAGTGAACACAGGCATTGTTTATTTAAAGCTTAGTAGACTGAATGGTAAATCCCTCCTGTGTCTTTTGTGGAGAAAAACTATGCAGCATGCACTATGATGTGTGGTGATGGCAGGTTTGATAATACCGTGTGTTATTATCAATATGCTGCAGTATACTGTACACAGTATATTGCATTTTCAACTTTTGTCTGAGAGAAAGAGAGAGAGAGAGAGAGAGAGAGAGAGAGTGCAAATGATGGAGAAACAGAGAGAAGATGAGGTGGCGATGATGATGATGAGGATGAAGTTGCCAATGTGACCTGAAGTTTTGGCACTCTATACTGCAAGATATCTACACAAACACTATGTTTGCAAGAAGACAGAGATGTGCATGAGAAGACAGAGACAAGTACAATTGTAATACATTAAAAGAACTTAGATACTGAAAGGGTGAAATATGAGTGAAAACTATTCTGACTGAATTAGAGCTAAATTAAAACCATCAGTGACTAAACTAGAATTACTGCCTCACAGTTAAATGTCTCCACTAACCAGTCAAGTTGAGGTTTACTGTACACACAGTGCATGTCTGCCCAGGCTCAGAGTTCTAATCAGCTCACCCACGAGTCCAAGTGGACTTATGTGCCAGATATTAAAAAAATGATTGGTCGTTACCATAGATTGGTTGTACTGCGAGTTTTTTAACAATACATGTGCCAGACAAGTAAACTAAAGGCTCGTTTTATGCTGCAAAATGCTCCCTGGTCAATTTAATAGGTACAATCTAATGCAATCCAATACAGCAGCTCTTCTATGAGTTTGACTTTTATAGGGTTGTAAATTCTCAGTTTTTGGTTGAAACTGTCAGAGAATTGATAATTCCACAGTTCATGTTGCAGTAGACAAAAGGTCAGCATAGGAAAAATCTAATGCTGGCCATTATTGACAGATGTCCGAACGCACGGGGCATATGGTGCCAACACTTACCATAACATTAAAAGGTGGATTTAATGTTGTGCTGCTCAGCCTACATACAGTACCCTCAGGGAAGCATGTGATCAGAAACCCATTCTCTGCAGCATGTCAGCGAGCCCAACAATACCCACAGTGTCAAAATTACCAAGCTCCAGCCACTAGAAAAACAAGGAATCCTGCAACAGATGGTATGTTTCCCACAGAGCCTGCATCTCAGCATCATTTAATCAGTCTGGGATTACATGAAGAGACAGAGGACGCAAAGACAGGCAAAATCTTCAGAGGAACTGTGACAAGATGCTTGGAACAATGTACCTGCCAAGTACGTTGAAAAGCTGTGAACAACACGTACTGTACCAACAGGAGCTGGGGCTGTTTCAAAGGCAGAGGTTGGTCACGGCAGATTTTGCTTTTCTTTTCCCCTTTAATTTCTAACAAAACCTCAAACTAAACCCTTTTTGTAAAAAGAAAGAGGGTTGCTCATAGTGACAAACTAACTCAGAATCCCACTCTTCAGCTTTACATTATTGTAGCTCATAGATCATTAGTTTAGTTTCACACTTTGCAAATTTACGGTTTTGATTGTCTTTACTTCCATCAGCATTGTTTCCAGCAGCAGCTTTTAACACTAAAGTGCAAAAGTTCTGAAAAACCAATCTTCCCCTTAATAATAGAAAGAAATTGCAGTTAGCTGTGAATATATTGAAGCGTTTAACAGCTAAAGAGCCAAACACTTACAGTATGTCAGTAGTTGTCATTTTGTCCAGAGGCCCAACTGCAAAAGAATGCTAATGAGGCTCTGTGTCTCCTGGATGTGGAAAGTGCTTCTTAGTGTTTAGTTCGCAGGCCACAGAATATTACAATTAGCTGGATTTGACAACAGTCCCCACATGTAATAGACTGCACATCCAAATCAGCTGGACATTATCAGAGAGGTGTTATCTTGCAACATGCTTATTCAACCATCCACAGACACACAACACACAGCAACATACAGAACAAATATCCATACAAACCCACACTCAGCATCGATCTCTGCCATCGTTAGGTGTTATATAGGCACGTACGCTGCGACAAATGGGCAGCACTGGACAACAGCTGATTGAAATGTTCAGTTTATGGAAAGTCTCGTAGAGCAGGGTGAATGTTTTGTCACTACGACTGCCCATGTGAGTCTTTCCTCTCTGTTGAATTTTAATCACCCCCGCACCCGTGTAATCAATAAGCCATTTCATGGTTTCCACCACGAACATGTAAGTCACCCCCCCCTCACCTCTACTGCACAGCAAGTGAGAATTTACAGTTGCTAGACCATGCTTAGTGAATGTCCGTGCTCTCAGAGCAAAAACATCCATAAATACATTCATAATGAGAGCAAAGGTTAAAAAATAGGTCTATTTTGGGTGCTACCACTTGATTAGCTAAACCTGTCTAGAAAAATCTATGCAATCTAACACAGCAGTCCTAGGGTTAGGAAAACAACTGAAACACCTGTGCAGAGAGTGATAATGTGACTCAGGCTGTAAACTGTTAGCTTCACACTATGTTCAGTCCCTGCAGGAATTCACAATATTGCAACAATCAATTGAACCAAACTTTGCAACTTAAAACATCATAGAAAAGTTTGCAACATGCATCACTTTTTTTTTTTAAATGCAGTCACAAAAATTGGCCATTTTAGGTTGCAATAATCAAAAAAACATCCACTGCAAAATCCTGGTGTATTCCATTATTAATTATCTTTGCAGGTAGCTACTGGCTAAGACTGTCTGCGAGTGTGTTAATTGCTAAGATGAGGCAGCTCTGGGTGACTACTTGGCTTTTACTTAGTAGGTTGAGCAGCATGCTGCAGATAGTGGCGGCATGCTATGGAGCTTGACAATGGGGTGCCTGGTTGTGGTCAAGTTGCATGCTGGCGCCTACTGAAAATGGTGTTAAACTTTGTATTAATGTTTGAGTTGAGTCTGTGTGTGTGCTGATCAGGAAGGGAGTGGCTCTGGGAGAACCCACTGCGGATGCTTTGTTACATTAATTGGCCAGACAGGTATTTACTGTAAGTCACAGGGGCTGTTGAGTAGGAACAAGATTTCTCAAAGACATCTGTGGTGGTTGGACAACTGACTCTCAGAGGAAGTTGTTTGCAGAGTCAATGGGGCCATTCACTGTAGTTTAATCAAAGGAAATACAATGTGGATCAACAGTAGATTTAAGGCCTGTATCTGCTCTTTGCTTGGGTGAAGGTAGGATACGGAGATGCACTAGTTCAGACAGAACTAATCTGATATAACTAGTAACTACCAGTATGGCTGGTCTAGTGAGTGGGGTGTTGCCTTCATGACACTACCACTCACACAGTCGGACCAGACACAGCAGCTGAGGGTATCAGTTACAATGCAGATGTGTGAAGTATTTAGTCTTTGCTTGGCTGTGACTAGGAATTGAAAGTATGTTAGTTCAGGTCAAGGCTACATTGAGGGTAGTGTAGTTGGGTGCATACCCACTGCTGGGCTCAAACATGGTGTAACAAATACTGGGCTTCTATAGGAATGTTCACAGAACCTATGGCACCTTTAACTGTGTATTAATACTTGCCTCAGAATTAACAGCAACAGAAATTCCCACTGACAAACATGCAAACCGCTATTACATTTTCCTCAAAATATTTTTCTAGTTACCCCCTTCGATAATATTCACTCCAATAACCACATAATTTAATATGACAATAAAGCCTTTGGACGGCATGTATGGGTTTGACCCCACAGAGTGATTGAGAAAGAACAGGAAACTCTTTAGAAAGAATTATTCATGTAACCACTGGCTACATAAGACCAAGAGCCTTGGAAGGAAAAAGAGGATATGGCTGTAGTAAAGTGGAGGCATTTAGCCTCATAATGGGCCTATTTGTGCCATTTCCATTTTAAGAGAGAAATATTATGTGTAAATAAGAAAAGTGTTTACCATGACAAATTTGAATTTTCCAACCACACTCCCACATTTAATTACTTTATTCAAAGAAGCAGTGGTGCATTCTATGATTAGAATAGTCAAAATTGTGCAGTTTCTAATTAAACATTCCGATTCTTCTTACGTTACCATTTTTCACACAGCAATGATGTTGAATATCTTCTATGCCACTGCCCCCGACCCATTCCAGACCCATTTGTGTTCCCCACACAATTTATGAAGTCCTTTAAGCACAGCTAAAGATTCATTTATGGGCTCTGACGAGAAGGTTTGGAAGGCATCAGTTTCTCTCTGTACTAAAAGGAGGTGTTAGTTGGGAAGGACTTTTATGGCAAGCCGATTTAACATCTAACAATTTTCAGTTGAACATCCACAATTACATTTCAGATCCAAGCTCCTCAGGTCACATGTCAAAGTGGCCTTGAGCAAGACACTCAACCCCAGCTTAGGTGCTCCCGGTTGCTCCCGGCTGCTAGGCTCCCCCATTGGTGTGTGAGTGTGTGTGCAAATGGGTAAATGAGACACTTTGAGCACCAATTGGTGGAAAAGCACTATATAAGTGCAGATCATTTGCCATTTACCTTTTGCAGGTAAACCAGATTCAGCCTAGCCAACCTTTACTGCAGCACCATCAAGATACCTACTGGTAAAGCAAAGCAGTACCTGTGACCCATCATTATAGGCATCAAACACAGTCACTCTCTGCAGTGCTCCATCATCACACACTTGCACCTTAGCCACTGACCATGGGATTATAGCATTCTTCATTTTGTTCAAATTACTGGAGGTAGGGAGGGTTCCCTAATGTGTTATGTTTTATACAGTAAGTAGCTACGCTGTGGCGACCAAATCAACAATTGTCAGGGAAACTAACAGCATATTTTTGTAGTAAGTTGATTTAAAAGGGCAAATACTCAATACTTTCTCTAGATTCTTCTGGTAAACTACTAACCTGTCGTCACAAGAGGACAAGCTGTCAGTGGAGAAAACAGAAGAGAGACAGTGCTGAGCAGTTGCCAGCGACAGAGACCCCCAATGAAACAAAGAGGGAAAACGTGTCTACACGGATAACCCTGTAGATATAAAACTGTAAAACTATATAGAGTAATGGCTAAATTGTAAATTGTAAAACGGTCAAACTTTAGTAAAAGTTATTGATTTCAGTGGGGTGCTCAGAAAAAAGGCTTCTATTTCACTTTTTGCTCTTTTTCCTTTAACTGGAATTGAAAGCGTATTTCAAACTAAACTCTGCTTGCTATGTTTACTGTGTAAGAACATGGTTGATGGACACTTTCTATCGTACCTGAACCTCCAGTGTCGACAAACAACAGGGTAAGAAGCAGAATCAGACGTAAAAGTAATTTGACTATAGGTTTTTGTTGCTCTTAGCGTGGAGCAGTTATCATAAGATAATAAATAGTTGCCAAACACAATGACAGTTTGATGAACAAATACAGCAACCCAGCAAACAGTGGTCCGATGCAAGCAACATCATGTCCCAGGCCACATGTAAGTGAAAACATGATAATAAAATAAAATGCAGTCCCTCCAGGAATTTTCAATTTTCAAATAATCCAACCTAGCCCCTTGTGAATTCTGCATTACCTTGCAATTTAAAACTTGCTGAAAAAAATTGAAAATCAATCATGTTTTTATTTAAAAAGCAGTCGCAAAGTCAGGCATTTTAGGACACAACAATCACAAAAAGTTTCATGAAGTCCTGGAGGGAAAGAAAATCACTATTTTTGGAGAATTTATTGTACTTTTATAATGACAATTACCTAAAGTGCTGTGCAGAGCCTGGCCGAGAGTAGGAAAAGGGAAGGCAGTCGAGTACAATGGGTAGCTTGAGTTGAAGGTAGCAACATATATCAATGGAAGGTCCGGAGAAGACCTCTAGGTGACCGTCTGGTAGTAGCATAGACACTGTTACAAGTATTATTTTGAAACTATTTTTGAATCATGACAGGATATTTTGAGGTGAACATTCAGACGACAGTCATGAAATGATGCACTGACACAGCTCTTTGTTCTGTTTGAATCACACATGTAGTACAGTGGCAGTAGTAGATTTGCATGATGAAGTCTTAATGAAAGCAAATGATGTTAAATGTTGAGCCATCCATCTACCTCAAGCTCCTACTACTAAGAACTTTTGTTAACACAAAATGTAAACCAACTTCCTCCCTCGCTACGATCATAACAAACATGGCATGATGGTTTTAATACTGTAGCTCTCTCCAGTTCAATGAGCACGTCAAGTAGATTTTTTTCCAAGCATCATTGAACTGTGTGTGGCTGTAGAAGATGCAATGTAACCCTAACAAAGTTATCTGTACCTATGACAACTAATCAGAGGGTCACAAAGTGGGAGCTAAGGTCAAGCTGTGTCAAGCTGGATTGTAATTCCAGAGTAGGTTGGTTTATGCATTTCAGGAGTAGACCAACCTAGGAGGCCATTTTGTTTTGAGTGTTTTTTCTCAGTTTTGTTGTTTATTGTTTTACAACAATGGCCGTAGTTTTATATTGAAGTTGGTTGTTTCGAACAGCACCGTGAATGATGTTTCGACACTCATCTACGGGGACCGTCAGCAGCTGACGACCTAATCACTGATCAGCAGAGCCAGACCACACAAGCTGAGCTGTCCACAAGCACAGCAGAACAGATGATTGGGCTTTCTATTTCTGTGAGCAATGGACCAGAAACATCTACACTCAGTACTGAATGACCATCCCCTAGTGAATGTGCTTTGAAATGTTCTCTCACAAGAAGCAAGATATCCTGAAGTGCTGTAGTATAAAACACTCTGTGCTTTCTATACATCCGCTGAATATGTATGAGCGTGTCTATATGCAGTGAAAAATGAGTTATTTGGTCAGAGGGGTAAAGCACACAATATTTCAGGAAAGTTTTCAGCAAATGCAACTGAAAAAACAGTTTTAGAGGAATTGGTGACTCGAAATTTCTACAGTTTGAATGTGACTGTGAATGGTTGATTGTCTGTGTATGTCTCTGTGTGTTGGCCCTGAGACAGACTGGAGACCTGTCCAGGGCGTGCTCCACCTCCGCCTCCCGGCCAGTGACAACTAGGATAGGCTCTCCAGCCCACCCCCACAGTTACAGATAATGGATGCATGGATAGTTGTCTGTCTCCATGTGCACACCACCTCTCGCCCACTGGCAGGTGGCATAGCCTGCTGGCATCACATTAACTTATTACTAATCTCTGATTTTAAGTGATAACCATAAACATTTCTAATACATGAGCCTTGAAAGTTACAGTGCGACTGAAATACTGCCTGATTAGATTCACAAAAAAAAAAAAAAAAGAAAAGAAAAGAAAAGGAAAACACACATGCGTGAACACGCACACATGCGTGCACATCTATAAATTACTGTGGTCTCTTTGAAGCACAGAGGCTAAATTTCAGACATGGGTGTACGTACTTAATCTGTTTTCTTTCAGCCCTCACACTAGCTAATTCATAAATCGGGCTGTATCTCTTTCGAGGATCAAAGCACATGGTCTCCAATGACCTTCAGCATGCTCAGCGTGACCAAAATAGCTCCTTCATCTGGCTTCAGTGAGAGTGAAATCAAAGACTTTGCTGGCACAGAGTGCCCTTTTCTATTACATCCTATGAACTGTTTGTGAAAGGCTCAGGTTCTTTACATGAATGCACTCTCTTTTCTGGGTATATAATTTTCCCGTTAACGTGCTAGTAACTTGTATTTTAAAAGAATGTAACCTCTTTCGTAGGGCATTTAAATACCAATGGCACTGGCACGTCATGTGCTGTATCTTGCAGTATTTAGGACATTTAGTACATCTGAATGTGGGATTAATATTTTGTACTAAAAATACAATAAAAGCTATAGATACAGTAGCATTTTGTTTATCTGAAAAAAGGCAAAGACTGAGGAGGCCACCTAATAATACAATCAATAGACTTGAAGCACCAGCTGTGGTTGCATTAACAGACATGCAGAGAGGAGATGGAGGAACACAAAGAGCAGTAAGGAGGAGCAATGCAATAATGTTATAGACCATTTACAATGTACTATGCTACATTTGAGATGTCTCCTGGTGAAGTCACTCCTCTCTAAACCCATTTGAGTATTACGTTCCATGCCAACAAAAATGATATGGAAGCACATATTAGCAAAATGTCCAACAGAAACACTTAACATTTCGAGGACAAGCTGTTTATAAATCCATCACTAAGTTGTTCAGTGTTCCGAGCAACAACTATTGTAGCTAGTTTCAAATTAGAGAGTTACTAGTTAGTGGATGGTGTCAGTGAAACATAACAGAAACAAAAAGTAACATCAGCGGCAGCATCCAAGCAGAAAGCAGTCAACCATATAAACAAGACATATCGGTGCAACATCATTTAACCTCTCCAGCCTTTATGAGCATCACCTGCTATTGCAAAATGCTCATTATCAACCTGTAACGACCGTCAGCTTAATTATTACCATAAAAGATACAGTGGGTGTAGCTCGACACATATTAGCTGCCTGTCTGTTTTCAATTAGTTTGACTAGTGGCTTTAATCAGGCATTAAGTCTGATGTGGGTCAGTTTAGCTGTATGGTTACATTTCCACAAAACTTTTTTTTTTTAAAGAAAATTTTGACAACTGTTTGTTTCATTTAAGATGGGAACAACTATTTCAATCTGCAGTTCATTTGTTCTGGTCCGATTCAGTGGGCCAGAAACTGGGTAAGATTCCTTTAACACACAGAAAAATCAGAGTAAACCAAGACAAAGTGAAAAAAGTGAGTCGTGGTTGACGCAAAAGTAAACACAGTAAGTACTTCCTGTTCTGTACCTTTAAACATACTATGAGTAAACGCTCACTATAAAACATGGAACTACACAAATGGTATTTCATAACCATGGTGATTGTCTGGGGAATATGGCAAGAAAAATAGCAAGAATCTAGCAGGAAAAACTGAATGCACTTTGAAAAAACAGCTTCACAATACAATAGGCCAGGCCAAGACCACATGCAATGAAAGGTCTTGGTCTGAGTGCCATTGCTGTGCTCAGACTTATTCAACCGTACTGTACCGAAGGAGAAAGCAAACTAGAGCTTAAACCAGATTTAAAAACGTCATAAGTAAAAAATAATAATAATCAGGTCTGCGGGAGCTAGTGAGTATGGAAAGCTCCTACAGTACAGCATTAGAGTGGGTGCAATATGCTGTGGCTTTCAGCAACTGAGCAGCACTTTTAGTCATCGAGTGAGTAAGTTGTGGTTGAACTCTATTTGGCAATGCTGGCTTGCTATAAAACCCATTTAAATGGCCAGTAGGTAGTTTGTGAGGTGTGGTGGAGAATCACGGTCTGTTTTGAACCAAACTGAAGAGAACTAGAAAGTAGAGGGGCAATATATCCTATTACTGAAATTAACTTCAATGTTCCTGAAATATATGTGTATTTCCATTATCATTATTATTGAAAGGACCAAGGATCTCAGCCTGCCTGAAATAGCTTGAGTCACTGTGATGCTGCAGTGCAGCCTGAATCACAGATATATACTAATTAGCCTTTGTTTTAGCAGATGGCTCCAATAACATCAGCTGCATCTCTAACTGAAAAACATACTTGTGTGAATATTATGCCTGAAAATCTATCAGGGGTCTTTTGTCTCATTTGTTTAGCAATAAAAAAGGAAGCAGCATGTCACAGTATCTTGTTTCTTACTCACAGGGGGAGCCATGAATGTAAACCTCTTGCAGAGAGCTGTCTTTAATTGATCGAGTCAACATTCAAACACTCGACCTAATACAGCTGGAACCAATAGGCAATTTGAGCTGCAATTGAATCTGACTGGCTAAACAAATTTTGTAATAAACTGTACTACAATGAATAAACCTGGGGTTTTGTTTCCATCCTCAGGCTTTCAGCACATCATTAAGGTCAGAGAGGTAAGGATGACTGTCACAGTTTCAAAACAGCGTATTGCCTCAAAATGTGCTCATGCCTCCTCCAAACCACCACTTAAAGGTCAAGCTCTCACAATTCCTGTGGCTTAACACTCAATTAGTTGAAAATTGCCTTTTGTCTGCTGGGAGCAGATGATAATTGCTGCAGGTCACAAGTGATAATTGCCAGCGAACCCCTCCGAGCCACTGCCTATTAAAAAAAGTTATTTAAATCGCATCACCTTTGGGGTGCTTCTCTCTTTTATGCTCATCTTTAATTGGGGAGTAGATTTATGAAACTTTTCCCCTCACCTGATCAGCTCAGACCTGCAGGACAGTTTTGAAACTAAATTCTTTTAATTTGTGAAGTATAAAAAGATTTGAAAGGACTGCTGAGACAAAATGGACAAGTACTGTAAATACTCAAGTAAAAGTGAAGATTATTTACATTTTATGCAAAGTATAAAAGTTAAAGTACTCCACTATGAAAACAACACACCATGATAAATCAGCATTTATTAGTTCATAATATTTCTATGAACACATTTATTTTTAGATTCAATTCACCAAGTGATATTAATGTTGTGGCTGATTAGTGTGTATGGAAATACACTAGTGAGCGATGTGGTGCATGAAAGGGCGTTAAGAGTGATATTATTTGCACATGAACGTGAGCGACATAAACATACACAGTGAACATGAGTGGCTCTGTTCACTTGAAGTGTGTGTATGAGGCGTTCAGGGCCAACACAGTAGTCAGCCATCACAGAAGCTGCTCAGCTTTGCCAGCAAGGCAGATATTTCGCAGAAATGACGGTGGCTTTTCTAGGGTGGGAGGTCTGAGAAATTCATGTAAAGTTACTCCTTTTTTAAATGGTAAATGGTAAATGGTCTGCACTTATATAGCGCTTTTCTACCTATTGGCACTCAAAGCACTTTACACTGCTTCTTATTTACCCATTCACACTCACAATCACACACACTCATACACCGATGGGGGAGCTGCTATGCAGCTGGCCAACACTCACCGGGAGCAACTAAGTTGGGGTTCAGTGTCTTGCTCAAGGACACTTTGACATGTGACCGGAGGAGCCGGGGATTGAACCAACAACTGTGAGATTGGTGGACAACCGCTTTATCTTCCTGCGCCACAGTCGCCCCCAAGGGGACTTCAGACTTCAAATTGTAAACTATGACTCTCATAGAGTGTCATACCTTTGTTAAATATGTTGTTCTACAAGTTGTCTACACATTAACCAGGGGCGGGGGGAAGGGGGGGGGGGTACCTCCTTGGCCTTTCGTTCTAATGAATTTATATCATCTCATTCAATAAAGAACTACTGACAGAAATGAGCCCTGAAATGAGCTTCCAAACTGTCAGCAATGGAAGAGATAACACTATGGGATGAGTGTAAAAAGGCAGCATGGTCAAGATACCGTAGCTTGCCATTGGTCTAAAGTGCATTTACAAAAAAAAAAAAAAATGAAGATATGCTGTGAAAGGAAAAATTGGGGTTTGATTTTCTAAATTCCACAAACATTACATACAGTAGCCTGCAAGAACCAAATTTTGGTTTTAAGTTATGAATAAGATCTCTGCAAAGCCTGTGAATTGGACATATAATTAGCACATAAATCATACCACAGTAAGATATATTTAGAGAAGGCACCACATTAAAATGCTCATTTCCTGATCATATAAGTGTAAGATGAAAAGAAAATTGTTTCTAAATATCACAACTATAAAACACAACATCTAATCTATACAGCACTTTAACTTTAACTTTAACTGAAACAACAAGAATCCATCTATTCATTATCTGTTTAGGGTCGGGGGTTGGGGGGTGGCTGGAGTTTATCCCAGCTGTCATCGGGCGAGAGATGGGAAACATGCTGAAAAGGTCTAACTTCAGTCTAACTTAGTAGGAACACTGAAACATACACAGACAGACAACCATTCATACTCACATTCAAACTCATGGGAAATTTAAAGTCATGATGAGAAAGGGAAATGTTTGGACTCGTTTAAAAAAGTCTATCTTTCCTTTGTGCTCTAATAACATGGGATAAAATTTCAGGAGCTGAGCTATCGCAAACCCAGTAAAACAGTATGACATGCAAGCCTGCACAATGGGTGAAAAGTTTGCAAAAGTGATCAGATTCACAAAAATGCTGTCAAAAGAGAATGTGCTTCCCTTTCTGTCTGGCTGTCGTTTTTGCAATAAAACAAAACTAATTATTGTGAACAGGTTACTGATGTGATTATTTCATGGTGTGCACCATTTTTATGACATGCAATTACATGGTTAGCGTAACAGAGGGTTCCTGCAATGGTAAGATGCAGCTTATCCAATTTTAGCACACATTTTTAACACTAGATGCACCTTCTGCTTCCAGTTCACGCCGGCCCAATTCTGTTGGCTTAGGACCAGGGTTTAGAGGGCACTTTCTAATGCAACCTCAGTGGCTGAGGCTTCGCAAGAAAGTGGTTTAGCTTAGAACTTGAATCGATTGAACCCTTGCCTTTGTGCATTAACGAAGTAAGACATCGTCTGCACCCAAGTTCTAGTATTAGCAAATAATTCGAAACTGCTACTGTATTTGTTAGAGACATACAGAGTATGTCACACATAGTTTCAGAGGGTTCAGCACCCAATATGCAATTGCTTTAAATAGGTGTTACTTTATTGTTATTGTTGCACAACTGCTTCTAGTGTTATTCTTTACAGTCTACTACTCTCCTTTCGGCTTATCCCGTAAGTTGAGGGTCGCCACAGCGGTGTTTTGTTCGCATGTTGATTTGGCACAGTTTTTACGCCGGATGCCCTTCCTGACGCAACCCTCCCCAATTTCTACCGGGCTTGGACCGACACTGCATCGCTGGGGAGGGGGGATGGGCTGTTAGGGGTTCAGTGTCTTGCCCAGGGATAGTGTTATTCTTTACAGTAATGTTAGAAAAAAACACTAAACCATAAAAATGATCATCACTTTTTACAGGTTCACAAGATAGATTTGGATTAGATAGGTTTGACTCTAGTGTGAGATGCCTGTGTGCTTTAATGATGATCATAACATACAATGATGCATGTGGTTACTACAGTAAGGAAGTAATTTAACTTGTAACCAAATCTTACCCTGAAGTTTTTGTACCTAGCCCTACCAAATGCTGTCTCTTACCCTTAAGCTGTTTTATCTGACCCTAACACAGTTTTTGTGTGTACACAAAGTTGTTCCTATGGCGTCAAATGGTGGCACTTCTGAATGACCCCATACGGATTGCAATTGGTACCTGTGTCATCAATATAATGCAACCAAGGACGTAAAAAAGCATCCCAATCTGGCGCATCATTATCTGATGCTGTGGGAAGACAACATGTTTGCTTGATCTCAGCTTTGACATCTCCACCAGCATCTGACAATGTGTAGCATGAGAACACAAGATTTCATTATGCTGCAGTGGAGGCAATTCATTGGTTTTATGTATGAGAATCATTGAGGAGTAAAAATACTGAAACTGTCCAGCCTTTTCCGGCTTTAATATTGGCATCTCTCCCAACCACCTCTGTAGTCATAGTCTGGTGTGTTGTTAGATTTATGAGTTTGGCTGTTTGCAATTACATCAACCAACAATTCCCTAGAGCCTAAGTTTTGCAATAAGACAGCTTTGAAGTGGTTTTTAACTTTCAGCATGTATACATTTGATGGGACTCATAATTGAGTGAAATAGGCATCGCAATTTCTGAAACTCATATGAGTGTCATTATTGATGCCTGGAACACAATTCCTTCTTAGATGATTGTGACTGCTGGAAATGTCACAGACGGGAAAATAGAAAAGGAAGCAGAGTAGAAAAGCTATGGCACATATTGTGGTGCAATTTAAAGAGAGGTTTGGACAATGAAAACATCTTTTTTTTTTTTTTTACCTTTCTCATTTTAAGGCAAAACAGTGACAGATCTTTTAGAACAAGTCTTTGTTATTTACTTGCTCACGGCTGTTTTAAATCCAGATCAGTGTATCCAGATTCAGCCCAGGTCTGAACTAATACATAACAATAAAACAAAGCGGAATATTGAACTGAATGTCCAGTTCAATGTACTAAATCATAAATGCATGATTACAGTCTGTAGCCTGTTCTTCCAAGATTTTGCACCCTTTAGGGATAGAGCAAATCATCAAGTGTTAAAACTAAGATTTTCAATTCAGTGCCAGCAAAAAAAGAAAAATAATCCTTGTGGAACATTACACAAATACTGAGGTTATTCTGAAACAGGTCAGTATCATGGGTATAAAAAAACAACATCCCAGAGAAGATGAATCTTTCAGAAGTAAAAAACAAGCATATATAAACAAAATGCAAAAACACCACAACCTTGTTTGAGTCCGAGCCCTTTTAAAATGGATTGAGAAAGTGAAAGTACAAAACTGCCTTGTGGTCTGACAAGTCAAACTTTGAAATTCTTTTTGAAAAGCAGGGATACTGTGTCCTCCATGCTAAAGAGAAGGGGAGACATCTGACTTGTTATCAAGACACAGTTGAAAAGTCAGCATCTGTGATGGTGTGGAGGTGCATCAGCTCACAAGGCAGGAGAAAGGTGCACATCTGTGAGGGCACCATTAATACTCAGTGATTACAGGTTTATATATACAGATTTTGGAGCAACATTTGCTGTCATGCAGACATGTTTTTTCACGGAAGGCCTTGATGATTTCTGCAACACAATGTCAAACTCTATTCTGTCATGGCTCAGTAGTAAAAGAGTCCAGGTGCTAAACTGACCTGCCTGCAGTCCAGACAGTCCACACCCTAAAAACAGTTGGAGCATTCTGAACTGAACTTGAAATCCTATATCAGGCAAAAATGGGGAAAAAAATGTTTTTCAAAATTAATGTGCTGCTGTCCCCAGTGCTACTACATTTACATTTAGCCATTTTAAGTCTAGCAAAATACTAATTAAAGGAGAAAAGATCAAAGCAAAGTCCTATCAGAAAGCTTTTTATATTTCCTGAGATGCAAGTGCAAGAAAGAGCAGAAAGGAAGTTGTTTTTTTTTTGTTGTTTTTTTGTTTTGTTTTGTTTTTTAGATAGAATAGATGCAAATGCGTAGGAAGATGTGGAAGAGTTCTGTTTTTCAGCAGTTTTTTTTTTTTTTTATACTGGGAGTGAGTTTGCTGAGCGTGCAGTGTTTGGTAGCTCGTTCCACCATCGTGGGATCATTGTGCTGAAGAGTTTCGCTTGGTGTCTCCTGTGTGGTGCTCCGACCACCAGATGCCGTTCGTTGGCAGAACGCAGCGGAGGGGAAGGATTTTAGACCTGAATGAGTTGAGGTAAGCAGGAGGTGATCACCCTGTAGGCAAGAGACAGAGCTTTGAACCTGATGCGAGCAGCTACAGAGAGGTGTGACATGAGTCTTTTTTGGCTGATTAAAAATGAGGCGAGCTGCCGCATTTTGGATCATCTGCAAAGGTTTGATTGTGGATATCGGTGACCCAATCAACAACCGAGCGAGGCAAAAGGGTGGATTGAAAAGAAAGCAGCTTTAACCCATATACAGCCATACATTTACTAGCTATACTATAGTTCTTTGCATATAAATATGATGAGCTTGATTCACTGTAGAAAAAAAATTGTAAGAAAAATTAAGTGACATAAAAATATGTTTTGTTGCATTGTAAACCATTTAGGTGAGTGCCCCCCAGCCCTGGTCCTTAAGAGCCTCCCCTGCCTGCTTGTTTTTTAGGCAATATTGTCATTTTTTTTCCAATCAGCCAATTTATTAGCTAATTGTCTTCTTCCACTCCACCCTAATCTAAGATGATGTCCTTCAGCTTCTGATTGACTAAACACAACTGATCCAGGTAAATCAGCAGTGGGTGAGGCACAAGGTGGGGGTGGGGTTAGTTGAAAATCGAGCAGTTCAGGTGGGGCCCTTAAGGATCAGGGCTGGGATCCTCTGATTTAGGCAACTGATTTATATCTTGATTTTTTTTTTTATATTTATAAATTGGTTGAAAACACAAAACAAATGGGTAAAGTAAAGTCTTACCACACATCTTTGCAGTGACGACGCTCTTACCTCCACACACCTACATCACAGACAAATGCTGAAAGTGTTCAATGCAACACTGCCCCCATCTGTCTTTACAGGGCACTTGTCTTGTTCTAACACAGTCCTGTGATTCTCATCTCATTCAATGTCTCACTAAGTAAGACTGTCACCAACTCTATACTTCGTTCACTTTCTATCTCTGTCAGTCAGCCGTGTCGCTTTCCCTTATTCAGTCAGTTCTTCACCTTCTCAGTCTGTCAGTCTCCCAATCATTCAGTCACTCCTCTCTCTCTCGCTCTCTGTCTCCTCTTTCCTTATTTGCACTCCTCATTTCCTCCTCATTCACTTACCTATACTTTCCCCTTATCCATCACAGCACATGTCTTGCCAGGTTTTTAACCATCAACAGCTCACCATCGATTGGTCTTTTTCTCCTGCAGTCCAACATCTAACTCTCTGAAAGCCTTCAATGTGTTTTGTTTTGTAGATCTCCCAGTACAGTGCTTCAAACCTTGGCTTCAAGCAATTGATTTACTTTCTGCCACTCACTGCTACTACTTCATAACTTTGCATCTCGTTCAACTTCTTTGGCTCCTTCGGTCTGTCGTCCTTTATCCGTCTCAGTGCATGTGTTCCTATCATTCTTGCTCAGATGATTTCTCAAAACCACGTGCTTTACTGATGTATTGAATAACTCTGCATGACTTGTGTATTTTCAATACCAGAATTCAGTTGTGGCCACGTTCTACAGCTAGCACTGCCTCAGTCGGTCCATCACTCTCACCATTTCCCGGACTCAAATATCACATTTAAATATTATGTATGTGCTGTATGCCAGCTATTTCAGCCACTCATCAATTTCCTTAACCCCTAATCTGAAAAGTTAAAAAGGTGAGTTGAGTGAATGTGTACAAAAATCTAGGTGCTTATCGGGCCACGTGCTGTGAAAAACCTGGTAAACATAATCACACAGTAAGATTCCATGATGTACTGATATGACCAACTGGACCAGAACTGATCTGTTTGACTCCTAGAAAAAGTCCACCTTTTCAGCAAATAACTGGTCTTTTGCAAAACAAGAACTCTTTCAAGAACTGAAAAAGATTTGTTGGACACTTAGTCTTATTATGGCTAAGTGTGTAATTATCTGTTTCATAACTTGTCCAACAGTGCCACCAGGGTTTGTGGATTTTAATGAAAACTCTTGCCATCTATGGCCAAGAACATGCAGTATGCATTTGCTCAGAGAATGAATCCCACTGACTTCATCTCTGAAATGTCGCGATGCAGATTAAATCTGCTTGTCTCACTTGGACACTTTAACAAGTACATGCAGGGATTATCGAAGCTGCTCAATCAACGGTAAATAAAGGAATAAATAACTCACCTCGAGTCAAGTAGCTTTTGTCCCTGTCCTCTCTCCATTCAAGTTGATTACACTATAATGCACCGTAACATTGCTTGCTTCCTTAAAAATCATGTAGGAGCTGTAGGAGAAATAGTATCTTAGGCTAACACTGCAGCAAACAAACCAACAAACGAAACTGCAATACGTTGCAGGGGTTATGAGGCATGGACAGCAAACTTGCCAAAGGAAAAAGGCAGATTTTGGAATCTACCACACACAGTGTCTGGTGTCTGTCTTTCTTTTGACTTCTATGTAATATTGCTGCCTCACCTTTAGACTTAACACACAGCAAGTCTTGTTTTAAACATTTTTTCCCTAACCTTAAACAAACTGTGCTTGCCATGTGCAGGTATTGGTTTAAAAAACACTTTTACAAACACTGAATGTAATCTACGGTTTTGATGAATTGCCCAATATCAACATTCTGTCTGGCAATGCGGTTGATATTCCTGCCTCCAACCATTTTCTTTCACTCCCCTTTCCTCCATTCTTCCCTTATCTATTCCTATCCTCCATATCTCTCGCTTTCTCACCCTCTCCCTCTCTTGATCCCATATCTCTCTCCACCGTCCTTCTCTAATCTCCCCCAGTGTTCATCCCCGAGGACCTGTGCAGAGGAAGAATGCTGCTGTAAACCTTGGCATTCAAACCAACGAGGCTCATGAATTTTAATATGCCACACAAGAGTACGGGCAGGCAGTCGGACAGGCGAGCTGCGTTCAGACTTTCCGCATGTCTTTCCCTGATCGCAGCAAGGGGATAATAAAACCCCTCTGACGTCAAGGCTCCAAGGTTGCTGTCTCACCACTCACAGTCCATGGGTGCCCAGGGAATCAGGTTTTTATCGCTCCTCTTTGGGCTTATCTCAGCACCGAGCCTGCAGGCCAAGGTCAATTTCATGCCTGGGCAAGGGGTGCTCATGCTGCAGGGGGAAATCGCTGTTGTGGGCAGCTCCTCTCTGGAGGCAGGTCAATAGCAGCAAAATATGAACCAGAAATTGACCAAAGCAAATGCTCTGCTGCCAGAACAGCAGTACAGTGCACTGATGCCACTGAACTTTTTCTGCTTTGTAATACTGGAGACTCATGTAATGTATGTATTTGCATTTAATGTGTTTTTTTTAGATTAAACTATTTTACAAGTTTTACTGATCAGTTTCATCGATCATAGGGAGTCGTATAATGTTTTCAGTGAGTCTGAAAGCAGCTTTCTTTCATTTGATTCAACTTCCCTGATGATATCACCAGGGTTATTTAAGCTTCGGCTCATTTGCACTGTGCAGAGCGACTGCAGGATTTTTATAGATTCTTATGCTGCAACGAGGACATTTGGAGTTTGACTGATGGGCACATTTAACAAGCTGGTCTTAACAAAGATGGGCAATGCATGATGGGAAACAAATTCAGAGTTTTTTTGGCTACAACATGGCGTATCTATGATTTTGGAACATTATTTCCTTATCTGTCAACCAACTTTCTGGAGTAAAATATTAAACTTAATATATTGTAGGATTTATATAAGGGTTAAGGGTTCAGGAAAAATACATAGCCATATTTTCTTATTTAATGTTGGATTGTTTGTCACATTTTGATAGCATCTAAGAAGTTTTTTTTCATGATGACAACATATACTTTTTCAAATCTAAAGAAATGGGTACAATTTTCATGTCTAGCAAGACCATGGTTATAATAAAGATGCTGTTCAATGGCAGCTGGACTTGACTGAAGAGATCTAACTGACTGGCCTGGGAGTCCCACATATTAATGGTGCATTCCGTTTGAACTACAAGGTGGAAAGTTCTCCCCCCTGAGATCAGATTTCCATTTT
Source organism: Channa argus (assembly GCF_033026475.1). Classification (NCBI taxonomy): domain Eukaryota; kingdom Metazoa; phylum Chordata; class Actinopteri; order Anabantiformes; family Channidae; genus Channa; species Channa argus. The sequence continues at coordinate 25,586,909 of NC_090205.1, forward strand.
CAAAAGAAAGAGGTGCCTCTTCAATCCCGGCCTCAAAATCCAAGATGGTCGGTCTGCACATGAGCATTGTGATAAGAATACTGTTTATTAGCACTTTTATCTTGTTTGCGTCTATTTAAGCCATACATATAGTAGCTGTTGCTATGGCATTGGTGTTGTGGTATAAACTATTGTAAACAGTGTCTAACCAAGCCAGAACTAATATTTTTGTGGTAACCAGGATGGTGTACTGGAATGGTGTGATGTGATTGCCATCACTAACTTCCACCTTCTGAGCGAATTCACCTTTTGCTGTTTAAACCTTATGAATTGTTTCAAATCAATGGTGGGTTTTAATTCCACTTTAATCCCACTGATCTTACGTAGTTGCACCACGTAAATCAAAGAGTAAATCCTGTGAAAAAGCCTGTGGAGAGAAGTCATAAATTCCAAAAAGCCCAAAAACTTTGACCAAAAAAAGTTGACAAATCACTAATCAACATGCAAACTGAAAATGAACACATTTGTTGCATCAGTCACTTAGTTCTGATAAAATCATGTCTTTTGAAGTGTTTCTATCAGTATTGGCACAAAAAAGAACTTTTACTTATAACTTTCCCTCAAGCTCACATCATTTCCAGTAACTCCACTTTGATAAATTTCCTGTTACGGTCAGCCTTTGATGTCCGACTTTAACTACACAGTAATTTCTGTACATTGGCAAAAGCACAGGAGCCTTTTAACGGAACCGTGGGCCCCATTCTGTCATCGACCTCTCATGAATTAGATTCCCCCGGCCACTCACGGCACAGAAGATGAAGAGGAATCAGGTTAGGGAGCAAGAAGATTAAATGAAGAGAGTGCTGGTTTTAGAAGATTCACCATGGTTAGGAGTTTTAATCTAACTGCTGTCATAGAGCACTGGGGGCTAAAATGTTGTCTGGTAAGGGGAGGCAATTTTTTGTCATCTAGCACCACATGGGACTAAAAATTATGTCTATATATAATCAGATTTGCATGTGCAGCTAGCAATATTTGCTTGGCAGCTTATTTTACTTGTAACAACGAAAACAATACCATATGTGCCATTCAAATATAAAAATGATTTTTCTAATGTGTGGCAAAAGGTGAAGGGGCACCCTAAATGGAGTTGAGAGTAATTCATTTAATTAGGGAATTGACTCACGTACTGAGGTCATGTCATTTCTTTGTTTATTTCACTGCGCCGACTTACAAATGATACATATTCCAGAAACCAGGCACTGAAATCGTTTGGCGTTTACATTGTTTTTATGCATTTTACTGTGAAGATCCTGATTTTGAAAAATAACGTGGTAATGTTAATTTGAAATGACCTGCAGTTCTGCAGTAGTCTGGATACTAAAAGATCTATTCAACCAGGGTACAAACTATTTTTAGGAGAAAGAAAAATTGGAAGTATCAAAAAGCTGCAGTGTGCATCTAATACCAACATTGCAGTCAGTGCAACTGTGATAAGAAATACATTACTGGAACTGGTGGAGGTAGTTCAGAGCAATTCCTCGTATCGTACCTTTCAAAACTCTTAGTATGTGAAAATGATATTACTGAAACATTTTAAAAGAGCCCAACGAACTGGAGACTATCTAGATGGGTATTTTAGTTTCTTCTTCTCAAGAAGATTTCAGCGATGTGTTTCTTTGACCAGGGTCAAAGAAGGCTGTAGTATTGCTGGGGATGCTGGTGCACCCCCTGCTGGCTCCCCGGCCCCTTCCATCCCACTATGCAGAAAAGCCATGATGTACGTGAACGACTATAACATGACTTTAAAGAATATGTCTGAAATAAAGTTAATCTGTGATTTTAAAAGCCATGCATGTCCCTATCTAGGTACTCAGTGACTGATCACTGATCCTCTGATATCCATATGTAATAACGCAGCTTCACATTTAGAGGGAGATGGGTCCCACTACAGGTCACATTTGGGGTCGGCTAGTGGATGGGAGGAGACTTTCTCAGCCAGCTTAGTGCTCAGTGTCTCTTGGATTATCTTAGCAAAGCAAGACTAGAGAGGTAAAAGTTGATTCTGTCCCTGTTCAAAGGTAACAAAATCTGCCCTCATTTCTATGTAAAGGGCTTAAAGATGTGTTATGTGACCTTAATCCGTACAAATAAATAAGTGTGCAAACACCATGGTGTGTTTTTACATGGTGTGTACATGTCAAACCTATGTCCTTACTGTAAACTTCAAACTTCAAACAGATATAAAGCACGTGCGCACTCTCAGAAACAAGGTACAATCCACATCAGGGGTCTTCAACACGTCGCTCGCGAGCTACCACTTTCTAAGTAGCTCACTGAAAGGTTAGTGAATCATTCATAAATGAATACGTTTAAAAATTGATTAGTCAAATTTGAGTGGTCACTCAGCAAACCAACTTACATATACGTATATCAATTTAAATATATAAGTGGTGTCCCAATTAGTTGTCAAACAGTGGAATCAACAGTGCTGTCAAGCTTGATGAGCCAGTGGCAGCACATGCATGAAGCTGCCAGTTCTATTCTCGTACTGCTATGGGCACAATAGAAAGAAATGCATACAGACACACTAAATGGAAAAATATATACAAAAATTTTGTTTGTGATGTTTTAATTCAAAATGTGAGTTGTGGACACCAACATTTTTTTAGCTTATCAGTTTGTTTGTGTTGGAATAAGATATGAGAATAAATGTTACAAAACATGAGTAGCTCTCAGCCACTTTCATTTTGTAAAAGTAGCTCTCAGTGGAACAAAGGCTTTAGGACCCTGACCTACACTAATGTACGGCCTAGGGCTTATTATTGGAACTCAAGGTAGCTAGTGTTTCTTTTGAGGGCCAAAAACCATTTATTCAGTAAAGGTACAATTTCAGGAGATGCTATATTTGTGTATAGGAAAACTTGCTATTTCAGTTATTAAGTCAATAATGTAATTATACTTGGCCAAGTTAAATGAAAAGCAGTGACATATGTGCACTCAAGTGGAAAGTTTCGGAATAATGAGTACAGCTATTACTACAAGGACAATAACAGGAACCCAGTGTAAAGGGTACAAATGTGACCTTCACTGAGTACAACCCCAGTGACAAGCCGCAGTACCCCTAAAGGTTCAATAATGTCCCTTACTTTCTGAGAGGGTAGGACACACAGACAAAGACACTCCCTCCAAAATACTCCTGTCCACTTCATCTCTCTACCCTTACAGTGAAATAAACTGGTCCAGTGGCTCTGCTTTCGCTGCAGGCACTATGTATTGACCTTAAATCGCAGGATTGTGGCTAGTAAAGCTTCATTCTGCCCCACACACTCACTCTCGCTCTCTCATACACACACACACACACACACACACAGTTTCCCACTGGCATGTTAACACTTTGCTTCAGCACAGCACTTTGGCACTGGTATCTGATCCTAACACCTGGCAAGCTCCAAACATCAGTAAAACTTCTCTTTGATGAATAAATCAATAAGTCTCACCCCCTACATGGCCTCCTCATTTTTTATATACAGTTCCACATTTCAATGGCTTACTTACTGTGTGTACAGTTTATCCCTGCTGGCCACAGCAGGGTCTCTCAGACCAGGCACCAATTTCATATTTGACTCTTCCACAAAGAAAATTAATAGCCCCTTTCACACATGATCCTTTTTTTTTTTTTTTTACATGCCAACTAAAGTAAACAACAGCGTATTGAATAGATTCCACATTGAACATCATTGTTATCTGCAGCTATAGGCACAGATGCCGCACCCACAAAGCATCTAGAGGATGCTACAACAGGTTAAGTGCAGAAACATTATAGAACATAAAGCACAGCACGACACCACCATTTACTCTGCTCACATGACATAGCATGTGTCCATTAGTCCATTGTCCTACACTGTCCTTCTCAGTATTCAAGTTATTTCCCATAAGCTTTACCACATTTTAACTTGCTTTCTATGGCTTAAATTTAGTATGTAAATGTACAATAATGTTTTAAACTTCCCTCTGACGTCCCTACATTAAAACATTTCTCCAATTCTAGCTGAAAAACTCCTCCAGACAACATCACCCAGAGGAGTTTTTCATCATTAGGAGTTCAGATGATGTCATCTGGAGAACTCTGGAAAAGCAGGTTGACCATGATTACAATCTTCATAGTGTGAGCAACAAGAGATGACATAATCTGCTGCTCGAAGTGCTGTTATCTGGAGGCAAGGTTTTTAGCTAAAAGTGGAGATGTATTTTGATACGGGGAATTCAATGGGAAGTTTAATGGTATTTATGTACACGTACTACCCAAAGTAGAACCATCAGAGGCAAGTTCAAAATCAGTAAAGGGGTCCTTTCTCTTTATATTATATCATTTTTATTCCTTCTTATGTACAGTTTTGAGAGACTAAATGTGAGTTGCTATTGTGAGCTGCATTTAAAAAACCGTAGGTAACAGGCTGCTTTTATTGATGACAGAAAAACCACGAAATAAACTTGAATGCAGATTTTACGTCACTCAGATTATGTGAAGCAAGAAGCTAAAGCCTCCTGGATAAAACAGTTACGTCATAAAAAAGGACAAAAGGAGCACGATACAGAGAAGCATCATGCGTTGTGTAATTATGCACATCCATGCATCACATAAGCTTCACAGCATTATTTTGTATTCATGTTATGTGCGATTTAGAATTCTGAGGAGTCTCCACTGTATTTCTGTCGAGGCTCTGAATGTCAACATGGTACTTGCTGATTATACTGATATGTGAAAGATGAGAAGTGGATCGGAGCACAGGGAATGCAGATGGGTACTCATTGTGAGAGATAGCCTTATATAAATTCATAACATTATGAACAGGATCAATTCAATATACACAACAGCCCAGTCAGATATGAGGAGCTGGAAATGAAGATGGATTGTCTTCATTTTGTCTCTGAGATGCAATCTAAAGGGTCATGTGAACATTCACAAAGCAATGCCTGCACTTTAAGCGCCAGAGGGGAAAATAACTATTTCTATTCATCAGACTAACCTACAGATTGACAACGAACCCTCACTGTGATACGGCAGGGCGGGATCACTTCCTGCGTCTCATATATTGTGTAAAAACAGAGGGAAAGTTCTCAATCTTAACTGTGTCACACCACTGGGTATTGATTTTTCAGCGGTGACTGGTGGGAGTAATGATGAACCCAGGAGGAGGAGTCTCTGCGTGACCTCTTGTTAGCTGGGGCTGCTGATGGTAAATCTTCCATGCTCACAGTAGTGAATGCACACCAGCAGTAAAAACACGTGTGTGTGTGTGTGTGTGTGTGTGTGTGTGTGTGTGTGTGTGTGTGTGTGTGTGTGTGTGTGTGTGTGTGTGTGTGTGTGTGTGTGTGCCTCAGGTACACCTGGAGGCAATACAAAACTCAAGGTGTGACCCTACAGTACAAAAGTTGATTTCATGAGTGCATGAGAGGTTTCCTATCATGTGTCACTGTGCGGTGTGACATTGTTCTGGATTTGATTTTCTCCTACTGGCTACAGAGCTCCCCTCCTCAACTTTAACAACTCTGACTGTGCTATTATACCATGTCTTCTTCCACCTTCCTCTTCTCAGTTTTAGAAAAGTGTGACATTGACTTACAGTACATTCAGACATCGTCAGTGTGCAACTGGGATGAGTCAATGCTGGTTCAGACTTTTGAACTTGTTCGCTCAATGAAATTTTTACAATCGGAAAAATTAAGTTGGAAGAATCTTTTAGAAGATGCATCTTCAAAGAACAATCAAGTCTTTTTAAGAACCATTTAAAGAACGATTATTTAAAACAACAATATTTACATTCTCAGGATGTTGTATAGTATTTAGCTTCACAACTACTCCATTCCACAAAAACCACAATGTTATCTGTTAATATTTTACAATGCCAAATTACATAGAAATAGAAATTCAAATTTTCATAAAAGCACCGTATAAAAATTACAATAAATTGAAAACAAAGCTTTAAACCACTAACCACTAGCCTAAGCTTAAATGTTTACTCACTTTCTATAAGACCAGGGGGCCTGTTGGATCTGTGGTAGAGCATTTGATTGGGATGCAGAAGGCCACGGGCTCAAATCTCACCGGATCAGGTATCACCCCACCAAGCTGGCAAGGGCAACCTTGGTGTCGGTCCCAAGCCTGGATAGAGTGGGAGGGTTGCAGCAGGACAGGCATCCAGCGCAAAAACACATGCCAAATCAACGTGCGGACCACATTCTGCTGTGGCAGCCCCTGGTGGGGCAAGACTGCAAGTCTCTTTCCCTAGGTATTATCTTTCTTTGAAAAATGCAAATAATAAAGACTTGAATCTGGTCATTCCATACAGGCCTCAGTAACGTCATTGATTATTGAGGAGTTATTTAAAAAAATGTTCCGTACAATTAAGTGAGGTAATGCTTTATGCTTTACGCTGTAGCAGCAAAACTCTGCATTATGAGAAAACTATTCACAGCATCGTCATCCCTATAAATCCTATTGGAAGATTTTAGGAATCTCTGGCCAGTGAAATATCCCTCACTGCTTAGAAAATAGCAAGTATCAACAACGTAGGTTCCACAAAAGTACTTGATGTGTAATTAGATCCTCAATTTTAGCCATATGTCCAGGTTTAAGGTGGGTCATTGAAAAAAGACTGTAACTCCTTGGAAACCTGCAATTATATTAGCTGGCTACATTTCAAAAGCAGAGCAAATCTGCAGCAGGTGCAGACCACTATCAGGTGAACACCCACAGTTTTTGTAAAGAATGATGATTTGACTGACAGGCCATTTAAAGATTAGTAGGACAAATATGAGTTTAATATCTTCTTAAAAATTTGTCTTTTTAATAATACACCTAACAACTTGACTTAAAAAATGTTTTTATTTGTCCTCATCTTCCCTTTAATTCACAAAAGAACATTTCATCAGTGATGTGTATCGCAGGGCTTGTTAGACATGAGTGGTTAATATAATGGTGATGTTTCAATGTTATTAAGTCTTCACAGCCTTTCACAGGGACCGTCGGCCCAGCATGAAAATTGTCTTTGCAGAACCACAGTAATCATTTGTGTGGAACAATGCTGACTTCTGCTGGCTAGCAGAAGGAAATACACGAGCAGGCCGCCTACACAACACCAGAGCTCCTGTCGCCGAGACTGCACATGACCCTGTGTGAAACTTAAATCTACTAGAACTCAGCAATGAGTGAAGTCTGAGCGTGAGACACACTGCTGCTGTACGGGAAAGTTTCCACTGCGTTCATGTGCGGCAGAGCATTCTCCCCAGCCAGCGCGTACTGTATTTACTCTGTGTGAAAGGATGCCTCATCACCAACGGCTTGTTCATTGTGTGAGAATCTCAGCGTTGCCGTTTGCATATTTTTGCTGCTCACACAATGATTCAAATCACACAAAGATGAAATTGCACAGCAGGTATGAATGAAAGACTGAACTGGATATTCCGAGCCCATAATTCAGCAGGAGGAGGTTTATATATAGTGCAGTTGATGTCAGCAGCAGTTGTCTTAATATGCAGAGAATGAGGGACAGCTAAACAATGTTCACAGACAGCAGAGTCGCCTTGAATGAAGCAATCAAAAAGCTATTTAAGCTCCTCATTTCTTTTATTCAAGCAGGACACAAAACAGCTATTCTCACAGTTCCAACGATGTATCTGCTGTGCGTCTACGCTCAGGTTTAAAGCAAATGGATTCAATTTTGTAAATGCAATCAGCAAATCCAGGTGGAAACTTATTAATGGTCAGCAATCTATCTCGGCCTGGTTGTCGCGCTGACTGTCGGCCCAAGCAGCAGTGACAACAGATACAACTGACATGCAAGAGGGCACGAAGGCACAATTATTCTAAATAGATATGGAAAAGAATGGGTTGCAACCCATTATGGAACTATCACTCCATTCTTCTCACTCCTTTAAGAGACAGATTGAGGTGTTATCTGAGCTGAGGGAGGTGGTTTCATTTTCTGGCCAATATCCGTCTCTCTCCTGTTGGAATGGTCCTATCAGGTGTCCGATTTTTTCCACAGACCATTTATCAAGCTGCTTCCCTTCCCGTCGCCTTTTTGGTTTACGACCAGCTATCTTGGGAAAATATAAATAAATAAGTCAAAGCCTTGGCAACTATAAATCACAAAGTTGCTGGTGGGGGGTGACAGAATGCTTCTCTTTAGGTTTAGATACAAAGTGTGAGTTTTATTCACAGTGCAGAGTCAGATGTAGGACAAACATTTAGTTTCTTATTGAGACTGAATCACTGAATCCCCTAAAGTGAGCACAGTAGTCCGTACATCACTGGTTCACAAATGTTATGTAGAACATAGTAAACTTTTGATGTTTGATTCTAACGTTACTAATTTGTACTAATTGGCATCTATCACCAATATTCGAAGCTCTATTCATTTCCCTGGGAGGATAGAAACAGTGTTAGCTTTCCTCACAATTCTGTGTAGGACAGTACGTCTCTGGAGACTGAAAAAGGTTTAAGTTGTGTTTTTTTCCAGATTCTGGGAACAGAATTCAGAATTCAGTGCTCATATGAAATATTCATGTGTCCATTCTCTTTGCCGTCTGTCCCGCTCAGAGCACTGGGACCCTGCAGCCCAGCAGTGAGCATGCAACGAATAAAGGACAGGGTACACCTGCAGGTCGCTGGTCAAACCTGGTGCTACAGAAATTTGTTCTTTGTATGTACGGTGCTTTGAAAGAATTTTCATACCCACTGAAATCTTCCACAACCATTTTATTGGGATTTTATGTGATAGACAAAGGGGCACATAAATAATAAATGGTTTTCAAACTTTGTTACAAATAAACATCTGAAAAGTGTGTGGTGCATTTGTGTTCAGCCCCCCGAGTCAATACTTTTGCTGCAATTACAGCTGCGAGTCGTTTGGGGTATGTCTCTACACGCTTTGCACATCTAGAGAATGAAACTTTTGCCCTGTTGTCTTTGCAAAAATAGCTCAAACTCAGTCAGATTGGACGGAGAGCATCTGTGGACAGCAGTTTAGGTTTAGATTTAGGTCTGGACTTTGACTGGGAAATTCTAACACATGAATATGCTTTGATCGAAACACTCCATTGTAGCTCTTTTCATTTTCAGATGATAGATTGTACAGAGCTCCATGAGATGTTCAAAGCTTGGGATATTTTTTATAACCTAACCCTCCACAACTTTATCCCTGACCTGTCTGGTGTGTTCCTTGGATTTCATGATGCTGTTTGTTCACTAATGTTCTCTAACAAACCTCTGAGGGCTTCACAGAACAGCTGTATTCATACTGAGATTAAATGACACACAGGTGGACTCTATTTACTAGTTAGGTGACTTCTGTAGACAGTTCCACTGGATTTTAGTTATTGGTATCAGAGTAAAGGGGGAGGGACACAAATTTACGGTAGTGTTTGTAATGTGATAAAATGTGGAAAATGGACAACAATTCTGCTTTTTACATTAGAGTATCTGCATGTGCAGCCCAAAATTATACGTACTGTCCACCATACACCTGCTGTATGCAGACACCCAGTGTACAGTAGAACATTCACATGTATAATTGATGTGTCTGTATATACTGTGAATCACATTAGATTTTTTTTTTTGTAATTTTAGCTTTGACTTAAAGCTACAATATGCAACTTTGGGACCAAGCAGACGCAGCGTGAGACTCAAAATCCAAAATGTGATATGAATCTTGTGTCACTGTCTGCTCTGTTGACGCTGTAAGACTGTTCCTGGGCTCTCTAATAGCTCCCAGACCGTCTCAGCAACCTCTCAAAATGCTCCCAATCGTCCGTCCATTGACTGACATCTGTTTTAGGTTCATAACCCGCAAAAGTTGCAGTCGTGCCCGCCTGCTTTCATCTTTCATCGTGGCTCATCGCTGTACTCAGCCTATCAGCAGGGTTCAATAAGATGGCCTATGAGAACAGAGTGGACTCTGTGGGCGAGGGAGGGCTTAAAAGGACGAGCTAAAAAAAAACATTTCATATACACAATGAACAATTTTAAGAAATAAGACTGAAAATATAAACCGGCCATTATGCATAATATGGCCTCTTTAACTAACACAAAAGCTACAGGGCAGGAACTGTGTGATATAATTGGCTTGGTTATGGCACCAAGCTTTGCAGGTGTAGCCTCATAGGCTCTGATAATAATAACTAAGAATATACAGCTCCACGAACACAGCCACCCTTTGCACCCTTTGCAGTTTGCATGGACTGTATCTGGCCCTTCTGTCTCTACTTGGCAAATACCTGTGACACCCCCCTACTTTGCTGGTTCTTTGGTTGCTGCTCTTGTGGGTATCCAGGTCGGGACCACCTACACACACAGTAAGTTCAGAGTAGGAATCAAAATGGACAAGTTCTTCTACCACTACCCACCGTGAAATTGTGGAGGTTTTGTTCTTATCCCTTTTCCTAATAGAACATGAGCTGCATAGAGCACATTTCCACTCATCCTCATTCCACAGAGTTCTTACAGCTGTTAATTTTTTTGTGATAAATAGTAATGAGTAATGAGCTGAGCTTTGACATACCCATCTTGCAAAAGTCATCCATCCAGTTTGTAACACAGGCTTTCTGTTTTAACTTGAACCGGTGTCCAAACCCTGATACACACACCATACAACTGTTGTAATGTTATATGCTGTGGTCTCTTGACAGTGCTTGATACTGAACTGGGGGGGGGGGGGGTTGGCTGTAGTTCAGTTGGTAAGGCGGTCGTCAACAGACCACAGCGTCAGTGGCTCGATTACGTGTCCCCCTTGTCTATGTGTCAAAGTGTCCTTGCACATAAGTGTCCTTGCACTGAACCCCAAGTTAACCTGACCTGCAAGGCAGCCACCACCAAGAATGGGTGAATGAGAAGCAACATTGTAAAGTGCTTTGGATAAAACGCTATATAAGTGACCACTAGGCAACTAGGTTACAAACAGGTGTCCCTCTCATATTGTATACAACTGAGCCATAAATGTGTCTTTACAAAGACTTTATAATAAAAACGTGAGATCGGTTTCAAGTTGCGGCGTGACTCATCTTATCTTCCATCACTAAGCAACCAGTGTGACTCCACACAAGCTTGTTGACCTCTCAAGTTTTTGGCACCATTATCATTAAACAGCCAGATTTTTGCAAACTCTTACACACTGATGGGATTTTGTTGTGATAACAGCTCCAAGCTGCAAGTGCAAAATTGCAGCCACCGCCTACAGTTTATATATTACTTCTTTCCAAAAAGGTAAATTATGCGGTGGTTAAATTAAATTCATACAGTAATTAGGGTCTAGATTTAGTTTTATCTTCTAACAGTTTGAAGTATTTTACCAGTTATTGTTGGCAGACATGACGAAACACAAGCAAAGAAAATTACTTAAAGAATAACTGATTTTGTAGCTACATGATCGACGCAGCTGGCAAACAGAGGCCGATTTAATCAGACGAGAAAACACGACAAGATGAAGAAAGCATTTCTCCAGCCTCCATTATGTGCCATAAACTAGCCATGAATAATCGCTACTTTTGCCCCTTCTTCAGATGGTTTAATTATGGGATGTGGGAGGTAGGGCACAGCTTTCCAGCGCTACTACCAGCTCAGCAGTCGGCCATTTAATCATTACTGAAACATTTTCCCAGCAAAGTAGTCCCACTGTGAGTTTCCCAGAGTTCAATGTAAAGCAGCATCGAGCCGGAGGAGAGGGTCGCCAGAGGAACTCAGCAAGATGCGTCCTATCCTTCTGAAACAAACCAAGGAGATTGCATTCAAAAAATGATTATCTTCACACGCTGCGTGGTGTATACACACAGGCCCCAGGCTGTTTTCATTAGCCTCACAGCTTAGATGACTAAATGACAGACTACCTAATGAGATTCATGAACTACTAGCTGATCTTCCATGTTCCATCATTTACTGTACAGAAGGAGAAATTGACACCATGGGATTTTAGCCTTGCTAGGATAAAACAAGTCTGTGTTTCTAGCACCAATCTCCCTCTATTACTATGAAAGGAAGTTTCCTAATGAGCTGTGGCGGATGGATACCTTCTGCTTGTCGCGTGCAGGTGAGCCTCACAGTTTGAAAACCTCTTTTTTTAGACCATAGGCTAAAACACAAGCCTCATGGCAGAAGAAGAAGCCGGTGTGTGAGCTGTTTGAGACATCATTAGCAGCAATGAGGAGGAAAAGCTTGTTATTTATAGGCAAAATAGACTTGAGTTAACACATTGCACAGCCCTCCCACTCAGTTTAACTGTGTAGCATTGTGTGTGCAAATACATGGGAAGATATATGCAAATGACACATGGTAGTGATTTAAAGTTGTTTTCAACAGTTGGCAGGACATACAAGCTGCCATGCATAGAGCCACAGTGTACAGAGAGATATAGAGGTACACAAGCACAGGCAAACACACACATATGTACTACAATCTGTCCAACACACATTGCATAACTCTTGTGTGTATACTACTTATGTCTCCAAACAAATCCCCCCCCCACCCCACTGCTGCCTAATGCTTCCATCACCTCTGTCTGAGCTCTGGCCTGGCACTGTGATGAAAATGCATGCTTCATCAACTTTGTCACAAAGTCTATGCATTCTATAGTACAGCAAGACAGGCAGTGCACCTCCAGAATACCAATGAAGAGCTGGTGTTGTGTCCCTGTCAGCCCCCTTCAACTAACTCCTCTCCTCTGAAAAAAAAAAAAAAATACACAACATCTCAAAGCCGTATGCTGGCAAAAACAATCCTCAGCTAAACTTACATCACCTTTCAGCACACAGACTAATCTCTTTCCAAGTAAATAATTTGCTGAGTACCCTGTCATATCAAGTTGAGCTATGAGCATGCTAAAGGGTTGTGGTCTGTTCATTGAGATTAAAGCACAACCGAAGCTTCACATCCTATTACGGCAGATTGGAAGCAAAGCAAACGCCTAGGAAATTACATCACCTGTCAGGTTCTGTTGCTACACATTATTACTGCTATTAAATCCCACTGAGCCATAAGCTGCCTCACTTTTTAAGGAATTTTCGTTTTTGTGAATGTGGAAAAGGAGCAATTATCTACTGTGGAATGGACATAAGTAGGGTTCATACAATCGTCCTCAAAGACATGAAGGGTTGTGTATCACGAACCTGTACACAGCGCAAAGACCAACCTATCGATGTGTGAAGATAATGCCACACTTGAGGGAAGAAATGTCACATCATGCACACACTGCTGGAGTAAGAGTGACTTACTTTGGCCACTTTTGCCACTAAAATCCACTTTCAGATATTTTCTCGGGTTTGTTCCATAATTCAGACGATGATTATGTGTGTATCTATAATTATCTATTATTATAATGATCTTTCACAGTGGACTAGGATGTTAAAAGACACATGTGAACAAATACGGCTAATACAAAAATGACTAATCACTGACTGTCTGGAGTGATATTTCATTTCCCGTTTGTGTCCTTAAAAGCATGATGGGAATTGCAGTTCCAAAATATATTTTATCCCAAATAGAAGATCAGAGATCAACGGCTTTTGGCTTGTCCCTTCAGAGGATGTTGATTACAACTTGAATAGGTTTAACTACTAATAGTTGGGATGGATTGGCTTAAAAAAAAATCATTTTTAAGCCTTTTTAGCTTTATAACATCTTCACCTGAGTTCTTCTTTTGCTCACATCACATCCTTGTTTGTGAGGAATTTGCTGAAAGGTGTGGAGAAGTCTCAAGAAGCCCCTGGCTGTGGGAGTCGGAAGCGGACGGGGTCGGATTATGCTTGGGTCACTGTGTCAAAACACCGTGGTTGCAGTCAGTTTAAATTGCTGGATGCAGAAGAATCCAGATCCACCATGATAGATCACAAAATTGTAGTCAAGTTAGGTTTGTTGGGTCATTCGTTACAGACTATGGTTTTAATAAAAAATTATAACTGGCCTTTAAACAAACAAGTAAACGTGGGAGCTCTGGCATTCTCTCGCATTCCAGGCTTAAAACGTTTCTGTTTTCTACAGCCTTTGAATGAGCAATACATTTTTTTGATTCACTGATTATGGTATTCACAAATGTGTTTTATAGTTTGTCCTGTGTTTTTATTGGTTTTATGTATATGTTTAAGTGTTTTGTTGGTTTTATGCACTTATCATATTTTATCATCTTTCTTTTCTCATTTGGTAAAACATTTTTAGTTGCCTTGTTTATAAAATGTGCTATATGAATATAATTGCTTTGCCTAGAGAAAAATCGATTTCAATAAATTGTTTTATATTAAAAAGTTGTTGATCTTAAGTGTAGTACATATCATCGTTTGTCTAAAGTTGCTAAGAATAGCATGAGTTGAATTGCTTCTTTGGTGGAAAATATTATACTGAAAAAATGCGTTTTAAAGAAAATAAAAGAAAGATAAAAGGAATGATAAGCATTCAAGGGTGCTGCTCGATAACCTTAGACATATATGATGACAGTCTAATCATGTTTCTTTTTAAGCAGCTTCTGTGTGTGTGTATTTATGTGTAATGCACAAGCGTGTTTCTTTGGCTTCCTGCAGCAACTCATTATGCGCTGCTCCTGTTATTGCAGCTCTGTCACCACACTGGAGCAGAGAATGGGGGAACACACAACCGTTCATTAATGTTTTGACACCTCTTCCCCTCCCCTCCTATGTGTTACTGGGATGAGCTTCGGCTTCCTCCTCAGGCACAGCAGTATAACACTTTATACATACAAATGCACAGAGCACACACATAACACACTTAAGCAATAACTCCTCTCTCGCCAGAGTTTTTTAGCAGCCTCAGGCCACAGCGAAGGCAATGAGAAATACATTCCTTCTCCAACATATTTGTTCAGTGACTATCCAGTCAGGGACTGCAAGGTGGTCTAAATGTATTCTACATTGAGGTGCCTTGAAGCATTGGAGAGCAGTTCTCTTAGTAGGCTGTGGAACTGAGACAACGGTGAAAAAGCTGGTATAATGATTCGATTAAACTCTCTGAAGCTGCCAAATGGTGACACAGGGATAAAAATGTGAAGCGGTAGGTTAATGTCATAGGTTCCGTCTATCGTCAGTTACTGTGCATCACACAAATTCCACAGCCAAAACAGCATTATGCAATTTCACCTTTAAAAATGGCATCTGAACCAGTTAACCGGTTATTTCTAAACCTGTCGATTTGTCAGCACTTGAGGCGGTACTGTGGGTTTCTAACCTACTGTTAATTGGCCCGGTTTTCACACATGAATCTCAAAGTGCAGCACCAATCAACACCCTGCTCCTCCGCCAGATGAACAGGGACAAAGAATAAAACAAGTCGGTACAACTGAGTGCGCAGAATGTCTAAAAAGGACCATCCTCTGCAGTAGGAACAGTCCTTGGTGCAGAAAGACCTCTTTCTTCTCAACCAGGTGCAGTTCAAACAATTGTTATGGCCAGCACTGCCTCCACCCTCCCTCAACCATTCATTTTATATTCTGTTTAAAGAACAACTTTTCAGCAGATGGTGGGTACAGCCGACACATCAAATCAGTTGTTTCCGAGCCAACAGCAGAGCAGAGAAAGAAATACAGTCTCTGGAACAGTGGAAAGAGGAGAGGATCACATCAACTGCAGGTTAGCTGCTTCACCTTAACCAGCAGCCTGCGCTTCAGGGCCTCTCTCTGAGAAGTCAGAAATGTCCTAAAAGTCTTTATAACCAGCACTGAAAATCATACATAAATGATAGAAAATGTTCTCCACTTCACTTTATCATACAATCAGCAAACAGGAAGAGAAAAACATTAAAAACACAAACTTTAAAAACTCTTACTGTAGATTAAACATGCAAGAACAAAGAGGTTTTCTGCATCACTAAGGTGCTTTGTTCTATGATTTGAACATTGCAATAAGTATAAAGTCTAGTAAGAAATTTGCTACTAGTTATTGACTAAGATTTCTTTAATCTGCATGTTAAATTTAGAGTAATAGCTAGTTAGTGAAGGACACAGCTCTATGCTGGTAATGAAAAGACACATACTTGTAATGTGATAGGAAATGATCAGTTATCAGACTTTGGATTAAATATCTGCATCGTGCTGATTGCAAGCCCCAAACAACAGTGGAATCTTGGAGCAGGCACCACAACAGCTATTTCAATACTGGGAGGAGAAACAATTTCACCAGTGTCTCCTATAGGCACATTTACTGTACACTAATCAAGATACCGTGCCGGCGCATGTTTGACCCTCACAGTCTGATTAGTTTGACTGGTGTGATTGCTCTATTCCAAGCTAGGGCACAGCCCAGCTTGAGCCAGGTCATGATTCAGTTGGACTCAGTACACATCATCCAGTTTTAATGTGTTCACTAAATGCAGCTCCAATGCTGTGACTATAGGAGAGTCATTCTTTTTCAAACAAAAATTCACATGGTGGTGTCGTAAGCACAGATCAATACCAAATAGCACAATGTAAGCACAGGCCAGTCGTGGAGAGGGAATGAGCAGCAGTCGTGCTCGGACAAGGATGGCGTAAGGCAACCGTGCTTAGTTGCAGTACGACTTAAATTTGAATTACAGTACTTTTCATACTGCTGTAAAGTCAGTGGTAGAATACAAACAGAGCATTTTACATCAGTGAAGGGTGTTTTTCATCAGGTAATGAACTCATTTGACATTCTCTTTCCATTTTCCATGGGGCAGTGACACTAATCAAGGGTCTCAGCATCGTCATGGCACTACTGGTGAAATGAAATTTTATTTTCATTTTAACGGCTGGTACATATCTCCCAGGGCTTCGCGTATGCACAGGGGTTGTTCAGTCACCCTGTCTCCAAAAAAGTGCATTTCTAGAGGCTGTAAATCTAGTTAATGGGAAAACCAACCGCAACCAGAGTCTGGACTTTAAAATACTTTAATCTGAACACATAGAAATGATCCCAGAATAATGATATAATGTATGTATTTTTTAAATATATCTGATCTGCAGAAAAACATGCTGGATTGATCGGCTTGCTTGTTATGTAGGTCAGTATGACACTTTGATCTGGGCGGTACATTATACCAACTTAAATGCATCCATGCAAAAGCATAATTCCAGCTTCACCCGTATCCACAAGCAAAAAGGCAAATTTCATGGCTTTATCTAAGTTGAGGTTTATTTGTTAAGCTACTGTACTGCAGTTGTTTCCTTACTGGAAAGATACAGCCCAGTGTTTAGAATGGCAGGGATTCTTACTGCTTACCTGAACAGAACTGCAGCTAAAAATATTTTTTTAGGTGATAAGAACAGAATATGTGATAGGTCATAGTCAACGCTTTGGTAAAGTTCACCTTCACCAACTGATTCCGCTTTCTTCCTACAGAAATCTATTCATGATTGCAAATTGAGATGTTTAAAACATCATGCACCTGTACCAAGAGCTTGTATTGGAATTCCCTCTTGTGTCTGCGGCTTTTTATTTTAAGGGAATAGTGCCCAGTGGGTTCTTTTGAAGAAGGATCCACTCTGTGCCTTAAACAGCCAGAAATGAGAAAACAACAAGAAGCTGGAAATGCCACCTCAAATGTGGTTCTCTACACATCTTTGCAGGAGTTCTAAAAATGTTCTCAGGCAATTATTGATCAATTCTGCAGTGTTCTGCAGGGAGCGTGGATGTGACAGATGTTTCATTGTACAACAATAGGTGTGAAAGGGGATAACTTGACATTTTAGTGTTTCCTTCTTAGCATTTTCTGCCTATAGATAGACACTTTAGATGCCAGTAAGGTATAAGAGAAAACTAAAATGAAAGTGAAAAAGTTTGCCTTTTAGGCTCACAATGAAATTCTGAAACAGTTATTTGTCAGCCTTTCACTGGCTATTTTACCTGCAGTAAAACTCTGATGTCAACACATGCAAAAGCCTGGTTCTCTCCTCTGCTGCTTCTTCTCATAAAGTCATTTTATGATGCTTACATTATTCTGGCACATAGAGCAGCTAATATTAACTAAAGGATCCTGTTCAATGAGAAGTCTAAATGCTATTAATTTCTTTTCAAAGGTTCATAGATTTGTTCCTGCGTATGCATTTATCATCAAAACAGATGAGCAAAATAGATAGAACTTGTTATACATTGTTGATGCACAAGATAGGAGCTTATTGAGCTTATGTGAACACGATATGACATTTGCATATTTACAACAATATTTACAACAGCTAGAATATTAACGTACAATCAGAAAGATGCATGAAGCAGATATAAATGGACAATAGGCCATGGAAGTACGGTAAACACATGCAGGCACATAAGGTAGTAATGGATGCTTTCCACTTGCTCATTGCAAAACAATTGGTTTGTATATACTCAAAATTTTGGATCTTGAAATCTGATATAGCAAAGCAGCAGGCAGTTAACACATAACCATGAAAAGTCCTCCAGAAAGTCCTCCACTTCGATGTTAGGAGATGGACAAACCACACCTAAATTCACACCTCCAGTCTGTTTGCTCCTTATGTATTCACAGTGCAACTGCCACCCCCCCCAACCCCCCTTAAGCTTTAAACTTGAAGAGATTGACTCCTGATTTGAGTCCTGAGGCAGGGAACTGCTGGACAGACCACTGCCAAGCTGTGAAACAGATGGTTCCCTGCTTGATTGTTGTGGTCTGGCTATGTCCACTTATTACACGTACAATGTGAGCAGGATGAAAGCTTGAGGGAGAAGGTAATGATAACGTGATATCACAAGTGACTGTCCCAAATGGTCCTTAGGAGAGAACAGCGAAACTGTCTGAATTCCTGAAACATATTTTTAAGTAAATACAGACACACACATTTATATATATAAATGTTATTTTATTTTATTTATTTTATCTGTTTTAAAGTAGAAACAATTACATTTCAACCACTTGGGGGCAACTAAAATTCTCAACCTGAAGTTGAAAAGAGTACGAACAAATGCAGCAAACAAGCAAAAAGTAGTATTTCTTTAGAGTTGCAACACTATTAGGTTCCAAAGTGTAATCAGGACTTTCAGATTGCATCCAAAAAGTAAGAAAGCCTCATTCCAAATCACAGTGACCAATAATGACAAATTCAGCCTAGGAAAACCTAGGCCTAGTCTTAACAGTATAAGTTACGTGACTTTTTTCAAAAATTATCTAATATTCTTGTTTATCCATTATTTAGATTTGTAGCAGCCTGAACTCTAGGTGTCCCTGGGTTAAGTGTCATGGCTTGTTAAAAAAAGCAACAGGTTGCAGCAAGTTCATACAATTCTATGCTAACAGTGGGAAAGAGCAAGTTAAAATCTGAAGAAGTTTCAGCCAGAAGACAACTGTGAGTTTGGATGTTGAAGAAAGTTACCGTGATGTTAAGAAACCGCTCTCAGATACTAAAAGCTAAATCACTGACTTCAGTTTACTGCATCAATGTCACTAGCTGGGGTTTATCATAGCATCTTTGATTGCCTTCTGCAGCAAGTTGTGAGCTGTAAAACCCAAACCCAAAGAACATCAGATCAGATACAGAGCTGAAGAAAAGATGAGAGATTCCTGACTAATGTCATCAGTTAAACCCGGAGGTAAAAACATGATGATCTGGAGATGCTTTGGCAATGGGAGTGTGGGTGATCTGCAACATGTGCAAGGCTTCCTCAATCAGCATGGACACCACTACATACTAAAGAGACATGACAAATTCCTCTGAGCAACATATAATTGGGGATAACTTAAATCTGCAGCAAGATGATGACCAAAAGCATTCTTCCTGTTTGCGTATGAATTATTTTGCTAGAATACTGCGGGTGATGCCTTAGTCCGTATATCACCAGATCTGAACCTACCAGGCATTGACAGAGAAGCATAAGAGTTTGGGAACTGGCCGAGCAGCACAACAGACCTTTGGAAAGTTCAGCAAAAGGCTTGGGAGGAACGCACACCTGATTATCTGCAAAAACTGATCAGTAGAATGCCACTGATTTTTCAGGCAGTTATTGCTGCCAAGGGCATGTTTTATTCTTTTGGGATGAAAGTTTAAAATGCAAATGTGATTGTTATTCTGTCCTCAATAATTAACAATCTGCTGCATGGCCACCACAGTGCTTAAGAGGGAATTCTAATGCACACGCTTTTAGTGTGAAATGCATCACAGAAGATGCTGTTACAAAAAACAGTTAGCGTAAGCTAACATGAACAGGCAAAATGGCTGAAAGATTACATATGTACAGGTAAAGTTATTGTTTAAGTGCAAAGTGGCTTAGTTCACCAACAGAGGACATCAACAGTGTCCTCTACTTGTTGTAAATCTCTTGTGTTTAACAGGAGAGTAGTTTAAAAAGATCAACAGCTTCCGGATTGTCCCTTCGGGGGGTCTCATGGAGTCGGACGGTAGTTGGTCTTGTGTTTATAGGCGTCATCTGATGTTGTAAATACATAATGATGAGCGACTTCCAGACGTCCGGCTGGGGATGGGCTGTTGGGAGGTTCAGTGTCTTCCCCAGAGACACTTCGACACATATGGTGTTTAATGTATTTTTGGTCAATACAGTAATTAGCGTTTTTCTGTACAGTGTATAGCATTTTTCTGCTGTAGTGGAACAGTATTCTGTAAATTCTGTTAGAATGCTACAAGAATACCTGTTTAATGTATGTGAAATTCTGTCCCTTTGCAAATGGCAAATAAAGACCACGACTCTAAACAAATGTGACAAATGTGAAAAAAGCTCCCTGCTCATAGAAATCATTGTGAACACACACACTTGTCACTTGTTGAACATGATGAATAGGTTTTCTTTTAATGGCCAAGTGTCGGATCTGTCCACCCCTAAACCTGGAATACAATCCCCAGCTGTCTTAATGAACTCACATTCACTGCTGGCTGCTTTTTTCCACCAAGCCTGCCTTCATATGTCATTTACATTTGACGTCCATCTTTAGCATGGAGCAACCAAGCTGGCATGTTAATGTCCTCACACTAATGCTGATTATTTTCATGCTTTGGTTCTTATAACAATTCATCAATACACTAAAACAAAGAACGGTTCTGCAACATACAAAACCTCTTAGAGAATAGATTTTGGAGTAGTAGTGTGTTTCTGTCTGTGAAGGGAACTAGGGAGAGAGGGGAACAAGCAAGATACTAAGAAGTGGAAAATATGAAAGAGGAGTAGGGCCATTATAAAAAATAAGGATTCTGGCTTTTTCTTTCTCAAAATGCTGAGTTTTAAGTCAGAATTTAAAGTTTGAAATCAAAATTCAAATGTTTATTTCCTTTAAAGTCATGATTTTTAGTTCAAAATCTTTTTTTTTCTTTAAACTTTTTTCAAACAATTATTTGTTCACAGAACGTCACACAGTTTAAAATTAGAATTAAAAATTTGTTTCTTATTTTACTGTCATAATTCTGATTTTGAAGAGGGAATTTTGAGTTTTGTCTTACTTTGGTCATAAATTTAGAAGTCAAACTTTTTATAGTGAACAACCAAGGAAAAGATTTTTAACTCGAACAATGATTTTAAATGGATAAATCGAGTCCAACTGAGAGACTCCAGTATCAGTCTTTGTAGTGGTTAGTGTTACTTGTGCAAGCAGGATAAAACTATCTCAAACAGAAAATCTGAAATCTACATGATTTGTCAACATGAAATAGCCAGCACTGACTCTGCAGGTAGCACTCCCTCATCTCGCCATGAGCCTTCATAAGGGCGCAACCTCGTTTCAGTATGTTCTCCTGTAATTCAGTCTGCAAACTGTTTCTCTCACTGTGTTTGTTGTAAAGACAACAAAAGGCCCTGTAACATCAGTAATGTTGAGTAAATTATGACCGTGGAGCTGACATGAATTCTTTCATCACTTGCTGGGGAGCTGAGTTTTTCCAGTTTGTCTTCCTCACCTTTTCACCTTTACTCTTCAGCCAGAGTTTTCAACTCTAACAGGATACTTCACAAACAACCTGAAAGATTTCACTCACCTTCGGCATATGATGACTGATGAAGATAAATGAGTGCACTTTTGTTTCCCCACATTGGGCATTTTATAACAGGAGAAGAACGGGTGTTTCTAACATTAAAGATGGCTATGTTCATAGAAGAGGGAGCCAGTTTGAACGATAACAAGGCCCTGAAACTGAGACAGCTAAATGGAATCCAGCCATCATTAGTTTAAGTTAGACCTGTGCTTTTTCTACTGTGACATGTTTAAATGTCTTCTGTAAAAACAGCTGCAGTTTAACACCACGTGGCCTGTTAGAAAACATAGTTAGATAGTTTGTATTTTATGATCTTGATGAAAAGTCCACTTCATAGCTTTTTTCCAGTTTCCATCTGTTAATGAAGACACAGCTAAAAGCTCCTGGACATGAAGGGGGACTTTGCACAAATCGCTTGAATCTAAAGAAAAAAGTTTGAAAGTGAACAAAATCCACACATGTAGAGTTTAAAAGGAGTGAAATTACTGTACCAAGATGTATCACACTCTTTATCTCTACTTTAGGCTTTTAGTATAACAGTCAGAGTTGCACTTAGGGCAACATAACAAGACAAGAAAGAAGAGTTGGTGGATTTGAAAAAGGATCTTTAAAAACAATTTTTTTTAAACTACTCTCTTGTGAGTCCTGGTGAACAGTGGTAGAAAGTAACTAAGCACTTGAAGTAAATATCAGTTATATTGAGGAATATCTTTTTTAATATAAGTATTTTCATTTTCTTCCGTTTCAAACTTCAACATAATTCATAAGCAAATATTGCAGTTTTACTCCTCTACATTTAACTTAACAAGTACATTTATTCAGGAGCTGTACTTATGTACAATTTTGTGGTACTCTCTGGGGCAACTGTGGTGTAGGTGGTAGGACAGTTGTCCACCAACCCCAGGGTTGTTGGTTTGATCCCCGGCTCCTCCTGTCCCATGAGCAAGACGCTGAACCCCAACTTAGTTGCTCCCGGTGAGTGTTGGCCAGCTGCATAGCAGCTCCCCCATCGGTGTGTGATTGTGAGTGCGAATGGGCAGCCCGTTCTCATCGCCACGGCGTCAAAAGGTGTCGCTTTGCACGGTCCCTTCTGCGTCAAATGCTGATAAGGTTTAAGGTTTGTGTCAGTGATTGATGCTCAGAGCTTTTAGTGTAGTCAGTTAGAAACCTGGCGCATTTCCTTTGCCGTATTTGACTCTTAAACCAGTGAAGTAAAATAGGAAGAGAAAAAGTCTCATAGGGAAGAGGATGGGGTGGTCAACGATACAACAAGACACAGGACTTCCACAGGAGACAGGGTTTTGACTCTACTGTGAGACATTGTGTGTGAAAATGTTTTTTTCTAACCCTAATGTATTGTGTGTGTGTGTGTGTGTGTGTGTGTGTGTAAAGTCATTTCTTTGGCATCATAAGTTGACACTCCTGGAGTGTCCAATACTGAGACGTATAGTTGTTCCCACAGTGTCAAATAGTGGCACCAAATGGTACCTTGCAAATTTTTACTCTATTACAATTCAGAGGAAACTATTGTACTTATTTAGTTAATAGTTATTTCTTGCAAATTAGGGTTTTTCATACAAAGTCTAATAACTAATAAATTATAATGACCTAATTATGGTGTATTATTATGAATTAACCACCTGTCAGTACACAAAGTAGTATAAATCTGTTTGAAGTTTACTAGCTGGGCCATTTTTATTCTAAAGCAGGACAAAAGTTGTCCTTATTTTTCATTAATTGCCATATTTTTTCTTCGCCATTACCTTCTCCTTTGGATGTTTTGTGAATTAATATTCTTATTTTTATGTCATCAACAGCATCAAATTCAGTAATAAAATACTTTAGGTATGTTATGTAGTGGAGTTGTGGACTTTAACTTGAGTAAAGAACTACAAATTGTACTTTTACTGAGGCATATGCTTTACATTATTGACTTTGTGTACTTTGTGTACTGCGCCTGCAAATTAGAGCAAAACTAGAAGATTGTGAAATTCACAAACTCATCAGCATCTACAGGTAATCACTTATTAGAATAAAAATATATTAAAATCAGCTCTATTGTTATCAGCTGCTACATTAACGTGATGAACACATTTAAGATTCAAAATTCAACAACTTTATTGATCCCACAGGGAACTTGTATAATGCATTGATAATTATAGTCCAAAAATATTTTTTATATTGACATCAAATGATCTCTCCTCCACCTCCCTCTTCATTTTCCGCCTGCTTCTACTGTTTGCTAACCACTGGGGAGAATTCTTAGTGTTTAAAAAATGTTAACTAACTAGCTGAAGAACTCTTAATCACATCCAAGGTCATTTTTACCTATGTGGTGCGAGCTGTAAGCCATAGAAGTATAGATTTTTCTTACCTTAGTCCATGGTTCATATATCTATCTTTAAACGCCACACTCATTTCCACCTACACACATTTTATACCATTCTCACTTTTTTGCAAAACTCTTTTTTACCACCACTCCTACATCCTACACCAAATTTAAGACGTAACACATGAATAAATTCCCCCAAAAGGTTCGGATTTCAGCTGTGCCTTTCTCCTCTGTGTTCCTTCTGTTTGTGAAATGTTTGTGGCTGCAGACTTCGTAACACACAGCAAATTCTCATCATTCTTGACACCATTACAAAGCAGTTGCACGTATTGACGCAAGATTAGTTGCTGCTGGAGAAAATGTTGCACACTTGCAAAATCTGTCTGTAAAATCTTTCTGAAAAGAAAAATATTTACAGAAACCAAATCAGTGTAAGAAATCAAGGCAGTTTAAGAAAAGATGTGTTCAATGGGATTGATGTTTTATGAGATCAGTAGTTGAAGAAGTACTCAGTTCATTTATTTGAAAAGTACTGCAGTGTAGAAATACTTGCAAAATAAAAATACCAAAAAGTGAACCTATAACAGAAATACTGATATTATTGCATTTTATTTATTTTATTCATTGATAGAATAAATCATCAATCGACAAAACTGATATTAAAGATCCTATACACTGTTTTGATGATCATATTACGGTACAATTAAAATTTCTTTTCATATTGCTGAGTAGTTTGTTAATTTTGTGCTGGGTATCAAGACATTCTGATTATTATATTGTTGTTTTTGTGTTAATGAGATGCTAAAAAGTAACTAATAAATAGTTGAGTATATGGAGAAACTCCAGAATTCTACCAAACTTGTATGTACCAATGTATGCAGTGTAATGGTGGTGCAGCTTTAGTACTCAGACAAAACTTGTCTACAGTAGATAAGCTTCTGAAAAATGGCATCAAGTCACATTTCAAAGCATTTCTCCTGCAATCAGGACCCCCAGATAAGACAAAGACATATGGTGGCACCATATGGAGGGAAAACACAATACCATGGAAACAATAGAAAAGGAAACAACCAGAAAAATAAACACCACCTGTGGGTTGGAAACACACAACACCTGATGGAGAACATTTTATAAGGCGTCAAACAAGAATTAAACTCCATATTGATTCTTCCTCATACAATTACATTTGTAAATACAAAAAACTGACTGATCACTGAGCTGTTGCCGCTCTGCTAAAATATTCCCCAAACCTCCAATAGTAAACTAAGAGATGCTTTTATTTTCAGAGCAGCTGCAGCTCAAGACGAAATGCTTTAATGGCGGTCTGGTCCACCCCCCCACCGCCAACTGTTTGTTGCTTGTATGTTCCTCACTTTTTAAGTCATTTTGTACGATGTGCTAAGCGACTCGGCCTTTGTTACCGGTTTACCATTGTTGCTGACTAATAGGTTTGAGTCATTTTGCAGCTCAGGAGTCCAAGCACCCTGCTTGTGCTTCATGATACATTCACACCTCAGATTCACTGCACAGCAGACTGCAAAGTCCATGTGGACCTGCCACAGTCTGACTGACAGAACTTTTACAGAGTTTTCTTTAACTACACAGACATGCAAATACACAAAACTTGCTTGAGAATGTTTCATAAAAAAAAACCTGTTTAACTTTAATGAACTTTCTAAATGGGATTTAAATGGAATCTTCTCCTGCACCATCACACACTACACACAGTAGGAAACTCGGCATGGAAACGAGCTCATACATCTCTCTGATTGTGTTTTAAAGGAGAAACATTTGTAAAGGAACCATTAATCATCAAGTGTTATGAAGCTGCTCTGGGAAACTGTGACCCACAGACAAGTTCTTGGCCAGACTCGCATCTTTTACAGATTTTGGTTCTTACATTTTGAGTGAACGTCTGAAGGACTAATTGATTATTTTCCCAATAAACACCAGCTTCTGTAGTGTTCTGAAAGGCAACTACTTCACATCTTTAAGTGGGACGCCATTATGTGGAAGTATAATGTGCATAGCTTGCTAAATTACAGGTTATGCAATGTCGTCTTGCAGAAACAAGTAAAGAGAAAGCGCTCTTATGCAAATAAGTGGCAGATACAAGTCCCGTTCCTCATTGAGATTTGGGGACGAGGGATACACTTAAAGGGGAAGATATATTGAGATCAGCTGGCATAGCGCTGTAATTTATAGACTTACTAACTCGAGAGCCAATGCAATCATTCTTATGAGGCTGATTCCAGCAATCTATCACCCGTAGAGAGAGCCAGTTTCAAGCAGTTTCTAAAGGCTGTTTATGTTATAGATCTTCTGAACAGGGGAACGCCTCACAGGTTCAATAACCCACTGGCTGTGATGTCGAGCATCCAGGCTGCTGAGTTACGGAGATGTGAGATATCAGCAGTGTGTGCTGACGGAGCCAGTGATTGGAAAAAGTGCACTTGAGCCTCCCGTTGTGTACATGCAAACTTTTTCCATTGTATCTTTTTCTGGCTTTTAGCCCAAAACACCACATGCAAAACGGTAAAATGACCACCTGTATCATTTAAGTTATTAGACACACAACATATCTGCTGGAATTTGCTATTTCAGATTAAAACCACAGACTTTAAGAGACGGACGAGATTTTTATCTAGGACTTCCAATCAGGACAGAGTTTGACTGAGAGTTTGGCGGGCTCCATCAACATTATTCCCATTATTTATCTTTAACATGTGACTGGCTTTGACTTCAGCTACAGTGTAAGATCTTGACAAAGTGCTTTATCTGCAATAAGGTGATTTCTGAGCTGGATCAAAGCATATCAGTGTTTAAAGTCCAAATATATCTCCAGTGATGGGAAACAAAAAAGCTCTATTTTGAGAACAGGAAGTTTTCATGGACTACATCAAAGACAATCCAGTGGAGTATTGCTCCATGAAGTGAATATAACACACAGTGAATTGTTTCATATAATTATAATATAAAAGGTTAAAAATAAATAAATAAATAATCTCTATAGGTGAATAAATAAGTAAAACAGAGTGGATAAATATTAAACCAAGATAAAAAAAAGTTAAAATGCAACTATACACAATGTGTCGTGATGAATTATTTCATAATTAAAATTCTTAAAAGAATGTTACTATGGATTCAATGTTTTACACTCAAATAGCTTGTAGTAGTTACTTGGGCAACTGGGTTGCAGCTATAAATAGATTTACTTTGATACTGACAAACACTTAAAAACGTGATGAATATCGGTCAACTTCTGCAGTAATGATGATTTTGATTAGGGTAGACTGGCTGATATTTAAACTACCGATTAAAGCCCTGTGTAGACCCCTGCCTATCTCTGGGGGGCCCCAGGCAAAGAAGCCATTCGAGGCCCCCCGGTAACTAGATGGTGCCATACTTTTGGTTTCTGGGGCAGCATGGTGAACTCTATAGAGCCTTTATGGGAGGTTTAATGGGGTTTATAGATGCCATTGCAAAATGTGCACGAGTGGTCATCAGAGGCCTCTTTTTCAGAAACTTATGACTGACACTATTTTCTATTTTGCACTGCCAGTATCATAAAGCTGGACCTAAATCTCCAGCAGTGTAATCATGACTAATGTCGGCATCAGGTTATGAGAATGCATGGAATAAAAATGAAATATATGTTTTTGCTGCATGGATCATTCTGACAGTAATTGTGTTTACATAGACTGTAGCAATGTGGTTTTCTGTAAATCTGTCTCTACATGCAGCAGATGAGTAATAAAGATCTAGTAATTAGATTTCTCCTCTACTTTGGACTGGGTTTTTTTGGGGGGGGGGAGCACAATTTACAGATTTTAACAGATGCATGGTGAAAGAAGATCCTGAAAAAGAGCAGGGATTGCTCGGTTTTATGATCTCTTTGTCATCCAGCTACACTACTCCAGCACTTTCACTCTCTGCAGCCTTGCTGCATATGCGCTCTTGTAGAAAGCTGATTAGAAACCTGATTATGTGTATACGACATGGCAGAGAAATCTTTGTTCTCCAGGAGAATGCTACCTGGCAAAATAAGGTTTCCCTAATCCCCTTCCCTGATTACAGGAACCAGGTTAAGACATCAGCTTTCTCAAGAAAAACAACTACAAATGGTTGTCTGAGTACTAAATTAGGATACTCTTTCATGCACATGTTCTGCTGAAAAGCAAATCTAATTATGCAAGTGATAGATTTATGGTTAGAGGCTATAATCCAACTGTGCCACATTGATTTTCCAAGCACTACAGTTTAAAGGCTGGTGACCTGTTCACCAGCCTTTTGGGGTGTCCCCAACCTTTTGCCCAGTGAGCCGGGATCACCCAATCCCACACACCAACACCATTAAATGTATACTGTAAGATGGTTTACAGTGTCAATAGATTTGAAATATATTTCATCAAAATGATTGAAGTCAAGTAGCTTAATGTTTTAAATTTGAACAAAGATGGTGAACGTGTCGCACAGCAAATGTCTGAATGTCCGTTTGTACATTTGAAATTAGCTAATGATCCGTCTATAAAGCAGTGTAAATGCAATTACTGGCTGCATGTACATGTGACGTTTTAATTGGGAACCTCCTGCCTCTAGCCCCTCGTGCAGAAACCGTGCTTATAAATTTTCTAGAAGACTGACACTTCGTTGTGCCCACTGCTTAAAGATTTCATGTCAATTTAATTTTCTGTTCCAGGCTTTTTTTGTTACTCAAGAACCTTAAAAGTAATGTGACTATAAATGACTGGAAGGTAGCTGGTGTCGGATAGTGCCGTACAATCACACTCTGATGTACTTTGTCTTGTCATCATGAAACAGGATCCTAAAATTTGTATTTGAAAAACAGAGGCTCAGTCCTCTGCACTTACATAAATCACTGACTGCCACTCTTCCCCAAACTTCCTGTCAGCATCCCCACCGAGTAAAGTCAGTGTAAATGCACAGCACGGCTTTGGAAATGTAGCACATTCTCGTACATGACCTTGTTCTCCCATCGCTGATGTGCACACTAGCAGAGGAGCACTGACACAGCTCCCTGCCTTTCTGACAGTCCCAGTTTATAGCTGCAATCTGCATGTGGGTGGACCTGACACTTCCAAGGACCGCTGATGACACGAGTCTTGGGCAGCAGCAGCCTTGTTAAACTCAGCGAGAGCCCAGGAGCTAAGACCCACGGAAAATCTGCTGCCTCATCCTAATTGGATTTCTTATCTTGACTAGTGGCGTAAGGACACAGCTATGACATGAAGAAGGGGCTTTTAAGAGGATAAAAGCGAGCTGTTAAGACTTCAGCAGCAGACAACGGAGGTTGGGCATGGAGAGATTAGCATTTTTTTAGTGACACAGAGGACTTTTGGAGTATTTAATCCAGACATGATTCCTGTTTGTTTTTGATTGCCGAGACAGATTCACTGAGAGCTAAAGGCAAAAAGTAGCTGCAGCAAATGCAGAGTCTCGCACACTCCAACTCATTGTTTTCAGTGTTGTTTTTACACTATACTGATTGTGAATGCAGCAAGCACCCCCTGCTCCAGTTCCTTTTCAAACGGAAGTTTAAAAGACAGGAAGCGAGAGGGAAGAGTATAGTAGAGATTCAGAAAGTGTCTTTTCGTAGGGAGACACTGCTGCGAAAGCATCATCAACCCTCCAAGCATCACGATATGAGGCTGAATATTCTCAAGGAGTGTAATTCAAGCTCAGTTAGTCATTACTGTAAACTGAAGCAAAGCATGTGAAACAATTTAGGTTCCGAAAGTCTAGAAGGATGTTGGATTTCCCACATAATTTATTTGTGTGTCAATGTTTGTCAGTAAATCAAGCTGTGCAAAAATACAGGTAATACAAGCTCTAATTCTTCTACTGCACATGGGCAACACAGTTTCTGCTTACTTCCTTCTCATTATAGACCGTTATAGATGCAAGTTTGTGATAACACAACAGTAGGAATAACATACGGCCTGTTCTCATGTGGTCATGTGGTACTTGGAAATAAATTGTAATCCTCTCAATACCTGTTGTTCTTGCTTTGTCTATTTTCATTTCCTTGGCTTCTAAAACCTAATAGGTGCTTTTTCTAATTATCTTCATTGATCCTCAATGGTTTAAACCAGAGACAAACTCCCAAACGTCCTTGCCACTGTGACAGATTGTAGATACACGTGAAACTCATGGGTTGACTGAGCCTGACTGGCTGAAATTTATAATTAAAGTGGAAGAATAAAAACTAAAACAATTGTTTTTTTTAAAAAAAAGTAAAACTATAAGATGACTGGAAGTTACAGTCAGCACAAGGCGTCTCAAAGCTACTATGCTATTCTGAACGTTTCTCTACATGCGCGACAGCATCTCTCTTATTTCGTGGCGAGCTGGATAGATTTTTGTGGGGCTCCCATCAAACATTAGTGAGACTGTCTACAGTAGATATGCAGCAACATTTCTGTGGCCGAAATTTAAAAAGAAAACATTTATTACCTTCCTGGATGAGTATTCTGAGCAAGGATGTCTGCTTTTAATGATTTGACAATATGGTGAGAAAAGATTGAAAGTTTCTGTGCAAACAATCAAAATCAATCGGGCATGGATGAGCTTGCACCGTGATTGGCCATGGTAAGGACGACACCTCCTGACCACCTATTTACTGGACAATGAGTAACACAACCATGTCATTAGACTGAGGAATGGGCAATTAGATGTGTACTTCTCGTCCAGAGAAATGCAAAGATATGGATATATTGCACTTGGTATTCATGAATTCAGTTTTCTGCCCACGTTTTAGTTTTGGCTGTCTGACCAGGACCACTTTTGCCCAGGGCACACTGTCACAGTCGAACCAGTGTATGCTGAGTGATGGCCGCTGGTGGGCAGTTTGGTCACTGTCAATTAAATCGGATCAACACCTACACAGTCCGGAAGGACGACGTGTTTTTTTTGTTTTGTTAGGGGAAATATGAACAAATACCTGCAAATTATCTAGTTTAGCCAAACATGTTGCATGTTTAGGCCATGATATTTAAACGTGTAAATGCTTATTAAAATCCCTAGAAGCAGGAATTAGTACTTTGATGAAACTCCTCCTCACTACCATTATTTTGTATAATTCAACAATGTCAGGGCCATTTTTTTTTTTTCTGCTGTGATCTCATCTTAACCTTATTGAAGTTTACATTACTTCTGTTCAATATTTTTAATCCAGTCTGGTGTCTTACTTAGTTCCTCTTTTTCAAATCCTCACTTTAAACATTACCTTCGTGTCGCATCCGCCAGAAAATGGAGCTATGCAGTGCCATAAAGCCTTATTAGGATATAGAAAGAGTTCTTTAGAACAGGACTCCAACGTTCTATTGTCCAGTATTTGAAACTTACTGTATCAATTTACCTCATTATAAGTCAGTTTCCATTCATGCACCATCAGATTTTTACCATGAGACAGTTTTCACATTGTTATCAGAACAGCCAACGTTACTGCACATAAACAACCACTTGACATAAACAAGAAACATCATTTAAATCTAAAACATAGCTACTGTACATGAGATGCTACTTAAGAGTGCATTGAGCAAACATTTATATGCTATAATGTCATCAGCTTTATTCCATCTAAGCAATTATTAAGCATCAGTCTGTACGAACACTAAAACCGGTTGTACTTCCTGTTTATATAGGCCTTTAAGAGATCCCTCTAAAAGACGCTTCCAGTCTTAGTGAAGGGGGCCAAAACCCACACTCCGTCACCTGTGCAAAAATGTCTTAAAAAGTGTATCTGGAGACAAGAAAAAGCTTCAACTTTCCAATTGATTCAAATTACATGGATGTCTTCCAACGTTGCAGTTTTTTTGGTGCACAACTTTTTTTTCTATTTCCATCTCACTATAAGTTAACAGGGGGACACAAGTAGGGGGTTTCACAAATAAAAAGACTCACTTTAGAAGATTTCTACTTTTGAATACATTTTTTGCACAGATCCACATTCACCGATGTGGATCATAGCCCCCCCCCCATCATCAAGAATTATTCCTAAACAAAAACAAAAATACTGTATGTGAAGTTTGACACCATGTTACGCCTAGAGAACCCAGCTGGATGCTCTCCACAAATGTGACAGCAGCAGCTTCATTTTCAGCACATCCCAGTGCCTTCTATCCCGGTTGCTCCAGTGAAACCATTTAACTGCTGAGCATTGTATTGAGCTTTATCAGCAGCACAGAGACAGATGACAGATGAGGAACTGACTTTAGAGCAAGGGTCACAGAGAAGGAGCATCAAACACACACATAAACACACACACACACAGATCCAGTTTGAAAATCCCACTCCACTCATTCTAACATGCGGAATTCCAAAAAACTGCACATCTTTTTGTGTATAGTGCGGGTGAGGATCGATCCGTTTACACCAAGCTAAATTCCTCTGGCGGGACTTCGAGGCTGAAAAGTGATGCAGGATCCGGGGCGAAATCGATATCGTGCGCACACACACTTACACACACACACACACACACACTGCCTGAGAAGCACGCACACGCCAACACTAATTTCACACTCCTTCATCCCGAGGATTTGGGTGCACAATATACGAAGACAATGCGGATGCTGTCGAGGGGAGACGTTTCTCTGTCGTGACAGAAACGGGACGAAAAGAACGGTGGTAATTCTAACAACAGGTTGGATGATCTCCCGAGACTGTGCATGACAAAAGTTGAACAGCCGGTACGTCATCAAATGCCAATAAAGGTGTTTGATGGAGACATGTTTCAGGTATTGTTCCAAGCACAGCCGCCTGGAAGTGGCAGACTCACACCAGCCAGTGCTTTGTGCGAATGGAGACTCATGTCTATGACTATATAATAATAAAGAGCACAACGTGATATGAATGAAATCTCCCCACTGCGCCAGAGTGTGGCTCCTAATCCAACACATGTAGTCTACACTGCACGTCATGGAGCCATGGTTCAAACCCAAACCACAAGATTCCCATGTCTGCCTTCTTTTCGTGCCAAAATAAAACAGCTTCTTCAAGCCATGACTTCATCGGGCTATAACGGACACATGCATCCTCTTAATCCGTCTCCAAAGTGCTGTGCGTCAATGCGCATACCCGCTCGCCAAACCTGCACTGAAGTTTACAGCTGTCACACGGCTGCAGCTGAAAATACAGAGTTCAATAAAATGCGACCAAGTTCGCCGCAGCGGAGATGAACCGTTCCCAAAGCTTACCTTGATGACCTTCGTGGACTGGCATTTAACTTGATGGGATACGGTGGCGGTTTGGTTCATCTTGGGACGGCGACAAAAACAGTCCTCCTATCCTCCAACTGAGACAAAACAGACGAGGAGGGAAGCAATGCGAGCCCACTATGAACGTACAGCGTGGGAGTAGCGGTGTTTCGGTCTTTGTTCCGTGTGCGGCTGAAGCGCGCAACCGCATCTGACAGCTACTGTATGTGGCTCGCCCAACGCAGCGCGGTAAACAGGCATGTGCGCAAATGGCTCGCGACGACTGATACCTGGGAGCGACTGCACAAGTTTCTGAATGGAGGTTGCGATGGGATAGTAAAACGGAGGGACATACGGCGTCGGTTTATGTGCCAACGTTCCCAATCGATTTCCATATGGTCATAAATACGCAGAACTCACAGAGACATACTCATTTTTAATGCATTCACTTTGCTTCTCACACAGCACCAACATGAAGTGGAAGCAGCACATAAAGTGTAGCCTAAGGTGCAGTGGAGCAGGAATTTGCATAAAGTGTCAGTCTGTACATTGGTTTTCACGTTAGTCCAGCTAGTAGGCAGCAGTTACACAAGAAGCAATTATAAAGTCTATAGCATTTAGCCCCAGGCACACACACACACACACAACACACACACGTACAAAGGAACAGAGGCACAGTAAAACACCTTTTTATATTGATGCAGGTCTGGATTAACCTGCAGTGGAATGCTAAGGCAACCCTGTCTGTTGCATATGCACATAGTCAATCAATCAATCAATAGTCAAGTTTTACATCAGCAATGGATCAACTATATGCAATGTGAAAGTTGTTGCTTGTAGTGCCCTGTTAAACCACATACTTTGGTTTTGCAACGCACAGCTTTAACAGTTTCATCAGAACCATTTCGAGCAGCAGCAGGCAGCTGTTTTCAGTCCAAATTTAAGCCCAGTGTACATGCAACCTGGTCACCACTAAAGAGCAGACACTTAAGTTTCTGGTTAGGTAATAGCTAACATGATTAATATAGTGGAACAGTTTGCAGCTAAAAAGCCCAGAGAGCTGGCAGAGACCTAAAAAGAATATTTGTCAAAACTGATATATGCTAATAATGCTTCATGTATACTGGATCTGTGAATAGGCAGCACATTAGCCATATTGGCTTAAGATGTTTGCGTCAGTGCTGCTGACTTGGGATTTTTCTGTGCAAAAAATGTATTCAAATGTTAATTGGAGTTAATCAAATTAACATTTGAGTTACAGTCAAAGGATATGGTCAAAAAAAGAGACTTTTGTACTAAAAAGCTGTAACGTTGGAAGATTTGTGAAGATATGTGATTCAGAAAGTTAAAGCTTTTTATTGTCTTCAGATGAACCGTAAACTACATTTTTACACAGATGGGGGACTGTGGATTGTGGCCCTCATTATACTTATGTCTAGTGCACACTAGAGGATTCTCAAATCGAAAGCATAGAAGACAGGAGACAAAAGGACAGAGTTACCCATTTGTTTATATTTTAATTATGAGAACGAACATACCAGACCAGGACCACAAACTTGGATTGCATACTAAAAGATTTCACAGTGGTGATTCCCAGGATCTTAGAGAAACTTTAGAGCAAAACAAACATGAAGATGGACTGTCGTCATCAACTTGTAACACTTGTGTGTGCTCTGTTTTGCACTGTGGGGAAAACTGTAGGTGAACGTGTGACTGAGACCACAGAATCAGCACAGCTTATACATTTTGCAGGGCAAGCTACTGCTACAAGCTGCTATTGTTCCTGGTTTGCTCGCTGTCATTGGCTGTTGGAGCTTCCTGTTCAATATTCATTCACTGATTCTCTCACACTACAGGATTTCAAGTTGTAAATAGGAATGTATGATTCGAAATCAGTCAGTTTGAAGGCCGAGCCAGTCTGGAGCATTAAGATAAGGCCTGGAAACATTTCACATTACAGAATCATTTGGGCAGAGATTCGGTTCAGATCAGCGTTGAATTGGAAACAATGCTGACCCATAATAAGCCTTTATTAATAGGAGCAATAATCACAGAGAGTAAAGCCTGTTTGAGTTCACATGGATCTCTGACTATGCTTAAATCAGTTTTTTTCATATGACTCAAAATAACAACTTACTAATTTTCCGTCACAGTTTTCCTCAAATTTGATTTCCCGTGCACTCGTGTACACACTCATAAGCATCATAAATCACCTTGCTGGAACACTACTGTAGATGCCCATGTTGGCTGTGAACCAACTAATTAGTGGTAATTTCATCTAGAACTCTACTTTAGTCAGGCAGAGTGTATACAACATGACGGCTGAGATAGTGTAGGACAGGTAGGTGGATTTCCATTCACACATTGAATAATGAGGCAGCTAAGAAGCATGTAATGTTTTATGACATGCTTAACAATAGATAATAATTACCAGCCTTTGGGTGCTATTTTCATTTGGTTTGTAATTTGGCTTTGCACGTTGCTTCAAATTCCTGCAAAAGATGAAGGAAAGAAATGAGTGTTAATCCAGACAGTGTGCTCAGTTCACGTTCGCGATCAGCACGAGTTGTGGTTTCACAGCCGACACGATAGACAATCTTGTCTTGACCCAGACGTCAGCAGCGATGCAACGCCTTTTGGTTTACACGTCAGAACTGTAGCGTCATCTTTGTGAAACGAGAAACATGGTCGGAGAGAAGTCTGCTCAATCCCAGCACACTTACTTCACTAGTCTCGGCAATGTGTGTATGCATAATGGAATTTAACTTCGAAACATATGCTTATCGTGGATGGCATGGCATGCAGGGACATAATCTTACGACAGGGATGAGGGAAACTCTCAGTTACAGGGGAAAGGCACTGATATGAGGTGATCCCACAGGCAGGGGAGAAATATGTTTCTTCATGACACAGTGAGTAAATGTGTCTGCGGTGGCCTTCAGAAGTTGATAAATTACACCCAGCCCTCGGGTTCCATGGTGTTTCAGATTTGCTTCTTTGTCTATGGAAAAAAAATCTTTCCTCTTTTGTCTCATTTCTGTTCTCCTCATGTCTCCCTGGGTCCAGCTTTGCAAATAGTTATGGCTGAACATGTTGGGAAATTCAGGGACCCTCTGTATCAAAGGACTGAGGGTTAATTGAGCAATTGTAGTGCATCTGTTTCCCATCATGCATTGTTATCTAGGGGGTTCATTAAAGGGATGTTGTACATCAAGTCTGCCCATTGCATCTTGACTAGCTTTTTTGCCTTACAAGTGTCTCAGGCTGCATATCAATGTCTGTACTGTATATGGGGAAGAGGCCTACAACTACACAAGATAATGTTATTCATTTGTATTCTTTTATTGCATACTATCATTCTACTCTGCAGTCTATTAATTGCATAGAGGCATATTTAAGTAAGCTTTAAAGCTTTGGTATAACTAGAGGGCTGACACACTGTGCTAATTAAGGGCAACTTATTATATATAACTAAAGTGTCTTAATCTCTACAAGCAGGTGTAAATTAATGTAGGTGGTTGCTTACATCTTCAAACTTTCTGGTAATCATGTCCCATGTGTAGATATGTACTGGCATATAAATTAATAGGATGTGCAGTGAGCTCAGTGTAAATATCTGGGGTTGATATCATGCGGGAGGATGGGTACACTGTGACTGAATCCACAGGATCGGTTTCACTTTAATCTGTCATGCCTGAATAGGTGATGAGAGTGTGTATGGATGAGTGAGTGGGTGTGTTTGTATGGGTCTTGTACCTGGCTGTATGTACGTGGACCTTTGGTCTATTCCTGTGCATGCAAATAGTACAAATCATCACTTTTATTTTGGTAATTTATTGTTTCAGCTTCAGCGATTATGTGTGAGCTTTTCAGGAGCTTTGTACAGTGGCCCAGGGAGTTCAATGCACTTTAACACAAGCAAATAGACAACAAAACACCAGCAAATGAAGAAAACGAGCTGACCAATCTGACAGAACAATGTTTGTTTTAGTGCACCATGTTGTGAGGGTCCCCCTGGCTTTCCGTTGGTAAGCTGTAGTCTGGTTTTTGGGATTTCTGTCATGATAGTGAAAAGCTTTAACATGTTAGTGTTGCTCCCCTAGTAGGTCTGTGGAGGAGTGCGGCCTTTCCTTTGGCCCCTGCTCTTTCTGTTTGAATGGTTTAAACAACCTCTTAGCCAAAAAAAAAAAAAGGTACACAGGTAGCCCGAGTAACCAGTAACCAGAGTTCACTGGTTGTGCTTTGCCTATTTGCATGTATGTTTTGAAGTTGCAGCGTGTTGAGTTTTCAGGGCACCGTACATTTTCAGCTTTGAATAATTTAAACAAAACGAGTATTTCTTTAAAGTTGACATCTGCAAAAAAAGATGCACATGCAACATTCACAGAATTAATTTGTGTTTCTATCAAGCTCCTTTGTTATCACTCTTCAAAGTCACAAGCGGAGCATTACAGGCGATGTGCATGATTGAGCATGCATGCATCATGTAATAGGTTCTTTCAGTGACTACAGGATAACTACAAAGCACCACTGTGTGCACAGAACTCAATGCACAGCAATGGAGATGGACCTATTGATGGAGCTAACAGATTGGCATTACCTGCAGGCGAAACTGGATTCAACCAATTTAATGAATGGCTGCCTGCCTTCTTTTTACACTGACAGATCTGAGCATTAAAGCAATTCCTGAGAGCCTGGCATAAAGACAGATATGCAAAAGCTGCTACTAATGGACATAACTAAATTCCCTGTGTCATTGTACATAACAATAAGTGTAGTAATACTTATAACCTTACTGATATTTTTATCTGGTTATATCTGGAAGCCATTTAAAGTAGCTTCAGAAAGTACTCTGAGAGTACTACATCATTCTGCATTCTGTTATGTTGTAAATTCTGTGTTGTAATTCTTGTAGTTTTGGGCCGCGGGATCGAATCCCACCCCACCAGATGTGGCCACACCCAGCCATCAAGGGCCACCTTGGTGCTGGTACCGAGCGCAGATAAAATGGGACTGTTGCGGCAGGAAGGGCATAAAACTAATGTCAAATCAACATGCAGAACACGTTCTGCTGTGGCCACCCCTGAAGGGACAAGCCAAAAGCCATAGATCTAGAACATAAACAACACATCAGATGTTGAAACTGAGACACTTTACCAAATATAGCTCATTTTGAATGTGATGGCAGCAACACAGCTCATAAAAGTTGTAACAGGGTGATGTTTACCATTGTGTAGTTTTCCCTCTTCTTTTTGCAACTGTCTGTAAAAATCTGGGAAGTGAGGAGACCAGTTGCTGGAGTTTTAGGAGAGGAATGCTGTCCCATTCTTCACTGATGCAGGATTCAGAGTTCAGCAACCGGACTCTTCTCCTGTGAAGCCATGCTGTTGTGATGGATTCAGTATGTGGTTTAGCATTGTCTTGCTGAAATATGCAAGGACTTCCTTGAAAGAGACGTTGTCTGGATGGGAGCATATGTTGCTCTAAAACCTCTATGTACTTTTCAGCATTGATGGTGTCTTTCCAGATGTGTAAGCTTCCTGCACCATAGGCACTTATGCACCCTCATACCATCAGAGATGCAGGCTTTTTAACTGTCCACTTATAACAAGCTGGATGGTCCTCTTTAGTCCGCAGGAAATCCTTTCCAAATTTTGCTTAATCTGACCACAGAACTTTTTGATGGCTAACCAACAGAAGTTTTCAATTTTGCCTCAGAACAGTTTGAATGAGCTTTGGCCCAGAGACCACGGCAGTGTTTGAGGATTGTGTTCACATATGGCCCATGCAGTGATGTCCAGTATAGAATCATGCCTGTTTTCAATGTGGGCCTAAAGATCACGGGCATCCAGTTTTGACCTTCGACCTTTTCCCTTGCGCACAGATAACCTCCTGATTCTCTGAATCTGTTGAGGATATTATAAACTGTAGATGGTGGGATCTTCGAAGTCTTTACAATTTTACGTTGAGGAAAATTTTCTGAAATTGTTCACAATTTTTCAACGCAGTTCGTCACAGATTGGTTGTCTAAAGCTCCTCCATTTGCAGCAATTACTTTTCCAGCCTTTTGTTCCCTCTGTTACAATTTTATTTTGAGATGTGTTGCTGCCAACAAATTCAAAACAAGCTAATATTTTCCATGAAATGGTAAAATTTCTCAATTTCAACATCTGATATGATGTTTATGTTTTATATGTTCTAAAATATGGGTTGATAATTGCATTCTGTTTTTATTATGTTTTACACATAATCCCAACTTTCTTGAAATTGGGGTTGTACAATATGCATTAATATAGAATTAGAACAAAAGGGAAATTTAAATGTACATTTACACATTAAACTAAAGCCATAGAAGGAAAGTTGAATACTGGTGAAGTCGCTCTATAAGGTAAATGCCATGGATGACTTTGTGTAATCACAATGTGTTCTGGCACTAAAAGATTTTGCTTTTTGATATTTCCAAACCAAAAAGTGCCAATAGAGTAACATTACTTTGGAAACATAGTCCTCAGTTCAGAAACACCAAGAGCTCACATCACACTCCTTTATCTGAGTAAACTGAGGTAATTACACATACAGGCAAAGTCAATTTTAAGGTCAGGAAACGGTTGGAGTGCTGGTTGTTATAAGCACATATGAGCACATTCATCATGCGAGGATGAAAAACAATTTTATCAAAACA
This sequence comes from Channa argus, assembly GCF_033026475.1. Classification (NCBI taxonomy): domain Eukaryota; kingdom Metazoa; phylum Chordata; class Actinopteri; order Anabantiformes; family Channidae; genus Channa; species Channa argus. Next base: position 25,627,055 of record NC_090205.1, read on the forward strand.
ACTGAGTGGTGGAAACACAGGAAACTGCAGACTAAAGTCTAATTTTTATTCTCACCACATAATTTCCTCAATAAGTGCTCACCATTTCCCAGAATCAGTGCCTGTGATTGTTAGAATAATGTTCCCCTTTTGTCCTGACAAAATCAAAGTAATGGGAATATTTCCAGCTGTTGAATGTAGGCACTGTCATCTTCCACACTAGCTCACTGCTGATTATGCTGCCAATAGTGACATGTGCAACAACAAATATTAATCAATCAATCAATCTTTGATGTGGTGACAATGAAAGTAAATAACAAGATGTTTTTGGTGGAAGTAACTAATTTCATTACTTTTTACACTGCTTGTTTCTAGAAAAAGACTCTACATTTTCATCAAAACAGACCTGAACTGCCTCAGAAGCAACAAAGTCTCAAGTTTGCGAGGTCTCACAAGCTAATAAATAATAATCAACATTTGTAAAGTTACAGTAAATGCTAATAAATGAGTTTCATTTGTCAACAATGGCTGTGACAGGATTGATCATGAGCTGTGGGGAATTTGTGGATTCATATTTAGATCAGTATTTCTAAAATAGCATCTGGTGTTTACCATAATTCAGCCTCTTATAGTGATGTTTCTACACAAATGCATTAAAATACAAATAAGTAAGCAAATTAGAAAACGGACCTACATTGGATATTTGCTTTTCAGTGCAATGTTGGCAGCAGTAGTTTAGTAAACATCATACTCTGAATAATAAATGACAAAATATGAATAAATGCAGAGGCTCACATAATAGCCTGTAGGTGATATGAAAGGAAGAGGATCATCCTCTGTTTCCCTGAGCAGTGATGTTACAAACTGTAGTTTGATTAATAAGTTGGCAATATTAATCCCAAAGGCTTTTAATAAATAATAAACTTTTAAAATTGTTTAATTAAGGGACATATGCAGAGATGAAAGGAAGTCGAAACAAATGTGCACAGTCATTATAATTTGCAAAATACACATAATTATCACTCCAAATACAAATGCCAAAGCAGAGCACGCCTGTAGACCAGTTGTTATCAGAAGCAGAAGTTTGACCCTGGGGTCCCAGAGGTCTTTCCTCTTCCCATCAACACTGCTCTTGATCCAACTTATTTCCAGGGTAAGAATTCCAGTTGAGATCCTGACTGAGCAGGTCAATATTTTCACCTCCAGGCTTATGCAGCTCTTCCACCAGCAGCTGGGTATTACTACGGATAGACGAATGGTCTGGTATAAAGTTTATCTAACCCTTGACAAGGTTGCTGCAGAAGTTTGTGGGTGATACTGGGAAATACTGGGATCACAGGCTGCCATTCCTGTTGTTTGTGTAATGGGTTTTGGGATTTCCCAAGCTTCAAGACGATTGTCCACAAGCTAAGCTACTGTATGACTGGGATCTACAGGGGCCAGTATATCCCATGGGGGGGTGGGGGATGTAATCTGGACTGAGGATGAGGAAGTGATTAGAGAAATACATAAACAAGGCAGCAGAACGTCTAGTATTACCAACAGGTACGGCACTAGGAGTTGCAGCTGGCTCAAAAGGTGCGTTTGCTGCTTCCCTCCTCTAACAGCAAGCTACTGGTCAAATAGCACAGTCACTTCTGAAATTTACGGTACAATGCAGACAAAAAGAGACAGAAACAAACTTACCATCAAAAGCTCCTGAAGGAGTGGAAGGAACAACGAACCCAGGCCGCTGAGGTTGCCCTCTTGATGAAGGACATTGAAGTGTAGGAAGAGGTTGCCATTAATGTGAAAAAGTTCAGGAAGTACCCAGAACAGCACTAATGGAGCATGTAATTTGCCTAAATGAGAGCTAACCAATACCCCCGGCGGCCTAGTGTGTGTCACTCTGGTGGAATAGCTTCAGGAGGAGGTCGAGGTCATGTTGTCATTAGGAGTGATTCAGAGTGATGTAGTCCTGCTGTTTTCAAGAAGGATGGTTCACTGTGAGTCTGCATTGTTTGGGAAGCTCAACTAATTCAATTCACAATAAAACATAAACATATAGAAATTTTAAGATTTGATAAGATACTTTATCAATTCATGGCAAATATTAGCTCATTTTGAATTTGATGGCAGCAACAAATCTCAAAAAAGGTATAATTTCATCAATGATGCATCATAAAACAAAAAATCTGACAACAAAGGCCCAAGAGTGTTGAGCAGCGAGAATCCTGCATCAGACCATAATGGTCCCATTAAATGGTAGAATGTCTAAATTTCACCATCTGATATGTTGTCTATGTTCTATTATGAATAAAATATGTATTCTGCATTGAATTTTGTTTTTGTTTGGTTTTACACATTGTCTTGTTTTTTTTGTTTTTAACTGTGCTTGTGCATATCTGAGTTGGACACATACCCCATGCTAAGCATTTAAAATTTGCTGGTTCCACAATGTATATCACCAACCTATAGTAATTGTGGTCACTATGGAGTGCTGTGGGAATGAGTCCAAAAACTGCAAATCATACCGCGAATGAGACGACAGAAGTTACTAGGAACATTACACATCATCAGACGAACATATATATTTCTGGCACTGATCTGCAGCTTGGAGAGAAGCACAATAAAACTCATCTAACAGTATCTCTATGAGTAAGCCTATGTGCTCCCTTTTCCAGAGGGTAGAAATAGAAGCCCATCACAAGGATCAAAACCGTGGGATAAAGGAGAAGATGAGTTCCACCACATACATGGTGATGAAGAATTCTAAACAGTGGGTAATCAATGTGATTAATCATTAGCTTTAATGAGGAATTGGACTTATCCAAATTCAAACATGCCCAAAGGATTTGATTGAACAGACTAATTGTCTTTTGGAGGAATTAATTAACTACACACTCATTGGGGACTGGATCACACACACAACACAGGGGATTTGCTTTGCCTCAGTAAGATGACACTGGTTATGAGGCCTTGGAGAAACATCCTCTTTGAAGCTGCACTCTCACAGAGGATGGGACCGAATCAATTCTGTTCAATTTGCTTTGAAGGGGAAATAGCTTCCTCATCTCGCAGAGTCCATCACAGCTCAGTGGGACACAAAGACTTGTCCCTGTTTACTCTTTGTTATGAAACGTTAAAATGTTTTAAGCAGGCTGAACAATGTCTGATCACCTGGCATTTTTTTTTCTGAACATGCAGAGACTAAATGAAAAACGACCAGAGACACTCTTTCAACTAACTTTATGCTGTGATAACTTCCATTGATGATGCCCCCCCGACCATGACAAAACTGCACATTCGCTGCATGTATATCCTGCCGTACACTGTCAAGGTTGGATTTCGCATCTCCTCGGTTTTGCAGCTGGTGTGACCTTTTCCTTCTTGTTTTGCAAGATTTTGTAATGAGGATGGAGTCTGGTCGAGGCAGTTGTCCGCACCCTGATTTCATGGGTCATCGTTTCCGGGATTCGCTCACCTTGTTCATGGAATGGACTGCAAATGAGATTTTAAGTCATCTTATCATTGCCATGCCAATACTCAGTTGGGCTTCCTGCACTAAAATGCATGGCTGGGAAACCAGATTAGTGGTCCAAATCTTCATGGCCGCCGGCATAAGTGTACAATGCCAGGTGCTATCCTGTGGACAGGAGCGTGACAAAGGGATCATTAGGTGCAGATATCAGCATGTGCTTTATGTTAGATTTATGATTTAGCTGTAAGTTTCTCCTTCACAGAGTAAAAACAGGACCATGTAGTGATAACATACTAATAACTTTCAACTGTTTAAAGGGAAAGAGTGGCCTTCAAAACAAGGTCAACTAAATATGTAAGATGAAGAAAAGAAATGCAACTTATAATAGCAGCAGTATCACATCATATAGCCTTAGTGGTTTGTGGTTAATGATGAATGCTTTACCTTTAGCAGCAGCACACACGGTGGAGTGTGTGTTCAGTATATCAAAAAATTACAAATATTTAGTTCACAGCTAGATACACAACTTTCCCACTCTCCCAAAACAGAGAGGCTGTCTTCTCTTCTTGTGAAACCCTCATCTAAAAAGGTAATAATTCTTACCCGATTCTGCCACCTGCAAGAAACTCCCACGAGCCTCGTTGACGGTTTTAATCTTATATTTATTTTATATTCGACCAGTCAATTAGTTACAGTGTGACACCATGACACTGCAAATCCCATGAGCACTTCTTACATTCAGGGTTTGCTCATTGGTCCATCGTGAAGCCTGTTGCTTTGTGCTTCCATACTAGTGATCGACTCCACATGGCTCTGTACACAAGACATCCCTGGGGAGAACATGGTGGAGATGTGAGCCAGAGGACATAAGTGGTGCTATATAAAAGTTGTAAGAAACCCAGAGATAGGCCTGTCACAATGATTGTACGATATTAACCAACCACGGTATGATACATGGACACAACTTTGATAGTTTCTGGTATTGTTTTTGAAAAGCACCTTAAGCCGAATGCTGCGTGACAGATGTTAATCAGAATGTCAATCAAACAGCTGATTGAAATAATTATGGATGGTAGATAAAGTGGGCATTTCCCCTCCTCTTGTTGTAACTGGATCATTTCCCCTTGTCCATGGGGTTTACAATAAAGAAACACTGCATAGCGTCTGCTTCGTCCTGCAGGTGAGGTGTGTTCAAGGGCACTGCAAACTCTAGTTCATCTGTGTTTCATTCACCCCTGTACCCAACCCCCAACAATCTTTTTTATAAAAAAGATTTCAAAACCAGTCTAAAAAAAACATTTTTAGATCATTACAGATGTGTGATTGATTAGCAACTACTTTACACAGTGGGATCACAACATAATTTCTCATGCAACTTAAAGTAGAAATTAGATTAGGGTTGGGTCAAATGTCAGACACTTGCCATATATGAATCTGTGAAACATTAGGTGCATAAGCAGTATAAACTGCTGGGTGTAGAAGATCCACATAAGCTGTGAACCAACAAGCCAGCGAGCTTTCACATATCTATATGGTGGATGCATAAACTGTAGTTGGACACTTTTACTTCCACTTCACTGCAACATCATGGTTATATCTGATTGTTTGTCAGGTCAAGTCCAGGACAAAACCAACAAGTGTTAAGTCGCATGTTAATTGCAGATTAATTGGTGACTCGAAATTGCCTGTGTGAATGTGAGTGTGAATGGTTTGTCTGTCTGTGTATGTCTATGTCTGTGTTGGCCCTGAAATAGACCAGAGACCTGTCCTAGGGGTAACCAACCTCTCGCCCAGTGACAGCTCGAAAAAAAGATAAATTCCATAAAAACAAAATGATACAAACAGTTAGGTCCCAGACGTACGTTCTTAAGATAGTAACCACGATCAGCATTAAAGCATACAGAATTTCACACCAGAGTTGGAAAAGCCCTGTGTCTTGTTTATCCACCAACCTGTCCACCTTCCTACTGGACTTTTTTACTTTATATTCAATGTCATTGCTTTAGGCATCAAATATTGAAGCTTTAGGGTTTCAACTGCACTACAGTAGAAGCTCAGTGCATCAATCACAGATGCAAACTGGTACCCTAAGCATGTAATGCAAAGGGACTGGACAAAGGGATTCTTGTGGACACCTCCGGAATGAGAACAGCTGTGTGGACTCAGTAGTGCTTTCACTCCATTCAGAACTCACTTTTAATAAGAAATCCTGGTAATAAATCGAGTTTCATCAAATTCTTTAATTATTTTACAAATTGTCGGTTATTGATATGCAGAGCTGTGCTTTACGTTACATATTCATCTTACTTTTTTATTTAATAGTAAACACTTTGTGTTTCCATAATCTCAGGTCCTGCTGTGTGCTATTTTACCAACTTCTATACGTTTGGCATCATAAATTGCTCACAGTATGATTTTATGACTTTCTATAACAAATATGGGATTAAAGTGGCTCTCACCACACAAGATGTATTTGGCCTATTCAGTGAACTGAATTATTATCAAAATGCAATTTCACATTCATCCTATATATCTGATGGCTTTTATCACAACAGGTGACAACTTCCTAATAAATTATTGGAAAATCTCAATCTGACTAGCTTTACATTAAAGTACGTGGGCCTGCCTGTCATGACAAGCCTAAAGCAACAACAAAAAAATAAAAACTAAAATATCCACAAACTCCACATCACTGAGAGGCAGGTTTGACTGGTGTGCCTACACGTCTGGTATTTCAAATGCTCTCTACAAATACATAGTATTGATGTTTCATATTATTTTATATTTCTCACACTGGAGAGTTTCACTGCAACTTGTTGTCAAATTGTGACATTAGAAAAAAAAACTAATTGCAGACCACAAACGTTCCTGCAAACAGTGACTGCCTGATTACAACAACAAAAAATTCAAACAATGACTTACAAAGCTGCAAATTTCAGTATGCCGAGCTTAGAAACTTGCAATCACCCTTGGAGATATCACAGTGTAACATTTGATCCTCTGTCAGGTCCTTGCTCTTATTTTCTTTGAGCAAATGGCTGAAGTCAAGTCAAAAAGTTGTGGTTTTTAATATAAGCAGTGCAAATGAATCACAACAGAAAATGATACAGTGTAGTAATACACATTTTAGATATTAGATATTTCTTTTTTACTTTGCTTGGGGAGCTTATGCTGCAATATAATTTAGTTTTCTATACCATAAATACTAGAGCTGTATGGTGTAATAGAATAGCAGAGTGTATAATATTACGTACAGTAGCCATCAAATGCATATTTAAACACCACTTTTACAAGATCCAAGCACGAGTCAGCAGGGAAATTAAAAAGGCAGTTTTTTCAGCCAACTAGTGGAGCTAATATTAGTTAGCTGCAGCTAATGAAATCTGCCAGAAACACTTTGGCAATGCTAACATGTACGAGCTACACATGATAAGCAGATTTTGTTTTTTGTCTGAAATCAAGAACTCACTGTTTGAAAAGTCACGAACAATATCAAGTGGTGCATTTCCTAGCATGACTGTAAAGTTGATATCACAGGCTGTGCGTGTGGAGTAATTTTTTTATTTGGCTTTTATTTTGATCGTGTATCTCTTCATACCTTCCCGGGGCCTTGCAGCTCGTCATCTACAGTTCCATTGCCCTGATTGTTGACAGCCATTTCAAGGAGCCATTTCTGCCAGATTAAAGTGTCCTTTTAGCTCATCCAGCAGGTCATCAACATAGTGACTTAAATAAGGCTGTAGCCGAGTTTGGGAGGACACACTCTCTGAGGCTCTGTTTAGATTCAGCCTTTACTGATCTGCTCTTCTAATTACAATAATACCCACAGCACTGTCATCTCACTAAGCCAAACTGTAATTTGCTGCAAGAGCCTGACAGGCCAGTGGCATCATGCTTACTTTCTTTCAGAATAAGACATTTGCACTCAGTGATGAATCCAGCTGGTGCAGGGGCCTGTGAGGACGATGGGAGAGATGAGCAATCAGGTTTGGTAATTAGACCAAGAGCCAACAGGACCCCCTGGATATTAACACAATCAAAGAAACATCATTACTCACAATTAGTATGAGAGGATATGAAACAATTAAAAGTTGTGAAATGATTTTGATTTGAGGTACAAGATGAATTAAAGCGTAACATGAATATATCTTCTGAATTAAACAGAATGGAACATAATGCAACCCAATGCACAAAAATAAGTCTATGAAACAATACGACAAGATGACAAATTGAAACCTACCAATAGAATCTAAATGAAAAAAAGCTCACATTGATGATATCTTTATTTGTCTGTCAGCTGATAAATAGGTGTAAGAATGTTTGAGAAGAAGAAGAAGGAGCAATTACTCGAGGCTTCAACGCAGCCATAAAGACAGTCATGGAGCAGATATAGGCACTCAGTTAGAGACTAGAGAATAAAACCCATTTGAATATGCAGCAGAAGATGAAAGCATTACACAGGGGCAGAGAAAATCGCATTTCTGTGTTTATTGGAGTCTTGTGATTATATTGTTTGTGTTTGTTTGTATTCCTCAAGAGCTGTAGGGCTGCAGTATTAGCATAAGGCTAAAATTATAGCAGTAATCTGACATACAAAGGTATTAAATACATACAATGAAACTTTATTTCGGTTACAGGGAAGTTTCAGGTTACAATTTTCCTTCAGAGGGAACTGGACTTTGAATATGCTCCCAAAGGTGTTCTTCTGGTGGTTTTTAATTTTTATATGATCTCGATCTGCTGTATTTTAAATAACTCATCAACAAAAAGGTTAACGTATTGTGTGATAGCGCAGAATTTCCCAAGCTTAAATGACCCGTCCACTGGATTTATCCATTTCCTAAACCTCTAAATGCTGATGGAGCCAATTCCAGCTGACAGTGGGTGAGAGACAGGGTACATGCAGGGACGTGTCACCAGTCAATGACAGCGCAGACACATAGACACAGACAACCATTCACACTCACATTCACTAAAAAGTCATCAATTAACCTGCATATCTTTGACCTGTGGGAGAAAACCCTCACATGGCGATCGTGCAAACTCCACAGAGAAAGACATAAGTTGTTGATATATTAAATACTTGTATGAATGAAAGAATAATTGGGAGAACAACCACACAGAGTAACTTGATGGAGGGCTGTTAGAATGGACATATCAGGTGGAGTTTGTGGAGCTACCATACAATGATGTTACAGAGTACAGGACCTTCCATCATATCTTTGGCTGAGTGCAGACACTGGGGACAGAGAGCATTTAAAACAAGTTAATCACACAATAATAAATAAGTAAAAGCTAAAACCTATTTGCTACAATCTAAATCATAAACATACTTGTGATATGTACAGTATCAGTACAGTAGCCAAATAAAAATGCATGTCATATATTTTTCAGGCCTGAATTGTACCTTTGGTTTTCCTTTGTTGTAATATCCACATTATAAATTTATTCCTTCCCAAAATATATTATAATATTCTTCATGTTTTGTCACATTTAAGGTTCTCACTGAAGAACTGAATTTATTTTTCTTCTTGAAGTTTTTTTTAAATTTTATTTAACATTGCAGTTTAAGACAGTTTAAGTTCTACTGATGCTTTCTCTCCCATGTTAGGTAGACAAGAGACCAGAAAAGGGACAAATGGAATCTCAATCATGACCTGACAAAAACCTAACATTTTTTATCTGCATAGAAAATCAAACAGATTTTACTTTGTACTGATGTTATATTATTATCTGCTGCACATATTATATGTAGTGAATTTCTGTAAACCCAGTTAGGTAACATTCACAACTATGAGTAAAAAAATGATTTGGTCCCAGAATCCTTAACATGTTAAATCATTAATGCTGTCAACTCTGTCACCTAATCAGTACGTTATAGTTATTAGCGTGTCAGACTTCAACTAATGTTTTTATCCTGTACTTTACTCCTGTACACAGATTCCTTAATCCAGCATAGAGAGAAAGGTGTTTCCAAAGCAGATCACGCAAAGTATACTGCCCCCAAAAATGTTTTCCCAATTAAGTTTTGTTAGCAAATCTAATAACTGGCTGATTTATTTTACAGGTTGTTATACTACACCACCACAGTAAGGGGGTGGCTGACTTGAATGGTAAATACAGATTTGCAGGCCTGAGACATCATCCTGAGGAAATGTAACATTGTTTCTGCTTGAAATAATTCAGCTTGTTTGAATACTATGAGAATTTCTAGTGGTTCTCTTAGTGTTCTCAAATGTAGTCTCTAAGAAATAATGTTTTTTTCTTTACTCTGATTCAAATTTAAGCCTTATAGATGTTTTACTTTAAAATTCCCATATTGGTTTTATACGAGGGGGAAAAATCAAAAGGAGATGCTGACTCAAAATTTACCTGTTTAAGATATCACACATTTTCAGAAACATATTTTAGTGATTTCACACTATATTGTGTTAAATATTTGTTATTGCACTTGGGTCTGACTGAAGACATATCAGTATCTATCGAAACTCTAAAATCAAACCAGATATCTGCTCACTGAAATGACAGCTCCTACTGAATTTAACTGATCAGTGTTTGAATCTGATAGAGGTCTTCATCAGGACATTGGCAACTGAGCAGCACAAAGCTGAACAGGCAAATACAATACAAACACATTCATCACTCAGGTGGTGGGGACTTGACTGGAAGTCAGTCTACTCTCAGATTGGACCAACCAGAGGAGAGCAAGTTTACACTGTCTGATTCTGCATAGCTTTCCTTCAGATACACAAGAAAAACCCTGGACAGGTTCCCAGTCTATCACAGAGCCATATAGGGTTGGGTACAAAAGGTTTATCCATTTTGCCATTTCAAAATATGGGCATGCTAACTTTTGCATTCAACTGTACATGGGAGGTGCATAGCAGAAAAAAAAATTACAAGCTTTTAAGACAATCCAACAACCTATACAGAGAAATCACTAGAATCAGAATTTAGAATTCATTAATATATATATATATATATATATATATGTTAATAATGTGTCACTTAAATTAAAATCCTCCTGTGAACTGTGTTAACTGTCTTTTTAAATCCATGATCACATGATATTCCTCCTACAAGAACTATTTTTGAACCTCAAAACACGGTTTAATGCTCATCCACCCACTTGTGAGGTCCAGGCTCTTTGTAGTCCATCCTTCATTCAAACAACCTGGGGATGTCTGCAAATAAAACCATCCTCTTGCTTCCCTTACCGCAGACAATAAAGCTGCCACAATGAGAAAAGTGCTTAGAATGAAGGTGAGGATTGCTCATGAGGGCTCATTTCAAGGAGCTCTGTGACACGACGTGCGCTGAAGACAGAGCGAGCTGAAAAGGCAATAAAGTTGCTTACTGTGGGATGCTGACTAACAAGATGAAAAGAAGATCAGTGTGTTATGCCTCATTTTTCATTCTGTGACAATTAGAAGTTAGTGTTTAATGCTCTGCAGGCAGTATCTGCTCCCCCTGCTTTATGCAAGAAACACCCCGATAGGTCAGTAAATGACTGCTGCAGACGTTATGGTTATTGTCTTGCTCTGTAGGACATGAATAAATGCTTCCCGGAGGCACAGTGGGATGTCCCCTCCTTGATAGACCAGGGTGAACTGAGCAGCGACCTGCCGATCAATTACCCAGCCTTCACTGTGGCAGAGCCGATACCCAGCGGCTCAACCAACTCATCAACCCCATCCATCTTTAGATTAATAATCTATAACCTAATCCATCCTCTTACGTAGATTAGATCTGGCTCAGAAGGAATCCCTGAAGAAATAAACACTCAAGAGCGTGTGTGTGTGTGTGTGTGTGTGTGTGTGCTGCATTTCTTCATTTGTTATTTAAAAATTATATAGAGAAAGGCTGTTGAGCTGCACTGTTATGTTAAGTGATATTGGATTGTTTGGTCCAATACTTTCTTTTTCTTCTGTTTTGAAAGAAAATGAAAGGAAAATTCAGAGAACTTGCCTTCGAAATGACAGCATGGATTTAAATAAGAAATCAATAGTTTTTCAAAGACTTTCTCATGAATGATGTTACGTAGGGACTTGATATAAGAAAACTAAATGCACTTATTGCCATAGTTGTAAAAAATAATGTTCAGCTATGAGAAGAATTACTTAACTTCATTTTCTGGAACAAAACTAATGTTTGTCAATGTTTATCAGACCACATTTTATGACAATTAAAGCACAAAACCAGAAACCATGAATTTGCCATTACTTTGCAAATGTAAATATATAAAGTGTTCGAAATGTACAGGCAACACATTCTAAGTTGAATTCATTTGAAAGTAGCTTACATATTACAATTGTGTTGATGCAAAAAAATTTAGTTGATTACACTAAATTTCTTTATGATGTTTTAGAGTGCTACCTAATTTTTAGGTTATTCATATTAGATTATAACATTGAGGATTTTCTTAATAAAATCAATTACAATAATTTAAATGTTGAAAAGATCACCTTGCAGCACATGTATGACCAAATACTAGTACTCACACATGATCATACTGAGGGCTCAGACTCAGGGTGACTTCACGTGTAAATATGAATGTGAAAAATACAGAGTTGGGATATTTACACCCAATTGATTGGGTGAGTACATCAGTAGTACAAAGTCAATATACTTTCTGACAAGGTCAACTGTGTTGATTAAATGACCACTAACTGGTAACTTCTTACACAACTCAACAGATTATTGCTAAGAGATTAGAGATACCCTGAAATACTTCAAAAGAGATTAAAGATTTTTCATGACGTTCCCTAATTTCTGTCAGAGACATCAGGCATTAGATCAAGGGTGCTGAATAAAATAGTACCTTACATGGAGATCATAAAGATCCAACTGATTTTCAAAAATAATATTAAAAAAGCTGATCCAACAGTTTACATCACCATAAAGAATCTCTGCTCTGTGCAGGGAAATGAAAACATCTTTGAATCCAACACATCATTATTATGGTATTAATGTTGTGGCTGATCAGTGTATATATTTAAAAACTGGGTACCTAGAACAAAATAAATATTTATAAATAATAAGGACTGTATGTTTCTGCATATTTAAACACCATTAAGACTAATTGCTGAGGCCAATAAAATAAAAGAGTATCCACAAATAATGAAACCTAACTGGCCAGAGATCATGCATTTTTTATAGATTACAGCAGAGCTGCAGTGTAAAAGCTTTATGTCACTAATAAATCCGTGCTGTTCTTAGCCTGGGATTAGTTGTGCTGGCTGAAGAGGGTAATGTTTGCCCCACTGCCAACAAATATATGGTTCTCATAAAAATACTACAACATGATAAACAGAAAATACCTAATTTCTGTTAAAATACAACGGCAGGGTACAATCTGAAAATGCTGCTGTGACCTACACTGTATGTAAAACTCATGTCATGCAATGTTGCCCCCTGAAAGCAAACCTGTTCTGTGTAATCTAAAGTCTAGTGGTAAATGTTCAAATAAAGTTATTGGAAAATGTAACAAATATGTTTTGTCACAGTGTCTGAAGAGCAGTAACGAGTGTCATCCAAATGCTACACAATGCCAATAAAAAAAGCTTATGTGACCCAGGCAAATTACTTTATCAGCAGTGTTGGCTCAAAAAATACATTCATTTATATTATTATTTTACTGTTAACTCATTGCATGACTTGCTATATTGCTTTTCAAAGTGTTAGGACCTGAAAGTGTTACGCTGTAGTGCATTACCAGTAATATGTAACGCATTACATATTTCCCCAGAAATGAGTAAAAAGCTGCAAATAAAATGTTATTAATAATATCAAAGTCACTCTCTGCAAAGAAAAAAACAACTCACCATGGCAAAGGTTGATTTGAAATCTGACATTTAATATTCGTAGTCATCTTATTGGCACAGGTCACTATTAGCAGCATCATAAGCAGCAAGCTGGCTGGAAGATGAAAGTGCTTCCAGTCAGTGGCTGGAAATATTCCCATTATATTGATTTTATTGTGACTAAATTAAGAACATTATTGTAATGTGAAACTTGTGTGTGGGTAGTGCTAAGACTTTCCACTGCACAACCTCAAACACTTATCAAGACAGCAAAACAATGTAAAGATTGCGGAGATACACCGGAACTAAGATGAGCCTCAGCCATGGAGGATTGTTAAACGACTAAAACTGTATGTTAGGCGTCGTCAACAGCTGCAACAAGCAACAAAAAATTAATAAAGCTTGTGGCTGCAGATGTGATGGATGAAATATTGCCCATTTTCCATTCATCCCTTCGGGAAAAGTAATATAACAAGTGATGTTACAAGTTACTTTAGACATGGAGTAATAGGTATAGTAAATTTATAAACTGAAGAAAATAAATTGAAGTAAATTTATTTTGAACAGAGTAACAAACCCAAGACTGCTTTAAAAAGTTGGAGGTTGGGTTTTTTGCAGGCCACCTGGATGCAATTTAAATTTTACAACTTCCAGCCACATGAATGTCAATTCATTCACAGCAATGAATTGAGAGCAAAACATTGGTAGTGTAATTGAAAAAAATAGTAGTATTACAAACATAAAAAATGGTTATTGGGGAAACTTGTGTTAAAATTATGTGAAACAAACTTTTTGGAACGGAAGAAACAAATCATCACGTGGAGCAGTGTGTCTGACTGATGACAATGAGGTCTATGGCAGAGACACACAAGCTAATCCAGGCTGAAGATGTGAGGAGTGAAGATTCAGTGTTGGTCTTAGTAATTGACAATACAATTAATTTCAAAGATGGTAAAGTTACCGTTTAAGTCACTAAAGTCACTAATAATGCAGCTCTGAATTTGTTAGTTTACAAGTTCCTGATATAAGCTGTTTTTTTCATTTTTGTAATCTTTCCTTCTTTTAGAGATGGAAGCATGTTTCCTTTATGTGTTTGGTGCCATGTGATCCCAAATGTTAACACCAGTTAAACATGGTGTAACTGTCCATCATAACATACAGCATCTATAACCTTTCAATCAAGCTTCCCTCATCTCTGTGCTTTAATGCATTTTTCAGCGAGCTCTGCCTCTCATCATATGGCAATTTTATATGGAGACCACTCAATTATTAATTTAGCTTGCATCAAACCACTGAAGAAAGCTCATGCAGGGATTATAACATGGCTGCATGCTAAGCATTCAGAAACAGAGTGTTTGAAGGGTTAAACATTAAATAGTACCCTTGATTGATTTGGTCTGTTTTGAATCACATAGTTTTTTTATTAATTTATTTTGTAATTTAAAATAATCTCCTTGTTGTACTTACCTTAATCTAACACAATATTAGCAAGCAATGCTCTGGTTCTAAGGACAAATGTTTAATCAAACCGTCCAAGAAATGTTAATTTTAGTATTTAAAGAAGGAGTTAGGTGGATGGAGCAGTGGAGAGGTGTCTCTGCCTGAAAGAGTTTTCTCTTCACAAACTGTTTTATTAAGCACTAATGCATCAAATATTAGTCATTAATGAAGTCATTAGTTCGAACCTCTTCAATCTTTATAAAGTGTTGGTTGTATAATAAGTAATGGTGTAAAACTAAAATGTAAGACTGTGATTACAGACATCTATTCTACCAATAGTTCTTTTTCAGTGCTGAAACAGATTTGTTAGCGAGCAGTAATTACATTTTAAATTAGATTTTTAAATAAACTATCTCGTACAGTTTTCCAGATGTGTGGTGCACACTGTGGCCAAGTGGATGTCAGAGAAACACAGCATTTCTTCTGCTTTACCACAACATGTGGGCATTGTTCTGTCTTTATTTTTATGACATGTCTCCAGATCCATACAGGGTTACACCTGATATGAGTCAATATTTCTGTGAAAAAGAGCTTTTTGTCTAAGACAGTGTCCGCAGGGATGAAATCTGCTACTTGGGATTTTGGTTCTTTAACTTTGATGGGTTATTCTCATTGAACTTCA
This sequence comes from Channa argus, assembly GCF_033026475.1. NCBI lineage: Eukaryota > Metazoa > Chordata > Actinopteri > Anabantiformes > Channidae > Channa > Channa argus. Next base: position 25,642,419 of record NC_090205.1, read on the forward strand.
GTGGTGGAGTCTATACAATTTCACAGCTGAACTTCAGATCCCTGGAAACACTAGAATAAAATAAGCTCAGAATATGTGAAATCTCATTCAGAGTGATTATTAGGGGATAGATTTTGGTGTCAGTAATAACAAGGTAAGCAAAATCAATAGCCACCTCATGCCTGAAATTCACAACACTGGAAATTGAAAAGGAAATTGAAAGGTCCTCATGAAACATCCCTGTTATATCAAGTCTATGGACATGCTGGGACTGTAATTTTCTTTGTTTAAAAAAATTCTTATCAACGCAGTGAGATCATTCATCACTCAGCTGACACTCCTCTCCAGTCCAGTGACAGAGGATCTTCTTTTTGTTGTTGTCAATGGCAGGAGGTGCCCCTCGCCCCAACAGCTCTCTATTATTTATTCAAGGTAGGCTGTTGTGAGCAGTGGATCCGCTGGCAGGACAATCTCTCACTTAGTCAGGCTGATAAATAGATCCAATGCTCCATCAGACACCAGGTGAGCTCCCACTCTAGCTCATCCCTCTTCACTTTTCATGGGAGACTCCCCCCCCTCACTGTGTGGTATTCATCTCTACTACAGCTACTGCTCCCTACTGCAGCTCAAATGAATTGTCCCATCCACAGCTATAACTTGTTTCCGCTGTCTGTAGATATGCTCAGGTTGAAAACACTACGTATATGCAAGAGATTTACAGAATGTCAATAAGAAACATATGTCTCTTGAAAGAAGCTGCTACTCTGTGGTGTAATGCTTTTTAAATGTGTTTTCTGATGCAGAGGAAGGTAAACTAAATACAGAAAACTGAAATAACATAAGCAGTGTAACAGCTTTTTTGTAATGTAAATTTCCTATTGCACAAATTATAAATGGTGAAGTCAATTTTAATTACTGGACTGGTAATTAAAACTAGTGGTTCTGCTGAGCAAAACTAATATAAATATCTACAGTAATATCTGACATACGTAATCACAAAGTTATAACTGAAAAAAACTAATTAATTTAAGCCACTAGTATATAAGCCACTAATTAATTGTGTCACAAGTTTCACTGGGCATGTTCGTCCCTCTTTTAACAGATTTGACTGTTCAGGCCTAATCAGACAGAATGCGTTTTTTAGCAGCCTGCGGCCATTTCTTTATAAATTGTTTTCAATGAGATTGAAGTGTTTCGTGAGCTGCTTTTGTGTGGTAGCCCGCCTTGAGTTACTTCCCTCTACATGCCGTGCAGTTTTGCAGCAGCACCCTGAACACATCACGTTGTTAAAATTCAACTTTTCCAATCAGATAACTTGAGAGACCCAACAGATTAACAAACTGTCCTGATGTTTTGCTAACCAGCAGTCAACTAGCAGTTTACTTTAGCAGCTCAGCTGAAAACCATAATTCAGTGGTTGCCTAGTAACTGTAAAACAAACAAACAAACATAAATAAACAGAGCAAGTGGCTAAAAGGCTTTTTGTCTGATTAGGACATTTCAACATGTCGTGCCCTGTCTGATTAGGCCCTAACACTGAATGGTCCATTTAGGTTGTTAATAAACTCAGTGTGGTTCAGTAGTTACCTACTACCCACCAGTAAATGATAACCATCAATATGAGGGGACAAGCCACAAAGTTCATGTTAGGATGAGGTCAGGTTGGACAAGAGGGTAGCAAAGCATGAGAATTGAACATGAGAGACACCAGTTCGCCCCTTGGTCAACGTTGTTACTTAAACTTAACTCAAATTCGGATTCCAGGATTCCATTCTCTTTCTCCCTCTCGGATGGTTGGTGCCCTGTTTGCCCCCAAATGTACATTTTTTTTGGTTTGATTTGGTTTTGTAGTTTTTCTGTTTGAGGTTTCACGCATCCATCACCCTCACTTCACTACTACTTGGTAAAACATAACTCTTAATAAATAAATTTCTGCTTGTTACTGCCTGCCTGAGCCAGGCATAACAAATAAGGGATAGAGAGGTAAAAACGATACATGTACTTTAGCTTCCTAAAGCCCTTTAAGAAGTATCTTGTTATGCATAAAATAATTGAGGCTTAAGCAACGTGACTTTTTTAAATCAAGCAGATATGTTCTAAAGTTTCTCAGTGCTGTAAGTGTGAATGGGTTTACTTGCTGAGTTGCTGTGGAAAGGAAATTAAGAAAAAGACAGACTTTTGAATAAACAATACTGCAACTATGTGACTAATGCAACTTGGAAGGTTGAAACTTTCTATTGTTCTCAGATAAACAGCTGAATACATTTTTTGAATTGTGGCCTTCATCGCACATACTGGAAGCATCTTTTATAGAGAAAGGATTACAGCAAGTAGAGCCTCTTTCAGAATATGGGTACCTGAAAAAAAAAATTTTGATTCCATCCTTAAAGTCAGCCACGGTCCCATGGCAGCTAGGTTTTCTGTATTTGCAGAACAATAATTGATTTTCTAATATAACCTACAGGTGTTTTATTTTTACCATGATAGAAATAATTGTACTAAAAAGGCAGCTGTGCTTAAATATTTGCTTTGCTTTCACCTGGGACTTTGGGCTTTACATGTTAAGACAGCAAACATTTGCACATCACTGTTAGTTGTGGAAAATGGATAAAACGTTTTCTTTAAATTCCCCTTTCCTTCAATTTTATTCATCTGAATTTTAGTCTTGTCATTTCTTTGAATGCAATGTGACATCGTGGACTTTCATCCCAATAAGAATAAGGATTTCAAACATTTTCATGTGCTGTTATCAGAGCCCCGATTTTAAATCATCTTTCCCTGAACGTCAGCGCTGCTGTACTGTTCTCCCCGAGTAGCTTTTGACACGCTGTCACAGACTGACTAAGGAAACTGTTCTCTGTGTTTCAAACCGAGAATATGTGAGTGCTCCTTGATTTTCTTTTTGTCCTAAATGGGCTCCCTTAAACTCAAGACCCAGCTAGTGAATTCCCTATTTGCCAATTCTTGTTTTAATCAACACCGACATAAAAAATATGAGGCCTTAGCTTAATAATAAAAGTTTGACTTTATGAATAAATGTCAGTGGGTCCTAGCAAAGATAAATGACTGTTCACCAGTGGATACTAAGACTAAATACTGCACTGTGTACCCAGACCTTAAGCAGTAAGTCACTGAGCAGCTGAGACAGTCTGCTGGTATTTTCCGGTCTCCTCACGGCCATATTATGTGTCATTTCTGTGTGAGCCACAGTTTTCTCTACTTATTACATCCAGTTATTTCTCCTTTGCTCCTTCAGTGAGTGAAATCTCCAACTGCAGTTCACATACACAGTCATAATTTAAGTCCATGCAGCAGTTAATGGACAAACTCCAGCTTAGACACTTTCCCTACTATGGAAAATAGAAACACAGGGGCGAGGAGATTTAGAACCCTTTGGTAGGACATGTACAGTAGCTGATGGAGGATACAAACACTGGAGGCATAAATTAAAAAGTCACTTATAATACAAACATTTCTCCTTCATTTTGTGTAAATATCAAACACTAAGACCCAAAGTATTCCACATTATTACCCACGTACTTCAGCCCGTCCAATTACCTAGATTAGCCACTGCTATTAACTGATTATACTTTGGTATGTTTAATTTACTTGATGTGATGTTTTATACACATATAAATAGCAAAATAATATTACATTGTTTATGTTACAGGCCCCACACAACAGTGACCTGCAGACTGGTTAGACGTTCTGTTTCGCACAGGAAAAAGTAGAGACAGGAGACGTTAGTTGTATCAGGCTGTTTCTGTCTTTATTAAACAAGCAGATTATTTTCTCATTTGACTCTTCTGTTTTGCTTTTGTTTACACTTTTCTCTCTTTCACAACGACTCAATTTAACATGTTTTCATTAACATACATTGTGATTTCCATCTCACAGATTAATATTCTGTAACTAACAAACAGTGTCTGGAAATACAGTGCAGTTCTGTTTAAAAGTAATAATAATACTTCAGCACTATAGATTGCACAGTGTACATTAGTAATAACTTACCTTCAGTGTCTGCTATGCTAGCTTTCACATTACACTACCTCAGTAATCGTGTTACTAGTTAAATTCAGCCCACTGATCAATTTTATGCTTTACACAACATTTGCAACAATGTCAACAACATAGTACAGAAAATAACTCACTTGAACTCTGTGACAATTTACGACCCGACCATCTAAATGAATGTCCAGGAGTCATTAATCGATACAGAAATACTAAAAAATAAGACCGCCATTGGTTCGTGTTCACCCACGGAAGCTAGCAAAACTTTACTTCCAAAGGCAACTAACTTTAGGCTTTAAGCTCTGCGGAGTTACTGCAGAAAGGATTTGAACATCCTGTAGAGTACGTTGTGGTTAAAATACACATGCTACTAACCTGATTCGCACAGGAAAAAGTAGAGACAGGAGATGTTAGTGGTGTTCGTTCCGTCTGAGGCCTGAAGGCTACGTTTCAATTACCGCTGACTATGGTGAATGATCCACCTAGTGGATGGTGACAATTCAATGTGGACCTTGGTACTTAAAACCATGGTAAATGTACAGAAGTTTAGCCTCTTTACACAAACACAAAAAAAAAACATAATTGTTACTCAACAATTGGTGGGTGTCACATTTAGATTTTTATTTTGCCGTGTACCTCATGTGTAAGATGCTTTGGATAAAACCAAAGCATGTGTAAATATATTTTAGAAAAGTTAGCCAATACAACCCTATAATTATCAAGCTGCCAAATAAACATTTTCCACATATTCCAATAGCTGTCAAAAAATGATTTCAGGTTGGGCTTAAATTCTCATCCTTATTCCTTGTGTAAGAGCCAAGTGTAAAGCTCAGTATTGCTAAAATCATGATCAGGCTTCACTTTTTTGTGTTTAGTGAGCCAATTTGATGACTTCTGTCATGCTTTGTTGGTTTTACCGCACATAAATGCTTTAAACTATATCAGATTGAACTAGAAAGATCATAAGGGCAAAGTAGATATTGTATGTCTGACAGAGCTTTGAAAAACAAAACAGGATGTGCATGAGGCTCAGAATATTTTCGCACTGTGGCCATTTATCCATGAAGAATTTGTACTTTTACCCTCTGGTTTTCTCAAGATGAGGTTTGAAATCCAATTATGTGTCACATGAGAGTTAGGTGTCAGTTGGCCATATGCATGTAAAAATGTTATGTTACAATCTTAATGGGTATTTTACTGATTGTCTTTTAGTGTGAGTTCACTTAAAGAGTTCTACAGATACAGTCCATCTGTGTCAACACCTGTGTATAACAGAGTTTAAAGAAACTTTCTGTAGACCTCCATGGGCACAGTGGCCTTAAGAATTGTGAAACAGGAAAAGTTTGACTGCCGCCTCACAGCTAGAGGTTTGTGGGTTTGTGTCCCCAGCTGCCTGTCTGTGTGGAGTTTGCATGTTCTCCCCATGCTTGAGTGGGATTCATCTGGTTTCCTCCCACAGTCCAAAGACATACATGTTAGGTGGGGGGAGTATGAGTGAACTGCAATATATGAGTGAAAGTCTGTCGACATTATCCTTCGAGCCCCATAGTGCAAAGCCTGTATTATGTGCATGAGCACGTGCGTGCAGCACGCTGTTGAGAGGATAATATGAGCGTGTCGATGACGTTTCTATCACTGTACTGCAGTAACAGTAAAGAAATTGAACCTTTTTTAGATGCACGGCTTTAATGTGTTGTGAACAAAACAGCTTCCCACAGCTTAAGCTTTCTTCCATGTTGTGTTTCTTTTCCTGTGTGTGCGAAAGTTAAGCTGAGTTTTACATGTGAGAACGGTTCTGGGTGTTGTATGTGTGAAAACATTGTCTGGAGTTCATATGTGAAACAGGCTTCTGTCTTGGTGCCGAGATTGACCGGAGACCTGTCCAAGGGTGTATGACAGCTGGGATATGCTCCAGACTCCTGCCTCCCTTTGTTTGGTTTTTTATGTTTTGTTTTGTTTTTTATTATTTTTACATACATAGACCAATATTATAAATCACTTTGACTGGGAAAGTTAGGAGAAACTTCAGAAGCAGTAAAAGAAGAGGGATTCTTCATCTTGCACACAGGTCTTGAGACATGTAGAGCTCACTGCAATCACACACTGCATGTACTTTGTCCTCAGACTTTTTTTGAAAGTCTTTTTGGACGCTCATTGTCCACTATACTTACTGCGCTTCTTTTCAATGTAGGGTCATTTTTTGGATAATAAGTAATTTAGCAGACAGTTTTAGCCTGGTTATAGTCCTTACCTTTAACATTTAACTGTCTAATTTTCTTTCTGACGTCCTCAGACGACTCTCTGCTTTTATCCATATAAAAGGAGCTTGCATCCCACCGAAAGAGTGACTTATTACATAATTAAAGACACGTGACAATTATAGTCTGAAATATGAATATAAATTGAATTATTAGTCATTTTGGCACTAACAAACCATCCTGATCATTTTAAAATATTTTAGAATCTTTGTTGAAAAAGCAATAATTTATCTCCTTCTTTGCTTTATTTAATGACCTACTAAAAAGTTTCTCAATTTCAAGTGGAGTAATGCAATATGTCAGTGAGCTATAAGGGCACCAATACAAAATGTGTCTGTGTCTCTGGACATGCATGTCTTTGCCCAGAGCAATGTTACCTCCACCTCCTCCACGCATTTCACTTGGGAATAACTAAACATTTTGCATAGAGCAAAACATGTAAAACCACTAAAAAAAATACCCTGAGGGCCAGATAACAGTTAGGTAATTGGAAAAGATCCTTCCTGTGGTGGAATATGTCAATGTCACACTCATTTCTGTGGTCAGATAAAATGCTGTAAATATGCAGGAATTTGCCCTCGTTGGTTGGAGTATACAGACATATTGACACAAAAAGCAGCTGAAAACCACAACATAGAAAATAATGACAGAGTAACAGTTGCTACCCTGTAAGCTGCTTTGAATTGGCACCTGACAGATAAATAATTTTGGTCCTGATATCGCTGTTAGCAGCACTGGATGACTAATGAGACTGTTACACTATTTATTTGGTTGTGTTATTTCTGTGTATTTTTGAACATCCTGTAGGCAAACCTTTTATGAGGGGTGCCAAACATTAGGAGCTCTTCGTTTGAGACAGTTCAAGGCATTGAAGCATGGGTATCATTGTTAGACGATGCGTGTCTATGTGTGTGTGTGTGTGTGTGTGTGTGTGTGTGTGGGAGGGAGGCAAGAGGCTCAGGAAGAAAATCATGTTTAAAGCAGGTGAATGAGCCGTATGACAAATGATAGGGGCCAAATATTTTCCCTTTCCACCCTCAGGCAAGAGTTACCTCAGTTAAGAGAAGGTCCAGATATGCTCCGTCTCCAATTGCGTCTCTCTCTCTATCTCTTTCACTCACACACACACATACACACACACACACACACACACACAGTCTATCTCTCCTTCCTATCTCTATCTGTGTCACACGCTCACACACACACACACACACACACACTAGTGGTATTATTAGGAGTGTGTAGTTACAACATAAAAAGGAGCCCTCTGGAGACGATCTCTCAATCTCTTAGATTCTCTGTCAACCTACTCATTTACTGGTGAAATAGCACAGCAATGATGAATGCAGAGGAATCAAAGAGTTTGCGTGTCTGTTTGTCTGTATGTGTGGGTGTGTGTGACTCAGGTGAGATTTATTTGTGTGCTGGCTCGGCATTTGTAGCAGCCATCCATGCTAGACATTTATACGTAGACCCTGGAAGCTCTTTAATCATCTACTTTTGTATTATGTATGTGCTTTAGTGTGCTCTTTAAACAGAGGAGCAAATAACAGAATGAAAATTGGTTTGGTGAAAACACATCTGGAGCCATGTGGGTCTGCTGTCAGAGATGAACAGCATGATTAAGGAAATAAACAAAAAAGGCAAACACGGGCCAAGTGTCTGGGTCTAAATAACCACTCACGGTGCCCATAGCTCAGGCCGAGGCAGCTGAACTAATATTTGTTTTGCTCCGGTGCGGTATATCTAACAAACATTAGAACATCATAACTTTGTTAATTAATCATATTTTCACCATTCTCAAGACACTAAAAGCCAACAATGGACTGCCTGAATTTGATTTTTAATCTGTGCCATGGACCCCTGTTGTTTTCCAAAAATGATTTAAAACGCATCCCCCAAAGTCCCAGAAACCTTTAACAAATGTGGCCCCAGAAGCTCTGAACTGCCATAATTCTACTGGGAAATCTTACACATGCAGTTAAAAGGTTTTTCCACCAAGTAGGAAACTAAGGTGATACTGCCTTTCTGGTTTTCCAACAGATAGGCAGAGCTGTAAGGTTGTGATGACACATGAAAACTATCAATAAGTTACCTAAGTTCAAAAGACTGCTACTAACACCTTCAGCTCTTTGGGTGTCGTTATAGTCATCAGCATATTACTTGTGTTCACATCCAGCAGACACAGAAACATTAGCCTCCCATTGGAGTCATTTTCTTCGTCCACTTGATTGATGAAAGTATTAGTATTTATTTATTTACCAACTATAGCTTGTATTAATCTGCATGAATTAAAATGTTAATGTACCAGGAGAGAATCCTTTTTCATCTGCAGTCTCTTGCCTAGGATTCTTAACTGGCTCAACCTGCTGAAATATGGACTAATTACAGTAAAGCACCTTAGATGTTATGAACATTAAAAGATAAAAAAAAAAAATAGGTCAGCATTGTTACTTTAAATACGGTCCGGCTTAATCAGACAGAATGTGCTGATGAAAAACCCCATTATCAAAGCCAAATTATCATATCAGTTGTGTTACAGCTTAGGAACTGTAAACATCTGATTTACTGAATTACCAAAAATCATTCCATATCAAATAGAGATGTCCCAGTACCGACATTGGTATCAGGTATCTGGTGCGATCCTGCCCTTATGTACTTATACTCTGAAAACGTCACACCTGATACCACATTACCTTACATTGGAGGAGTAGATAGGTGTAGGTGAAACAACGTCTGTGGTTAAGAGGTGTTTGAAGATGTGTGACAATGACAAAAGTAAAACCAAGTGTAAGCTCTGCTCTGCTAAATTAGCAGGATTTACAGTGTTGCAGTCATCAGGTGTCTGCTCCTTCCAGACTGTCCTGAAATCTGTGACAGTGGTTGGAATTTTAGTGTTAACTGTCCAGTCTTTGAAAATCTCAGTTTGTCTTCAGGTATGTCCCCACTATTTGGACATTGCTATCTAGCGTTACTCATCAGCTTAACTGTCCGGTGGATTGATGAGGACTTTACTGTTGAGCAAGTCCTTCCAGAAACACAACAAGTATGTAAATATCAGCACTTGTATCTGGGAAATCTGGGAAAAGTGGAACTGATGATCACTGATAGTCCACCTACCACACTCCAGTGCAACTGTGGCCCAGGAAGGTAGAGCGGTTGTTGGGTCAATCCCCGACTCCTTCAGGCCACGTCAAAGTGTCCTTGAGCAAGACACTGAACCCCAACTTAGTTGCTCCAGATGAGCGTTGGCTCCCCCATCTCTGTACGAGTGTGACTGTGAATGGGTGAATAAGAAGCAGTGTAAAGCGCTTTGAGTGCCAATAGGTAGAAAAGTGCTATATAAGTGCAGAACATTTACCAACAGATTTAGAAAGAAGCAGTCCCAGTTAGGATAAATTATGTATTTGTGTATCTGTGTGTGAAGAGGAGTATGTGTAACACACTTATGTCTGTCTAGCTTATTTTAAAGTGTTTGTCTACAGCTAGCTGAAAACTCCACCACATGACATAAGGTCCTGATCAATTGACTAAAACTATCTATTATAGATAAATAACCAGATGACATCCTCTGAAGTCATCCTTTAAAAATAATACGAACCGTTCATCCATTATTTGGTTGGGGCTGGAGCCTATCTCAGCTGTCATTGGGTGAGATGCAGGGTCCCACCACACAGCACTAACCACCACAGAATTGATAATATACTTACATTACACTTTTTTTAAACAGGATACAAACCAAACGTGAGTCCTCGCAAAGTTAGTCATTACATTATTAATATGCTGTAAACATGGAATAATTAAATGTACTATAACTGTGTGAGATATTATGATATTTAAATCTAGAGTAATCTGAAGTAGCTCGATAGCCACAGTGTCTGGGGAGCTTTGCTGCATGTCATTCTGTATCTTCTTCCTTCATGTTTCCTGTCTATTCTCCACTGGCAGCTATCTGACAAAGGCACAAATGCCAAAAATGAAAGCAAAGATGGAATAAGCAACTTTAAGTAAACGTTCTGTTAATTGGTATTGTTATTTTATGAATACAGTCCTCTCACTTCTCTCCCTCATCATATCCTAACTACGTCATCACCTCTGCCTCTCTGCACTTTTCTTTCTTCTCTAAATTATGAAAGGTTACTAGGTGGCCTGTCCAGTATTTGACTCTTCGTATTAAGCTATTCCTCTCCTGCAATCCAACTAAAATGGCCTTTCTTGCCTTGCCATGAAAAACATATAGGTAATGTCTACAAAAATGCTAGCAAAGAAAGAATGTTCACTATTTTACATTTACCTATGATCTATAATTTCACATACTTAATAGGTTCACTAAATTGAACTTCTAAATATCTTTCTGCAGTAATCTCATCACTTGACACATTGGTACTGATTTGATTTTTGATTTAATTAAAGTTTCAGTTTATCCCCATTTTGTGGGAGCCTGGTGGCTCAGTGGTAGAGCATTGGGTTGGGATGCAGACACCCCACCAGCCACCAAGGGGCCATCCTGGTGCTGGTCCCGAGCCCGGATAGAAATGGAAGGGCTGTGGCCGAAAGGGCATCCAACTCATGCCAAATCAATGTGTGGAACACGTTCCACTGTGGCGAGCCATCACGGGCTGATCTTTGGTCTCTCTCAATTTTAATTCAAAGAGTGTTAGTGAACGGTCTTTCTTTTATACAGTACACACCTAAAAATGACTGGACTTGGAAAATGTATGTAAAAATACATTTACTTGCAAATGAATGTAGGAAATTTTGTGAGCTCTCATTTCAGCACAATTCCACACAAAGATAGTTGCCATGGTTCGAGCCTAAAAATAGGAACCTAAAAACTGTAATTGTTTAAAATTGTCATAGTACTGTCACATGGACTGAAGAAACAGAATAAACTGGAGATAATCATTTGCACAATGAGCTTTAATTATTTTTTATTTTTTAAATAGAAAAAAAGATCTAATGTGAATGCTTCATGTCCTAAAAATTGTTATTGCCAAGAATACGAGGATGAAAGTGATGTGGTTTTAGCCACAAGTTGGTGTGTTAGATAATAGTCTTTAAGGTTGATATTAGCATTGCAGCTTAGTTGCAAAGACATGGCCACTCAGCACAGAGCTCATTATAGAATATTTTTCTGCCACAATAGATTCATAGATGTGGAAAATATCCCATTCAAGAAGTCATTCAAAGCCAAAGCCCATGAACATTTCAATGAAATTTCACTCCACAAAACCTGCCTGAGGTACAGGGGAAATCACCACGATCTGGAACAGAAAGAACAGTTGCCTCCTTTCTTTTTTTGGAACGATGTCAACCTGTGTTACAAAAAACACAATTTTCTGCTGAGAAGTTCTGAACATTGGAAAAGCTGGTCAAGAGCAGCTGGTGCAATTTCTGACAGTTTGTTGCCTTGCCAGTCTAGTGATACACTGTGAAAGTGAAGGAAAAATAATTCTTGGGCAAAGGATAATGGTTAGATAGAGTTTAAAGATTAAGTAGTATATTTCAAGACAACTACAGAAACTGACTTTTGTCATTTTATCTCCACAGTTTGGGCATTTTCATTAGTTGGCCCACTTACCTTTAGCTAATCATGATTAATTCTCAACATTATAGCCTGAATGAATTATTCTGAGACTACAGTACGTCTATTAAACTTTGTATTTATTAAAACACTCCAAGCAGTTCGGGTTGTTTCTGCATTTTCCTCTGTCGACTTAAAATGGCAATAAACAGCAAACAGATGATTCTTCTTAATCGTTTGAATATTGAGGATGAAAATGGTCAGTTCTGCTATAATTTTAATTTTAGACAAATCCAAACAGTTTATTTTCACTTGGTGTAAAAGAAAAAAAAAACACTTTACAGTTTCGCCGAGTTGCAACAAAGGAGCCAAAACAAATTACCTCCATCATAATTAAATTTCCTTTACTCAATATTTATGTATTCAGATTTCAAGGCATTGCAAGTGATTAATGGCATTATGATTTTCTTGAACCGATTTTCTTGATAATTTAATGAGTTAGAAAAACACTGAGTGAATAGGCGGTTAAATTATGAATGGAAGAGCGACCTTGCTCAGTGTGCAGCATGATTGGCTGATTGTCAATGAATTGACAATCAGCCAAATGTATCCAAATGTCAAACAAGTATGTCTTTGAATCCCTGTTAGCAGGAGCTATTGAAATGTTTATTAAGTATGTCCACAGGTGACAAGACATTTATCTGTGTGTGTGTGTGTGTGTGTGTGTGTGTGTCATTGCTTCTACAGTAACAACCTGCCAATGCAAAGCTGCTCTCCCACCAGATTAACAGTGTTAGTGTGAATTCTGCTTTACTACTCATGTTACTTGTATTGCTAACACCACAACCTAGTACTTGCTTGTAGTAATATTGAAGGGATTCTGTAATAGCTGCTGATCCATCAATCCTGCCTCTTAATAACTATGTTTCTATACAATAACACTGTAATTACAAATGTTTCTGTAGAAAACTTTTTTACCAACATGGGAATTTGTTAACAACTTAAATGGTAAGTTGATAATACACTGCTACATGTCAGTAAACAAAAAAATCACCAAATTATCCAATTCACAACATCCAGCTCTCTTTTCTGTGACTTTTGCATTATTGAATTGTTTTCTGGTTGTTTTATGGCATAATAGCGAAAATGATATAGACACTTCTCATATAACATGGCTATTAAAGTTTAAACCAAACGACATTCTTTCTCTGACCTTAACCCTACGTGCTTTTCTTTTATTGCAAACTTACAAACACAACTTTGCAGTCAAACTCTGGGCTGTGGTGTAAGAGTCCTGCATTTGTACACCGACCATCCACACACCAGCCACCAGTTCATTCATTTATTCAGAAAATATGTTGCCTAATAGCATAATCATCAAATAATATAATCATGTTTGCAGTTTAGGAACATAGGAATGGATGTATGCATAAGAACTTACTTTTTAAGAAACAGGTTTGGCTTTACCTCTCACTGACTACCTGTATCACTGGTCTTTCTCGTCAATGTCTTTCTTCAACTTATTCTCCATATTAGAGTATTGCCTGCATTCTAATAAACCCAGAGAGAAGCCAGTGTGCACAGACAGTTTGTGGGAGACTTAGGTCAGGTGGCCTCATGGGCAGAGTTGCCAAGAAAAAAAAACTCTACTAAGGTTGGCAAATTGGCTTCTTGGCCTACTGCAACCTTTTCTTACAAACAGAATGTGTCTCAGAAACTGAGCTCATTAAAAGAAGACAGGTGCCTGCCTAACACCATCAGTGAAGGACGGAAGTGGAGGTGATGATCTGGAGATGCTTTGGCAATGGGAGAGTGGGTGATATGCATTGTGTTCCAGGTTCTTCAATCAGCGTTGAAACCATTTCATACTAATGGAGCGTTACATTCCTTCTGGTTGTGTACAAATTATCTGCAGAGGAAAGTAGCTGCTGGAATGCTGCTAGTGATGGCTTGGCCAGCTCAATCACCAGATCTTACTCGTGGCTGGATGTTAGATGCTCATAAAATACACTTAGAGAAAATGCTTGTAAATAAAAAATAATAGTTCATTACACAAGTGGATTCACTGAAAATCTTTTCACTTTGAGTTACATAGACATAGGTTCTTATGTTTTACACCGCATTAATAAGTACTTTTTGTCTTTGCTTTTTTGTAATTGCCACAAAATCAAGGATAAAATTACATATTTCTTTGGCTCACTGGCCCTTACACAATATTCAAATAATCCATAGTCTTTAACTTTACTTAAACTTTAAAAATGATGTACATAAAATGAGTTTTACCTTTGCTCCAAATTACAAATCCGTTTTGAGTATCAGCAATAAAACGTGAAGCATATTAATCAACACATTCGGCTCTAACTAGGGCTTAATTGAAATTAAAATGTAATTGGAGACAGACTGCACCACCCAGCATGGGAGAGCTGTTCTTTGCCTTTTTACCTGGTAAACATTTCAGGACCTTTATTTATTAATGATGATTAATGATTAACCATTTAAGATAAAAGGGTTAATCGGAGCACAAACAATTATTTTAAATAATGCATTTACATATAAATCATTTATTTATACATTTTAAAAGATTTTATCTGTAAATCAGGGGAAGCTGCAGCAAAACAGACAAACAACATGATGTGCTCTCTGTGTGTGTGTGTGTGTGTGTGTGCGTGTGTGTGTGTGTGCGCGCGCATGTGTGTGTGTGTGTGTGTGTGTGTGTTTGTGTGTGTTTGTGTGTGGTCCCAGGTTTGCATGGTAAAGAACTTATACAAATATGTAACACAACAATACAAATTACTTGTAGAATTAGAGAAATTGTGTGAATTCAGAATTATTGAATTATGTCATTATAACTAAGTGTCTTTCATGTATGATATTGACCAACACTTTGTTCTAATGTTGTTTTCCGGCTCTATAACCATAGCCTCTGTTTTCTAACATCTATACGCTTCAGACTGTGCCTTGCTGTTATCACAGTTATGTCTAAAGTAGCTGGAATCTTCCAGGGATCCTCTCGCTCTGTTGAGCTGAGCAACATTTACCCCATAATGATGTTGGACTAATAGCACATCATGTAAGACATTCACCGTGTACTATTGCTTTCTAGATAAATTCAAGTACGAACAACAAACTGTTCAGACCACATAAGGTTCAACCCGCACACATCAAAGGAAAATAATGTTTTTTTTTCACTCAAGTGATGGCTTGAATCTAAAAATGCAGCAACATTACGAGACATGAATGCAGTGAGGTAAGAAACACAAATAGTTAATTTAGCACTGTGGTGGAGGATCACTTGAATACTGATGATGTCACTATAGTCTTAGTATTATTAAGCTAATGTGTGGGTTGATCAAACCGATTTGACTTTTACAAATGTTTATGTACTTGGTAAATAACCTAATTTACATTTATTACTATATATATATATATTAAAAAAAACCCAATCTTCTTCTTTTCTTCTTCTTTTCCTTTGGGCTGTTCCCTTTCAGGTGTCGCCACAGCGAATCATCCTCTTCAACGTCCTCCTCACTTCACTCTTACTAATCTTTGCTACTTCCTGCTCCACACCAGTCACCTCTTCTACTTTTTGTTCCCTTTCATTTTCCTCATTCATCAGCTCTTCAAAGTTCTCCTTCCATCTTCCCATCACACTCCTGACACCTGTCAGTACATTTCCATCTTTAATCACACTAACCTGCTGCACATCCTTCCCACCTCTATCTCTTTGTCTCACCAACCTGTACAAATCCACCTCTCCCTCTTTAGTGTCCAACCTAACATACAAGTCCTCGTATGCTCTTTGTTTGTCCTTTACCACCTCTATCTTCACCTTACGCTGTATCTCCCTGTACTCCTGTCTACTCTTTTCAGTCCTCTCAGTGTCCCACTCCTTCTTAGCTACTCCTTCTTTCTCTGTATACACTCCTCAACTTCCTCGTTCCACCACCAAGTCTCCTTCTCCACTTTCCTCTTTCCAGATGACACTCTGAGTACCCTCCTACCTGTCTCCCTGATCACATTAGCTGTAGTGATCCAGTCATCTGGAAGCACCTCCAAACCACCCAGAGTCTGTCTCAGCTCCTCCCTGAAAACTACACGACATTCTTCCTTTTTTGACTTCCACCACTTCGTCCTCTTCTCTGCCTTTGTCCTCTTCATCTTCCTCACCACCAGCAACATTTTACACACCACCATCCTGTGTTGTCTGGCTAAACTCTCCCCTACCAATTCTTTACAGTCACTGATCTCTTTCAGATTACAACGTCTACACAAGATGTCGTCCACCTGAGTGCTTCTACCTCCGCTCTTATACGTCACCCTATGTTCCTGCCTCTTCTGGAAGAGAGTGTTCACTACAGCCATTTCCATCCTCTTTGCAAAGTCAACCACCATCTGTCCTTCTGTGTTCCTGTCCTGAAGACCAAACCTGCCCATCACATTCTCATCACCTCTGTTCCCTTCACCTACATGTCCATTGAAAGTATTTTAAGTGTATTTGGACGTATATTAATCCAGAAGTTTTCTTTCTCTTCTAACTAACATACTGTGGGGCATAACCACTAACACTGAACATCATGCCTTCAATTTCCAGCTTCAGACTTATCACCCTATCTAATACAGAAACAAAGTGTTCACTGACAGTCGTTTTTCTGAGTCAAAGCAGTGAGATCCACTACAGAGTCAAATCTGTGTGTAATGCAGTAAGATCCTGACCATTTAATATGGTTTTTAAACCCTGTCCCTTGCCTACAGCAATTTCCTTGGATTTTCTTTTTGTACACAATCATGATACTGACTTGTTGCCAGTATGGCTTGCCTAAAGTTGGGTAGTTCTTTTTAACATTACGCAACTTCCCAAGTGTTTCATTTCAGAACTATTTAAAAACCTCTAGGTGTCATGAAATTCAAACGGAGCACAGCATTTTAAAACAAACAAATGTATCAGTTTAAATATGTATAAAATTTTGTATGTTGTCTTTGTACTACTTACAATCTCAATTAGGTCTTAATACATATGCAACAGTAATCTAACAAACCTCAACATTTCCCAAATAGATTAAGCAATTAAACGCCTGATGCAGTATAAAAGAACAGAATCTTTTGATTTTAATATTTTCAACTGATATTTTGGACTTGAAATGTAATATGTGACCTTGGTCAAATGTTGAAATGTTGCTTTTTCTTCCCTAGTACTTCATCAGTTTATTATACCACACATTTAAAAAAATCTGTGTGTGTCTGTGGTTGCTCATGTGAGAAATGTGATAAAGCTACTTTAAGTAAACAAGTAAACTTCTCAAAAGCTTTTGCCAAAATAAACCCTTTATTCTGTATATCAAATCAAAGTATACAGTATGACCCAGCATTGTTGTGATAATATGCTTTGGAGTTGTGTTTTGAGGGATGACCTTGGGAGTGAAAAACTGAAATGACCCCTATAGCACTTTTCCAGTGATGCTCTCATAAAGTAACATTACTCTTGTCCAAACAGAAAATTTAAGGTTGAAGAAAATTCCTGTATTAGTGATAGTATAAAATGTATTTTAAGAGCATTGCCTCATTGTTCTTTTTGGCTGGTAAGGTGACAGCAGAGATGGCAAAGTGAGTCTGTACTTTACCTATTTTGGAAATTCCATGTCTACTGGTACTTTTATCCCCACTATAGATTTGTGACAGTGATTCCTTCTTTGGGCAAGAACAAAACAACTTCTACCCACCGTTTGACAGGTTCATTAATGTGCAGGGAATGAAGATCACCCACCCCCAGATGACCAGATTCTGCATCTGAATATAGACAGCAAGATCCTCTTTTAGGTCCATCATCATAGAAGGAACAGGACCAGACAGAATCTCAAGGCATGTTGCCAAAGTTTGGGCGGGACAGCTTCACCATCTCTACAGTCATCCTCACATATTCATTCCCAGTCAACCATCATCATCCCTGTGCTTCACCATCCACTATCTTGCCTGAATGACTACAGCCCCTTTGCATTCACACTCACTATGAATTGCTTCTAGGGGCTGGTCCTGCAGCACATTCTGTCCAAAGCCTTTCAGTCAGCTCTGTGCCACAGGGAGAAAGGGAAACTCCTATAGATAACAGGATTCTATTTAATGACATTAGTTCAGAACTCAAAATAGTCAGCCCAACACTTTATTATAAAGATAACACCTGCATCACTGACTGATGTGGAAACTGCAAAACCTCTGAACATAGGACCTTACAGCAAACAGTGAATACAGCAGAAAGGATTCTCTGCACTACTTTTCCTTCTAACAAAACTAGGGAAGACTGTGTACGCGCAAGGCTTAAAGGTGGGGATATTCTTGCTATTAACTACACAATTGTATGCACATCAGGGCAACTTTGCATATCCTTCATTCATTTAGAGCATCTCTTGTGAACATCCTCAGAAATTAAAACTACATATACTCAGTATGTACGTCTATGTATGATCCGTGACTCAGTATCACATTATCAGGCAGCAGCTTTGAATCACCACAGAAACAGGGTTGAATAAAAGCTTTTTCAGCTTGTCAGCAAATACCTGCTTCTACATACCTGCAATTTATATTGTTGCTAGTGTCTTTGTCATGACCTCAATATGGCTTTGGGGATACCATTTTAAATCTTCTAAACATTCAAAAAGAGTGCAAGGAAGTCTGGGAACATCAACACCAGTGATGCAGCTATTGCATATGCATACACGTTGTTAGAAAGCACGTTTTTTCTTGCCTTAGACATCATAAACCCACCAACGACTGAAAGCTTCTTTTCTAAAACTACAAGGTTGTTGAACAGCTAAGCAGCACATTTAAATATTTAAATGCTTCACAACATTATTCACAGCAATGTTGTGCTTTCTACTTATGAAGAGTACTTACTCTTACCCAAAAGACTGGGTTTTAGCCATTTTTGCTTAAATGTTTTTGTATTTATAAACCTCAACCTAAGTCCTCAGTCAAACTAAATCCCATGGTCTGTTCCTTTTTTGTAGTCTTTGAGTGTTTAGCTCTCATCTTTCCAACTGCAGCCATTGTCAATTAGTTCCAGCCTCGGTCCACCACACTCACCTGGGTTAAGTTGTAATCAAACACTTAAGAGTTTAAAGTCACCCACGTCTGACGCACTGGTGGCTGGCTCTTTGTGTTAAGTTCCCTTTGTTCCCCTGTTTGACTGAAGCAAGTTTTGAAAAGTAATTGAGTAATGAAAAAGATGAGGTTATTTGTGCTTACAATTAGGTCTGGTTAGACTGTTTCTGTTGTTTCCTTTGCACGCCTGCAACCAGCTTAATAAATGGTCTGCACTTATATAGCACTTTTCTACCTATTGGCAATCAAAGCGCTTTACACTGCTTGTTATTCACCCATTCACACACACATTCATGGAGGAGCTGATATGCAGCTGGCCAACACTCACCGGGAGCAACTAAGTTGGGGTTCAGTGTCTTGCTCAAGGACACTTGAGTGACCGGAGGAGCCGGGGATTGAACCAACAACTGCTCTAGCTTCCTGCGCCACAGTCGCCCCTGTATAAACCAAGCATTCTTAGCCTCCTGCATTTCCGTCCTCTTTAACTAAACATGATAGAAAGAAGTAGCCACTAGCAGCAGTCTTGTTTTTTCGACAATCTAGATTATTTTTATCTCCCTTCTTACATTGTTAGATGCCCGATCAGCTCATGAAAATGGCCAGAGGAGGGACATATTTCTCTCTTTGTTTCCCTCAATAAGAAGCCAATGAGATTTTTTGCCAGTGACATTTGGATTTTTGTGAAAAATAAATTCCATGACAAACAGAGTTGCATAAATTTTTTGTTCGCCTCAATAACCTGGCTATGTTAAACACATAACCTTGACTTCTGAAGCTGAAATACAATTGCCAAAAGCTTTGTTGCTTTTGTTATGTACTAGCTCCACTAAGGTTTATAACTTGATTTAGCGCACTACTCTTTTACAAAAGCCTTTCTTCTAATACTGATGTGATAAAGCTAGTAATTGTAAGTTATAAACTCAACGGAGCTGTTGATGAGTCTCTGACCTGATGACATTTGATGTTCCTGACAATTTTCATTAAGCCACTTGTCGACAACAACCTTTTGCTCAACCTTTTAACATGTAAAAGCTTGAAAACGGAGTAAGTGGTTTTATTTGATGAATTTTGTGATTGAAAATAAAACAGAAATCTCTTGATCTCATGCTTACTACACAGCTTATTTCAAGGCTTTAAGCCAAAAACCCATTCAAAAAGCCCATGTACTTCAGGATATGGGGAAAATGTTAACATATTTCCTGCTTTCAGGGCTCGTTTCTATGGCACTCCATTATTTCAAGGGCCTTCATCGTAGACGTAACCACTTTGTCCAGTCTTTTTGTGTTACATACTGATGCATAGCCTACTCATTTGCATCGGACCGATGCTCAGCAGCTTCAAAACCCTGAAGCTTCAATTTTTGACACCTAAAGGAATAACATACTCAAAGGTGAGAGTCTGTTGGGGCCCTAGGCAAAATGTTTGCATCATAAAACTTAAGATATGGAAAATACAACAAAATTCAGGCCACAATGCACATAGCACAATACACTGATCAGGCATAATTTTATGACCACCTGATTAATTTAATACAATCCAATACAGCAGCGCTGCCATGAATTCTACTTTTGCAAGTTAATAATTTCTCAGTTTTTAGGTTGAAACTGTGAAAAAGGTGATAATTCTACTATGTATTTATTATTGAGGTCAAAGTGGGTAGTGGGGTCATACTGGAGTGCATCAAAAGAAGAGGATCTTCTAATGTTTTGGCCCCCTCATTAATTTTAAATACTTCTTATAAAGTAGACTTCATGGAAAAGCCACTGTATTGTATTGCAATAAATTGCACATGTGGTCATAATGTTATGCCTGATTGGTGTAACAGCAGCAGCCTGTAATGATTTATGGTCAACTAGTAACAATAGTTACACCAAAGGGTACTTGTGGCAACAATATGATGCTCTAAAGGACTTTAAGTGGCGTAATTTGACACCTTAGTAAGCATCATTATCGGACGAATGACAATGTGTTGGCTTTACAGACGCATCCATAGTTCCTGTTTTTTTTTTGTCAGCTCCCATCTCTACTGTAGACTGCATCACTGGCACGCTCACAGTTCCTGTTCCTAGTCAATTGCAGGTGCAGTTTTGTCTTCCTGTGCTGGTTTCCATTCTTGATCCACACAAGTTGCAGCTCCATCGCAGTCCTGTTTGTGATCAGCACATCACTGAAATGGCCGCGGTTCTTTTTCCTGTGCGGGCTCTCCGCACCATATCAGAGGTGCACCAGCAGCTGCATAACTGGCTCCATGGCAGGAGGCATTGATTGCCATATTTTCTACTGTCTGCACAAGGTTTACTGTGCACCAGCACCCAGGCTGTCTGCCGGAGGCTTCATGATCGAAGGTGCTCAAGCCCCTGGGACTTCAACCCATTCCAACCTACAGACCCCCCTGCACACCTTCTATGGTTGAGAATCATGACATTTTTGGGAGAAATGCTTTGGATCCATCCCTTTTATACAAGGGGTGTTTTCATGGTCTGTGTCTTTGGATTGGTCTTATTTTTTAGAGAATAATGTGCCCTTTGTCGTTGGTTTTTAATCTGGGAGAGTATTTCCACCTCCAGGTTCTGCCCTTAAAAAACGTGTTTTTCTGTTTAATTCTACAGGATTACTTTGTGCAATTAAAGTCAATTTGGAAAAAAATATTGGCTTGTTGACTAAACACTTTACACTCTGGCAGTTAGGATCTCTGAAATGACTGTAATGGATGTTTTCTTTTTATACATTCTTCAGTATACTTCAATCCCATTTCGAAAAAGCTAAGGGAGTGAAATGCAATATTATAGCCCTTGTTAATAAGAGTAGTATAGACAATATATACGCTAGTATAGGGCGAGGGCGACTGTGGCGCAGGAAGGTAGAGCGGTTGTCCACCAATCTCACAGTTGTTGGTTCAATCCTCGAAGTGTCCTTGAGCAAGACACTGAACCCCAACTTAGTTGCTCCCGGTGAGTGTTGGCCAGCTGCATAGCAGCTCCCCCATCGGTGTATGAGTGTGTGTGTGATTGGGTAAATAAGAAGCAGTGTAAAGCGCTTTGAGTGCCAATAGGTAGAAAAGCGCTATATAAGTGCAGACCATTTACCATTTAGTCACTTAAAACTAATTTTCAAAAATTGCATGTTTTATCTATGTTCTTTTTCTGCAGCCCCTGTTTAAGGAATTGCATAAGAAATAGGAGCTCAGAAATATAATTATAAAGACCTGAACAGCTCGGCCTCTTGAATGATTTATAGTTTATGGATGTAAAAAGTCTGGTTGTTCAAAAAGCTTCTTTCTTTGACAACCTGTAGTTCTGTCAAACCGCCAGGCTTTGTAACCCCGAAGATAAGAAATAGATGGGTGATTTGATTTCACCTTTTATTCTCAAGCAATCATAAACACCCTGTAAGCTCCTTTTTGTTGTTGTAACCTTCTCATTATCTACTTAAATAAATTCATATTCTCAATATTTCTACAAGTACAGCATGAATTCAGTGAAGACTCTCAAGACTTACCATCTGAATTTGATCTTAAGGATAAAATATTTAACAAGTTTTCACCATGAGAGAAATAATTGTGGTCAGAATGTGTGTTGCAGTGCCACATAATGCAAAGTGTGGGGTCATCACTGAGAGCACTCTGAGCCCATCCACTTCACCCTCCATTTATTTCATCAACTATGAAAAAATACATTTTTAAGCACAACCGCACAATTCATGAATAATAAAGCAAAATCCAACAAAATATGAAATTCTTTGCAGGGATAGTACTTGCAGCCAATAAACTAGTCTGCACCTTTTGTTGTGTTCAGAGAGGTGGTGCAGCACTTGGGGAAAAAGACAAGCAGGAAACAGGTGATGGCTCATGCAGAGATACCATCTTGTGTAAATGAGCAGATGTGGAACATCCATCAAAAAGGTACAAAAATGTACCAGTCCAAATCAGTTTGAGTACAAAAGTGGATTTGCGGTGGTTAGTACACACTGGAAATTAACCAATATCAAGCACATATGACTGGAAATAACGTGCATTTTTACCTTATCTTCTCTAGAGGTTAATACCCTAAGAAGCAAGTAGGTCCAGTCATCACTCTCTTTATCTGTACTGCCAGTATCTCAACCACACTGGTTATAAATGTCTGAAGTAGGCCATAACACTGCTGCAAACAGAAGCACCATCTCAACCCCCCACCACTATTTCCTGCTCGCCACAACCACCATGCCATATTAAAATCTATGCAAATTCATAATAAATCTCAAAAAGCACCATCAGCCCCGCTGACATTCTCCATGTTGGCAATTCCCCCAGGGAATCCCGTGCTCGGTGACTGTGAAGCGGTTAAGGAAGTCCCACAGGGCTACTGGGGAACACTTGGCTCACAAGCAATTACCACAGTGACTGAGGAAGGAGCATGTCATGTTCATGAAGTGCTGCTGAAGTGAGGTCATTTTAGCCTTGCTGTGGGGAACATATACTAGCTTTACTGTTTTCTTTTTTCAAACAGTGGCATATTGTAGTCAAGTGATACCTGGAGAAACAAAAGATGCACACAGACCACAAAAGTCTTTGTTCACTTCTGCAAGTCTACACAGTATGAACAATGGCAGAAAAAACCCTCAGTTTATGTCTGTTCCAAATCACACGGCTCCCACAATCTGCTTCCTCTTTTGAATCTGCCAACCTCCCAGGAACAATACCAGTTCTTACCCGTGTCCCTAGAAACCTTTAACTTAACTGGGTATTGTAAGCAGATATAACAGAAATCAGAGCCGTAGTCTTTTGCTATGAACATGCATTGATACTAATATTCATTTGTAATGTAATAATTGCTCCTATTGGAAATTCCCCCACTGTGGGACGAATAAAGGTTTATCTTATCTTACAATGTAATGCAAGTGTAATGCAATGTAAGTCAATAGTGCAATAACTTCACTATGATGCAATACAATGGCATAAGTTATAGTTTGGCATAGTTATATTTAAATAAACATAGTGATCCCAAACAGTTTCATTAAAACAACAGTAGTTGATAAGATTGTGTTATTTAGGATGACATGAAACTATGAAATACAGTGAAGGTAGACAGTTACTTACCAGACCTGCTGATTAAGGTATTTAGAGGGATATAAGACACTAAAATAGTGCACAATCATTTGACGTTACAGTGAAAGCCAGCATATCTAACTAAATGGGTAATCTTTATTACAAATTTTGGGTAAGATATGCTGGTCACACTTTCTTTGTAATGCCAGAGTGCATGGGCCTAAAAGGCAGAGGTACTGTATCGGGATTATCCAGGTACTTTTTATGGCTGGAATTCAGAAGAATGCAGATTTGTTTTTCCCAGTGCACCATTAAACATCTTTTACAGGAATAATTTACAATACATCCATGACTTGGCCATTACACAGTAATCAGCAAGGATTGTTTGCTGGAGTGCATGTGATTGACCAGCATTGTGTCTTCAATGAATGACATCATGGCCAAAGTTGAACTAGATTAGAGTCGTTTTGTAGGACAACCCTCAATTTTGGGAAAAACGAAAGTCTATGGTTGGTTGTAAATACGCAGCAGTACTTACAGCTAAAAGTTATCAGCGTGCACACATGCTGATATGCCCTGCTGACAGGCCTACCAGCAGAATAATCATATCTCTTCAGATGATCTAAAACACTGCAGCAAGTCTCGTTTTGATTTAGCCAGAAAGGTACATCTGTGTTCAGATCTCTGCACTGGCTTCCAGTAGCTGCCTGCATCAGGATGAAAGCTCTGACTCTCACCTACAGAGTGGTCAACACTACAGTATCTTCCTACCTGAACTCCCTCATCTAGGTCTACAATCCCTCTTGCCCACTGTGCTCTGCGGCATCCTTTTGTCCCTACACCAAAAATAAAATAAAAAAAAAAACATCACTGCACCTGCATTCATCACAAAGATTTTCACCTGTGTTTTACTGATCTCTCCCTCACTTCATTTTTTGCTTGCTTTATACCTCACATGTAATCACTTTGGACAAAATTGTCAAATGATGCCAAATGATTAAATACTGGTCATGTTAGTTCTGGCATCTGGCCTATAGATAAAACTGTAGTTCTTCAAATGCCAAAAATATTTTGTTCCAGACTATAAGCAGTCAGGAGAGGAGAAGATAGGACCACAAGGTGTTTAGTGTGAACTCATCCAGCACCTGCATGAAGAGCAGTATACTAACCATGATACATTTTTTATGTATATGCAATACCCACAAACCTCTATGTATGTACATAATTTGGTATATTTAAGTTAGGACTAATTTGGCAAAGCCACTTTTCCACATCTGATAGATTTGCTGAAACTCAAATAGAAATTAAATAATTCAGAATCGTATTAGTTAGAAATTCCTTAAAATCCCAAACAGTACAATTAAACAAATCCTTTGCATTAAGTTGCCTTCAAACCGCCTAAATATGGTGTAGATCCTCTTCTGCCATCAAAACAGCTCTGATTCACAGAATGTAAGAGAAAGCATGATTCATCAAACCAGGTCACCTTTATCTATTGCTCCTTGGTCTAGTTCTGATTTTCATGTGCCCAGGTGCTTTCAGTGGTGGACAAGGTGCAGCATGAGCACTCGACCGATCTGCAGCTACACGCCACCATATGCAGCAATCTCTAACCTCTCATCAAGGCAGTTTGAGGGCTAACTTGCAGTACAAATGCTCTGGGCGACTCCACTTTGTGTGCTAATGTCTTCACACATGTAAAGACACATGGTAGGCTGCCATTGTTGGTGTTGGTAGATCTCTAGCCATTGAAAAAGCAAACGGGTTCATAGCAGGTTCGCAAGCTAAACCAATATTGAAGCGGCACAAGCACCAGCTCAGAACCTCGCACCTAGTCTACAAGAACTTTTCAGAACATCCGATGCCTGTCGATCATAGTCTAGTCAGGAGGTTAAACTTACAGGTTATACTTACTTTTTTCTGTTTGTCAAAAAGTTCAACAACTAACTGTTCACTCCCTGCGTAATACATCCCACCTCTGGACATCAACAAGACAATCAATGTTATTGACTTAGTAGTGGTTTTAATGTTGTGGCAGATTTGTGTAAATGCAGGTTGGTGATAAGAGACGTTTCCTCTGTCTTGGAATCTTCACCT
Source organism: Channa argus (assembly GCF_033026475.1). Classification (NCBI taxonomy): domain Eukaryota; kingdom Metazoa; phylum Chordata; class Actinopteri; order Anabantiformes; family Channidae; genus Channa; species Channa argus. The sequence goes on from NC_090205.1 coordinate 25,668,406, forward strand.
ACAAGCCACTTATTAGATCACATTGCCTCGGAGTAAATGTTCCAGCCCCTCTGTATTCCACTATCCGACTGAATAACCTTATTCTCACAAAACAAGCACATTTCCGAACGCTTGTGTTTACAGATACTCTAATTCTGATTTCCTCTAAAACAGTTGAATTAAACAAAAAGTTGCTCTGAAAATGCAGACTACATTTCCTTTCAAATGTAATTTGCACTTATGTCTTCCTGTTCACTGAGGCAGAGACTCTCATCACGTCTGCATCACTTTGCGCCTTCCCACAGACACAGATGGGCACTGTAGGGGGAGATTTCAAACAGTGAGGGAGTGAACGGACCAGGTGCGACACGAACACTACACCCTCTTTGCCTTTGGGCTGCCTCTCTGATTGAAACTCTCTCTTGTTGTGGGAGCGCGGTGAGACGCAGACACCGCTTAGTCTGAAAAATTAGTGCCATCAGCATCTCAGCATCCGGATTAATGAGAACCCGCGGTGCTGAGCCAGGCAGAGGCTGCGCATTTGTTTGAGTACCCATCTCCATTAAACAGCAATAAGGGGAATTCATGGAGCTCCATCGGAGTGTGGGGGTGAATCGGAGAAACCTGCATGGAGGAGATTCATAACACGACTAAGCTCATCCCGCTCAGTAATCTCAGATGAAATTAAAAAGCCGTGGACAGCTGCAGAAAAAAAAAATAAAAACAAAAAACTCACTCTTACTCTCTCTTTCGTTTTTTAATCTTTTTTCCTACTGTCCTCTTTTCCCACTTGTTCTTTTCCTCTTGCAGGCATTGTTTCTAGGAACTTGGCTTCTTTGTGCTGCTGCTGTATCGTATCAGTGCCAGCAAGGCAAGCAATAAAAGATAATATCACACACTGTGTAGGGATATATAAAAGCTAAATTGTGCCATATGGGGCTGAGGTGTACTGTAGCTGAAATTATAATCAGGAAGTGATAAAGTGAGGACACCCCTGATACAGTGTTTCGTGTTCACATTCATTCATTGTCTTCCACTGGATGTGCTGAAGAAACCGTGCCGTCTGTTCTATTTGGCATTTGATGTGAGAGTTGTATTTTGCACAAAGCCTCATAGGCAGTTTTGGACAGTGAACAGAGCACATGGCCTCACCAATATTAGAATAGTTTTTTTGCTCTTATCATATCAAGTAGAGGCTGAAGGGAAAATAAATGCCCGTAGTGCCTCGAGTAACTCTGCAATTGTATTTACTGTAGATGTATTGATTTGTACATCTGACTGGGCTCTGTGTGATTTTTTTATTTATTTATTTTTTTGGTTTTTCATGGTCCGGTGGCTATAATAAAAGTGAATATAGAGAAGCACCCACACAAAAGAAACCCATTTAAAACAATTATCATGTATCATTAGGCAGGAAGAGAGAGAGAGCCACCTCAAGGAAGAACAGGAGGAGAAGTGAGACAGGTAAAATGAAAAATGGAAAGAGAGAGAGAGAATAATAGTCAGGTCCAAGGACATTTGTGCCAAGAAGTCATCTAGGTCCCCTGCTGATCTGATGATTGCAATGCACTGATGTGAATCACCTTACTGCATTTCATATTTTAGTGGTGCAAAAGGATTTCACCATCCACCATCATTACTGCAGTGCGTTACATTCCACCACTTCCATAATGTCCTCAGACGAGCGCCTTACAAAAACCATGGGTACAATAAAATATGCAATTAAAAAGTCCATTAAAAATAACTGTAGCCATTTTACTGGAAAAACACCGGTCGCCTAAACGCGTCTTATTGAGCTAAACTCCAAAATTCATCAATACCAAGAAAAAACTACAGCATTACATTAGTACGCTACACACTCCTTTACTCATGTTTACCAATCCAAGCCCAGGTTGTTTAAATGAGCAAGATAGTCACATAAGGTGGCAGCAGATGGAGGGACACCAAAATCAATCATTGCTCACACTGCACTAAACACCTGATGCTGAGAAGAGTCTGCAGGCAGGCTCCACAGAGGCTCCACAGAGGCGCCACTAGCTGATGTTTATTTTGGGACCCTGCGGTTCATTTGCTCACAGTGCTGCATGAGAAAAGCATAGAAATTAACAGATTGCTCATGTCCCATGCAAACATCAGGATAGGACCTACGCCGGCACAATAAAGCATCAGGCATATTCTCTACTCCAATCTCCACCACATATGTTAATGGTGGAGTGAGTCACCAGGAGGGGGCTGTGGTTGAGGGTGGGCATACGAAGCAAAAGACAGTTACAACACAGAGTCAGACTTAGCTTGAAGAGTCCCAGGCCTGTTTAGACCTGAAAGTCCCTGGCTAGTTGCTGGATTAAGGTTAGTGTAAAGGTTATTAAATACTCTATGATGGAAGTGACTATTGAATATTTCTCGTTTAAGCCAGACAACATTTTTCTCAGTGGCAGGGTTGGAGCATGAGCAGATCTTTTCTTCCTCCACACTTTAGTTTGTAAAACTTTTAGGTTTATTTTGGTCTCAGCAGTCCATACAGTTTTGTGGCTCATCTTGTTGTCATCTATTCTAAAAGGAAAATTTGCATCTTGTTGTTTGGCCTTTCTGCTCATGAAGTTCTCTTAAAATGGTGCATTGTGACACCTTCAGCTCTGCTCTGTGGAGCTTGTTGCTGATGTCACCGACTGCTGCTTTGGGCTTTTCTGTAATCAGCTGTTGTTTTCCTTCGCTGACCTGTTCGGTGTGTTTCACGCAGTACATCAGTGGTTTCTTTCTCAAGACATTTTAAACTTCATTGTTTTTCCCCATTTTTTCACTTTCATTCTTGATCAAAAATCAATTTTTTATGTAAATTTATAGTTTAAAAGTGTCTTTTGCTGGTAACCCAATGCTAAATCTAATTTAGTGTCAGTAGTCTCTTTGTGTCATCCTGAACTTCTACTGACTTTACCCGGAAGAAGTGTATGTGAGAACCCAAATGTCTGAGGGAGATGGTACGATTATTACCCAGACATTATCCTGCGAGCCCCCTACTACCAAGTCTGGACCACATGCGCAGGCTTGTGCATGGATAGAGCAGCGTGCTCTATCCAAGCGATTGTTGGGAGGATTTAAAGTGAGCAAATGGGAGGGGAGTGGACTTCCACTGCCACAGCAGCCTTTTTTTGACATATGACATTTATGTGCGGTAAAATTAAAAATGAAAACAATCACAGTTTTCTGCAGCCTACTTTTTCATCATATTTTCATCAAATCGTATTGTGCCTCCTGTGTTAGCTGACTCCTCACTGAACGAAAGCGAACCTTCTCCCCTGAGACACTGCTGTCTCTAAAGACAAACCTATGTTCATTCATCCTGTCTTAAAAATATACTGAAACTGAAATTTTGTAATTTAGAGCTATTTATTTTTGGAACAATCAAGCTCACGAGACCCACCTGGGTAGTGAGAACCACCTGTCAGTCACACGTTCCAATCATTTTTCAGTTGTCAGTTTTCAGATTTTAGTTACCTGAAGCAAATTCTCTTCAGCATGTATCAGTTTGTCAATAGCATGTTCAACCGGAAATTTTGAACTTTAATCTCATCTTTTGATCCTATAGCCAAATGTCCTCAGTGTACAGCAAACACAAATATTATTTTGGCCTTGCCATTCCAATACTTTTGTACTTTGTAACTCATTTTGCGAAATATTATGCAGGCGTAATTTGCTATAAGTTGTATAGTGAGGGAACAAATAGTGTGGAAGAAGTGACAACAATGAACATATACTGCAACTGAATCTGACACGACACTAAGTGGTCAAAAGGAACTCGAGGATCGTCGCTTTGAATTCCTGGAAAATGTGAGCACAGGAAGTGATCGCAGTTGGAATCCTGTCAGCATTCAGCAGTGTTTGAACAGCGTGCTCCCCAGCTGTGCACATTCATGTTACCTCTCTAACCCTGCAACCATACCTCCCCAGGCTGCTGCATGAATGACAGCGTTGACAGCACCTGGTTGACAGTGGCTGAATTCATAAAACCAGCCCCTCTGTTATGTGACTCCCCTCACTCTCCTTTGTTTAGTCAAACACTGTACTGAGGCACTCAATAAAATATAACTTGTTTGGGAGTTATTTTCACACACACACACACACACACACACACACACACACACACACACACACACTTTATGATTAATTATGATTCTTTAATGAGAAGTTCACCAGGACACACACCACTGGAGTGTCAAATTAAACTTATAATGAACCGCTATTTCTTGTGGAATTATGAAATTCTGAACCTTGATAAGGTCAACGCTGATACACTACAGTAAATTGGCATTTTCACCTGTTAAGTCATTACACCCAAGCTCATTTCACCAAAGCATCTCAATGACACAAATCCCCGTATCCCCATTAGACTTACTGAATGCAGAAAATAAAGTTTTATAATTAACACAGGACAAAATGTACACTGTTGACCTGCAGTAGAGAGTAATGATGGCAAATATATGCAAACAACCACAGCTGTAGATATGCAGTAGTACAGGTTTGCCCACACAAACACACATGAACAAAGCACACAGAGAACTACACACATTTCTATTAACAGGAAATCACAATGGGAATTAGAGGTAATAGTACTGAGGCGATAACAGTTTAGCTAATGTGATCAGTAGTCTTTATGCTGTTTTGAGCTTGTGTGCCATCTTAAAAACGAAAACATTTTCTTTGCAGTCTTTGAATTCTGTTAAATGTACTTCTTGCTGAGCAATACTGCTTTAAATACTCTCATAAGCTGCTTCGTAGGGACCTCCCTAGGGAAACGTTACCAACAACCCCTGTCCAAAACACCACGTGATCCTTTAAATCCGTTTTTGTTCACTCTTGGCACATTACATCCACAAAGCGGCATACAGGCCTACACTGAAACGGTTTTAACTCAAATGACTGTGCGGCGTTCAAATTCATTACACTTTACTGCTGGCGGAAATATTGCTTCACAAATAGCCATGGTTAAATGAAAAAAGTTATTCGAGGCCAATAGCCCTTCTTATAACAAAATTAATTTGTTACATACTGATATCCAAAATCACTTCAGCGGGGTTCACACAAGCCACAGGACGTTAGTTTGCTTTAATAGGAAGATATCTCAGTGTAATTCAAAACATGTATTCAGAATAATATTCACATCAATAGCTGATTTTTGCTCATTACGTTTACACATGTACTGATTATTCTTTGCCTTGCTAAACATATCATTACTGCAATACAAAAGGCCATAAATGTGGGTCCAGCATTCATCCCTAAAGACACAGGGAACACAGAGATTTTACTCCCAGGAAGAACAACACAATCAGACATTTTAGCCAGTGCCCTCACACAAGATATTTTTACCGTCATGTTACAAAAGTTTTTAGCAGCTGTGGAACTGTAAAGGAGCAGAGGTGGAAGTAAGGTGAGCGAGTTAAGGTGGCAAAGTTCACAGATGATCAATGTGGATAAACCTGAGGCTGCTGTTTTTTCCAACAAACAGTAAACTTTCTGTAGCCCAGTGATAAATTTAAATATTTAAAATATATTAAGTGATTTAAATAGATAAATAAATAAAGTTTGTTAGATAAATAATTATTTACAAATGCACAGATGAATAAGTAAAACTGGGTCAAATTGTATATTTTGTTATATTGGTTGTAAAATGTTTCTGATATAAAATGTTGAATTCATGGGTTAAAATGTTTCAAATGTTTTGTTGTATGTGGTATCTATTTGAGGTGATAACGTAGGATTTTATTTTGTTAACGGAAGTGAATGTGAACATGCGCTGAGAACGTGATCAGTAGAGAGAGCGAGAGGATGTTAACGAGCTAACGAGTTAATTGAAAGGAAAAAGTTTGAAGCTGTACGCTAGTAACCTGTGGTAACAGTTTTAGATTGTCAGCTCGATAATCTGTAAGTGTATAGTTTTTTCTGATGGACTAAGTATTTCAACGAGACATACGAAGTGTTTGTCAGGAGAGGACCTGCTCGTCAATTCGATGAGGAGTAGTAACAGCGTCGACCGAGGGAGGCAGCTAGCTAACCAAGCTAACCCAGCTACACGTGTCGTGTTGAACTGTTGCTGATTTGGAGGACAGAGACACCTTTGGACAGGCTCTACAGCTCTACAGACGTCTGACTCGGAGACAAGGACAGAAGGAGTCGCAGGATTGGTTGGATATATTGCTCACCTGTGAAAAAGGTATCACATTTTATTTTGTTTGTTGCTCTAGCTGGAGTGAAGCGGCCACTGAGTTTTTGGTCACAACGCCCCCGAGCACCGACTCAGGCCTGCAACTATTTTTTGGTTTTATTAATTAATTGAGTTTTTGATAAAAGGACAGTTAAACATCTGTGACTCAGGTTAAACAGCCTTGAAGGGTAAATGTATTTTTTTTTGCTTTGATACTGTGGCATATATTTGAGAATATATTTTATTTGTGAATAAGGAATGCAAACATTTTAAGTTATTATATATATTTATATATCTTTTTATTTTTACTTTTCAATTAAATAGGGATTTAAGTTTAAACTATAACTGTTTGTGATGTTATTGCTTCAATAATTTCAGATAGTTCTAAAAAGGTTTCTTAAAGGGGAGTAAACTAGTGTATTTGAAGTTAGTAATAATCTGCTTTTACAGGTGAAACTCAAGGCTATAAAAAAATATTCAAGTAATTAAAATTGTGTTTAGAGCTAAGTAAAAGAACTCAGGGCCCCTCATACACCTAAAAGAGAGTAGACGGGCTACATAAATGGAGGCACCGCTGGGATTAGTCTTGGGTATTTAGTAGGAATAAATACAGATTTGAATATTAATCCAAAACCATGGCAGATAACCCTGACCTAGTTTCTGAGCTGAAAAGATGGTGCAAAGGTGAAGGTTTAGATGAGGCTCATGGGCTATTAGTAATTGTCCCAAAAGAGGTGGAAATAGCATGTATTGAAGAGACCCTTGAGACCATCAAGTGCCTGGGTAGAGTGAGAGTAAGGGGAAGAATCTTTAATGAAGAACTTAACAGCCTTATGGTTCTGTGTGAATGTAAAGAAGCCCTAACTGTAGCAAGTATTCCACCTGAGGTGCACGTTCCTGAAGGTGGAGAAGCATGGACATTAGTGACTATAGATAACGCCCCAGCTGTGGAAGAAAACTTTCAGAGCAAATTAAAATTGCTTTTGCAGGCTGAAGGGAAAACAATGAAGGACATTAGAGCTCTACTCCCAGGTGGACAGCCGTCTGCAAGTACAGCTGATTTAGTGCTACAAGCTTTTGGTGATATTTTGGAAAAAGCTAATAAACCTCTGTCTGAAGGTGGATATCGCAGACTGCGCATCTTCTCAGGAACACATCCTGTTCCATCAGGTGAAGAGCAGCTTGATCATTGGCTGGAGCAAGCCTGGCTCATGGTAGAGGAGAGTGAATGTACAGATAGAGAGAAAAAACGCAGGCTGATGGAAAGCTTAAAGGGTCCAGCACTAGAAATAGCTAAGGCCGTACGAGTCAGTAATCCTGATGCTAGCCCTGCAAAGTACTTAGAGGCAATCGAAAGTGCCTTTGGGACAGCAGAATCAGGTGATGATCTGTACTTTGCTTTTCGGCTGATGCAGCAACAGCCTAAAGAGAAGCTGTCAGATTTTCTCAGACGGTTGGAGCTCGCTCTCTCCAAGGTTGTTAAGAGAGGAGGTCTTCCTCACAGTAACATGAATAGAGCTCGATTGGAACAACTACTGAGAGGGGCAGTTGCTGCTGACCTAATGTTGATCCAGCTGCGTTTAAGGGAAAGAAAGACGGATCCACCCACTTTCTTACAACTCTTGAGTGAAATACGTGCTGAAGAGGAATATGAGGCTTCACGAAGGAAAATTAGCACTTCTGTACATCATATAAACACAAGACAGACTGCTGATGTAAAACAAACAGAGATCCAAAGCCTTAAAGCTGAAATCAAAGAGCTCAAGTCTATTGTTGCATCTGTTGTTGTTCCACCAGCAGAAACCCAAAACAACAGTGATAGTAGGCTTCCAGTCCCACCCTCAGCAGGGGAAAACGATCAAGACAGTGAGCTCAGAGCTTTACAAAAACAAGTAAAAAGATTACAGCTTAAGCTCAGTAAGAAGGTCACAACAGCAGATAGTCCAGTCAGCCCAGCTATTGCTTCAACAGTAGAAGTTGCCCCCAAAGTAGTCAATCTTCCCACCAGAACCTCAAGACCATCTGAGGAGCAGTTTTGCTACCGGTGTGGAGAAAATGGACATTTTGCAGCAAGGTGTCACAATCAAGAGAATCAAAGCAAAGTTATTAAAAGACTGATTCAAGCCCTTAAAGTGTCTAAAGGAATTCAGCCATCTACAAACCTGCCAAGCGATGATAGAAACTGCAGTGTCAAGAAGGGCCTGGTGATAACACCAGAACATGCAAGCCTACCTGAAGGACTGATTGGCCCACCCAGCATAGTACAGTTAAAAGTTAATGGGCATCTCTGTGACGCTCTGTTTGACAGTGGCTCTCAGGTTACTATCATCTTTGAGTCATGGTATCAAGAGCACCTGTGTGATGTTCCAGTACATCCTGTGGCTGGATTGGCTCTCTGGGGTTTGAGTGAATCTGAAGACAGCTACCCGTACCGTGGATATGTTGTAGTGGACCTTGAGTATCCAGCCAAAGTCACTGGCAGTTGTAAAACTATAACTGTTCTGGCACTTATCTGCCCTAGTCCACGGACTACAGAACAGACCCCTGTTATTGTTGGAACCAATACCAGTCATGTCAGAAGTTTAGTGAAACAATGCAGAGACAATGGCTTGGACATCACACAGACACTAGGAATACAAGCAGACAGTGTAGGTGAAATTGCTGATACTGATGCAGATGACAATGTTGGGGTTGTGACCTGGCAAGGCCCTGGTCCTTTGACTCTACACCCAGGTGAAGATCAGCAAATTGTCTGTAAAGTTGACTTTAATCAGCCAGTTTGTAAAGAAATCCTTATGGTTGATTCATCCCCCTCAGCCCAACTCCCAGCCAGTATGCTATTGCAGCCCATGGTTGTGCCAGGTCATGCCATTAATGTTAACAACTTCAGAATCCTGGTCCAAAACCAATCCTTAAAAGAGACAACCATACCAGAAGGAACAATTATGGCACATATGTATCTCACTGAGAGTGTCACAGCTGTTCCACTTGAGAAGACACCACCAGTAGGTTTTGATGTCAGCATGATTAATTTTGGAGACTCACCAGTTTCAGAGGAGTGGAAGGAGAGGCTGAAGCAGAAGCTGTCCCAAAGAACAAATGTCTTTTCTCTGACTGAATGGGATGTAGGATTAGCTAAAGGGGTGGAACACACTATTCGACTGTCTGACCCCAGACCCTTCCGACAGCGTTCTCGCCGCCTGACTCCAGCAGACATCGAGGATGTGAGAAAGCACCTCCAAGAGCTCCTATGTGCTGGTATTATTAAAGAGTCTCGCAGCCCCTATGCTTCACCGATAGTCATCGTCAGAAAGAAAAATGGGACCATAAGGATGTGTATTGATTACCGACTACTGAACGGCCGTACAGTGCCTGATCAGTACACTACACCTTGCATTGATGATGTACTGGACTCTTTGTCTGGAAGCAAGTGGTTCTCTGTTCTTGACTTGAGAAGTGGCTATTATCAAATAGCCATGGCTGAGGAAGACAAGGAGAAGACGGCATTCATCTGCCCCCTAGGGTTCTTTCAGTTTGAACGAATGCCACAGGGCATTACTGGAGCCCCTGCTACTTTCCAACGATTAATGGAAAAAACAGTTGGTGACATGAACTTGCTCCAAGTTCTTGTTTACCTTGATGACCTGATTGTCTTTGGAAAGACTTTAGAGGAACATGAGGAGAGACTTCTCAAAGTTCTTGACCGACTTGAGGAGGCTGGAATGAAAATATCTCTCGATAAATGTCAGTTTTGTCAGTCAAAGGTGAAATATCTTGGACATGTTGTGTCTGCAGATGGTGTATCACCCGATCCAGCGAAGATTGAGGCTGTTACTAACTGGCCACAGCCTATTGACCTGAGGACCCTAAAATCATTTTTGGGATTTTGTGGGTATTATCGGAGGTTTATAGCCAACTATGCCTCTATTGTCAAGCCACTGACTGAGTTAACCAAAGCTTATGCCCCAACCCAAAAGAACAGGAAGCATAACAATGACCCTACTAAGAGCTATCTGAGAGTGTCAGAGCCATTTGGTGACAGATGGGATCAGTCTTGTACTGATGCATTTCATCAGATCATCTACTGTCTGACCCATGCGCCTGTCCTAACGTTTGCTGATCCTCATCGACCCTACATCCTTCATGTGGATGCTAGCTTAAAGGGGATTGGAGCTGTTCTCTACCAGGAGTATCCTGAGGGACTAAGACCAGTTGCATTTGCTAGCAGGAAGCTGAGCGAGTCTGAAAAGCGCTATCCAATACATCAGCTTGAATTCCTGTCTCTTAAGTGGGCCGTTGTGGATAAGTTCCATGATTACCTGTATGGGGCTCAGTTCACAGTACGTACTGACAACAACCCTTTGACATACGTACTCACATCAGCCAAACTTAATGCAGTAGGACACAGATGGCTCGCTGCCTTATCAACCTATGATTTTGATGTACGATACCGACCAGGTAAGCACAACATAGATGCTGACCTCCTCTCCAGAAACTTTCCTGATGAAGATGACTGCTTGGAATGGGAGACCATCCCACAGGATGGGGTAAAGACTATCTGTCAAAAAGTCTGCACGCCTAGAGCTATAGACAGTCCAACCAGATATGTGGATCAGTTGGGAGCATCCCCCGATTGTGTTCCTGACATCTACACTTTCCCAATGCACATGAAGTTGAGGTCATTAGAGCAACTCTCAAAGCCAGAACTCTTACATGCACAGAAAGCTGACTCAGTGATTGGGCCTGCTATTCAAGCAGTTGAGCAACAGAAATGGCCTGAGAATACCCTAAATGATCCAGAACTGTCACAGTTGAAACGGGAAGCGGACAAATTGATCCTGAAAGAAGGGATACTTTATCGGATGGGTAAACGGCCATCAGGTGAAGAGTTCACTCAGCTTGTCTTACCAAAAGAATTTCATGGGACTGTGTTAAAGTCCTTGCATGATGATTTAGGACACCTTGGCATTGAAAGGACAACTGACCTGCTGAGGAGTAGATTTTTCTGGCCTAAAATGTCAAGGGATGCTGAGCAGTATGTGAAGAACTGTGGACAGTGCGTTATACGAAAGTCACCTTGTCAAAGAGCAGCCTCTATACATCAAATCACAAGCAATGGGCCAATGGACCTTGTATGTATTGACTTTCTTTCGATGGAACCTGATTCCAAAGGAATGAGCAATGTGTTAGTTGTCACAGACCATTTTACTCGTTATGCCCAAGCTTTCCCCACTAAAAATCAGAAGGCTCAGACTGTGGCAAAGATCTTAGTGGACAAGTACTTTGTACATTATGGTCTGCCTGCAAGGATTCATTCAGACCAGGGTAGAGACTTTGAGAGTCACCTGATCAGAGATCTTTTAAAGGTGATGGGAGTGCGTAAGTCACGGACTACTCCATATCACCCACAAGGGGATCCTCAGCCGGAGAGGTTCAACAGAACTTTACTCTCTATGTTAGGAACCTTGACCCAAGAAGAGAAACGCCATTGGAGCCAGCACGTGGCTTATTTGGTCCATGCATACAACAGTACTAAGTGTGATGCTACAGGGTATTCACCCTATTACTTGATGTTTGGCCGAGAAGCTAGGCTTCCTGTAGATGTGTGTTTTGGAACATCTCCAGATGGGAGGGGAGATGGTCATTCCAGATATGTAGCAAGGTTGAAGGAGGATTTGCAGAGAGCATACCAATTAGCTTCTCAAGCAGCAGACAAGACTCACCAAAGAAATAAAAGATCATATGACAAAAGAGTTAGTTTTCAGTCCCTGGAAGTTGGTGATCGAGTCTTACTCAAAAACTTGGGGCTGAAAGGCAAACACAAGCTGCAGAGTCGATGGAGTTCTATTCCTTACATTGTGGTGGGAAAGATGCCCAACCTTCCTGTTTATAAGGTCAAGCTTGAGAATGGAAGAGGAGATATCAAAACAATCCATAGAGACCACATCCTCCCAATAGGGCAATTTGTGCGGTTTCCTGAGACCAAGAAGGATGAGGATTCACCTGTCAGGCCAAAGACCAGAGCAGAAACTCACAGGAAACGAAAGCAAACCTCACCGGACATGCAGATAATTTCGCAAGATGTTCTAGATTCAGACTCGTCCTCTGACTCTGAGTACTGCAGACCTCTCAGACACTATTGTACATACTCAGGAAACAGGGAGCAAAATACTAGGAGCCCTGTTAATCCCTCAGTTCGTCTAGAAGAAGAGGTAATTGTTCAGGCACAATCAGATGAGAGTCACCAAGAGACTGGTTCTGAGGTGGAACCTCTGGATGAAGAGAATGAGCATAGCCAAGATTCTTTAGAAAGTGAAAGTGATCCAGACCAAGGAAATTGTGAGAAAGACGAAGACCCTATGTGTAAACAGTCTACAAATCTGGCAGAAAGCCCTGTAATTTCAGGTGGCCAAAGATCCAGAAGGCTGGACTCACGACCCAAGAGAGCAGTGAAACCGGTTGTTAGGTTGACCTATGATGAGCCAGGAAAGGGCCGAGATCAGCCAATTACCATTATACATAGAGGTGTTGTAATTAAGATTGGAAAGGGTTAGAGAAATGGGTAATGATAGTCTATACTTTCTGTTGTTGAGGTGAAAGTTAAGTCTGTTGGGGACACCAGACATTTAGAGGGGGGAGGGTGTAGCCCAGTGATAAATTTAAATATTTAAAATATATTAAGTGATTTAAATAGATAAATAAATAAAGTTTGTTAGATAAATAATTATTTACAAATGCACAGATGAATAAGTAAAACTGGGTCAAATTGTATATTTTGTTATATTGGTTGTAAAATGTTTCTGATATAAAATGTTGAATTCATGGGTTAAAATGTTTCAAATGTTTTGTTGTATGTGGTATCTATTTGAGGTGATAACGTAGGATTTTATTTTGTTAACGGAAGTGAATGTGAACATGCGCTGAGAACGTGATCAGTAGAGAGAGCGAGAGGATGTTAACGAGCTAACGAGTTAATTGAAAGGAAAAAGTTTGAAGCTGTACGCTAGTAACCTGTGGTAACAGTTTTAGATTGTCAGCTCGATAATCTGTAAGTGTATAGTTTTTTCTGATGGACTAAGTATTTCAACGAGACATACGAAGTGTTTGTCAGGAGAGGACCTGCTCGTCAATTCGATGAGGAGTAGTAACAGCGTCGACCGAGGGAGGCAGCTAGCTAACCAAGCTAACCCAGCTACACGTGTCGTGTTGAACTGTTGCTGATTTGGAGGACAGAGACACCTTTGGACAGGCTCTACAGCTCTACAGACGTCTGACTCGGAGACAAGGACAGAAGGAGTCGCAGGATTGGTTGGATATATTGCTCACCTGTGAAAAAGGTATCACATTTTATTTTGTTTGTTGCTCTAGCTGGAGTGAAGCGGCCACTGAGTTTTTGGTCACAACGCCCCCGAGCACCGACTCAGGCCTGCAACTATTTTTTGGTTTTATTAATTAATTGAGTTTTTGATAAAAGGACAGTTAAACATCTGTGACTCAGGTTAAACAGCCTTGAAGGGTAAATGTATTTTTTTTTGCTTTGATACTGTGGCATATATTTGAGAATATATTTTATTTGTGAATAAGGAATGCAAACATTTTAAGTTATTATATATATTTATATATCTTTTTATTTTTACTTTTCAATTAAATAGGGATTTAAGTTTAAACTATAACTGTTTGTGATGTTATTGCTTCAATAATTTCAGATAGTTCTAAAAAGGTTTCTTAAAGGGGAGTAAACTAGTGTATTTGAAGTTAGTAATAATCTGCTTTTACAGGTGAAACTCAAGGCTATAAAAAAATATTCAAGTAATTAAAATTGTGTTTAGAGCTAAGTAAAAGAACTCAGGGCCCCTCATACACCTAAAAGAGAGTAGACGGGCTACATTTCTAAAACATCATCACATAGCTTTGTCCTGCTTTCATGCCATATTCTTCAACCCTGTATTATAAGCAGCTAAAGGAAAAAAAAACACTCCGTTGCTTGTAATACTTAGTCGGAGTCAGCTATATAAGTACGTATGCTTTTTATCTATGTAATGTCTTTACACATGGTTTTCACTTGTTTCATCTCTAGGGGAAATATTCCCATCTTCCTTGTTTAAACATGTGGTTATTGTTGTAACCAACCATACATTGTCTAAACCTTTACTAACTTTGACCATGTTGCAGTTACTTCAGCCACAAAGCAGAAACATCTTTAACCAAACCACACTGTTTCTCAAAATGTATCCAAGTTCTAACCATAACCCCCTTACATCATAAAACTATTTTATTGAGAGTTATAGCAAATCACGTATTTATATTGTTTGCATAGAACATTGCACCTTTTGTGTCAGATCATCCAAATTTTAAGTGGGCAAAAGCATTCTGGTTGCATCCTAGGGTGTTGAGCGAGACCGAGCAAGCAGTCAAAGGGAAATAGGTGATTTTTTAAAAAAAGGGGGTTTTATTTACCTCCAAAATGTTGAAAACAAATCACAAAATATTGGGCCCATAAAGGGGGCAAACAAAACCAAACTGGACATAACTGAATATAACAAAAGTATCTTTCAAAAGTATCAATTAACTTACACAGAACTCAATAAAACAATAGAACTACTAAATGAAAATAATTAGATATTATCCGAATCAACTACTATTAAACAGCTAACATAACATAGTTAAATAACCCAGAATTCTAAATCAGAAATTACAATCCCCCCTTTAAGGTAGCAGGCTCTTGGTATGGTCCAACTGGCAACTTCCTCTATCTAGATGTTCTGCTTGTAGGGTGCATCTTTTTGCTCAGCTGAACAAGAAGCCCCTCCGGCAGCCAAAGCCCACAGTAGCTCCACCTGCACTGGTAACTTAATTTTGTGTGACTGTGCAGAAGTAAACTAAATGTGTGCACTACAAATAGAAACTAATGTACTGACAACTTATCAAATAAACATAAAAAATGAAACGACTCCTCATTTAATAATCTGTACAATAAAATGTGTTCAACCTACTAAATAACTAAATGTTAATCAAAAAAAAAAAGCAAGTGCAGTGCAGGTGGGTCACTGATATTTAGCTGGACTGTGTGGCAGCAGAGGCGGCAATCACACTGTCCTGTGAGATTGACTGTTCAACCACAAAATAAAGCTAAATGTGAGAAAACACTGGTCATTGTCAATACAATAGTTTGTAAAGTCCTGGAAAAAAAAACACTTTAATGAGCAACATACACCGTGGGTCAGTCAGCTAGTTCAGACCAATGCACTGCAGCAGTCAATCAAGTACGTATATTCTATCTAGACTGTTATTCCATTCTATCTTTCTATCATTTGCTATGATAAAAGATATCCTACAAAATCATTGCACAAAATCTGTGCACACCTTGATATCCATCCAGTGCATGAGAAGAAAAACCAACATATTAGAAACATAAAAGCCTCCCACACATTGTCTCGCCTAAGCTGTAACATTTATTATTTTCCTTTAAATAAGTCAGATTCCATGAAGGCAGACCCTATGCAAGGACCGTGGAGAATAAGGAGCAATACTTATTATAAAGGTTTTGGTGTCTGATAAGCCCTTAAAACACAAATCAACCATCCTATGATATATTTTATTACCACACTGGTATCTGAAACAAGGATGCCTTCCATGTAACTCTGCTTTTTCTTAGTTAGTTCTGACAGCCTGCTGCTGAACCATCAGCTTGTCTGCACCAGCTGAAGCAGCACATCAGCAGTTCAATAGCAGCAGCCTCAGTTCTCCATCATTGTGCTAACACACAATACTGCCGTGCATTCAGACGTATTTTTGCCCCACGCTTATGCGCCAGGACAATTTTAATGTTGTTGGAGGAAAACTGAAATAAAGGTGCTTCACAGTTGTGTGTGTGAATAGTGAGTCCATATGTAGCTTGTGTAACCAGCTAGATTAAAAATGAAGTTACATGAGATCCACAAGCGACAGATGGCTGTAAAGCAACTAAAACACGTACTGTTGACTTACTTTGTCTTAAAAACAAACTGCTTAGTTTATATTCCAGGTGTTTTTTTCCAGGTGGTCTTTGTGAACGAATGTGTTAGACGGGCTTTAAAAAGCCTCCACATAACATACAGCACTATGAAACAAGACAGAGCCATAAAAGGTTTAATGAATGTATCATCAGAAAGGTCAGTAAATGTTCTTCATCAGATAAATGCAGAAAGGTTCACAAACTTTTGGCACACAAGCTACTAACTACATATACCCATGCATTTCCACTGTGTTCACCAATAGCTTGCTTGCTTTTAAAACACCATGTGTTTAAGAGGATGTTGCTGACAGTAAACGATTGACCATTGCTAGATGCTGTTGGCACACAGCCTCACTTGGGGGTGAAACATGATTTTTCTTTTCATCGAAATTTTTGAAAGGGTTTTTTTTTTAAGTCAAACTCATGATGGATGCATAACCCAAAGGGAAAAGGCACCGAGACCTGCTCTAGCATGTGCGCAGGAGAGCAAATGTCAGAAATGACCACCTTTAACCATTTACCGTCTCTGCTTATGCTTTTCATCCAAAGCTTAAAGTCTAGTAAAACACAAATGACCCATAGTTCAATTATTATGTAAATTGGATGTTATAAAAAGATAAGACGGTTTGTGGTGGGTGTTAAAATATACTATTGCACCCCTTGTGATACAGAATTAATTGCTCTTGTGAAATGTCTTTACCAAGTGATTGTGAATTGGAGATACTCTTCAAAGAGCCTCAGCGTTGCACATTAGTTCCGTTCCATCAGCTGCTGAATCTTAAAAGCGGCCTTTAAAATCAGGTCCTTGTCTGTGGCAGCACAGAGATTATAAGAATCACTGCACATTCTGTCCTCACATGTATGTGTGCTCTATTTAAGTTTTCACAGTTCCACTTCAAAAGGTTCACTGCAGTCACTAAAGGCCTCAGAAAATTGCAGCTTGATTTCAGGGCAACGCATTGCTTAAGATTTATTCAAGAATTCGAACATCCCTAACTGGTTCCTCTTCTATTCTGGTTTTGCATCCTTTTCGGTCCTGAAACTCTGGTGCTTAAAAGTGTGGCATGTTTTATCCGTAAGCAGTTCATTACTAATGCATAGCTTGTGATTCAGTATTTTCTCATCATTTCTGCGTTTGCAGTTCATTATTTGTGCTGCTGCTACAGAAATTCACACTTTGTTCCAACAGCTTTGGCACATGTCCCACAACAACCACTTTACATCTGTACATCAGCAGGTATTATCATTTCCAACTTATAATGGGGGCCTGGTGGCTCAGTGGTAGACCATTGAGTTGGGTTACAGAAGGCCGCAGGTTTGAATTCCACCCCAGCAGGTGTGGGCCCGCCCAGCCACCAAGGGCAGCCTTGGTGCTTGTCCCGAGCCGGATGAAAAAATGGAAGGGTTGCGACAGGAAGGGCATCAGATTTAAAAACATATGCCAAATCAATGTTTTTTATAGATTACAGCCACAACATTATATCCAGGTTTTGAAATCTAAATGCAATTTAATATACTAAAATATGACATTTCTTTAAAAATATGATGAACTTATAAATGTTGATGTATCATTATTTGTTAGCAATAGTGATTTTCAGTTCCAAAAAGGTTGGGAAGGTGTGTAAGACAAATTAAAACAGAATGCAATGATTTGCCAAACCACAGAAGAATATAAACAATCTATCAGATGTTAAAACTGAGAAATTTTAACATTTCATGGAAAATATTACCTCACATCTCACAAAAGTTAGAACAGGCTGATGTTTACCTGATGTTTTCCCTCTTCTTTTCACAACTGATTTCTGTAAAAATCTGGGAAGTGAGGAGACCAGTTGCTGGAGTTTTAGGAGAGGAATGTTGTACCATTCTTGTCTGATGCAGGATTCAGAGTTCAACACCTGGACTCTTCTCCTGTGAAGATGGATGCAGTATGTGGTTTAGCATTGTCTTGCTCAAATATACAAGGTCTTCCTTGAAAGAGACATTGTCTGGATGGGAGCATATGTTGCTCTAAAACCTCTATGTACCTTTCAGCATTGATGATGCTTTTGCAGATGTGTAAGCTGCCCGCACTATAGGCACTAATGCACCCTCATACCATCAGAGATACAGGCTTTTGAACTGTCCACTGATAACAAGCTGGATGGTCCCTCTCCTCTTTACTCTGCAGGAAACACCATTCATGTTTTCCAAAAACAATTTTGATTCATCTGACCACAGAACCATTTCATTTTGCCTCAGACCATTTTAAATGAGGTTTGACCCATAGAACACTGCAGTGTTTCTGGACCGTAGTCACATGTGGCTTCGTATGATACAGCTTTAACTAACATTTGTGGATTGCACGGTTAAATGTGTTGAGACAGTGATTTCTGGAAGTCTTCCTCAGCCCATGCAGTGACGTCCAGTAGAGAATGTGTTTTTAATGCAGGGCTGCCTGAGGGCCCAAAGATCACACGCATTCAGTTTTGACCTTCAGCTTTGTCCCTTGCGTACAAATAGTCCTCCTGATTCTTTGAATCTTTTGATGATATTATAAACTGTAGATGGTGGGATCTTTAAATGGTCTGCACTTATATAGCTACTGGCACTCAAATCGCTTTACACTGCTTCTTATTCACCCATTTGCACTCGAAATCACACACACTGATGCTGGCCAACACTCACCATAAACAACTAAGTTGGGGTTCAGTGTCTTGCTCAAGGACACGTTGACATGTGACCGGAGGAGCCGGCGATCGAACCAACAACTTTGGGATTGGTGGATGACGCTCTACCTACCTTCACCACAGCCCGCAGTCTTCACAATTTTACGTTGAGGAATATTTTTCTGAATTAATTACACAGTTTGTCACAAATTAATAAACCTTTTCCCATCTTTATATTTGATGGGCTGTGCCTCTCTGAAATGCTCCTTTTATAACCAGTCATGTTTTTTGATTTGTGTCAATCTTGTGTCAATCTTCCAACCTTTTGTGGCCATTACTACTTTGCAAATGTTATATTATCTATATATATGTACAGGTAGATAGATGGATATAAAATTATTGATATATAGAGATAGATATATAAACTAAAATATATAAATAAAACCTTTTAATTTTTCTCTGTTGCAATTGTATTTTACTATTAAAACAATATCATGATCTTCGTGGTGGTAGAAGCTCCTGAGGCTGGGATTCCTAAACTAAAAGAAGGAACAACATCAGTCCATTAGAATGCAGTGACAGGAACAGATACTGTGAAGAACCCTCAAACTTTTTAATGTATTTATCCTAAGCAGTTACTAGCTCAGTCAGTCAGTCACTATACCCACTTTTAGGAAAACACGGCAGGTTATAAAAAAGAGCGAACAAAATGCAAGCAGACATCCCTAAAAACGTACAGATAATCATATTCATAATATAAAAATAGGTGATGTTCACTGACTTTGTTTACATAGATTCAGATTAATCCACCATCAAAGTGTGTGCAGTTAGCTTACTGTACAACAAAGCATTTCTTGATGATGGCTTTATTATACTAAGTATACCAAGTCTGCACAGGTAATGGAGGTCTTTGGAAGCACAATCTGATATCAGGAAAAGGTGGAGGTGATGGATGAAACATGGAGGAAAGGCAGGAATGAAGAAAGCAATCTTGTCATAAGAGCAACGGAGATTTGACTTTACTTATTTCTTATATAAATTCACAGGTACAGTGTGTTCAAAGGAGAACAAACCCCAACCAAAGACTAAAGTGAACCACATCTAGAAGAACCTGATTGTTGTACAATGTTAATGATGTTTCAAGCTGCAATCTGCACAGTCATTTCTGAGAGCTGTTTTCTTGCTCAAGTTTAATGGCCACCTGCCAAGCAGGTTCGATTACTTGTTCTTGTTAAAGACTTCATCATTCTGCTCTCCCGTGTTCCTCAATAAAAAGTAACATCCTTATAATAAGAACCACAGCCATAGAATCACATCAAATGGAGTAGGCTCTAGCTACTTAGCTTATTCTTAAGGAATCCCGTTCCCTCTCTTTTGTTCATGGTACTCTGGCTGTTACACTTGAAATCATTATTCCAATGCGGCAGGAGAACGGGAATGCAGTAGATGACAGGCTCTGATCTGAGAGACTCTCCAACTGAGTGCTATGGACACTGAATGCTTTATTAGTGCGAGATCTCCACAGAGGCACATATGAGAGATGCAGCTCTGTTTAGTTTAATGGAACTGTTTCATGTTTTTTTTTTTTTTTTTTTTTGCAGGACTTTATATTGTCCATCGGGAATAAAAGCTTCATTTCTCTGCCTAGTTAAAAACATTATGTTCGCCCTCATATCGTTTCATATTGTCATCACTAAGCACCAAATTCAGCCAGGGTTAATAAAAACAAGATATGAGGTTCTGTAATGCTGTGAGCCATCCGGAAAAGTAGTCTCTGCATAAAATGTGAAAAGGGAAAACTAGTTTACACTGCTTGCTCATGTTAGCTGTAAAGTATATACGGTCTATTGAATGTAAAGTAAAGTATTTACTGTCTATTTTTCAATACTGTAAAATATAAACTCTTCATATCAAGTTGTAAAGAGAAATAGCTAGTTATAGAAAATAAACACAGAGCTGGATGAACCAATCACAGAACAGTGAGTTAATATTTCCTAAGACAATCAGCCAGTACATGGACATTAGTCGATGAATGAGCTGATTTAATTATTTTCAGTATTTAGTTATAATTTAAAGCTACAGTATATCATATTTTTAAGTAGAAATATACTGTCCCGTGTCAGACTCACACATTCAGATATGCACTGGCTTGTGCAGCCTGATTGACTGGAGGCAGTTTGGGAGTTCAGTGTTTTGCCCAAGAACAATTCAACATGTGCCCAGGGAGAGTCAGGCAGCCACTATAACAGCTGAGCCTAAAATGATATGACCTATGACGATTATATGTAACTCAATTGTAAAACATGTAAAACTCATACTATATAATTGAAGATGAAGTCTCACTGTATCCTGGAATAATTGGTTTGTGTGTGCTAATCATTTCAACACAAAAAAAACATACATATTTACTTTATTTTATTTAATGTCATCTAGCTATTTTGCAAGTAAACTTTAGCTTCTTTCCATTGAAAACACTTACCCCATTCCACCCCAGTTGTTCAGCTCCTAACACTGTAGTCACAAGTAAATATTACAAATGTCATAAGCAGTTCACTGAAACAGAGTCAGAAAATGTATATAACTTCTTACACCTATTAAAATTGAAATAAATGTATCGTAAATATTTTTTAGCTTTAGTAACGCCTTAACACACTGTTGCTTGGTTTTAATATTGTGTGTGTTTGTGCAGGTTTCATGTTGGATTGTGGTGTAAAGCTTTAATCTGCCATCATGGCCAGTTCTTTGAAGAAGTAGTTGCTAACCTTCAAATGATCTCTGTAGT
This sequence comes from Channa argus, assembly GCF_033026475.1. Lineage (NCBI taxonomy): Eukaryota > Metazoa > Chordata > Actinopteri > Anabantiformes > Channidae > Channa > Channa argus. The sequence continues at coordinate 25,690,008 of NC_090205.1, forward strand.
TAAATTCATTTTGCCACCGATAACACATTTTCTACATACACCACTGCAAGACAGGGTGTCAAGTTTCAGATTTCTCCACATGTTGACGTGGGCTGCACTGGACTGAAGTGTAACTAATCTCAGAACAGAAAGATCTCAAGTGCAAAATCACCAGTCAGGGAGTTCTGCTTAGAATTTCAAAGTTTTAATGCACAGGTGTGAGTGGATTGCTGGCTTAGGTTGATTGCTGATGTGGAGCAGGTGTGTGTGGGCGGGGGGGGGTGCACTGGTGGAGGGAAATTAGAAGGGAGGTGGGGTAAGATCGGAAAACTGTATGGAAGGCAAGTGGTGACAAACAAGACAACTAGAAAATCATGAGATGTAATAAAGTGGGATATGACAACTCATTGTTTAAAAATGTAAACCTGATTATTACTGAGAGGGAATTTGGTTTCTGTTCAGGTATTTTAGGAAATGCATTTTCTTACCATCAATATAGAGGATACTATACAGTAAGCTTATTTAAAAGGGCCAACTTTGGCTGCTATTTCACAAAATAAATATTGTTTTAGGAGCGATTGGCCTAGTTTTGTCAAATGATATCAAAATATATGGAATGTTGTAATTCTAGACACCTAGAATATCATTGGGATACTAACTAAGGGCCATTGTTCAAAAAATAATAATCGTAATATCTCAGTCAAACAATATAGAATGTGTTAATACTTTCTTCACCACATTTGTCCCCACTTGTGGTTGTGGCTCCATTGTGTCATAGTTCACCTGGCTACCTACAGACATAGTTTTACATAAAATATATATATTTATTAATAGTCAGATGTTTCAGTCAGTAAGTGAGTAAACTCAGTAAGTTTAGCTCACTAACAATCGTTTTATGGGTTTCACAGTAAACTGCAGTATTTGTCCTTTCATGAAAGGTTTATAATTTTAATTTTTAGGGTTGAAGAAAGGGCACTTCTGTAGTTAAGCCTGGGTGTTGCCACCTTGCAGCAACTTGTTTTCCTAAATATAGTGCTTTATTTCCTCCAATAAATGATTTTGAGGAGACAGGGGCTGTGTTTGGGCAGAATACAAATACAATGATTGATTAAATACAAAACAGAGCTCTGATTACTGGTATGACTCATGACTAACTAAACATCTGTCTAAAAATGTTTAAGTCTACAGCACTGAATGATGAATCCTTAGGGCCATACTGCACATGCAATGAATATCCCCCCCCCCAAAAAAAAAAATAAAATCTGATTATGGCATATTGCTATTAAAGTGTTTATGAGCAGGTAGAAACATCATGCTTTGCCAACATTTTTGTACAATCCCACATAATTTGATCATAGATTAAATATACTGTGGCACTATTGTGTCTCATATTGGTTCTCCTGTAATAAATTATGCTTTTATTGCTCCCATGTATCTGCATCGCTCCCATTTGATTTCCCTGCAAGTTACCAAATGCCGATGCAACACTGAGAAATGGGAAGAATCTTCATTTTCACAGTAATAACCATTTCACACAGGCAATAATAGTCTAACTGCAAGCTCGCCATATTTGCATGTGTGCTTTTATTGACTCCTGTTGTCTTTATTTGCATTTTTCAATTCCACTACGGCGGTAGAAATATTAAACAAATTCTTGCTCTTAAACAATTCTGCATATTTTTCTTTGGTGCTTTCTTAATTTCCTGCCTTGTGTTTCTGGTCTCTTTTATTGAGTATGTACTTCCCTGTGGAAATGTGATAAACATTATAGTTTTCCATGTCATTTAAGACTATTACATTTGTATTACCTTAATGTAATTACACCATGGTTTATTTGTAAAAAATAAAAAAACGAGAGCCATTATATTTTTTCCTATTTGTACCAAGTAATTAAAATTCTTAACTAGTTGTAGTGAATTAAAGGTGTTTAATTTCACATTTTTACTCATGTAATTACATTACTTTTAATTCTTAGACGATTTATATCAACTCATAGGCGTCCAGGCACAGAAATGCCTGTGAAATCACATTAAATGTAAAGCAAACAAGACCGAGTAAACACTGCAGACTGCCATGTCCTGCTGGGGTTTAGAGCGAATGCTAAGGATGATCAGATGCTGGTCCCACTGAACACGAACCAAAACCCCACCGGAGACCTGTGGGACATTTTGTTTGTGCATCTCTAATAAATCAGTGCCAGGCTCCTGCTGATGTTTGCAGGCAATGGTGGCAAGCAGACAAGGTATGAGACCAGAACTCTCAGAATCACTAGGCACACGCATTTATAGTCGTAATTGTAAAAGAAGTCAAATATTTGTCTGAACAGGCTTTTGCTGGGGAAACCTTTAAATATACTGCTATTTTTGGATAAGCCAATAAGTTGCCGTATTGCTGCAGAAAATCTCTTTCTTTGTTCATTAGATTCTGTGTTTCATTAGCTTGACTGATGCAATTGCACCGACCAAGCACTGTGTTTGGACACCTATGGTTCATAGATTACATACGTAGCATTACATTTTTTTCCATGCTCAGGGTTTTTATAACAAATATTCTGTGTTTCAAAACTAACTAAATCTAAAAGAAACAAGTTGGAAGAAGTAAATCTACTGGGAATTATCAGTCCAGTTCTGCAGAGCAAAGGGGGGCTGTTTATCCCATGGTAGTTGTTGTGATACTTGACATGGCTTCACCTCTGTTTACCAAGGTTTTCATAGACTGAACAGAGGTACACAGTGAGTGTACTTCAAAATAAACAGGAAAAACATGTCTGAATGAAGGCAACCATAGGAGCTGTGTGCTGAGACAAACCCGAAAGACCGTTACATACTGATATAAAGCTGCAGTATGTAACATTTTAAAAATATTATTTATTGTAGAAATACTTCAAAACATCTCAATGTGGAGAGGTGCTGTTGATATCTTACATAGAGTCATATTCATTAAACAACACTGGCAAAAACTGAAGCTAAACTGAAACCAACAAACCAAGTGTCCGAGAAAACTGAAACTGAAAGTGGAAAAAATAAGGTTAAATGACACCTTCACTCATTTTGAACTTAGTACTTTTGGTTCTAATAGTGCATGTACATAAATAGCTTAAAATTCCCATTGAACAACCTATATTCAAAAATCACTCTACTTTAATCTGAAAAATGCCTCCAGATGACATCACTTGGAGGAACCTTCAGTTAGAATGATGTCATCATCTTGCTCACACTATAAGGTTTGTGATCATGGTTAACTTGCTTTTCCAGAGCTCCCCTAGATGACATCATCTGAACTCCTGATGATGAAATGATGAATGATGAATGATGAAAACCTCCTCTGGGTGATGTCATCTGGAGGAGTTTTTCAGCTAAAAGCTGAAGAAAGAAGTGAAATATTTTAATATAGGGAAGTCCGAGGGAAGTTTAAAAATATTAATGTACATTTACACCCCAAACTAAAGCCACAGCGAGCAAGTTGGAAATTGGTGAAGTCGCCCTTTAAACAGCTAAAACTCACTGCTCATGGTGACAACTGATGATTGTACCTGTTAACATTTCTAAAATTATTTGTGAGTGAGGCTTATCTAAAGAGCTTAAAATGGATTAACAGCTTCTCATCAAGAACCACACTAATTAAATGTTAAATAGGTTGGATTTTGGTAGAAATGCATCTGTCAAATCAAAACATAAAATGGTCCAGATTGCTGGGTTAACAGAACAGTTTTGAAACCGCTTTTGTATAACTATTGAAGATTGGAAAATCCCATTGTAGAGTCGGGTCAAAGCTGTTGGCTGGTTCTGCATATGGAAATGCAGGTAAAATCAGATTACAGCCAAGTCTTTTTGTGTCTCCTTCAGCCTATCTTGAGACCTATCTTATTTCCCCTCTCTCTCTCTGAATAAACAGCCCATATCTCTGGCAAGAAGCCACAATTGATTGCCCCTTCTTTCTCAAACCCTCTGTGCATTACTGCTCTGCCCCATGTGACGGGATTCAATCCTTCAATCCGGCCCCCCTCAGCCCACGGCAGTTCATTCAAATTTAGCTGACAAACTATGTGACCATGAGAAAACTGCCAATGAAATTTACACTCTTTTTGTGTAAAAACTACAGAATGACCAGCAGCTTTAACCAGATTAGCAAGGTCACTGAGGATCAATCCCTGTGAAACTGCAGCTGTGGGGAAATCATTTCTCCACTCATTGTTTTTGGACAACACAATCAGCTTTGCCCTTTTTACACATTAAATAAATAGCAGCAGGTAAAGGCAGTCATCCACGGACCATAGTGTCAGTGGTTCAATCCCCGGTCCCGGCTATATGTCGAAGTGTCTCTGGGCAAGACACTGAACTCCTAATAGCCCATTCCCCTCCCCAGCTGTGCAGTGCCCGGTAGAAATTGGGGAGGGTTGCGTCAGGAAGGGCATCCGGCGTAAAAACTGTACCAAATCAACATGCAGACAATGATCCGCTGTGGAGACACTGAACTCACGGGATAAACTGAAAGGAAAAAATAAATATATTTTGTGTGCTTTAAGTCTACTGTATCTAATAAGAATACATCTCTTGAGGCAGCAAAACAAATGGTAATAATTTTTCTCTCTTTTTCTCTCGTCTCTTTTCCTCCAAAGGCAAATGTTTGATTTTAGCACAAACAGAATGTTTGGCTTCACACACAACTTTTTAAATTCAGTATCAATCAAGCCAGTATAACATATTTCGCATACTGTACATAATAATGTTTGTGTTACTTCAACTCTGGTTGAATGCATGTTGCCAATCTAAGTTAGCATTTTCTTTAAGGTGTAGAGGACTGAATAAAAAATGAATGAATGAAATACTCGCGGATATAAGAGAAGCTTTTTCAGGGGAAGTGAAAGGTTCCAATCACCATGGCAGCATTACACAATAGGTTAGATCCTTGGCCAGGGATTTTTTTTCTCTAAAGCTTCTTTTTCTGAATCATGCCTGTGTCAACACAATTTTATAATGATCTGTCTGCAGCGTATTTGGAGCTTAGAAATTTTATTTTTTGGATACAGGGTTGCACCTTCAAACACCAATAAGCTTCTTGCTCTGTTTAGGGTAATTAGAAATCAGCTTACTAGTGGTACTGATCATTTTTTTCTGTCCACATGAGTGAAACTGTGAAACAAACGTAAATTCTACTTTGACAAATTATCCCTGCAGCCTCTAAAGTTTGCAAATTAACAGCAATTGAATCAGCTCCATTACTAACCCACTGTGCCAAAGGTTCATTTGACAGAACTCTATTGCAAAAGTGTCCGGACCACATCTACTGCCAGGGCTGAGGTACCAAGTGAGGTAAAAGAATATAACTAAAATATTCGATAAAACTGAGGGGAATTGAATTGCTGAATTGCTGAACATAAAAGTGACCCCTTTGACGTCAGACATAGTCATTTGGCTCTAAGAGGCTGCAGTTTCAGCCCAGTGTGTATCTAATGTCAGGTGACATTAAGGAAGCAGTGATTTTAAAGACGAACCATGACGTTTACTTAAAAAAGAAAAAAAGAAAAGAAAAACATCATGTTACTATCCATAACTTTAATTTATTAATGTGTCAACCTAACCCTGATGTCTGTAATCTAATTTAGCACACCTTCCTAGGTAGGAGTACAGTACTGTTGGTCGTATAAGAGAACAGTAACAAACAACCTGTGTGGAGGTCTTGTTGAGCAGAGTGGGGTGAGGGAAGGGTGGTGCAGCTTGCAGATTGATTTCGGGACTTATGCTTGCACTAGTTTGAGTTGCAAATTTTACCATTAAAATTGCAGTTTTTTCTAGCGGCCCCATTGTCAAGCCTTTTAAATATTTTTTAAAAAAATGCTTTTTTAATGCCTTTTTTTATTTAATGAAAAATATTTCTAAATGCTTGTATTAAGTCCAGGTGAATTAATGAAACTTAATGTTGCAAAGATAATGGAAACACCAGCAGAAAGCAGAAAATAAAGTGACAGATGTCCTTTGAATGTGCTACAACATCTGTCAGTACCTTAATATTCTGGCATTAAAATGACATCACTTCCAGCCAAAGGTAAACCTTCAAACTCTGAGCAATGTGTAAACTACTCATTGTTCCTCAAACCTTGTTCGTGTTCTTGTCTACTATAAACTGTATGAGGTGATGCACAACAAGGAAAGCTGAGATTAGACCTGGATAAGAAAAGGGCAGCATAGCCTGACCTGTTTAGATGGAACAAGACAGAAGTACTGTGTTCAATTTCCCATGACTTTTAAGATATGGGATACAGCAGGGAACAAATTTAACACATCAATCACACTGCTCATATTCCATTAATACCATGCTGTGTGTGTGTGTGTGTGTGTGTGTGTGTGTGTGTGTGTGTATACATTCATCCCTAGGTAACTTTAAAAATATTCAACAGCCACTATATCAAGAGCTTTATCACCCGTCTCTCCATCCACATCACTGCTTTTTTTCCAACATCGCATCAGGATGAGATATCAAGCTCACAGTCTATCTGCATATATAGAGGTCCACTAGATGCATCCTGTCCTACAAAGTTTCTATTAAATTCCACAAATTGCATTAGCAAACATAAAATGCATCAAGCTCTCAATGTTAAGTTATCTGATTGGGACAATCACTGAGCTAATTCTATTTCACAACCACACGAAGCTGAGAGTGTTATGACTTTGCAACAGTTAAGAAATAGAACATATTGATGTGCTCAGGCTGATTATTTTCATTTAAATTGAGTGAAGTTGTTCTCCTAGAATAGAAAATGTATAAAAATAGAATGAGCACAGCAACACAGCACTGCCTCAGTGCAAGCAGATGTAGGAACAAACAGATACTGAGCATAGAAAGGCCATGTGCTGTTTACCATACTCCCAACATCAAGCTACCTCCCTCTGATCCTTATGAAAGCGTTTCAATCAGGAATGTCAAAAATAAGGCTTGGACTTTAATGACATGGTGTGCATGATCGATGCTGTATGAAAGGGTGCTGCGGTTAGACCCCACTGTGATAAACATTTCTATAAGGGGGATACTCAGACCAATAGCAATATGGAAATATTCCCTAATGGAGTCTATAAATATTGGTGGTGAGGATGTCGATGAAGCAAGAGCCTGATAGGGACACAGATGGACCCGTGGAATGGTGGATGTGACATCCGCAGATTTTAAGCTTTGGTTTGGTTACGGAGGCCAATAGATGACCCCAATCAGCTGATTGAATCTCTGAATCTGATCACATCTCCTATCAGGACTGTTCTACAGTACATCTACATTTGGATGCTGTAGAAAGATGGGCACAATTACACACGAGGAGCAACTCAGGGTTCAGTGTTTTCAACATATGGACCGGAGAAGTCAGGATTTGAAATGCCAAACTGACAATAAGTAGACAATTTGCTCTGCCTGCTGAGACACAAACACACAGACGCACACGACCATTAAACTACTGGGAGGCAAAAAGGTGCACAGCATTTTGATGTTCATGTCTTGCATCCCACATGCTGCTAGAATTAGGCTACAATGCTCTTTAGTTCTGGTTAGGCAATGTAGTGTCAACCAACATTTCTTGTATCAAACGGCAAGAAATTATTACAATTATTCACATTTGAAAAGCTGACGCAGCTTAATGCTTTGAATTGTTCTTGTAGGATTAGCAAAAAATGTCCCTGTCATCTAGTGAAAACTTATCGGTTGTTTCAGTATTAAACACTCTCATGTCTGTTCTGTGGAATACAGATACTGAACCTTCTTCCTCACTTTGTTATTTTTACAAGCACATATCAACCACTGACAATTCGTCCAGACAGTCACTTCAAGTCGATTGCTCCTCAGGCCTGCAGTCTCGCATCACTTTCTTTGGTCACAATACAAGCCTTTGAACCATTGACACTTCCATAACAACCCGGGGTCCGTCTGCGAAACACACAGGCTTTAAAATCCACTTCCAAATACCAAACTTGACATTGCTCTTCCTCCTGCCCTGACAGCCACACTACAGCTTGCCTCACACCTTATTAACTGTAAGCAGCATCCTCAAAAGAATCCCCAGAGTCACAGACAGGGTTATTTACCACACTGTCACCTGGCTTAAAGGCTTTTGTTGCCATTGCAAGAACTTTGATCTGCCACATGCAGCAAAGGAGCTGCAACATGCTTTTTCTGGGCATGGTCATGTTTCATTAGTAGACAAAGTTAGCGTATAATTGTATATTTCACCACACTTTTTTTTTACTTAGTCAGTACATTACAATGGTAAACACATCAGGTTGCAAGCCATGGCTGTGTGTTACTTTGAAACCTGGCATATCAAAGTGCTGATTGTCATTTTACTTCATAAAATCCTGCTTATTGACATTTAACCTATTGCTGTATGACCCACTTTTGAGACAGTGTGCTACTCAATTTTTTTGTGGAGAAGTTGACAGCAAATACTGTATGCAAACAACACAGTATTAAGATCCTAAATCCAAACCATACCCACTCAGCTACCACTGGGGTCCTACTGTAGACCCTTAAGTGTTTTTTACTGTTGTGTCAGCCATAAAAAAGTAACTATAGTTTGACATCCCAATTATATGTCGAAGTGTCTCTGGGCAAGACACTGAACAGCCCATTCCCCTCCCCAGCTGTGCAGTGCCGGTCCAAGACCGGTAGAAATTGGGGAGGGTTGCGTCAGGAAGGGCACCCGCCATAAAAACTGTGCCAAATCAACATGCGGACAATGATCCGCTGTGACGACCCTGAACTCACGGGATAAGCTGAAAGGACAAAAAAAATAAAATAAAATAATAGGATACACTGACGCTAATAAAGGCCTGATATTGTCCCAATATTCAGACACAGACAAATGTTCTAGTGTTGTTATGTTTCACTTTATTCTTGCATTTAATGTTAACACACATTCAACAACCATGTCTGTTCAAACAGACAGACAGAACCTTTAGACATACAGTACACTGACAGAGACAAACATTTTTACACAGACAGCATAGAAAATTACTGATTAAGAAAATTTTAAGGTAATTATATTTTGAAGACATAAATAACTGATGAAGATAAATAAATCAACAGTTTTCCAGTCACTAAGTGGAAGATCTGCTAATTAGAGAACAGTTAGAGTTTCCAAGGCAAACTGGCAAACGCCTGCTGACGTACTGTGGCAACGCTTATCACAATCACAAGAAAAAGACATGGTTTTTATGGTCACCTTTTTTGCAATCGCAGTCAAGATTTCCCTGCGCGCATTCAGATTTACTCTGCTCACACTCCAAATGTGTGCTATCTCAGATTTCCTGTGCTCCACCTCAAACCCTCCTCCTCGCACTCATTTGCTGCTGCAAGCTTACGAAACTTTTGCTCTTGGGTCTTTTGCACTCGCACTCAGATTTTATTGTGGATAAACTGTGGCAACTCTATAAAAATTCCCCAAAAAATAGGATTCATGCTGCGTTGACCAATCACATAACAGGGGGTGGACAGAGTGCCGACAGGGACGCGAGTTGGCACTGGGCTTAGCAATTAGCATTAATCTGTGTATCTACAAGAGTGAACCTAGAGGAGAAGCTCAAGGCAACTGTTTTACATTCCCGGAGTTGTACGAGATGCTATGAGGTACAAACATAAATCATCGTCCAGCAGCCTGTCCACAAGTCCTTATCTCAGGTCACGTTATTTTTTTATTCGTTTTTTACACTTATAGCAGCATAGAATGGGGAGAGTTGCGTCGGGAAGGGCAACATGCGGACAATGATCCACTGTGGCGACCCAGAGCTCACGGGATAAGCTGAAAGGCCAAAGAAATAAAAAATAAAATGAAAAAATAGAAATAGGATACACTGACGCTAATAAAGGCCTGCTACCTTAGTAGCAGTGCTAAAAGGTGTGTCTCTTCCTTATTTTAGATCTTTATTTTTACTTTGCATTTGAGAAGTATGTTTGTTTAATTGAACTTTTATGGTTTTGTGGTTTGTAACATATAGATTGTTTATCAGAGTGTCTTGTTTATGTAGGTGAGGACCTGACAAACCCTTTCAAGTTTGTCTCACCGCTGAACTTCTTCCAGTCATAACCTGGAGAGCACTACATCTGAATCTTCATATGTGAACAATGTCTCTGGATGAGCCAGGACCCAGACAGACTCCTGCCCATGAGCTTCTAAAATGACCACACAGATTATGAAATACTTTTGACAAAGATATGCTTAGATATGCTTAGAAGTGTAAACACGTTCCTTTAATTCAAGTCAATTGTGGTTGGTGTAAAGAACCAAAATGGTGTTTTAAAAAAATGAGAAAAGTGACTGAGAAAATGATGCACTCCACTGACTGGAAAGTTATTCTCGTACAGGTGCTCACAAAATTGCTGTGCAGCAGCTTTTACGTAGGTTTTAGAAGTAAAGAGGAGATTGGATATTGGTCTGTATTTCACTAAAACACCCTGTTTCTTTAGCAGAAGATTATTTACAGCACCAATATAAGCCTGAGGTACAGTACGGTCTAGCATGGACTTGTCTATTAGGGTAAACCCGTTTTTGAGCAATCTAGTCGAATGGAATCTAAGAGACATATTGGTGTTTTAGATAAAGAAATTGTTGAAATTAATTTCTTGAGATCTATAGTGAGGATGTAGTCCAAAAGGTTTTGGGGTCTTAGAAATGACAGAGGGTTAAGGTTAATACTAGACTGGGCAGAGCTATGACTCTGTCAGCCTGGCTACAGAGCTGCAAAGGAACCAGGGGTTGTTTTTATTTTTCTTCATTAATGATGAATCATGGCTTTTTGGAGGGTATTTTATGTTAATTATTAAACTATTTTTCCAGGCTAAGCAGGATTCTTGTAAATTGGTGGAATACCACTTCCTTTCCAGCTTTCACGATGCCTGCTGTAACCTGCACGTTTGTGAATTGTACCATGGAGCTTGTCTCCTCTGATTCACTGCCTTCATTTTCAGAGGGGCAACACCATCAAGTATTGTCCGTAGTGAGGCTGCAGCATTATCAGCGAGAGAATCAAATGGCAGCGAAATAAAAGTTTAATAAATAATTTCCCTAATTTTGTTGACAGCATTTTCAGATAAACACCTGTGTAGCTCAGACGGGTAGAGCATCAGACTTTTAAACTGAGGGTTCAAATCCCTGTTCAGGCGGCATTGTTGTTTGGGTGTTGATAACATATGCTCTTCTAGAGTGTTACACAACAGGTGCATGTGGCTAAATTACATTCAGACCACCTTAACCCCACTACTTTAGCTACAATTGAATGTCCATAACTTTACTAATTTTACAAACCCAAAGCCACACAAGCATGATTAAATTTCTCCCCATTTGTTTTTCCTCGTCCTTTTGTCCTTTAATTCGAAACCTGGTGTCCCGTCTTGTCCCAGACATAAACAGCAGTGTTTCAAAATCCCCTCATTACTTTCCACAGCAGTATTTACTAATGGATCTATGCCAGAACTAGCCACACTAGCTCACAGGCCCAGAAACTCTACTTATCTTATCTAAATGGCCACTTATGTACCGCTTTTATCCAATGTTGCTAATGTTGCTTCCTGCCAGCATTACTCATTTATTTCTCTAGATTTCCTGTTTATTTTATCCTGTTTACATGTTTGTTTTGCTTCATTTATTCTTATATCTGTTTTTAGGAATTGTATTTTTTTTATCATAAATACAACAATACAATACAAATACAATTGAACTTTTACCTTAACGTGACCGACACAATGACTGTGACTGCAAGTAACACAAGCCACGAGTAGATAGCAATGACTTTTAACTTGAAATTTTGTGTTGGTCTTCAGTGTTTAAATTGCCTTGGTGTGAAAAAATGTTATAATTCCTGCCATATGCAGGACTATAGGTCTGGGCTGATCTACAGGAATATTAATTTTACCCCCTATAAGGACTCTGTTTATACTATAAACAAAATCACAAAGTCCAGGATTGTATATGACAATAAAACATAGTAACACTTTTTTTTAAATCAATCTGATGATCACTTATGTACTAATAGAGTCATGTATTAATAAAGATTTAGACAAGAGAGATCTGATATTTAATAATCCACATCTGATTTGTTTGGGGATTTTGTGCTGTGAGAGGAGTAGCTTTGTTTTAGGTTATTGCAGTTAACTCTTGTGATGAATTTGATTTTTGGTAATTTGGGAGATTGAGGAGCAAACACAGTCTTTATAGGAATTTAGGGGGTTTATCTAATATTGACTATAGTAAATACTCTTAGTTGAATGAAACTGTAGACAGGCATTTTTGTCTGAATAAATATTGTATTTTTTTGGATGGTAAATCTTCTGCAATGCTGAGCTGAACCAATCATAGTTCACATAATGGTGCATCACTGATTTATAAATGTGACTGGTTGGATCTGTGCTGTGTCTGCGACTGAAAACACAATTCTGAAGCAACCTGCAGAGCTGAAATAATGAGGCAAGATAGTTATCTGAAATTTACTGAAACGTAAAGTCATGTTTCTTGTGCTCTTGTAAATCAGTGCAACATGCCCAAATTGTGCACAAGCAGCAAAATCTGTGCAGTTGTGATATAAAAGTTCATGAATAAAGATTTAATAAAGAATGCTGGTTTGTGTAGTAGAGAAACATTTTGGGGAGGGGGGGAGTTTACAGCTGAGGCCTTTTTAATATAAGCATGTGGTAAATCATTCTACATTATGAATAGAACAGCCCATGCAGAGCTGAAAAAATGGTGCAGACTATTTGCTTTCGTGTCTCAATACTGATTATTCACAACTTTATCAGGACAGTCAAAGCTCCAATATTATAGAAGAATAATGGCCAAGACCCCAGATTATTTTTTTGGCCACTTAGGGCAACAACAAGCTGTAAACACTATTTATGTTATAGTGTCATAAAGTTATGGGGAACATGTCAGCAAACAGTTCCCTATTTACACATTCAGCCGTCTCCAGAGGTATCATTAGCATATTTGTTGTGTTTCTGCTTATCTTCAAAATATACCTGAAATGCCACTATGTTTGCTCCACAATCCTAGTACCTTTTTAAGGTGCTGCCGTTGTTGCTCTCTCTGGTTTACCATGGTACGTCTCTACAGTGTGGTGCTATTCCAAAGACAGAAACCTTAGATTTACAGAAAATTCAACAAAATTAAGCTTCATCATTCAGCAAACCAATGGTCCACAACATGCTGCCAAATCAACCAAAGACGTCAGAGGATTCCAGTGTATTTGGAAGAGACAAAATGTGGGTAATCTCATACAAAAGATGTGTCCTTCTAGAGTGAGTTGTTAAATATATTTAGATGTAAATACAAAGAAATGAAAGTTTCTGAGCTTTAATTTGATATCCAAACGCAAATGTCTCCAGTCTGTAGCAAAAACAAAACAACAACTATTGCAGTTCCAGTACTTTCAGAGAGGACTGTATGACAGTCAGATATGCTGTGTGTTATTAATTTGAGTTAGTACATAACAGCATTGCATAAGTTAGTTTGTCAAGTTATCTCCTGTACTGTACTGTAACACAACATCATGAACCCCCTCAACAGCCAAATGCAGAGGGGCCCAGAGGGTGGTGGTAGTGGGTGTTGGTCTATACAGTATAAGCAGTTGCCTATATGACAAAAAGTCTCAAGAATTCATTGATTTTTATCTCTAATTTGTCCCATAATTATGCACCTGCAGTGTCCAACTTTACTAGCAGTAGATCAGAAGTTGCATATCTTGGATAATGTAATCCAGCTGCTTCTCACATGGAGTATGTGTCTCCAACCGGACAGAGGAATGTTGGGGGGACTCAAATATCCAAAGATATTTTAGATTTAATTCATAAATGCAATCATATCTCTAACATTGCAGTTTCTTATTTGATGGTAAATTCGTCTGTATCTTGTAAAAATTACTGTGGGGCTAATGAGAGTCTAATCCTGAGGAGTGGGGGTGTACTGTACCTTAAGACCCAGCTGCTCTAATAGTTAACTCTCACATCTAAAGCTTGTCATGGCCTGGAATTTGAGTGAGGGCTGATCAGTGGTTTGCAGGTTTATGCTCTAAAGATGCTCAATCAGCGTTTTAAACCCAGGCCAAAAAGATACAACACATGCTCTCTGTTTACACTTTGTCATGCTCACAAGGCCTTTGTGAATATTGCAGCAGCTTTTCTGCATGTACTGAGGCAGAAGTGATGATCATTTCACCTTGAAACACTATGCAACTTATTACAGACAATGTGGTTCCAGAACTCTGCAGTGCTCTGAGAATATGTTGCCCTTTCCTCAAGTCATCTGTATTGTGAATTTCAGCATTGTGTTGTTTAGCAGGTCTCCACAGTCATTAAAACAACTGTGAGGTGAGATCCTGCACATACTGTGAACTTGAATGTCGATGGTCTCACCGAGGCTTTGCCACAGTTGTTTGTTGGTAAGTAGACAACAATGCATCTGGGTGAAGAGTATTTGTGCAGCAGGAAACAGCCCAAATTCATCCAGAATTGTTTCTAGGGTTCCTTAGATACCAAACAAAATCCAGAGATGCTTCCAGGCCTAATATTAAAAGTCCTCCTCTGTTGACAACACATATAGCACATACACGATCAGCCAAAACATTAATACCAACTGGTGATTTTAACATAAAAACATGTGTTTTTATTAAAAATATTTGAATAAAAATGTTAATTTATCATTATGAATTAAAATCATCCTTAACCAACACTGATCTTTGACCCTTATTTTTTAGTACTGTACTGTATTATAACTGTAAAAATGTTTTTGCAATAGTTACCATAATCAGTGTTTTTAGGGGATTACTTCTACTTCTGTACTTCCAGTACAATGTGTAGTAAATACTGTAATCTGCCTAATACTTTTATTTCAGTGAAAGATATGTGGTTCTGGTAGTATTTACTAGGGTGAGTTTGTGTACTTTTACCACCTCTGCACACAGTGTATCACATTTGGCTGTTTATGACCACCTGTGCTAATGTTAATGCTGATCATCGTGTGCATTATTGCTGTGTTGCTATTACTGTATTTCAGTGTGTATGTGCAGTAAATTGAAGTTCTCTCACATTTGTTTTCAGCAGCTTCCTTTGTGCAGCTGTAGTCTGGTCCATGACACTCACTGCAGAGCCGATCTGGTCCAATGTCCACTCTGTTGCCTAATGTAAGTGAATGAATGCCAAGTACAAAGATGGTCCCTTATCATCTTCTAGTGCAGCACGGGCACGTCTCCCATCCATCCATACAACTAACCACGAAGCCTGTAGAGTTGTCAGTCAGTCTGAAGGGTCAGCATTTCTCTCGGCCATAGGATGTAACAGCAGTTTGCTCCCCTCTCTGTTTAGCTAAAGCAGCTCTGAAAACGTGGGGTCACACTGTAGCTTAAACTTGCACCTCACTCGAACCAGATGTCCACGGCTGTCAAGTCATTTGTTTAACATTTGCCACTTTAAACATTTGGCTAGATTCAATGTAAAACCCGACCCTTGTGAAGATAGTGCTTAAAAGTCAGGATCATCACGTGCTGTTTTTACACTCAGTATACAAACTTTCTAACAACGATGTGCTTATATACCATCTTTGTTTTATTGACGAGCAGGGTGTGCATCTGTACAGAGGGAAGGTGAATATCACATCCCATATGCACAAATGACCAGCCTCTATCAGGATGATTTGTTGGACCCAAATTAGCGCAGAACATGCAAAGGAATAGGAAGGCAACAAGTTTATTGTGCGTAACGAGGAGTGGAGGACCAGGTGGACAGACAGGACCGCGGGAGGTGTGGGACTGCAGTGGCCGATGGGGGCAGGTGCTGGAGTATCTGGAGGAGAGAGATAATGAGCAATGGCAAAGACTCAGTATAAACTATGATGAGAGTGGGATCCTTACTGTAGGTGGGTGGCGAGTAATGTCCCTCAAGTGGAGTCCGGTGGAGTCAGGTAAGAGGAGGAGGAGAAGTCGAGAAACTAAGGGCGGCTGAGAGAACAGGGGAAAAAAAAGAACAGAGCCATAAACAAAGTACAACAAAAATACAAAATAGCAACTAAATGAAGTACCAACGAAAAGTGACCGAGCAAACCAGCCAGAAGGGCATTGTAGTCCTCAGTCTCTTGGAGTTACTTGTTAGGAAATTCCTAAAAATCCCTTAGTCCACAGAAACAGTGAATAGCAATAGTCACAAGATTTTTCAGGTGTAGCAGGGCGGAACAGAGGATCCCCGGGAAGACGAAGCCGACAAAAAACACCCGGACATAAGGAAAGGCAAAAAAGTCTGAGATCGGGAGTAACAAAAACAGGTTCTTTCGTGGGATAACAGGAAGACAATCTGGCAGGGACAGACAGGTAACCAGGACTTATGAAGGGGAGGTGACAGGTGTAGAGAATACAGGCCGATTAGGCGGCACAGCAGGGAGGGAGAGACAGGGGGAGCAGAGTGGAGGGGAGAGATGGTGATGCTCACCAGGACAACACGGAGCGGAGTCACGGATGCGACAGCCTCAGGGTCCTTTAGCATGTGCTAAAGAGTGACATTCAACATGATGACTTCTGTATCACTATATTTAAATCCTTTGTTACTAAAAAATAGAATGCAATTGAAGAATATGGGAAAACGTTATAGCAATAGAAACGGAGATATAATAGAAACCCCTAACTCTATAGTATGAACAACAAGATGAGATGAAGGTTCCTCCAAGCGATGTCGTCTGGGTTAGGGTTAGGGTATTTTGATATAGGGAAGTCAGAGTTACATTTAATGATTAATGATTAATTTATTTACTACTCAAACTAGAACTAAAATAACCATGTTACGTGAAGGCAAGTGTGCAACAATTTCTATTTCCACTATTTTCCTGTTCCAGTTCATGGTGGATGGATGTGCATGTCGCTGTGCAGAGGATCATCGTTTATTGTTTAACGCTTTCAATTTGTATTTTGAATAGGAAGCGGTGGGTTTGACGCTGTGGTCCCACAGAGAGGGGAGGGATGTCAGGAAGTACTAAGAAAGGACACACTTCAGTTGACACGACACAGCAGACATGTTGTCCTATTCTATAATGTTTTTTATTAAATTCTGTACGATAACGATTAGTTCAAATAATCCCATTTGGCAGTGAGACTGTTTGAAATGATTCCACATAAATCCCTTTGTTTGAAAAAAACAACATTAGCTTTTGGAAGTGCTCACTAAGGTCAGCTTGACCATCTGCTCCTCCATGTCATTAATGTGTGCATTTGCCAACTGAGCTGGGCTGACACTATACCTCCTGGAGACATTGGACATGGATATAAACTGCCTCTGCCCTATCTACAATGACTAACCAGGCATATTAACATCTTTCAGCAAATATATTCTCACTGCCAAGCATGTTACGTTGGCATGTAGAATAATTTAACATTCAGTTAGAAATAATACAGCACAACGTGAACATAGATTTGGATTCACCCTTAGATCTACACTGTTACTTTGTTTTCAGTGCTGCTTTTGCATCATGTTAGGTTTCACATCAGGTTTCACAGATTGTCGAATCTGTGCTTATCTAGTTTCTTTAGCACCCACATCAGCATTATTTTTTAAAAGAAGATTATCTTGACAGGGATGAAAGAGGCATTGATGAGAAGAGAATATGACAGATATGCACTGATTCGTCTCTTTCCCTCCCATCTCCTGATTGCTCTCAGCTGGAGTGAATCCCTCCCTCCTTCAAATTCCTATCAAGCTTCACATCTCTGTCGGTCTCCTTGATACGTCCTCCTGGACTCTATCTATCCACTTCTATTCGACCCTCAGACTCCAGCCGCTTTTATCTCCACTCTTCCTTGACTCTATCTTTCCTGACTCCTCCAAGTTCAGCCCCTAAATGATAAAAACAAAATCCAACAACCTTGATGTCCTCTTTACACTCTCCAGCTTGACCATGCTCTTTGTACTTTAGTGAAGGAAAATCGATCAGACAGCGGTGAGGCCGTTGTGGCGTGACATCTATAATTTTGACCAATACTATTCCTGTAAACTTATTTAAATCCACATAGGAAGCTCTGCTGTTAGGAGTTAAGGTAAATAAAATGTGTGACTATGATTTTAGTATTACATGGATCAAAATTTTCACCGGGCAGCAAATGCAAAACATTCAATGTAGTCCAGGAGTCGACAGGAAATTAAGGATAAACCAGTATTAGGATGAGGAGAGTAAATTATCAAAAAGCAATTTGCATTGTTATTACTTTGTCAGTCATTATATCTACAACAACATGAGGCTGGAAAGATCTTTTAAAACCGACTGGTTTATTATTGTCTTGTTTGTCCTTCTGCTACAGAACATTCCAGGCATTAACTGGAGGCTTAAAAGTTTTGTCAAACTGCAGGGCCACCAGAAACCAGGGAAGCACTTGATGGGGTTTTGATAGCAACTTCAATAGTAGCCAACCACACTAAGAAACTGCATCAGTTCCTTTCTGGTGTTTGAAGGTGTGGGATACGGTCTCAAATGTTGCCTGACCAAACACTTTGACAAGCCTGATTGAAAGTCACCTCATCCCACTTAAATCTGTCAAACAATCCATATATTTAATGTAGATCAAACATACTAAGATGGCAGCATTGTCCAAATATATGATGCATCCACACAGACCAAAGACAACGAGGTTCAGGAGCATTTCCAAATGGCATTAAGGCACAGGAGTAAAATTCAGAAAGAGCTGGGAAAGCAGAAATCTCTCCGGCCCTGTGGTGCAGGAGGTAGGGCGGTCGTCCTCCAGTCCCACAGTTGTTGGTTCGATCTCCAGTCAAACGTCGAGGTGTCCTCGAGCAAAACACTGAACGCCAACTTCTCCCGGTGAGTGTTGGAAAGCTGCATAGCAGCTCCCCCATCGGTGTGTTAGCGTGTGTGTGATTGTGATTGTGAATGGGTGAATGAGAAGCAGTGTAAAGCATTTTAAGTGCCAATAGGTAGAAAAGCGTTATATAAGAGCAGACCATTTACCATTTGACCCAGCCAAAAAATCACAGTAACACATAAAAATTTTAATTATCCCTTGGTTTTTAAGTTTAATGTAAAAAAGAATCATAGGTGCGTTTGGGTAAAACTGCTTGGTGAGTCGTTTAACAAGACCAGCAGTGACTCAATTGTAGTTGAGCCAGAGCATAATATTTCTGCATACAGATTTCAATGGACTGTGTGTCATTTGGCAATGCTCTAACAATGTGCAAATCCATTATAGATTACTGCAAGCACTGCAATATAGGTGTAACTTCAATCCATTTAGATCAGCTGTAATGACAAAATAAAGCAGCTTTATGTCTGTCGATTTATTCGGCTCTAACTTACACCTTTTGCTACACTCAGTGTGAGCAGCTATGTATGTACAGTGTGGGAATCATATATATGCACATTTTCTTCTTTAAGCAGATCTATGAGCTGTAGCCTCACAGTCATTTAATAAAAAAAACTGTGGCCTAATAATAAAGATATGGATGAAGCTGATCATTTTATTGATAGGACACACTACAGGTTACCAGCCCATGGTCTCAGCTCTATTAGAGGTGACAGGGAGACAAAATTTTATGACATCTAAATACAAGTGCCAAACTATTAACCATGTAATCTGTAGTTATGTGAGAGGCTTTTTTTTATTTGCAAGGCTAGTTTGTCTCAACACTGGTTTGCTTGTGTCGTTTTCAGAGGACTCAACTGCAGGAGTATAAAGTAGTTCTTGTTTAATTTTAACAGGTGAACAGCAACAGAGTAGATACTGTGATGTTTTCTGACTGCTGTTGTTTAAACCCCTCCTCCTCCTCACATACAAAGACTTCAATGGTCAAGCTCCATCACTTAATATTATCCGGATAGCCAAGCTCACTCTCCAAGTGCAGGTCTATTTGTTCTTACTAGAAGTTGCAAAAGTTGGAATAGCAGAAAGAACCTTTAAGTATCAAGCTCCTCTCCTATGGATCTCACTATTCAGATTCAGGAAGCAGACACCCTCTCTACTTTCAAAACTAGGCTTAAAACTTTCCTTTTTGGTAAAGCTTATGGTTGAAGCTTCCTCAGCTCTCACTGTAGGTGTGCTGCCACAGATTTAGGCTGCTGGGGACCAACTTCTCAATGCACAGATCTCTTCTCCTCTTTGTCCTTTCCATCATCACCTTATAAATAAAAATTAAATATATAAATGAAATTGATTATTGAAATGAATTATCACCACATATCTAAATATGGGCCATAGGTAACTGCTTCACATGGTAGGCTTAGTAGATCAGGATAATGCAATATTATGTGGCACTAGGTCATTTGGTTTAGGCACCAAAATTAGAAGGTTATGGAACAGTGGTGCCTTTAATATTTACTTGCCAATAGGTAGTAATGATCCTACCAAGCCATAAGTGGGGGCATTAAAACAACTTATAACTTGTGTTTTATTTACATGATAAAATTCAGACACTGATTCCAAAACTACTGACATTCTTTATTATAGAAAAGCAGCAAGTCATTTACAGGTAAATAGGTTTATAAATTACAAGTATAAAAAGTTTTATAGTGGGCAGAGGTAAATACAGAAAAAGTGCCACTTACTTAGAAGTTGCTAAGAACCGAAGAGTTTGTGCATCTAAATATCTTGTGCACTTAATTAAGAACAAGTTGACATTAAAGAAGAAGTAAAAAGTTAACAAAGAAGAAAACACAGTTTAAACAAAAGAAAAAAGAAAAAAGAAAATTAAAAGACCAGCTGCTGTTTTCACTTCACTGGTACTTTTATTTTAAAAATCTGGTATATTTTACAACACTTAGGCAACATTCTGTTGCTAACTCATGCTCTTATTTTGAAAATGTCACATTTTCAGCCCTTCTTGTGAGGTCACAGAGAGCTGTTATTTTGAAAAGAAAACTCATTGTGAAGGCAAAAGCTGAGTCATCACACAGAGATTCCGGTAGAGACACGTGGGATGAGTTGGGTTATAGGGGTGTTACTATCATAAGTACTGCTAATGAAATAATCATAGTATTGACAGCAGTCGGCTGTATAAGCGGCCACCTAGGGCGCTACTTACTGCAAAAGCCCAAAAAAAGAAATTCAAACAATAAATAAGATAAAAAGGAATAATTTGCAGCCCTGACCGTCACCCTTTCCTTGGGCTCTGTCTTGAAAATGAAAATTAACAAACAACCCCCCAAAACTGTGACACAAAAGGGCAGCATCTATACTGGCTGGCCCAACCAATGTGACACAAAGGGGTAGACGTAACTGTAACTAGACACACTAGACAAACAGTTTAGTAACATTATCCAATTACTTAAATATGCAAAAGCAACAAGAAAATAATGAACCAAATAACGTTTAATAACCTATAACATGTAAAGACATTTTCCCCTCCCTGCATCAAACTGGGTACTTGGTACAGTCCGGGCACAGTAGAAAGCATTTAAAGTTGTTAAGGCCCTTAATCCAATCTTTTATCTGGATGGCCAGCAGAATGGTAATTTAAGAAAAAGAGAAATTAAATTAATACAACTTAAACTTAATACCAAGAAACTAAACTTAAGGTAAAAGGTAAGTGAAAACATTACCAAACAAACTTACTGTGTGGCCGAGGTTGTGGCCATCACACAGCCCCCCTCTTCAGGAATCTCACTGGCACAGCGAGAGAGTTATTCGGCTGTTATATTATTTCTGCCTGGAATATGATGCACAGAGAACCTGAAGGGCTTCATGGCCAGGTACCAGTGGGTGATCCTTCCATTTGTGTCCTTCATTCTCTCAAGCCACTGAAGAGCCTTATGGTCAGTCTGCAGACTGAATTCCCTTCTGAGCAGGTAATATTTGAGGGAGTCAAGAGCCCACTTGATGGCAAGTGCTTCTTTTTCCACTGTAGAGTGTCGTACTTCCCTAGGAGTACTAGTAGTCACACAATACCTGATCCATGAGTCTTTGAAAAGTTGCAGGAGCCCCATGTAGTCCACATGGTAGAACAGTGAATTGAAACAGGCCCTAGAGTGTTCTGAATGCTGTCAGCTCACGAGACCGCTAAGTGAGGGGAACCTGCCATAACTCATATGTCTCACAGAAGCTCCATCTTTTAAGAACATCATATTTGTCGTTTCAGGATTTTCTTGAAAAACATCAGAGGTACATAACACTCTCACCTGTGATTGTTCCTCTTCTGAAAGATGATGGAGATTAAGGTCTGCAGTCCTAGAAGATGGCAAATCTTGTTCATCTACCTCCTCTTTTTCCTGCACACTCTTGATGAGCAAAACCTCCATTGGTCTTTCAGGCCTGGAAACCCACTCCTTAAGTAGGTTTACATGCAGTATCCTGCTGGTACCAAGCTGCTCCTGAACTTCAAAGGGCCCCTGCCACTTGGCCAGAAGCTTACGGTCCTCTGTAGGTAACTATACCAGTACCTTCTGGCCTGAAGCAAAGGTCCTCTGCAGGGCTGACCGATCTTACCAAGTCTTTTGGTGCTGCTGTGCCTCTGCCATGTGTGCACTAGCACACTCATCTTTTCTAAAAGCTCTCTCATCTGCAACACATAAGACAACATTTACAGGCCGCATCCTCCCCTGGTCACCCTCCCAAATCTCCCTCAGCAACAAAAGGGGTCCACTAACTTCGTGACCATGCACAAGTTCAAAGGGGGGAAAGCCAGTGGAGGCTTGGGGTACTTCCTGTTATGGAAAGAGTAGATATGGCAGCCACTGATCCCAGTCTGAACCAGTATCACTGACACACTTGCACAGCATCCGTTAAAGAGTCTGATTAATGTGTCCTGTCAAACCATCTGTTTGAGGATGGTAAGGGGTTGTTCACAAGCTCTTAATACCAAGCAGCTGATAAACCTGTTTAAGCAGAGTAGACATAAAGTTAGTGCCTTGGTCAGTTAATATTTCACAGGGAAATGCTACTCTAGAAACGAACTGCACCAGACAGGAAGCAACATTCTTTCCTTTGACTGATTTTAAGGGAAAGACTTCTGGATATTTGGTAGCATAGTCCGTGATCACATGCATGTAGCGATTTCCAGCTTTACTTCTCTCTAGCAGACCGACAATGTCCATGCCAAGGCTTCAAAAGGGGTAGAGATGATTGGAAGAGGCTGGAGGGGTTGTTGGATGAAGTCATCTGGCACTGAGTGTAACTCTTACATAATGGAGCAACATCAGTATCCATACCAGGCCAAAAACTGTTGTTTAATACGTGCTGTTGTTTTGTGCTTTCCCAAGTGGCCAGCCCAGGGAACGAAATACCCAGGGTAAGAACACCCTCCCAAGTAGCCTGGGGGACAACTAGCTGGCTGGCTGCTCCCTGCTGACGGTAAAGCACAGCATTATGGAAATAGAATTCTCTACATTGCAGTCAGACCCAGTACCTAGCTTCCTCTCTTTTGCTTTCCGCAATAGTGGAAAGCTGGATTATTTTGTTGCAAGTTAGCAATGTTGGTAGGAATCTTAAAGTCTATCTGTACCTCAGGCACAGGATCAACTGCTGGTTCAACAACTGTACGTTGGAACTTTTCCTGCCTTCTTTCTCTGGGTGACTTCCAAGACTTACCGGGTGCGGCCTCCAGGTCAGCATCAAAGAAGGGCAGGGCACTAAGTGTTTCTAGCAGTTGATCTGACTGTTTAGATTGAGCTCTAATCATAGCCACACAACATTTTTTGTTTAGGTATTACAAATCCAAGAGTACTGGCAGATCATGACCTAATACCACAGAAAATGGTAAATTCTCTACAACTCCGACATTCAGATTGTAGACCTGTCCGTGCACCTTTAAATGCACATCTGCTGTAGGATAAGGTTTTTCAGCCCCATGCACACAGTAAATAGGCATTGTATCTTTAACACAAACCATGTTAGGTGGTATCATTTTACTAGTCTGATCACTGCCAGTATCAATTAAAGCCTCAACAGCTTGTCCATTAACTTCAATCGTTGTCCGTCTCATTTTTTGACTACCGTCAGTTCTAGATTCAACAGTATATCGAGGTACCAAGCACATCTGAGTAAGCTTAACAGGGCTTTTTGGACAGACTGGTTTAGTATGGCCCTCTTTATGTTCTTTAAGCCACACCTGTAACTCCGGAGACACCATTCCCAAGTATTGTTTAAGAATGATTAAATTCACCTATTTCTTGTGTGGTTTTACCTTTTGGCTGGATCCATTTCCCATACAGTTCCTTGAGCTTTGCATATAGTTCTTTTGGGCTTTAATCAGGATTCACCTCCATGGAGCGAAATCTTTGTCTATAGGTTTCAATATTCATATCATACTTTGTTAGAATAGCTGATTTTACATGGTCATAATCCTGTGCATCGTCCAGATCCATGTGTACATAAGTACCTCTAGCCTTACCAGTGAGCAGGGGTATCAGATGGAAAACCCACTCAGCCTTAGGCCATCAGCATGCTGCAGCAATACGCTCAAACCATAATATCACCTAGGGCAATAAAACGGCTAGAGCCAGCTCTGATTGACAGTGTAGTGCCATAAACAGATTCTGAGGCATTCCTCTCTCTATTCCGGGTGAGGTACCAAATTCCGGAACTGCCATATCATCAGGGTTTTTATGAACCACACTTTGTCTGGCCCCTAATTTGGAACCAGTTTGCCTCGGGAGACCCTACCAAGGGTTATTGGCCCCGACAACACAGCTCCCAGGATCACAGGGACACACAAACACAGGGACACAAAAAGCCACAAAAGATGTTGAGAAAAGCTGAAGCTGAGAAATAGGTGCAGTGGGACTGTCGGCATCAAAGGCTGCAGCTCTGTAGGCCTGTTGTACGGGAAGTGTCAAAGGGACAGCGATTCTGTTCGAGAGCTAGTCCCAGCATCACCTCAGTCCATTTGTGCTGGATGTACTGGAGTCAGCACATATGCTACAGCTTAGCACGTACAGGAAATAAGGAAGGAGAGCAAAAGACTGGTACCAGCATCACTTCAGTCTTTTTTCAACCACTTTGTATATACGACACTGTTCTGTTTAGTATGGCAGTTTCTCCATGAAGTACATGTGATTTGTTATTGTACTTAAGTATATTTCACTTTAGTTAACTAGATTTAATTATGACCACTTTGAATACATTTAAGCGTAAATATCTATACTTATTAAAGTAAGCTAAAGTCCCAGTGTTGTGCTGGATGCTGCCTGGTGAAATCTGCATTCATTGTGCAGGAGCACACACAGCTAAAACGAAAACTGAAAAGGTCTTGAAACCTACTGAATCCATGGTGAGATGTTGCTTCAAACGGGGATAATTGAAAGTGGTGTCGCATTCACACTGTCATATTAAAGTCCGTCAAACAATAGAATGACCAGCGCTCTAAACGTTTCCTGAACTTGAAATTTACTTGCAGGAGACAGGAGATAATAAAAAGCAGTGCAAAGTGAGTTCTTGGTTTTACTGAGCCGAGAACTGTCGCAGAGTTGTCCCTGCTGATTCCTGCATTAAAATGATTTAATAGATGATGCAAGTTTTTGTTCTACTCTCCTGCTGAATGATGTGCGTAACTCCACTGCGCAGAAACGCGTGTGGCTGCCAACCATCCACTGTGTTTACGTGGATTAAATCAGGTACAAATACAAAAATAATGGTACAAGAGAAGCAAAGCCCACAGCAGATTCTCTTCTTTTTAAGGGATTTCTGCGGCTCATTAATTCTGTGCCTCCTGACCTTATTTTCAGCTCTCTTTACATTTTATCAGTGGATCTGTGTTTTATTCTTTGAATCAAATACTGCTGTAGGCTGTTACTGTGTGATGTTACAACACGAGTATTGTGAAAATAAATCTGTGAAAGCATCAGATCAGCTAGAAAAAAAAAACAACTTAATCTATGTACATTATATTAAGTATTCGCTCACCCATCCAAATAAATGAAATCAGGTGCACAAAGCAAGTTCCATAAAGACATAGATGAGTGAGTTTGGTGTGGAAGAACTTGACTGGCCTACAAAGATTCCTGACCTCAACCCGATAGAAAACCTTTGGTATGAATTAGAGCGAAAACTGCGAGCACTGTGTATTATGTATTTCATAAACACACTCCTAAACCTCGTGGAAAGCCTTCCCAGAAGAGTTGAAGCTGTTATAGCTGCAAAGCGTATTAAACCCTATGGAGTAAGAATGGGATGTCACTAAAGTTCATATGGGTCCAAAGGCAGGTGAGCCAATACTTTTGGTAATATAGTGTGTATTACAATTAACTAGTTCAAGTTATTTTCTGTTAGCCTACCAGTGGTCACTGAAACTTTGTCCTTGTACTTAAGTTCAGTTTTTGAGTACTTGATCCACATCTGAAACAGAGTTCTCAGCCAGCAGAAACAGTGGTGAGCCTGTGCAGTCCTTACATTAGCTGCCTGTCAGCGTCTGTGTTGATTCTAAAGTTCTTTTCCTTGTTTTTAAATCACTTCATGGTTTTCCACCAGCCTACCTGTATTCTTACAGTGTATGAACCAGTCCAGGCTCCTCTGGTTCAAGTTGTTCCAAAGTGCAGGACAAAAACATTTGGTGAGGCATCTTTTATTGCTAAAACTCCCCTTTTTAGTCTGGCTTTTGATCAAACTATTTTAATTGCACAATTTATTTGTTATTACACGTTTTTATTTCTTTATGTATTTATCCACTTTTTTAAAAACGAAAATAAATTAACATTTTTCATTGATTATGAACCTTATCCCTGGTCCCATTTGGCCTTAAAAAAGGGCTCTTAACACCGGTTTCTAGACCAAGACTAATCTCAAGTACTAAAACACTGAGTAACAGTATACTTAGAAAAATTCAGGCTTTTAACACAGTTCGATCAAAGCATATGCACAGGGAAGGCATCCTCAAGTGAAAATGTAATAGTGCGTACCTGCAAAGCAGAAGGTTGGCAGACTAACAGGCAGGGAAAAATTGCAGAGATGTGCTCCAGGTAAATGAGCAGGAGTCTCTGCGCATTCCGGCAGCAGGTTCAGAGTCACTGAGAGGAGTCGTAGCAAAGAGTCTGGAAAATGGTGAATGCTAACAGCTAGTTTATGTTCAGACTCACCTGCAGATAGAAAGCAGGTGTTACACCAGACTTTTTGTTGAACTCTGATTCCATGCCAAATCATTTTAGGAATTAAAATATAAAATAAAAATCGATCAAATTGTGGGCAGGACACTGGTGGAGTGGTTAGCCCGACCACCTCACAGCTAGAAGGTCCTTGGTTTGAATCTCCCTTAACACCACACACCCTGTGTCACATGATGTGACATTAGGGAAGCAAGGATTTGTATTACTTAACCGAAAATCTTTATTTAGTGGCAAGTTTTGTGAAACTGGTGCCATTTTGGCTCCATTGCAATGAACACTATTCACCACTTTGTAGTGTGATGACAAAATGGGTTCAATTTCAGTTAATGACCTGTCCATGTGAGGTGGCGATGTTTCGACAAAAGCTTCATTTATCACTGTGAGAGAGTTGGTTCAAAGAACATCTGTAGGCTTTACAGTTGCTTTAATATCTGCGAAACATCTGTGAAAAGGGATTTTGTAAAACCTGGAAAAGCTTCTTCTAATGAAAAAACTGAGGAAACTGTCAAACCGGCAGCAATACACTGCTGTAGTTAAACGCAAATGGGGGAAGCATTCTAAAGATCACAAATCAACATGCCCGATCGCGATACCGAAAAACTGGGGGAAAAAAGGGGAGAATTTGTTGATCCACAGGTTAAAAAAATGAGATTCTGAGGAACTGGTGGGCAGAATTTGTCCCCTTTGGACACAGTCCGAGCAATAACATACTATTACTGTGACATATTCAAATGATGCCTCTATTGTCACTGTTCATTGCAAAGATTTATTCACTCCATCGTTTTGGGAGCTGAATATTGAGAACAGCAAGAACCACTGGCACCAGCTCCCTGGAAACAGAATGTCTTTCCCAGACAGAAAGACTTCCACTTTCAATCGTTCTACTTCTCTACATTTTGGGTGGATAGGGAAGTTTAGAAAAGAGGTCAGTCAGCAGAATGAAACTTTTTGATGAACTAAAATCCATTAGGGTGCATCAAGATGAAATCTGTACCGAACTGTGTTGAACGTGCAGAGAAATGGTGATTGATTGGCTGTTTTGAGATCAAGGAAGCCTTTTAAAATTTAAATTAGTTAAATGAATTGAATGACTACACATCGCTGCATTCTCGTATTATCTACATTTTACACAGTGCCCCAGCTTTTCTGGAAAACAAATTGTTCCACTTGTGTGGGACTTTGAGGTTGGCACCATGATGCTATAGATACTGAATGAATTGATGCATTTCCAGTGGGTCATTTTTAGTCGGACACTGGCAGCTTTTGTGTTACATTATGCTACAATGATATAGTAGAGCAACAGTATGCAGTATAATGATGTATGTGTGTAGCAGTAGTAGTATTCTAATTGGCCTGTTCATTCTTGTTAAATATGTTCTAAAAAGCCTTTAATTTCTTCTTGTATTACATAAAATTACCCCATAGCAAGACACAATGAGCAGCTACCAGGACTATGGCAAACCATCTGTGTGTGTGTGTGTGTGTGTGTGTGTCTGCTTCAGCACCAAGCAGCAACAGCCAGTGTTCTCCAGCATCGACGTCCATCTCCATATTCAAGCAGCCAACGTACGCAAAGCGTGGCAGCCTTCATTCTGTGATTGGCACTCACTCAAGTGAGCCAACTTCTTTTTCTTGGCCTGTTATTGAAGATGAAAAGATATTACTTATCTTCTGTGGGACAGAAGAAGCAGCAATCACTGCAGTGTATGTATCATTAGCTCTCAAATGAATCAAGACATTGGGAGTGTGGAGTGAAAGAGCTGGCGATTTAGGCTCCAAAAGGAAATGCCCTGACAAATCGATGTGCCTGCTGTGACATCGTAGTATTTAACCTTCCTGCAGTCTCTCTGGATGGTGCCTGCACATCATTTTGCACACGGCACTGACCCTGGGACATTAATTCCACCCACTCGTGAGACCTTTCACCTACTAGACACTGCCGCAAAAAGAGAGGAGCTTATGAAACGATATAAAGACACTCACGGGGAACCGGCCATGCAGCATATAGAGCCAAATGAATAGCTTTCCATTAGGTCGTGTTTTTATGCAAAGGGGCAAAAGTCAAAGCAGTTCAGGAGAAATAGCTCAGGGATGCAGAGAGAGTGACATCTGTTGGACAAATGCAGGAGTCCATGCATGCAGCACTCACAGGGGATATTGAAATGTGGAACACATGACTACATGACTGCTTAAAGAAGTTACAGGCCAAGCCAAATGCAGCCGAGCACACAAATTCATTCCCCACCACTCTCACTATAAAACAAAGATTCTGTCAAATTAAACGCAGATGTCAGAAGCTGGATTTGCCCTTGTTTGCTAGAGAAACAATGCCACCCGAAAACAATGGCCTGTGTTGCAGCTTTTGTTTGCCCCCCCCCCCCCACTGACGGCCTACCAGGAGGATAACACTATTTAAATGCAGATTTCCACCTGATGCTGAGCTCGGTTGCTTACTTTCAGTAAGAAGCGACACTCCCCCTCCATTTAGACGAGGCTATTGCCTTCAAATGTATTTGTCACTCCCACCAAAGAGGTTCAAAATGTCAAAAACAAGACTTTAATAACAGGTTTCCAGACTGACAACTAAGAGAAACTGTCAAGTCACTTGGTGCTGGAACAGGAACATTTGTGTCACAGATTTTGTCACATTTTTCAGACATTTTCCTCTGTACAACATCATGACGACTATCACCCTCCACATCTGATAGACTGATGCTACATCAGCTTCTTGTAGAAATTCCACACGATTTGGGGACCTGCTGATTTTGTCCCATTCAGACAGCAGAACACTCTGTATGTATATTTATGAGTGTCTCAAGAATAGTTGTAGTGTTACTGTGTATCAGCCTGACAGTTGTTGCTCTTGAGTATTGCAGCACTGCAATGTATTCTACCCGCCCGTCCTTCCTCCTCATTGTGTATGTTTTTGGTCTGGCCTGTGTTGGCCTGTCTGCCACCCACCATCGCACAGGGACATTTTCACATTTGAAATTCCACATGTACAACAAGGACATGGAATCTCATAAACAACAAGTTTTGCAGTAGCAAAAGTTTTGTTGATGCAGCGCTGTGATAGTTTGAATTTGTTCTCCTCTTTATTTTGACTGTTGATTAATCAAAGCTTGGGTTTGAAATTCTGACGTATTTAGTCATAAACATAACGTGTCCTCCACCATCCTAGTCCTAATGGCAGTGATGTCCATAGTAACTGTCCCTGGTGGTAAAATCTGTAATCCACCCATCATCTGCTTTTTCTGCTTAGCCCTTGTAGGGTTGCATCTGGATACACGTTGGAGGCCGGAGCCTTCGTCAGCACTTGCTGGGTTTAGAAGTAGGGTACACCCTGCAGTCCTCCAGTCCTCCAAGCCACATAACTGAGGGATGAAGCTAGAGCTTCAGCAGGAGGAAGCCGCTTCTACACAGAAAGATCCAGGCGGGGGTGGGGGGTTGCTCCTTGCTTGTGAGGTGGCAGCTCTACCCTTTGACCCACTGTGACCCACTCTGCACTCTTACCACTGTGTCATGTTAGGAAAAAGTGCCATTTTGGCCTCCATCTGGTTTTTTGTGTCACCTTTCTGTTTTCATCATCACCTCTAACGGCTGCAGAGTGAAGACTTTTATTTTATGCCAACATCATTTTACTCTCTGTATGAGTTTCTTGGATCATGATAAAAAGCTCAAACTCCAGAGGTGGTGTTGTTTCTACCAACAGCTTTTTTTTTTTTTTTTTTTAAAGCTCTCAATGTTTTTACCAGCTACTTAATAAGTGAGGGATAAGGCACTGAGTTGTGTTTGTACCTTAAAAACAAGTTTATTAAGGTTTATAATTGTGTGCATGGAAGCTATAATATTTAGTAAATAGTGTTAGTGTTTTAATTCATGCTTGTGCTTCCAAGTGCAATTTTATTGAGTCCTAATTAGGTGTGTTTGTACTGACACACATTTATCTTTTATGCAAATTCCTTTAATTAAAAGCTAATAACACTGACCCTTTGTGCAATTGAAATGAAATGACATTCAAAATACTAAGAAAATAAATCATCCTTGAGACTTGCTAAGTTTCAGACATGATTTTGTTTCATACAGTCCTCATTTAAAGCAAATCTTTTATTGGGGTCTTTTCTATTTATCTTATATATCTTCCCTTTTCTAGATGCAAGTGGAAGAAAGTGAATTTCAAACAAACCCAAGGGGACACAACATGAAACTAAGCACCGCAATGTTTACAAGCGAACAAGCCAATCACGGACCCCACAGCCCCTTTTAAAAATCCATTTTAAAAATGCAGTTGTGGTAGATTTGTTTCTTTCTTTGGTTACTGTCAGCCGTGTGCTCACCTCAGTGTGCTGACAGCTACTGTACAGCTAAAGTTCTGTATGTATGATAGTAACAGGTAACTAACTAATGGCATCCAGCTTCCAGGACTTCATACATGGGTTTGCTCCCACAATTCAAAGACATGAACGTTAGGTTAATTGGTTGTCTGTGTGTATATGTCCCTCTGTGTTGGCCCTACAACAGACTGGAGACCTATCCAGGCTGGACCCTGTCTCTCAGCTCAAGACAGCTGGGATCGGCTCCAGCCCCCTCGCAAGCCTAAACACAGTAAGTAGTTACAGATGATGGATGGATGTTGTTTTTAAAATATTCTTGTAATGGAATGTTTAGATGACTTTGTTTTTTTGTTTTTGTCACTTCATCAATTTCTGTTGGTGCACTGATTTGTGGATCTGAACAGCCAATCAGTTTCCACTGGCAACTCAATATGCTGAATTGAGTAAAAAAAAAAAAGCCAACAACAGGGGCCCAACAAGTGCCAACAACACACTGATTGCCTGACACTAGCAGACAACACATTATTGACTGGGTGTGTTTCGGCCCTTGGGGGGTGGGGGACAGCAGAAGTGCACTGGATAGTTCCTGGATAGGAGGTTTAGTGGGAGTTTACAGCAAATATGAGTGGTCATCAGGGGCCACTTTTCCTCGCCTTTTTTTTGGGGGGGGGGGGCAAACATGTGCTGGGTTTGGCCCTGACAAACATAATGAGTTAAAAGAGGTTAAAAGGCTTTATTAGGGGGACTGCAGAACTGCAGTACTATTCTCTATGCATTGCTACTCAGACATTTTCCATTAATTAATCTAAAAACATATTAAGCTACACACAATAAAAATCCATTTCCTATCTTTTATATCACAAACTAATTTACTGTGGCATTATGGTGACAGACACAGTAAGATAGTTGCTCTTGAGAAACACTTCTTCCATCAGTCTCACCTCTCTGATCTCTGGCAGAGAGAAAGTACCTGTGGTCAAAATCCCTCAGAGAACTCGAGCGGTAAAAGCTCTTCAACAAGTCTTTTCATCATCTTGTGTGCAGACAGCTGTGGTGGCAGTGGCAGGTCCTTCTGCTGAAGCACTGCTTCCACTCCTCTGCAGTACAAGAGGCTACTCTAGCCCTGTAGACAGGAGCTGAGGGAGGCATAGAGAATGTGAGGGAATCTGTCCTTCACCAGGAAGATGCTGCACAGAGGGGAAGAATCTGGTAGTTCCTGCCTAAAGGGTACAATGGTGTCCACTAGAAACACAGACAGAATGTTTTTCAGTGGTGCAAAGTTTTGAAATATGGTCATGTGGTTATTCTCGACACAAACAAGGTTGTCCACTAAAACTAAAGTGTATTGACAGCCCGGTGGAAAGAGTTAAAATGAAGCTTTGAAAGATGATGTGCTGCTAAAAGTCTGTCCATAATGACTGATGTGAGCAGCATCAGACATGCAAACACTAATGTCTAAGTATACAGCAATTTACTGCTTAAATGCACGATTGTTCAGCTTAAGGTTCATTATACCATATTAGGCTTAACAATAACATGCAATTAAACCATTGTCAATGTCAAAACCAAGGAAACACTGTAGACATTCTAAAATTGTCTGAGGTATACATCATTTAATCATTTCATATTAAGATATAAAGTATTTTAACTACCTGGAACCCCAGGTCTGCTTTTGCAAATTTGGGACTAAAATGCCAAATATGAAATATGTTATTCTTCAGCTACACATTTAAAAATGTTGATCATAGTTCTCTTCATAGTTTATTATGAACAAAGTGGACAAAGATTTGAAACTGCATCCTCAATCTAACATTAATCATTTAAATAATTTAAAATGAATAAATACCGAGTATTAGCACATTACTATCACTGTTTTTCTGACTCTTGATAACATAAAATATTTGAAGAGATAACTTTCTACCTTATAACTTATTGCCGAATTAGCATGACAAACTGAACAGAACCGAAGGGGGAAAAAAGGACAAATATTCTTAACACTTAGAAACAAATTTGAGCCTTTATTGGAATGTTGCAAGGCATTAAATACACAAATCCCATTCTTTTAATAATTTGGTATTTAAAAATAAAAAACTTCTAGTCTAACAATACTGGTCTGACACTCGTTCTTATTCAGTTTCGTCTTTTACTGCATCACAGAGGTGGAAACCTGATGATGTCTGAAGTTAAGCAGATGTGGATTATTGTAGAATTAAAGGGCAGTAATAATGGGAGAAAAAACAGCAATGAAAAAAAAAAACCACACTGAAAGCTGCTTCATGGGTTAAAACAGTCTTATTTATAGTAGAATCTATTAATTGTTTTTCTTGTTCCCCTGATTTCCCAAGTTTTACATATAAAAAAAAAAAAAAAAAAAAAACTTTAGTATGAAATACAAACAAGCTCTTACTATGATACACAGAAATGTGCATTTGAAGCAAAAAAAAAAAATAAAAAATGCTGAAAATAAAAGGAGACAATAATACGTTCGAAATTTGCCTCAGTCATCAGACCTTCTCTGGACTCTGCTTTATCTACATAAATAATATGTTCTGGTGTCAAGAAATGATTACCAATGTTTCTGTGTTAGGCTAATTAACACCACCGACTCCATCATCATCATCATCGTCGTCGTAACTCACTCACTGCACATTGCTCAACAAGATCCAGAAATGTTCTTTAAAATTGTTTTGGCATACAAATCAGTTTTTTTTTTTTTGAAAAGAACATATAAAGAAAAATAAAATAAGGAACATTCACAATACATTTGTGTTTGGTCTAGTCTTATTGTTCTTCTTTTTTTATATTCTGGATCGCCTTCTCATCCCAAACATCCATAGCTGAACAAGTAATCCAAAAGCACAGAGCCACACTGCCCTTCCCACCTCCTGAGCCTAATCTTACTCCACCTGACTTCACCCCCACCCCATCACACCCCTGATCCCAACAACCACTGTTTGACTTTGGAGGTCCCAAGTTAAGACATGACTCCGAACACAGGGTTGTGGCGACAGATGCTCGGCCCGTTCTCTTCATAGTCCTTTTTGGTGTGGCAGACCTGGTAGAACTCGGGCTGGAGAAACAAAGATGGAGATGAAAACATTTAACAAAACTGCTCCTGCAACAACACAAAAAAAAGCCCCTGGCTTTCAACAATAGTTCACCTTCACTTCCCTGCCCACAAACAACCTCTATAAAGTATCAAATTCAAAAATTGTGAAAATAGCTTTAAACTTCCCTTAATTAGAAATCTGAGACATAATGAGGAACTCATATGTAGAAATATTTCTATAAAATTTTAACATCAATTAGCCTTTGTTGAATCAGCTGACAGTAATTTTTCTTGCTGGTCAATCACTCACACACAAGGAGGAAAATAAGAACATGAGATGAGCATTTCACTGTGTGCCCTGAAATAAAGCATATTATTGTCACATAGAACTGTTGCTATACTTACAGTTGACGCTAACATTGATCCACCAAACCAGACTGCGTATCTCTGCATATGATGAGTGATCACTTGGACATCGATTGGTTTGGGCTACAGACAGAGAACACAGCAAGAAAGTGCATTTAACTCATTGAATGACTGCAGTTAAGGCATTATAGTAAGAAGTCACGTACACAAAATATACACAATTTGTTTACAGTGTGTGCAAACAGCTACAGGAAATCTCTAAAACAGGTCTTGCTGCAGAGGAAATTTGCTTGCATTACTCATGAAAATCTTATTGTTTCCTTTATTTTATTTTTTGGGGGCGTTGGCTTTAGCTACATTCACCATCTGCTTCATTGATGCCAGAAGTGGATTTACAGAAGCCAGTCAGCTCAGCCTCAGCCTGGATGACATTTAGCATCTCATCAAGATGAATCACAGGTGGTGTCTTCACAACTCGACCAGCAGAGGTGCAGACACTAAATATATACTTCCTCCATGCAGGTGAAATGTCTCATTGAGATTTTAAGATTAGCACATCTGCTATTTTTTGGAAGAGGATTAGGGGAGCTATAAAACAATGCATTCGATTTTTTAAAACTCAGAATTCAGACCTGAGATTAATGTCCAGGAGAAGCCACTGAAGTCACCTGATCTAAATTCAGTGCACCTCTATTGCACCAATTCAATTTGTAGAAAAAAGGAGCCAAACTTTAAAGATATTTTCCCTAGTTTTAACTTAGTTTCAGTCATTGTGTTGTGTTGAACAGTATTGATCTTCACTGCGTATAAATTAAAGTGAACACTCACCTTGAGCTTGCCTCCACTCAACTCCTCACTCATCTTCAATCGGGCATCAACCGTCCTCTTTAAGTCTCGCTGCAGACGGCGCCCAAAGTCCCTGAACATGGTGGAGCCTCCTGAAAGAACAACGTTCTGTTGGGGGGGAAAAAAAAAAAAAAAACAGTGGCGGGGATTACAGAGCTGCAGCACTTGACCTCTGTGACCTGTAACTGACTACTGATCAGCCAGTCTGGGAAAACAGCTCAATACATTGTGGTGGAAGTGTGATGGGTAGGAACTCCAGGGAAAATACCTCAGTGACACATCAATCTCACTGTTTCGGGCTCCACATAGTTAGGAACAATAAACAACAAGCAGGGCATTGCGCAAGTCCCATTAGTGTGATTCAGTGCTCCAATACAAAGCCACAACCTTGCCGTTTACAAGAGGCAGAACAATGGATTTCTGGGTATTAATGAATATATCTCCCTTTGCCAATAATATAACAGGGCTGTGTCTGTAATGACACATATTTGCTTAGAAATTAATAAACTAACTCTTTTTTTTCCCACTCCAGCTCACTGCTCGGCAAAGAACACACAGTGTGCAATGACAGATCTTCCAACATATTCAGTGAAAGGCCATTGAATTACATAGGATACAGACAAAGTAAAGCACGTTCAAACTTTCAGTTGTCAGAGTCTTTTAACTTCGTCTCAGAAAGAGATGCATTGTTTCCCGCAGAATTTGATTACTCTTGCGGTGGTGGCTGACCAGGGGGAGGAGGGGCTTACCTTGTAGAGAGGACGCCTGACATCAATAGGACAGTTCTGAATGACCTCGTCCACAACCTCAGATATAGGCTGTGTGAAGTCAGGGTTGGCAAACTGAAAGGGTAAGAAAACATAAAGGTGTCAATCTGTGCTGTACATGTATTGGTGCCCTTACTATGTCACATATGATTTTTGAGTCACAACTTATTGGACCAAATCGGCCTGGAAGTCATTCTGTCTTTTATAATCTCTTTGTACTTTTTGCCTGTGTACATTTTATCTATTCTATTTGGTTTCATCAGGGACTTTAAGCAGACAGTGTTGGCAAAATGAGCCAGAGTTTGGAAACATGGATCATACAACTCAGACAAAGCTGATATCTTTGGGCAGGTGGTGTGTATTTAAAATTACGTTAGTCTTTAGTAGATGGAACATCTTAATTCTCATACTCCTCACAGTGGTTCACAGATGGTGAAGCAAGATAGTTGTCGAGCTGTCGTTAACAGTCTGTCCTACCAGGCTACTAGAGCTAAAAAAAATAAATAAATCCTTTTTTTTTTAAATGATATCCGGGTTTAACAGAATGCAATTTGCATTCAAATTAATTTTTGTTTTTACCTTTTAACAATCATTTTGAAAAGTGTTCCCACAGGCTTTACTTGCAGAGATCTGTCCTCCCCTGCTTGCAGAGTAAGTGCGTAAAAGTGCTTGAACAAAGTTTAAGAGAATGGCTGAAGTAATAAGTTGGTCTGGGCCATGTTTTCGACTGTGTGTGTGTGTGTGTGAGCACATGCTTGTATATGCACAGCTAAGATGAAAGAGTACTTTTTATGATATTCTGTCCAATGCTGGCTTTTCTTGTCATTTTAGCTTGTTTGCTTCTTTGACTCTCATTTACACAGAGCCTGCAAACTATACATCCCTGAAATGGTTATTTCATTGGCTACAACGTCATTGTGACATCACAGAAAACGCACATCATTAGTGTTCAAGTTAAGTTGTGCGTTACTGTCGGGGGCTTTGATTGGTTTATAGGCTCATTGAAGGCCCAATCCTCGTCGTAGATGCTTAGATGTGGGTTTGTTTTGATCCAGACTGCTGGCCGGTTTCAAAATGGTGGTCGCCGCAGTGTTTACTTTTCACATGCAGCCAAAACAACCGGGGAAACAAAGAAAGTAAGCATCTTTAGCAATGACTGAACA
The DNA here is from genome assembly GCF_033026475.1 of Channa argus. Taxonomy (NCBI): domain Eukaryota; kingdom Metazoa; phylum Chordata; class Actinopteri; order Anabantiformes; family Channidae; genus Channa; species Channa argus. Next base: position 25,727,552 of record NC_090205.1, read on the forward strand.
GTGAAGAACAACGGTTTTAAGGCTTTCTCTCTTGGATAACATTGTTTTTAGGTTCAAAGCTTCGGTACCATTTTATTCTTTGGATTCGTAAGAAAAGTGTAAAGCACTTGAGGATTTAATAACGCTGTTCCCCTGCAAACATTATAAAATTCAAGATTAACCATCTCGCTGAGTATGAACTAACATTTTGGGAAACTGTTGTTGCTGTTGTCCTTCAATCTTAAATTCATTGGAATCATGAGGTTTTTCGGTTTTCTAGCAAGGAATAGTTTGTTGAGTTTTGTTCAGGATAGACTGGTGCAATTAGTTCAGGTGATTATGTCTTTGTCCCGCAGGCAACCCAGTGAATAATAAAGGGTGGGAAAATAATCTTTAATCTCTTTAGATTAATCGATTCATCAAAAAACTAATCGACAGATTAAAATAAGGTGCAGTTAGGTGCAGCCCTCACTCATGATTTAGCATTTTCCTCCCTTTGAACCCTTTTCCACACATATATCTCTGACTATGTGGCTCGTTTCAGATGAAATGATGTGAAATGTTAACACTATAAATAACACTGTAGTCTTCATTGGTAGGCTGTCCAGGCTTCGTGATCCTTGCTGTGACTCAACACTGCACTGACCAACCTCGGGGTGGAAGAAGATCTCAGGTCCCAGAAAGCGCTCATAGCCCACATCAATGGTGAACTCTTTCTTGCTGATGGCGTTGATGCCGGTGTACTGCTTGATCCACTTGGAGCCATCTGTGTCATACTTGCTGAACTCTTTGACTAGATCTGGGCACACATAGCTGAACCGTTCCTGATGGGGAGAGCATGGGTAAAGTTGTGTAATCAGTGAACAGGAGTCCGTAAGAACATACAATACATTGCATTTACAACCAATGTCATTATTTTGATTCGGAGGGAGGGTGGTCCACCCTGCAGCCAGGCTTCCACACAATTTACATTTCCTAACATGACTTCCCCTCCCTTCATGCTAATTTATTTCTATTCACAATATGTTTTGTTTGTGTGTCTCCGGGTAATAAAATTTTTTCCCTGACATCAAGAATGCAGATAACAAGCTATTTAATAAACATGGAGGAATTGAGGAGAGTTGACGTGAGAGTAAAAGGCAGCAATTGACAGACCGACAAATAGGGAAAGCAAACAACATCAACATACAAGTATTATCTATTTGCGACCTGGAAAGCTGAAAACTGAATGATAAAAAAAAAATGCATAAACTGCAGAAAACTAAGTTCCTCATGTTTAAATATATACATACCATCTTTGCTATTGCATTTCATGCACAATAATATGTCTATAGCTCGGGTTGATCGCAGTTTGAAGGACAGTGTACATTATCAGAAAGTAATAAAACAGCTGCATGTAACATACAGAACAACAGTGCCATCTACTGTGAGTATAAGGAAATACAACAAGGTTCAAACGTTCCATTTAATTTCATTTCATTTTTATTACTGTCAACTTGGTAAATGGAGCAATATTTTGTCCTATGCTTTTCTGGCTGACATATTTTTTCCCTCAAGGAAAGAAAGGTTTCCTACAACATCGACTTGGTGGTAGTAGCTTTTTAAACAAAACTACATTTTTGTGCAGATAAAAGTAACAAAGTCCTGGTAAGATGTTTTCTTAATTTCAGGCTTTGTGACTATACTAATGCTATATTAGATCATTTTACCATGAGAAGAATTCTATTTTAAGAATAAACAAAAAATGTAAAGGTCTTTTTCTGGTGCTGCAACATGCTGAGTACATTTTTGTGATGTTGAGGCACAAATGTAAAAGAAGCTTCTCTTCATGTGGATTTTTCTTTCTTAATGCTTGATGTGATGTAATTCTCTGGACATGCTTTGAAAGACAGTCTCCGTGGGAAATAAGGGATGTTATCTTAACGTTACTTGACTTTGACATTTTAAACGTTGTCTTTAATGCAACTCTGATGTTTTGAGGTGAAAATATAGTTTCATGTGTTGTGATGAGTCCAGGTGCACCTGTGAGGTAACATGAGATCCAAAATGTTCAGATAAAAAAAGGTATTCATTAAACAGTGGGATACTTTTGGGACTGCAGTAAGCACCACTGGGAGTAATTATTCCTTTCTTGGCCGATAAAGAGGCTGATGGGAAATGGAGCTGAAGGACCTACCTTAACTGCCTTGGCTGTCTCCAGTGACTGCTCTGGTGGGATGCCCACCTCCCTCTCCCTCAGGAGCTGCTGGGTGAAGTAGGTGATGTCTCGTCCAGCGATGGGAATATGCTTTATACAGCTGCCAATTACATAACCTTCAGCCTGAGGCACAGAGAGGAATAAAGAAAAAGACGTTATAAAGCACAGCATAATAGAAGAGTACCAGCTTAAAGCAAACACATATACACTGAGTGTGCAGTAATACTTAGGTCTTCTCAATATCCCCACAGTGTTGTGTTTGGCTCCTTTTTAGCACATGTTCAGCCGTGGCTAGAGATATGCTGACTCAGTCAGCCAGACTTTAAATATATTCTGCAAGCACATTTCCTAAAACTGACTAATTCTGTCCAATTTCAGAAAAGCTCTGGCCTACTTTTACACAGCAGTGCTATCCTTTAACTGAATAAAGGTGGGGGAGGGCAGCTCTTCACTTGGTCATTAGACTTACATAACCTCAATTCTTTACACCCACACACACACACTACTTATACGCTGGAGCCCCCCCCCTTTTTTTTTTTTGTCCCTTCAGCTTATCCTATAAGTTCAGGGTCACCACAGTGGATCATTGTCCGCATGTGGATTTGGCACAGTTTTTACGGTGGGCGACCTTACTGTGGCTTTCTAAAGTATTTAGAAGCCTTCAATTCTTGCGGACTTTTTATCTACTAAGTTTCCCTTTTTGCTGATAAATCTACATTCAAATTAAGAACCATGTTTGAGTGGTTTGTAAAATTAATGAAAATCCAAAATGTACAAATATTTCCGGACCCTTATTTCAGTACTTTGCAGCAGCCAACTGGCAGCAAGTACAGCTCTGCTAGAGCTCTGGGCAGAAGATGAGTGTAGCATAGCAGAGAAAAGCGAATTGCCCCCAATCAGGGCAAATAATATGCATGATTGGTCTATACGTTGGTAAGGAAACAAGCTTCAATACAACACTAGGGTCTGTGCCAAAGATTGTCTATATGAGGTAAGAGGTATCACTCAGTCCTCTCTGATTGTTCAGAGGTGTTACAGAGTTTCCCAGTAGTTTTAGAAAACTCCTAAAACAGTGAGGCCTCATCTCTAATAAAATCAACAGCTGATCTTGGATCTCTCAGTTTAATGTTCATTTAATGTCAATAAATAAATAAAATCAAGATCAACTTTTAGTGTTGAGTAAGAACTTTTAGACAAGAAGCGGTTGAAAAATAAAATGTGTCAAAATCAGTAGGTTCTTAATGTGTAAATTTAAGAAAATACTACACAATATTAAAACAAAGTACACATTACAATATGTTTACATGTAGTGATTATAATAAGCAACTTTAGCACAAATGTTAATAAACTCATATTAAATAAGGTAGTAACTGTGGTGTCTTGCAACAAGGAGCAGGAGCAGTCAACCTGTTGATTTTTTTTAAAATCAAAACCAGAAAAAATCCCCATCAGGAGAAAAAGTTGCTGAAATTTATTTGGCCTGGTCACCTCTTTGACCCAGGTCCTTTCTGTGTCCTTGTGGTTTCAAACATGTTCCATGTCACAATTCTTTGGAGGTAGTATCTCTGTTTCTGTGCTGATAAGCAGTGCGAATTGTGTGACGTTATATATAACAGTGCGTTTCTAAACTGTATCCAATCAGTTCTCTTTGCCTTAGATGGAGTCTCCAGTCAAGTTGTAGACTAATCTTTAAAAAATAAAAGCAAATAGAATGCACCTTAGCACAAGTTGGTCTGCTATATCAGAGGGTACTTTTGTGGGTATACTTTTGTATTAATTTTTCATTAGCAAACATTTACAAAATTGTTTCTACTTTGATGTTATGAATAACCGAGGGGGTCTGAATGCTTTGTAGTGTTCCTGTAAATTTACAATGTGTTAAAAACTTTTAAAGATGACATCGGCTACTGAATGGCCAGAACAGCACACTCAGTGGAACATTTTATTTTTTCAGACACTTTGTTTGACACTGTTTTCGTGTGGGTGCAAGCGTGAGGAGAATGTGTGAATAATTCAAAAAATATTTTCTTTTAATGAGTTCGATATATAAACTCACCACAGGGATGACATGAGTGACACCATCTCCACTGTCAATGACAGTGCCGGTCAACGTCCTCTCTCCCACCTGTCTGGATGTCCATGAGGCTGCTAGAGCAAGCACAGCCTGACACACACACACACACACACACGCATATTTTCAGTCAGGCTTTAATTTTAACTGTGACCTTTAAAACAAAGTTTAAATTTAGGCATATACACTACAAAAAGTAGTAGAATATCAGGACAGTAGGGCATTTAAATAGAAGCATGAGATGATAATTTCTTCATCTCAAACTATTTATTTAAAACAAAAGCTGACAACCATGGTGGGTATACCACCACATAAAACGTCAATGTCTCAATAACTTGTCAATTACGAGTTCAACAAATAAAAAAAGTGCTCTAACACGTTTAACATTGGATTTGGGTTTGTGTGTTTTGTGTTTGTTGTGTGTGTGTTTTATTATTCAATTTGGCCACCATTTAGGAACCAACACCATTTTAAAAGGAATAATTAAGCACTAGCATTTGAAAAAAATGTGAAACAAATCTATTTCTACCTGCACAGCGATGTACAGGCCTGGTACATTGAAGGACTCGAACATGATCTCTGCTGTGTACTCTCGGTTTTCTGGTGTGTTGAGAGGAGGCTCCGTCTGCAAATGCAGAATGAAAAGCATGAACCCACATACACTTTATACTGACAAGCAGGAGTTAGAATTAGCTGCCATTAAAGTTTTCTGATAAATCATTAGAAAAACTATACAGTTTTATTGATGAAAACAATCTATGGATGATAACTAGGCTACTAGTGTAACGAGTATAAATAGAATTATTGGGCGACTGACTTTTGTTTGCTACTAGCCAGGTTTCCCCAATTTTCTTACCAAGAGGAAGTAGTGGTCCTCAGGCTCAGCCCTCAGGTACTTGAAGATGATCTGCTCCATGAAGCGCTCCATAAGGTCCCAGTCCTCCACAATCCCGTGACGGATGGGCCACTGTTGGTGCAAAGTTTTACTTGATCAGAATAACGCAGTAGGAAAGTTAACCAACTGTAAACATAAATTGTGAACATAGTTAAGACTGCCTCCACTATATTTAACATGATGTTTGGATTAAATTCATGTCTACATGTTTTGCCAGCACTACTGTCAAGTTCAACCCTAAGCCTCTAAAACTGAATATGTGACAAAAGTTTAAAAGAAGAAAAGTTTAGAGCAGAACTACTGATACAATACCCATAGAGGGAGTTGCAAAGCAAGCAATTATTATAAGCAATTATTTTCCACTACTTCAGTAGCCTCACAGTCTTCTCATAATAAAATCTGAAAACAGGGACGGAACCACAGGAGTTTCTTCTCTGCCTGGAAGTAAAGTATGTGATGACATTGTTCTAGAGCCATACAAAATCAAAAAAATTATTTACAGAAGGAAATTACTGTTACAGCAGTTCTCTGCTCTATAAAAAAGGGAAATTACCCCACCCAGAAAATAACCACACCAACACAAGAACAAAAAAAATCTAATGATGAGTAAGATGAAGTTTACAACAGACAGATGTGCAATACAGTGTAATGTACAGTGATGATGGGATGATATAAATAATGATTACGATATTGGTCAAAACATAGTTTTAAGGAAGTAATTATCACAAAATCTCGAAGGGACTGGTAAATATAGAGCAAAGGATATGATTCATTTGATAGGAGTGTACTGTATACATGTAGGAGTGTATGTACTTTGATACTAATATTGTATTAAAATATGTTTTGACTAGCAACATCCCATAAATGTAGGAGTGAGTGTACAATATTTGCTTTTGAAATGTAGTGAAGTCAAAGCATAAAGTAACAGAAAATGAAAATGCTTAAGTGTGTTATCCTACTACAATAGTGTCTGCAGTGACAGATCTGCCTGCAATTATAAGAATATTTAGCATTTACATGTACTGTGTAGTATTAATTCAATAAAACTGCTCATGAAAATAATAATCCTTTAAATAGGCCTATATTGGATAAGAACAGGTTTTTACTGTACATAATTTCATATTCAATATGTGGCACAGATGTGCTAGCGTATTCCCCTAGAAATGTTTTTCCCTCCTTGTTTGGGTAACGTCACACACCAGTGCACCAGCAAAATATAGTACATATTTTAGGTACAATATTGCATTTCTACAAAAAAAAGCAAAATTAAAAAATAAAAAAGGTAATTGCATTGTCTTTCTGTGGGTGAATAAAGGCACCGTAGTCAAACACTGTACCTTAGTGGAGTATGAGGGCTTGTCTACTGCTTCATCTCCGATGTAGAAATCCAAGTCATCCACCCCCTTCATCATCCTCCGCGCGGCCTGGTCTCCGACCTTGGCAGACTCTTTGATGGCGATACCTTACAAGAAAAAACAGAATTCAATAGAGAGGATAAAATATCATGGTAAGTTAAAAATATCAAACCCTGCACTTTTGTTCCGCATTTCATGTAAAGATTTAGCTGGATATGAGGGAGACACTTAAGGTGTTGAAACATGGTAAATGTTACAAGCAAAAGTCAAACTTTTTCTGGAACTTATTTTCAAAAAATGGGCAATATGAATAAAGAAGCAAAGTAGAGACACACATTGTGGTCAGTGTTAGTGTCTCGGGTCTGCTTGGTTTGGTGTGAGACTGAACTGAATCCACGGTAAAACACTCACATGATGGAACGATGAACTGTGGCTCTGTGTTCCCTGCATAACCCAGTTTGGTGTAACTGCAAGAGGAAAAAATTCACATGATTATCATGAAAAAGCCAGCTGTGTGTTCTGGACACAACAAAACAGGAGCCGAATGGCCTGCATTTTGTTTCTATATGTAACAGTTTACTTCAGTAAAGATATTTTTGCCATGTCCTAGTCTTTCATCATTTTGATCAATGCCATCACTGTTCTGTGGTGAGCTGGTTGGGTGCCAAAAGCTGCGGCAGCTCCGGAGCTTGCTAATGTGAGCCCATTAAAGAGAGCCATTCATGTTGCACTGGGAAAACGGGGGCCATTTGTGTTTGTTAGATCACTTCTGTTTACACTGACCATCTGTATTATAAACTGGCCATGACCTCAACACTGGCTGCTAAATCCGCTATTTCCTATATTTCTGCGGGATAAAAAGTGAACACAACCAAAAAAGTAAGTTTTATGAAACAAAAGGTGATAGAGATATTCAAGACTGCAGCTTTTCCAGATCTAAACCTAGTGTTTTAGACACTAAGAACATACCTCAAGCCTGAGCATCAAAGACAGCTTACAGCCTTCTGCATGTGCTGACTCTGGATTTTGCAGAGCACATGCTGGCCAGATGCAAGTCTGACTGGGGTAGACCTACACAAGACTCCCGTATTTCCTGCATAAAGGCCCCTAGGGACTGATAGTGGAACTGCTGACTGCCAAAGCACTGGGGGCTAAGCAGGCCACATATCCTGATCATGATAATGGCTCCTTTTAATTTAATTTGATTGTTTCATTAAAATAAATACATAATAACTGTAGCTCTGGTTTGTTTATCTAAATACGTACCAATCCTTTACATTTCCTGTCCTGAACACCAAGGTTTCCTTTTCCTGAATATAACATATTTTGATGCACAGGAAATGCTGCTTTTTTTTTCTACATGCAACAAAACACATAAGCATACAGTAGGATAGGTGCAGAAAAGAAGCGGAAATACAGCATGAGAACAGTGGGTCATGTTGGGCCACTACATTTAAATGCAAAATGTCAAACTTCCAGTCGTCATGTGTCTTTTTTTGAGACCACCACCTCACAGCTGCAAATGTGGAACAATGAGCCTAATAATCTCATTAAAGAGTCAGTTAATACCTATAAAACAGATGCTATTTTACTGTCAAACATCTCTTTATGACATCAGATATCTGATGATTATTATAACACAACAGAAAGAACTGAAAATGCAGACAGTTCACTAGGCGCATAACCACCACAGACACCAACTGCTTCCATGTGTATAGAGCAGAAAATGAAGTGATGCGTAAATAAAGTTATATTATCTAATCTGGCAATTTACCTATTTGTCAGGCACACCAACAAATAAATAGAGCAGAGCCAGGATAAAGAATACAAAGGGAACATGTAATCCTGTTGGTCGTGTTCAAGCACAGAAGAAAACAGCACACAATTTCTTTTGTTACTTTTTTCAACTCTAGATTCACATTAACATTGTACATATTTTATTTGTCTAAAAGAAAACTGTGGGCAATTGTCTAAACCTCTTACTGTCATAACAAAAGTCGCATGTATCGATCTGCTCTTTAATGTACTGTTGTACCTACATCTTAAGGTGAACACCTCTAAGAAATGTACAGCTTATAACACCATTAGTCATGTGTTTCTAATTCAACTTTAATGTATAGTGCCTCATAAATAAAAAATCTAAAATGATCAGGCTTGTTAGGTTGAATCCATGAACAAATTCAGGGAGAAAACCACTGATTTGAAGAAAACCTGATTTGACACAAAAAAATAAATAAATCAACATCACCAACTGAGCCTTTAAGTTTGGGGCTACACATCAATGAACAAGGTCAGTATAAAAATGTATTTGACCTACAACTCAAAATGCTCAATTTAAACTCAAAATTTATAGAAATGTATTTTTATAGCGGCCCTAATCCTCTCCCATACCAGAGAAAACATTTACTGTAAACTGCATATCACTTGTACTACCAGGTTACTAATTCATAATAATAAATCATAATTTTAACTTTAATCATATTAGTAGATTACAGTATATGTTGTACTAAGAACCTGCATCTGAAAAGTAACTAGCAACTAAAGCTGCCAAATAATAGTTGTGAAGGAAAAAGTACAATATGAGGTGTAGTGGAGAATTTGTGTAAATATATACACTCACAAACTTAACACCAATAACACCACATCCTAACTCGATGTTTAAGTTGAAGATAGTTGTGAGGTGAGGATAAGAGTGTCAGATATAAAAGCCCGAAATCTAAATAGTTATGTGCTTCGTGGGCATTGGTTGAAAGTTGTTCAACGTTGCAATAGTCAAGATTTGGTTTAACACTGAATCAGAAAGTAATGTGAACGATCCCAAACCTTCCTCAGCTCTACAGAGCAAACAGGAGTTTATTGTGGGTAGAATAAAACACATATTGCACCTGCTATAGAGAGAGAGGGCTTTCCACTTCAATTGGTTGAAAGTAGCAGCAGTATACACCTGCATACCAAAGAACAGTCTCAGCTTGTCTGCATCAACCTGTCTCAACAAGCTTACAACACACAACATATCTGATGGTGGACAGGACCATACAGAAGAGCTAAGACTGAGCACAAGATGCTCAAATCCGGGAGAAAACATATTTGGCAAATCAAGATATGTTTGCATGATTTTCAAAAAATATTACACATTGTTTTACTGAAATGGCACACTTAAATTTTGGCAGAAAAATAAAAGTAAGTCACTCATCTATGATGAAAGTATACTTTGCCGTGTATTTTAATTTCTACCTAGATCATAAAATTATGTTGTGAAATTTCTACTGTTTGCTTAGTACAGATGAAGAAAGACTCCACCCAAGCCTTTGAATGCAGCAAGCAGCAGCACCTGAATATTTTTTTTAAAAAGTCTTGATTTGACAGCCTGCTGCTAGTTTTACAGAAAACACAACCTAGGCTCACATTTGGGAGTGTCTGTTCATTCACTGCATAGTCAAGAAAACTATTCTAATAATAGCAGTCAAGTCACTTAGAAGTTTGGACATCGGGAGGTGCAGTCACTGTTTGAACACCATGACTATGATTCAGAGACAGCAGTTACTCTTTAGCTAAGTCATAGCATGTTTTCACTTAGACAAATTGGTCGAAAATGTAATCTCCAGCTCCCATGTGGCTGTATTAGAAGCAGAATAAAAGCTTAACCTATGTTTTATGTCCTTAAAGCTTGGCCCAAACAAAAGCATAAACCATCTGCTTGATGAGTAGAAACTAGTACAAGCCAACTCATTTCTCAGCTGCTCTTTCTTCTGCTGTCCCAGGGCAGATCAGAAGCTGCAGACTGGTTAGCAGCCTGAAGGGAGGAAGGGGGGGGGGGGGAGTATGCCATATGCGGAGTGACGAGTTCGAGTCTCTACATGCAAGCGAGCCGAACCACTTTTAGCCCCCAAAGTGAGTGTGCAGACGTATCAAGCTACGTTTCTCTTCATCATAGTGAGAATCATTCATAGAAAAAGAAAGGTAAATACAATGTCCGTGTGTGTTTAATGTAGATATAGTAAACAATATACCAAATGGGAAATATCTTTATGAGTCCCACATTCACTAAACACTGAAAATAATTGCCTGCACAATGTGCAGTGAAACTCCACCTAATAACAAGGCAGGAAAGTTGGTATCCACACTGATCAATACAAACAGAGCAGCAGGAGAAGCTAAGATAACATCTAGCCTTTTAATATTCTATCTATCGTTTAAAACCACACGTCTTATCAAAGCAAAATATTATTGCTTGTTTACAACTGAGATCGATTGCTTAAGAAAAGTATCAGCAGCCCGGTAAAGGGAAGAAATTAGAGAAGTTAATCAAAAAACATGCTCGGATGCCGAGAAACGACCATATATGGAGTAAAACTCTTGAATGAGGAAGTGTAGGCTGTATAGGAAGTAGTAGTGCGCCTGCTCAAGTCCAGACTAATAAGCAAAAAGATTTATGAATTCTACTGGCTGAAACCAAACACATAATCACGCAACATATATGAATGTGGGGGAAATATGGAAAAAAAGCACACAGGACAAAACGATGCCCGGACAGTAACAGCTTAGCAATTGTAAATGAATGAGTCTGAGAGGGAATCCTTCCTCAGTCAGGTTTCGGTCTTTCGACAGCTACCTTAACGTTAGCTAATGGGTCTGGTAGTGAACCATCGGAAAGGAGAAAACATAGTCTAGCTAATGATGAAACCGTGCAAATGGTGAAACTGTGCTAAGTTATCTGATGAGCAGGACAATGAATGTGAAAAATAAGCGAGGACTGTGCAGCTCAGGCCAACTTAAATGACCTGACTGGGTTTATCTCACAATGCAAACGAGAGACAATAATATTAGTAATAAGTCACGGTTAGCTGTGCCTTAGCATATTAGCTCGTGGGCTAGCTGTCTGCAAGTACACAGACAGACACACACACACCCAGTTGCTGTTGCTGACACTGACAGTCCCTGACCGTACTCAGCCTATCGATGACAACCGAGCCCGCTGTCTGCACGGCGGTTCGGTTTGAACGACCTACCCTGTGCCACAGTCGACAACACACGCCGGTAACCGTCCAGCCATCTCTCCCACAGTCCCTGCTGTCTAGAAACAGTTAAATCTGATGGATAGTCTCCTGGGTCGGAAGGAGGATCTGGCAAATCGTCCACAGGCGGAACCCTGAGTCCGCACAGTGCCGTTTCTACTTCCGCACTCGGCTTCTGGCAGGCAGGGAGAGGCAAGATGGCGGAGGCCGGGCAGAGCGATGCAGGCACGAGAGGCTGAGCTGTGCAGCTGTCAATCACCAGGAGAGGACAGCGTCACTTCACAGGAAGATGCTTGAACAGTAGATACGTAGTAATAGAAATACTACAATACTACTGGTAATCTACTACAGTTACAGGTGAAATACAAGCTATTCTCTCAGCATTCCATTGGATAGAAACTGTTAAACCAGTCAAAGTTTTAATAAGTTCAGATTCTACTAGTGCATTTAAACGTTTTAAGTCAGATTCAGTAGTACAGGTAGACATTAGTGCAGTGCCGAAAGGGAAGTAGGAGAAATGAGAAATTGCAACAGATCTAAGAGGCCTGAAGACATTTATCTCAGATTTGTCAGATCTCGGATTTTTCACTCAGCTTTGAACATTACATTCCAAATTATATACACAAACAATGAGCAGGAAACAGTAGAGCCTGGATTTATTCAGTGTGTCGACGGGAAAGAGAATTTGGAAGAAGATCACATAACGTGTGAACTTGAGACATTTTTACAATGGAAATCAGGACATGATTTTAGGTCAATGGCTGCATAATTGGAAAAAATGGACCTATAGAGCGATTTAGTCAGAAACCTCTGGGTTTTAACAAGGTAGGTGACAGTAATGTACATAGGGTGTTTGCAAACCATCACATAAAAAAAAGAAGTATTTAAAAAGGAGGAGGAGGAGGAGAAGACTTAAACACAATATTAATAGACAAATAGGGATTTATACAATAAAACGTTTGTTGTTAGTGAATACACTTAGAAGGGCTATAATAATAATTTTCGCCATCATCATCGTTATAATATTGATTACAATTTATGATATTTATGATATTTATTTATTTTACATGTATTTTGACCAATTTCAGTTTCTAATTTAAACTATTTAATTTAAATAGACACCTAAATGAGGTAATCAGTGGGCCTCAAGATCTGAAAAATATTATATAATGGCTAATGAAATGAATGTGATGTGATCTTTTACCTGATAAAAAATATCATACACAGTATTACATTTCACGTCACATGTCGAAGTGTCCTTGAGCAAGACACTGAACCCCAACTTAGTTGCTCCCGGTGAGCGTTGGCCGGCTGCATAGCAGCTCCTTCATCGGTGTGTGTGGTTGTGCTATATAAGTGCAGACCATTTCCCATTTACCATATTAAAGAATAAAATGTTTTGGCTACACTGTCACCATATAACAAAAGCAGTGTAACATTAAACAACTTTGAAATATAAATTTAGATGAATACTACTTCACTATTTAAATAAATCAATACAAGAAAAAAGCTCCTCAAAAACTCCAAACTACCAGTACGTGTTTGCATGTATTAGGAGGGCACCAGCTAAAAGTAAAGAACAATTTAAAATCAATATGATCTTTGTTGTGTCCATCAATGTTGATTAATGATTTCACGTTTCTAACACTTTATAAACGTTTAGAGCCGTCAGTGTTTTATTAGGCTAAAAGATGTGGAAATGATACCATCTGATCATAGATAAGCACAAATAAAGTTACAGTATGAATTCACTTTTGTGTCAGGTGATTTTTTTATTTACCTGCTGAAATTAGCATCTCCTACCTCCTCAGACCAGGTGATGGATAAAATGTCAATTTTTAAACTAAAATAGACAAAAATATGAACAGATCTGAGTGCCTTCGGGAGGAACTTGAGACTTGGACACGTTTTTGGGGAGAGTAGATTTTCCAGAGACACAATAGACCATAGTTTTATACAGAAAGACTTTTACAAACTTTATTACATTACATTACATTGTGAGGCTACAGTTCAATTAAAACTAACCTAAATAGCGCAGGTAACATTTGATCCGCGCGCTGTTGAGATTTGTTTGGCACATTATTTTAGCCAATGAGCCTGAAGCATCTTAAGTCTCATCGTCAGGCCTTGGTAACATAAAGCCTAATTATTTTGTGCCTTATTGTGTCCTGACAATAAGAATTTTACATATACTGTAAGTACATATACAGTTTTATGGCCAAAATAACAGAATGTCTTTCTCATCAGCTCTGAAATCAGCTGCAACTCGATGATTCAGACAGTTTTCTTCGTACCAGCATGAACTCAGTAAAAATGCCTCTTACCAAGCGTTGGCTCAGGTGTTTCCCCTTTAGCTGTGCGCGCGCCCGTTGCGAATGCACTTGTCAGCAGACAGGCAGCAGAACTCGACATAACACCGAGCCGTACTCCCGATCAGTTGGTGGCAGTAGCTGTCTTTTAAAATGTGATCCTATCCAGGTTAAAGAAGAAGAGGAGAGTCTTAATCCCGGACAAAACCCACCGTTGCATGGAGTTTACTCCATATAGTATGACACACTTTCGGGGACAGATACGGGGGCCGCACTGGGGACCCACGATGGACAAGATGCTGATAGATTTCTGGCGCAAAAATGAATGTCTTTTTAATCCATCGATCGATTCTTACTACGACAAGGAGTTGAAGACAAAGCTGTGGACTGAGTTCGCGCAGTCAATAGGAAAACCCGGTAAGACCAGGGGGGACTGGTGGAATAGAAAGGAGAGAGATTAGGATGTTGATGGTATTTGTGCTGCCTCACCTCCTGACATAGTATACGTGTGTGCATGTATTAGGAGGGCACGAGCTGATCCAAGTTTTTCTGAGCTGTTTATTTATGGAATAAAGGCTACAGGAGTTGGTTGGAATAAACCATATTTATATCACACTAACAATACACCTAAAAAAAACAACAGATGTAGTTTTTAAAGTTTAGTTTTTCTATTACACTGTTCATGTTGGACATTTGTTCACTTTTCCCATGCAGTTTCTGATGTTGAGAGGAGGTCAAGATCTCTTCGGACTCAGTACGGGAGGGTGTTGTGGCATCCGGAGAGGGTCAGCACCGTGCAGCAAAAGATGCTCAGAGAGAAACTGGATTTCTTGAGGCCTTATATAGTTCGCAGAGGAGGTGAATCGTATTTGGTGAGTGGAAACCAAAACAAGAAAGGCTGCAGAAGCGTCCCTGCAGAGACTACCGGTAGATTTTTATGTTTCCGCTTACCTGTTTTGGCAGGAGGAAAAGTGTGATGATCGAGAGGAAGACGATGAAGAGGAACCGGAGACTGAAGGAAGCTTCGACCAGGAGATTGGGAGCTCGTTTGGTAGCCCGCTGGATGCTGATGTGACCGAGGAAGATCTAAATGAAGAGCCCCGGTCTGTCACCTCCACCCCGAACCCTGCTCCCCCGCAATGTCCAAACTCGCAGCCTCAAGTCACAGAAGTCATTTGCATGAGCTGTTCACACCGTCAAAGTGAGGAGTGTTCTGTTGATCAGCCTGACCAAACAGCTGGACCAAACTCAGCCAGGCACGACATACTAAAGCAGTTTACAGAGGTAATGTTGGCAGATATGCGACAAATTAAAGACCCATTTGTGCTTATGAGACTTCGTAGAGACATCACTGACCTGGTGTTCACAGCTGTGGAAGAGGACATGCAGAGACGATGTGTTCAGGTACGACCCACACCCATGCTGCAAAAGACCTCATGGAGCTCCTTCACGCCCCAGAAGTCATATTCACACACAAACATCTTGTGGAAACAGAGGTTTTTGAGAAGAAAGAACAAAGGGGGCGAGCTTGGAAGGAAGATGGAGAGATGGGAGGAGATAAAGCACATGAGGAGAATGTCGAGGAGTCAGCCCGTCCTGCAAGGCCAAGCACCAGAGGGGATGAGTGAAGGCAGCTCTCAGGTTATTGTTTCTTGTGCTGAGATCAAAAAAGAGACAGAGCCACACGTAGTTAAGATAGAGGAGGAAGTGAGTATGTTGGCTTAAAAATTTAGATTCAGAGCTCACTGTTTTTCTTTATTGAACATTTAATAAAGTGAGTTGGTGTATTCTAGAAAGATAAACCAGTCAGTAAATAACAACAATAAAAAAACAGATGCTAACAACTGTCTCGGTCATCATTGGCCACACCATACCCTACCATACCATACCATACCATACCATACCATACCATACCATACCATACCACACCATACCCTACCATACCCTACCATACCCTACTATACCATACCCTACCATACCATACCATACCATACCATACCATACCACACCATACCCTACCATACCCTACCATACCCTACTATACCATACCCTACCATACCCTACCATACCATACCCTACCCTACCACACCATACCCTACCATACCAAAGTCCCAACGTGTGTTACTCAGTATATAAGGCCTGTTTTCCCTGCAGGAACCGTTTGACGACTTTAGGTTTTCTACCTGTGTGTTTCCACAGGAAGAACCTGGGTACTAATTGTACCATAGTCCTACACCCGAACAACCACCCATGGTTAGAAGACGGTACTTTCAGTAACTGGCACTGTGTGAACAGTGGGTGACGCCCTGCACAGGTCGCATGGTTATGGTCTTTTACCAGACAAACACTCCCCTTTATCGGAAACTTGTTAGTGATTGATTGATTTTTCTCTTCAAAGTCTATTATTTTCTACTACTAATAATATTGCCATGGACAGGAGGAGGGTGTGATGGTGTTCAACACATTTTTTCATTCCTCGTGTCAATCATTCACTCACATTTGGCTACAAATTCCTGCGTATTGGGTAGAAATACAGTTTGATATATATTTATATGTCACATGCATTTGTCTAAAACATTTGTTTAATAAATCATTGATATACAAAACTTTGGAATATAAAACGATCATAATTATCGTCAAAAAGCTATTGAAAAATTAGTATAGAACCACAATATCAGTACATTCAGATGCAGATAATCAGTAATACCAAAAATGTGTTGCTGGTATTTATGTTGTCACACATTTGCACAGTGTAATTTGATCTGAGCACAGTGAAATACAGAAGGTGCGGGTTTCTAATTTATAGCTAGACTGCTGAAATTCACACAGATTGGAAAGAAAAACAGTGTGCTGACAATCTCTGTGCACCCTAATTATTACTTAGACAGTGTGTATATGGGCTAATATAAACTCCAAAATGTACCACAGAATTCTTAAAGGCTGTGAAAAACCAATCCGGTGACAAAGACAAACTGCTGCATCTATAGCAAGAAGTTTTAACATCTAATCCAATCACATTCATTTTGGATATCCACAGTAGCAATGGTATGTAATTGAATGATAATTATAGGTATTTACAATCATATTCTTATTTGTAGAAATAGTTTTTCAAGATATTTTCGACTTTGATTTCATTATTCAAAAGTACATTTATGGTTTCTACAACTGATTTATCCCATTCATGAGTACTGGCCATTTTCAGATATCCACAATTTCATTTTACAGAATTCTTACTAGGAAAAACACCTATTTCATGCAATTGATACTAGATATAATTTTAATTTTAGATATCCAAAATAAAAAAAAAACATTCCACAACACCAAAAATCTCATTCTGAATATGCAAAATATTCTGTGACTAGCAAAATGTCAAGGTATCCACAATTAGGACTTTTCAAAATGTAGTTTCAGATATACATATTTAGGATTATGACAACAGCAGATACTCACAAATGTATTGTGGATATCTGTTGATGGGTATAGGACGCAAGGAAAACATGCAAGTGAGGGAAACTACTCACTCAGTTGGACTTGGGATGTTCCTATAGAGACCACTGGTAATTCAGAGACCAGTTGATGTAAGTTTGTGCTGTGGAAAGAAACTGGAGTACCCAGAAGAAACCCACCTGAGCTCCACACAGCAGTGCCTCTGATCTGTAGGCAATGAGCTGAGCCTAAACACGGACCTTCTATCTGTGAGGCAGCAAAGGTAACCTACTGGTTGAGGAAATACCACACTTTTGTAATATAAACATGCCAGGTAGGCCTGATGGATTTTTGTTCCTTTTCAAACATACATCTATATTCCAGTGAATGTATGCACCTCAAAGACAATTCAGACTAACCAATACCTAAATATGAGACTTTTCTATCTCTTTTAGAAAGACAACTTGTATCCAAAGTTATTAATGACTCTGAGCTTGTGAACACAAGTTGGTCCTGTGTGACTCAACTCAAAGAGAAGTAGCCTCAGCCTAGTTGGCCTCTGTCTGTGTATAAGGTGTTATGTTTTTTAGTGGTGTCTGTAACCTTTGATAAACTGTGCCATATAAAAACACGTTTTTTTAGTAGCCTGACTAACCTTTAAAACCTGAGCTGGTCAGTATTTAAATTATTGATATGACTACAGTAAATATTGCTGTGATGTATCATTTCCATATATTAGATTAACACTGAAGTCATTTATTAACATGCCCATGAACACGGACACTGCTTCACACAATGACTGAGAATAAAAGAAGTGTTCGAGAAGATACATTTTAGAATAAATAAGGATAGTCTGTACATGTAAGTCAAAAGATTTTGATTTATCAACTCTTATCAGAACATTATTATGGATTACTCAAACAATTATACACTTGTTAAGGCTCTAATTAATCTAATTAATTATAGATTTATGTGAAGACTAGATCCAACATAAAATGTTTAAATTACATTTAAAGGAAAGATTTTCACAGTAGTGAATTACAGTCAGCAATGGCATCTTTAATTTGTATCACCCATTAATCATGAAATTCATACAAAGTTAAGTCCACAGCTCTGTTAGGGTCCTGCTGATAATGGCAATAGAAAGATGGTATTTAAAAAATAAAAATCTCTATTCATTCCCATTCATTATACAATAATTACATCGTTACAGATCGTACAAAAAGAACACTAACGTGCACGTGTGAGGAGTATACATCAGAATGTTACTAATGTTACAAAATGCTTATTATTTCTCTATCCAACTGCAGAGAGAACATGGTTTACACATATTCTTGTCATGTTCTCATCTCATCTGTTTAGTTTTATTTTAAACTCTTTTTTAGCTCCTTTTTTATATTACCGGTATTCATGTTGCCTGAACTACATGTGAGGTCCTTTGCATTTACTATCAGGCACTGCAGAGTGCTACCCTAAGGGGTCCTTTAACACTACACACGTGTGCCGTACACCGTTACCATGGCGGACCTACAGATGAAGCTCCTGCGGAGGAAAATTCAGAAAAGGAACGAAAAGAACAAGGAGCGCAAACAGCAGAGGACACGGACGGAAGACGAGGAGCCCAGTATGTTCTGTCACATTAAACCAGCCTGTGGTTTTTGTTTTTATGTTCATTGTGAAGCCGTGACAGATTTTACTTGCTAAGCTAACCAAGTTAGCTCCTCATTGCATGACTTCAAATTCGGACTTCTTGTCAGTCCTTTCAACATTAATCTGAAGTTTAGAGTTTTCATTAGCACATTTAGTTAGCTTGTATTAATATTTTAACTAACGTTAGGTCAATGTGTATGTCATCGTAATGTCTTTAGCGTCCTTAGCTTGTTAGTTAGCATCAGTACACACGAGTTTCCAGAGTTTTCCTGATTTAAGATTTTCTTAACCATGAAGAAAACATTTAATTATTTTTTTTTTAATTGTAAAAAAGTATTTATCTGGCGGCTGTCTAAAGGTATGTCTGGTTTCACAGTAAGCTCAAACGGACTTCAAGAGGAATGTTGTGAGGAACCAGCACCCTCTTGTAAAGCAGGCAAGAAGAAGCAGAATGAGCTACCAGCTGAAGACAGCATCACAGAGCAAACTCCTCTGAAGAAGAAGAAAAAGAAGAAAAGGAAACTCGCTGACAATGCAGAATCACCAGGTATGGGCTACAAGTGTGTATGGAACACTGACATTACATTTTACTTGCGTGTATCCCTTTAAACATACAAACCTCATTGTAGCTGAGAAGAAGACCAAAACAGTGGGAAAAGACGCAGAGGAGGAGGAGGAGGAAGCTGCAGATGAAGATGGAGAACAGGCAACTGACAATCCAATGGAAGCTGCAGAAGAAGAAGATGATGACAACACCGGAGAGGGGGAAGATGATGATGACGATGATCAGCCAGAATTACCATCTGGGTTAACAGGTACTAAACAAATAGATCTGTAGATTTATTTCAGATGTATAATTTTGACATAGAAATGTAGTGATATTACTTTCTCTGTGGTGGAGAAGTTTTGATTGATTTCTCCCAGGCTGATGGACAGACAGGGTTTATGAACATTATAATCAGACTCAGGCCGAGTGGCTCTCCATAATTATTGATTATTGGCGTGTTTGGTTTTGTTTGACAACTTACATGATGTGGTGGTCAGCTACATTTTGTTAGCCTAAAAAGCAGTTTGTAGTGACGTTACTGTCAAACCATACTGCTGTGCTGTAAACTAAGATTTAAAATCCATCCCTTCGTTTGATTATTTTTCAACTCATCACCATAAATACCATAAAGGTTTTACTTTAACAAAGAAAAGAAACTAGCCATGCTGCATGTCCACCATCACTGAAGGAGCTTTGTTGACACTTTGGATTGAATTGAACATATACAACTTCAAGTATGGATCTCTTATAACAGTCACAGTGATACTTAACCCATTGTGCTTCATTCCTTCTCATGTGCACACAGATAAACTACATTACTAACCTGCCTAGGCGTATGCATCACTAAAAAAAGTTCACCAGATAACCCGCTATGTTTCCTTAAACTGGGTTCCTTGTTTGTATGACATTTCAGAAATCAAGCAAGTATAGAAAACAGACCATAACCAGGTTACTGTAGTATCCCCTCAGTGCCCCTCAACATCTGACGTGACACTTGAAACAGGAATGGTCTGCTGATGGGTTTAGTCGGGATACTTACTGACCTGTTGCCTTTGTGTTGCCCTTTCACTGTTTCCATCATGAATGGGGTGTCAACTAAGGCATAAAGAAACTCTTGTGGTTGTCTTAAGGAGCGGACCCCTGTGATTGCTCTGACAGAATTAGCTGCAAGGACATATTGGTCTGGTTTGTCTTTCTTTCTAAAGGGAATAAACCTTGTAACATTTCTACAGTTGCTATATCTTGTCCCTATAGGAAACTCTTCAGTCATTATTATTATTGTCTCTTTATTAAATCTATCTCTTCAAAATGTTTCTTCAGGTGCATTTGAGGATACATCATTTGCCTCCCTTGCTGGGTTGGTGAGTGAGAACACCCTCAAGGGAGTGAAGGAGATGGGCTTTGAGCATATGACTGAGATCCAGCACAAAAGTATTCGTCCTCTGCTGGAAGGAAGGTAAATCCAACAGCAAGCTGCTGGTTAAACTTAGTGTAATGCGTATAATTTGAGTTGGCATCAGCCCTGTTGGTCAGAGGAAGCTATGTATTGTAAAACCTGAATTATATTTTTGTGTCTACCTAAAAAGTGTTTGTGTTGTGGATCTACAGGGATGTGCTGGCTGCAGCCAAGACAGGCAGTGGGAAAACCTTGGCCTTTCTCATTCCATCTATAGAGCTCATCTACAAACTCAAGTTCATGCCCAGGAATGGTAATATTCGATAGCTTTAGCATCTAATAAGCTTTTGAAAGCGGAAAGACATTTGTTGTACTGTGTGAAACTGCATTCAAATTTGAGTCCCTGCCTGAATATTTTAATTTTTTTCCCTCCTCCTTTTTTCCCAGGCACTGGTGTAGTGATCCTTTCCCCCACGCGTGAGCTGGCAATGCAGACCTATGGTGTACTGAAGGAGCTGATAACACATCACGTGCACACCTACGGTCTGATCATGGGGGGCAGCAACCGCTCAGCTGAGGCCCAGAAACTGGCCAACGGCATCAACATTCTGGTGGCCACACCTGGCCGTCTACTGGACCATCTACAGGTCGGGATGAGGGTTGGGACTCAGAAACACTACTGCCAGTATTTCAGTTTATTATTCACAGATACTTCATCAAGTAGACTGTAGAAAAATGAGTTTAGACAGTTTATTACTCATGTATAATGTTCATTTCACTAGAGAATTGGTTTGGTGTTGATACATTCATCAAACGCAAAATAATTGTTTTATTTTAACATGCGTTTGTACATGTTTGTGTTTGTCCTCAGACAATACTGTTGTTTTTTTTTTTTTGTTTTTTTTTAATAAAACATTTCTCTCTCTTTAGAATACTCCTGGGTTCATGTACAAGAACCTCCAGTGTCTGATTATTGACGAGGCCGACCGCATCTTGGAGGTGGGCTTTGAAGAGGAGCTGAAGCAGATCATCAAACTGCTGCCTAGTACGTATCTAACCCTTTCCTCCATGACACGATTGTTTTTGTGTAGATTTTGTGAAGGTGTACTCAATTACAGTAGTACCATATTTCCATAAAGTCAGGGTATTTGTCCTAGGTATTGCATTAAACGATAAAGATATGCAGACTTGTAGCCCATAATGAGATGACTTTGTTGTAAATTCGCGCTATATAAATAAAGTTGAATTGAATTGAATCCACTTTGCCCATAATGTATCAGAAACTACCCTTGATTGGTTAATCTCTGCTAGAATCCTACATGGGTCCAATTTTGCAAATCTGCTTTGCAGCTGCAAACTAACACAACCTGTAATGCACTGTAGGTTCTAACACCTGTTAATCATGGCCAGCATTACATATTTCATGCTGACTCTGGTCTAATGAGTGTAACCAGGTCGTCAGGGTTATTTTGTTGAAATTAAAGGAAGTCTTCCAGAAAAACAAAAAACGTATTTTACCTGTACTACAAATTCTTTTCTGCTGTCGATCACCATCATGTAGTGTATTGCATGCCTCCAGTGTAAAATACATGAGCTCTCTCACTGAACAACTGTTTGTTTCCCCAGAGAAGAGACAGACCATGCTGTTTTCAGCCACCCAGACCCGTAAGGTGGAGGACTTGGCTCGCATCTCCCTGAAGAAAGAGCCTCTGTATGTGGGCGTGGACGACAACAAAGATAACGCTACAGTTGATGGCCTGGAGCAGGTACTCTGAGCTGCTGTCATATTAGTGTTGGCCTCCAGGGTCTTTAGCACACAAAACTGACAGGAAGTGACTTTACGTGTTTTTCAGGGTTACGTTGTGTGTCCATCAGAGAAGCGCTTTCTCCTGCTCTTCACCTTTCTGAAGAAAAACAGGAAGAAGAAGCTGATGGTCTTCTTCTCTTCCTGCATGTCTGTGAAATTCCACTATGAGCTTCTCAACTACATTGACCTACCGGTCATGGCCATCCACGTAAGTCTAACTTCCAGCAGGAATACGTTGGACACAATGTTCAGATGTCACAGCAGTGCTTTATGCCATTCTGCCACCCAGGGCAAGCAGAAGCAGACCAAACGTACCACGACCTTCTTCCAGTTCTGCAATGCTGATTCAGGCATACTGCTGTGCACAGATGTGGCAGCTCGAGGTCTGGACATCCCAGAGGTGGACTGGATCGTCCAGTATGACCCCCCAGATGACCCCAAGGTACTGACACTACCACAGGATGTATCCAACTCATTAAAAATGTCTTTACAAGTTGCTAAAACACTTCTAATATTCAGGCAATTAATTTACAACTTAAATGTGTGTGTTGTAGCATATGAGGAGATGAACTTTAGTTAATAACTTGTGATGGTCATTTCAGTGTTACAGTCTCAGGGAATACTTTGAATTAATTTAAACTTTTAAACTTTCTACCTACAGGAGTACATCCACAGGGTGGGCAGAACAGCCAGAGGCATCAATGGAAGAGGTCATGCGCTCCTCATCCTTCGACCAGAGGAACTCGGCTTTCTGCGCTTCCTCAAACAGGCCAAGGTAACTATGTCTGCTGCTGTTCAGTTGAGTTTCCAATTTAGTTGGACTCTGAGATGTAACCTAAACTTTGACACTCACTAGTCCTTTAAAGGTCTATATTTAGCTTTGGTCTTGTGTTGTTCAGGTTCCATTGAGTGAGTTTGATTTTTCCTGGAGTAAAATCTCAGATATCCAGTCCCAGGTAAGGAATCTATATATCACTTAGTAACATGGAATTGACTGAGAATGCCTCAACAGCCTCAGTAAATACAATTGCAATTTGCCTGATATAGTTGTAAAAAATCAATGCACAGCCAGGCTGATGGCTTTTTGCCTAATGAACTGTTGTTTTGCAGCTGGAGAAGCTGATTGAGAAGAACTACTACCTCCACAAGTCAGCTCAAGAAGCCTACAAGTCCTATGTGAGAGCTTATGACTCCCACTCCCTCAAACAGATCTACAGCGTCAACACCCTCAACCTCCCAATGGTGGCTCTCTCCTTTGGCTTCAAAGTTCCACCATATGTAGATCTGAGTATCCTTTGTTTTGCCTCAGCACAGAGTAAATGCTGTACACTGATGGCTGGTTTGGTTATTAAGTGAAATGTTCACACATTGTGGATGTATTCACCATTTAAAATTTGATTGAAAATGTTTGCATTCACTTGGTGTTCACAAACAAAAATGTATTGTACAAGGCGATGCAAAGGTTTGCTTTCAATTGCATATGAGGTGATCACAGGGATGCAAACTGCAGTAGTAACAGTGGAGTTGGGATGGAGACTGAGAATGTTGGTTTCCTTAATGCAGCTGTTCTCCTACAGACGTCCACAGCAGCAGAGGTGGTAAGTTACAGAAGCGAGGTGGCGGAGGTGGGTACGGATTCCAGAAGTCCAAGAATGTGCAAAAATCCAAAATCTTTAAGCACGTCAACAAAGGAAAGGGTGAGAAGAGGCAGTTTTCCCGCTAAGCCTCTGAGTCTTCATGGACTGATATCTCCACCGTGTCTAACCTGCAGCGTGTAGGCAGTGGTTCATAATTGTCCTCCTCATTTATGTAGAAATATTTTGTAAATGTAGTCAGATAACATGGACATTACATTTTGCAGAAGACTGTTGCATCTTACCTGTAGACAGACTCACTTTTTAATTATTTTTTTTCACTGGATATGAGGAATATTAAATGTCTGTTGACCTGGAATTTATTGAACATGCTTTTCTCATATTATACTATGTAAATGCTAATTACAATGAAGTCATTTCATATAAGTCATGTGAGTTGCTTAAGTACTCATTTTATCCTTCATTGCAGTATGTACAGTTATGCAGAGCTGAACATCTTTTTCTGGTATAAAATAAATTACAAACGCAAGCAACAGGTAGTTATACAAATAAAAAAATGACAAAGCAACATGATGCATACAGGTAGTTACATGTTCCCCTCTAGATATGAAATTGCACTTGATCTTGGGGTCTTCATTCTGTGAAAGTGCTCTAAGTTTTTCACATGATGCATCTCATACCGCTTTAACAAGGAATCTAAACTTACCATTGCTTGGACTTAGTTTGATCTGCGTAGACTAAGCAGCTCTTTCCACAAAACAATCACATTAAAACACTAGTTGTCTTAGTTTAGAAACCATCCTATAATTATTAATCATACACAGGATAAATTATAAAGTGCCTTTAAGAAAGATAAAGAATTTGATAATTTCTCCCTTTTTGTCCAGAAGATCTCCAATCTTCATTTTCTTTAGTTCCTCCTAGAACAAAGCTCATTTCAAAAAAGGAAATAATCTGAGCAGTAACTATTTTCACCAACTGAATTAATCTCACTAAATGTGTTAAATCTGTTCAGTGTCTGGATGTCATACAAACAAATTAACACTGTACAGGACAAACGGTAAAATAGCAGTGTGAGGTACAACAGTGCAATCTTTTGCTTTACACTCTGAATACTGTACCTGATTTTCCCTTTACTGGGCAACAAGGCAAAATGTATAGTTTCTATAGGATGGTTAAAAATACTTTCCCCGTGAAATGGAATGACGAAACAAACAAATGGTTGTTGCTTCAGAAAGCTCTGCAGGTCACTGGATTCCAGCTGGCACTTAAGCTTGATGATAAAGCGTTTTAACGTTCCAGCCATAACATGCAGCTTCTGTGTTGCGTCATACAGCCACCAAATTGTGTGTTCACTGAGAGAACACTTTTCCTTTTGCAGGTTCGCACCACAGCAGTTTTCCATGTTGCCAATGAAGCTCTTGTACCACAAGTATCTTATGGCTTGTGATCTGTGAGGTGAAAAACACAATTGTCAGAGAGACTGGAGAGAACAGATTGACACCCAATCCCATTTAATTTCCTTTCTGGTTGCATACAAAGTCAAGAAGCGAAGCAGTTGATTCCCAGAAATAGTCTGAAACTGCTTTGCTTCGCAACATAAACTCACTGGGGTTCAGTCACTGTATCAGACTTATGTACATACTGTTTAACAGGGGTCTAAAATGCAGCTCGGCTGAACTTGAAAGGTGTCACCTAGATCTTTACAAACCTATTTAAATTATTGAAAAAATGTAAGGCATTTAACCAAATCTTCTGTGGTTTCCTCATAAAACTGGTTTCATACCCGTGGTGTTGCAGTACGGCTCGGTGGTCTCCCAGTTCATGGCTTTCTGGACAGCTTTCTTCCAACGAGCAAAGCGGAACTCGCTCTCTGTGAAGAAGACAGAAATACAAGTTTAGTTGATTTTTGTTAGAAACATTTTTTGTTAGCAAAGTTGTGACAGTAATGATCAATACATGTCAGCTAGCAAAAACTCTCACTTGACCACGTATCAGTAACGGAGAATGACCTTTTGAGAGAAAAACATGCTAACAATCAGGTCCAACTGGTCCAACTATCTAAAACAGGTCCTTGGTCCTTCTCTTACCGTCAGGGTTGATCTGAGGTTCATACTTCTCAGAGGTAACATGTGGGAGATGATCTGGGCTAAGGTTCCACACATCCACACCTTTTGCTGCCCCCGCTACCATGGCTGCACCCAGAGCTGAGGTCTCTGACATGGTGGGTCTCACTGGACCAATATGAAACGCAGACATGAAGAAACACATTCACAGTTGAATATATGAACAACCCCATTTAGCATGTATGTCCCAGTCCTTGTCTCACTCTTGTAATTCAGAAGTCAAGGTTCAATTGTAAAGGCAAAGAGCTTTTAGGCCTTTGAGTGAACACAGTGACGGTGATTTCTGGAAGTGTTCCTGAGCCCATGCAGTGATGTCCGGTAGAGAATCATGACCTTTTTTAAGGCAGTTCTGCCTGAGGGCCCAAAGACTTTGTGCATCCAGTTTTGACCTTTGGCCTTGTCCTTTGGAATCAGGATTCCTCCTGATTCTCTGAATCTTTCGATATTATATACTGTAGAGGGTGGGATCTTTAAAGTCTTTAAAGAACATTTTTCTGATTGATCCAGTTTTTTGCTACAGTTTTTTTGCTACAGTGCTACAGGCACAGATCGGTGAACCTCTGCCCATCTTTACAATCGAGAGGATCTGGGTGTGACCCGGGTGCCACCCTGTGGTTGCCACCCTGTGACTGCCCACTGGCCCCTCAAAATCGTGATTAACCATCTTTATCTGGTTTAATTTTTTTTATTTACCAACATTTAAGCAGATTAAATAAATGGCAAAAACAAGTGTATATTAAATTATGTGTCAATTAATGAGTTTTATTTAACTTTTTTCCCAGTCCTCTTACCTACGGGCATGCAGAGGATGTCAGCTTGAAGCTGCATCAGTAATTTGTTGGATGTCATTCCTCCATCCACCTGCAGCTGCATCAGAGGGACACCGCTGTCCTGGTTCATTGCATCAAGGATCTGACACACAAAATGTGCTTCCATTAACTTAAAAGCAAACTGAACAAACAAAACATTTGTGTATAAATAACCTGTGATGTCAATCAGCTTCTTTAACGATCACCCCACTATCCTAGGTAAGCACAAAGAGATTTTTTTGGAAAGTTAACAGGTGAAAGAAGAAGCAGTTTACCTCTCTGGTCTGAAAGCAAACAGCCTCCAGAGCTGCAAAGGCCAAATGGTTCCTGTTAGTGAACTGAGTCAGCCCACAAATGATCCTAGCAATGACAAAGAGAAAACAGTTTTAAGATTTGTCTTCGTCTCTTCATTCAGTGTTAAATAACAGTTGCGATGTGTGTTTGAACAGCTGACTGTCTCACCCTCTAGCACTGGGCTCCCAGTAGGGGGCGTAGAGTCCAGAGAAAGCCGGCACAAAATAACAACCATAAGATGTTCCTGCTGCAGCTGCTAGTTTTTCTGAAACAACAGGATGACAAAAGACAACACTTGTCACGCATACACAAATGTCTTTTCCCATTATAAACAAGTGCTACAGTGAGATATGAACACATACAGGTTCATTCTAGAAATGTGACTGCATTTAACCGATGAATAAGGTTAGATTTATATATAGTGTATACAGTGTACAATACAGTGTATTTACCAATCTCTGAGGACGATTGCACGATACCCATGTTGTCCTTCAGCCACCGTACCACTGCCCCAGCGATGGCCACTGAACCCTGGCAGGAAGAAAGAAAAACATCAGATCAAAATAACATCAACTGACCAACCTGGATTATTACAGTTGCGTTGTCACACACCTCTAGTGCATAGCAGGCAGGCTCATCTTTTCCCAGTTTGTAGGCAACCGTGGTCAATAGGCCATGCTCGGACATCACCGGCTAAAGAAAAAGAAAGGGAAAACAAATTTGAAGCAATAAGAAGGTCTGTGTGCAGTCATTACTTTGTTCTTTGACACAATATCATACCTTAGTGCCTGTATTCCTAAGCAGGAAACAACCAGTCCCATACCTTTAAATCAAGTAGGATGGGAAAAAAACTGAGTGAACGGTTGATGACATTTTGAGTGAACTGAAAACAAAACACCAATTTATAAGTTTGCTTATGTCAGTATGATGGAGATAATCACAACTAAATTTCTACATTCTACAATTATTCTGGCCAGGTCCCAACTCCCCCCCCTGAAAGAACGGACCCAGTATTTTTTAATTAATGTGCTCTCATGTTGCTTTATATACGGTATGTGGAGGAGAGCCGCAGCACATTCAGGGAACCAATCGGTAGCCAGAAAGAGCCGTGAATGAATCTAACACTGACCTTCATCTTTTGTCCATAGAACACATTCTCCTTTGTTGTTATAAATCATTCAAAGTGCAAGTTTGTACTTAAACAACACCTAGCAAACCTCCGAGCAGGACTTATCTGCTGGTTGACAACATTGATTTTGCTTTACTGTTAATAATATGCACAAACTGTGGTATGACCTGATACAAACTGCAGAGCTGCAGAATGTTAAAGCATGCTGGGAAACAGAACCCTTCCCCCACTTAAACTGCAGGACCAAACGCACAAGTAGAAGTAAAAAAAGGACAGATGCTTACGTGTTTTTGGCCTGGCCTTCTCTGAAGCACATCTGACCAACCAGAGCAGCTGACTGGTCACCGAGACACTGAGACAGATAAGGTCACTATTAGATGGCTGTACATTTTAACATAACACAAAGGTATTTTAAAATAAGGATACCATAAACACCATAAATAAGAAAAATTTAAATATATAAAAATACAGCCAATTAAATTTTTTTTACTTAACTATAATAAATATTAAGCAGAAAAATAATCCATGTGGTGAAGGAAAGCAGCCAGTAGTATCAATATTCATTTCAAATAACTTTTACTATAATAAACAAATATTTCCTTTTTCACTTTGAACAGTTTAACAGCAGTGTGGTCGAAAATTGCCCAGATATTTCAGATCTGCTTCCTTTGTGATGCAAAGATGCTTAAATTTCATGACAATTCACCAACAATCAGTTAATCACCAACAGGTGCATCAAATCGTTTTCTTTCTCTTTGGAAACCTCCAAGACTTCATATAATATTCAAAACCATAAAGTACGGATTTTAGTTTGCAAGTTAAATCTCAGCTCAACAGCAGGGTTCCAAAAGCTAGCCAATCAGAGTAGAGTAAATTCTGAATCTAAATCTGAGTCGTAAATATTCCAAACCCAATTCAGCTGAGCCACAGAATAAAAATGTTATCATTTGAAATAACATGAGATATTGCATTTAATAAGAAAATTCACAAGTTTTTAAATTGTAGTACTAATCTTTCCGAATTACCATCTCTGTATATGTAGAGGTTGTGAGGTCTCCAGCTGACGTTTGTTAGTAAAAAGATAAAGGAATAAACTGACTACTGCAACATGAAGAAATGTTTAAGTGTCTTTTGATTCTGAATATATTTATATATTCTATCAACAACTTTACAATGACACACAATAGCTGTCACACTGCTATGTCTGATATGACTATGTATCATTCACACACAGTCACACCACCATAACATGAAGAAGCTCTTACCCCAGAGATGGGAACTCCTGCAAGAGAGCCAGATTTCTGGGTAAGAAAAGAAAGAGAAACACGTTTAGATGTTTAGCTTCAGGTTAACATTGCTATCTGTAGCTAGGTACTGTCACAAGAAAAAGTAATGACACTGTTTGCAATTTCCTGGTTTTGCATATAAATTGTTTATTATATCCAATCTGATTTTAACCAAAGTTGGAAATATCAACTCAATAATTCTAAGCTAATAAAATGTCGTGATCTTTCTTGTAGTTATTGAACACACCTCTTAAAACATAAAAAATGACAACCCTGGGCTTCTGAAGTCACTAGACATTAACTGAAGTCAGGTGTTGGCAAACCTAGAATCCAATTAATGAAATAAGAATGAAGCTGTGGGTTAGAAATACTTTGACTAATACAATCACTCAAGGGTCAGTGTGCTATTCACATGCAGCTTCAGCTGATGCCTTGAAAAAAAAAAAAAGCTCAGAAGGCCTATGATTAGGCTGCATGGAGCTGGAAAGGTTTACAGAGTCATCTCAAAGACTCAGGATATTCATCAGTCCATATTTAGACATATTGAGATGATTTGGTACTGTGGCTAATCTTCAAAGTAATGGGTCCAGACAAGCTCAAGATAATGACACAACACATAATGCTCTGTGTGGTAAAAAGAACCCTAAAGTCATAACAGCCATTGGCGAGTTATTTACTGTTTCATGAGTCAACCATACAATAAACATTTAACAGGCATGGTATCCATTGCAGGACAACATGGAGAATACTGTTTAGCAAAAGCAACATTGAAGTGGCCGCGTCAGAGCCAATCAAGATGCAGATCAAGATGCTGTAGAATTACCTCAAGATAGCTATTCACACCAAGACGTCTAAAGAATAAGGTTAAATGAAGCAAATCTGTAAGGAACAATGGTATAAAAGTCCTTCTGAACATTCTATAGGTCTAATCCACAGCTACAGCAAGAGTTAGCAAGTTATTGCTTGCTGAAGGAGGTTTACTGTCATGTCATTTTATGTAAGAGGGTTCAAGTTGACTTTATCTGACATCAATAATAATATTTATGTCATAAAAATATTACTGATAAAAAGAAGAGTGAATGCCAAACTAGAAACTGATCAAATTATCAGCTCCATGCAATAAATCTCTATAATGTAACATTAATTGATCATTATCATTAATTGCATGATTTAAGTTAACCATCAGCTGCACACAGATTATATCTTTTGAAAGTTGTCACATTATCTGTTCTTGTCCCCTTTTTCACCTTTGCTCATGGTCAGGTAAATACTAAAACTGCCAAAAGTACTATGTGTTTACGTGTTTATACCTAGATTGGAAAGACAAAACTGTAAAGCAAAACAAAAGAAGCAATAGCCAAGGAGTTTTTCTTCTTTCATAAGAAGGCACATCTTGTCCAGTGTTCTTTATTCATTTATTTAAACTGCTAGAAAAGTTATTGCAGTTTGTGACAAAGAATTTGTTCCTAATGAACAACAGCGGGCATTGTACACTATAGAGAAAATATAAATATAATGAAAAAATCTATTAAATATAAAACGAGCTTCAAAAGTTTAAAAACTATTCACATAACGTGAAAGGAGAGAAAAATTCTGAGCCATAAAAATGAGGAAAACAAAAAGAGCTGCAGAATTTGGACTCCAGAGCAAGGTGCATGTTGCATAAAAATGGTTAAACATCAATGGCCATGTTGAAGCCAGAGGATACGAGCACAAACAAAGACAAATTATCAAACAACCAGTGTATTCCTGAGTAATTAACTAGCTATTATACAGCCTCTTTATCTATACTATGTTGTCACATCATCTGCCAGTTTGAGGACTGTTATTAAAAAAAAGGTAATGATAGTGTCTTTCAGACTAAATATTGTTTCAAGAAAAAAAGAATAAAAATTACCTTATTTTATACTTACAAAACAAACGTTATCAAGTTATATGGCCATTGCATGGAGTAAAACATTAAATGAGACCATAATTCTTAAACTTTAAACTTTAATTGTTTATGTGAGCTTACCATCCAGCCATATATTTCTGAGGAGCTTTTAACTTTAGGGAGGATTTCCATGGGGACATCAAAGTACCTAGAAGAAGAAGAGCAATCTATAATGAGGGTGCAGGTTTGTAATGAACAAAATTTAGGTGTGATAATTAGCAGATACAAGATTTAACTGGAAAACAGTTTGGGGGTTTTTTTGGAGGGGGGGGGGCTAACAAGTTGGTTAGAGTGGCTAAATTGGTAGAGTGGACTCCCACTGACCATAGGGTCAGAGGTTCGCGCCCGCCTCTCCCCAACATGCCTCCCCTGTCTTGCCCTGGGAAAGCCACTAAACCCCCAACCGCCCATCCCTATCCCCAGCCCTGCAGTGCCATGTACCACTCCCAACCCCGGTAGGAAAATCAACATGTGGACCAATGATCCGCTGTGGTCACCCTGAACTTATGGGATAAGCCGAAAGAAGAAAAAAAAACATTTCTAGTAAGTGTGTCCAGTGATTTGAATTTAATTTAATTTTAAAAATAAATGCTAATTTAAAGGCAGGTAAATGGAAATACACTGCAGATGAAAGTCTTTACAATTATTCAGTATTTTTCACCTGACGACACTGTGTGTGAATAACAAATGTGTTGGTCTTCAAATGCTTCTTTGTTTCTGTTTAAATGTGCTTACCTGCACAGTTCAGGATCCCAGTCCATGGTGTGAATGTTGAACAGCATAGTGCGACTGGCATTGGAAACGTCCGTACAGTGGACTCCTCCATTCTTACCCCCTGTCAGGCACTGAGGAAAAATAATACAGGGCTACGTTTGCCAAAAACACAAAATAGAGTGTGTGCATGGCTGCCGGTTTTAAACAGGTCTTACCCAGATGATCCAGGAGTCTACTGTGCCGAACATGGCTCGTTCACTGGCCACTGCCTGCTTCACCTCATCCACATTGTCCAGCAGCCAACGCAGCTTCACTGCACTGAAGTAGGTGCTGATAGGAAGGCCTGTCTTATGCTGGAGAGGTGCAGACAGCACGCACACAGGTTAGAAATTAATAATAATCATTAATAACGAGTAATGAAATGTGTACCGCTGGTTGTCTTATTTGTGACAGACATTAGGGATTTTGTAAACACTGCAGTTTAATTTTGAAAAATTTGACAATTTCAAACAAAAAAACATTATTTTTCACCTTGAGGTGGTTCTTATTTCTGCCTGGAGCTTTGTTGATGAGCCTCTCCACTGTTGACTGTGTTCGCAGGTCTAACCAAACTACAGACAGAGCAGGGGACAAAAACTTTTATGTTTTATGCAAATACTTACACATTTTTTTGTTTTTGAGCACTGAATTATGACAGAAATTCCTATCACCCTCTTAGCATGCTGATGTTTGCATTCATCTCAGAGCACTGCTTAGAACCACAGTCTTTAGAAGCTGCTTTCAAGGATGCAGACTTGGACTGATATTAAAATGTCCTTATTAATTACCCCATGTACAAAAAGGGGTAAAACACCAATGTATAATACTCACCCCGTTCCCCTCATACCAAATAATCCAGTTTTTGAACTTTCTTTATCAAAATGATGTATCCCTGCTTAAAGATTTTATTGAATGTCACTTTCTGACAAATTGCATTTCATTTTAACATCAGCTTTTGATTCCGTGTGCTCTGAGCATTTTCTTATTTTTTTTTTTTTTTTGAGCTTGAAATTTCCTAAAATTTCCCATTTTGGGCAAATTCAAAACAAGCAAATGTGAAGCTCATAAAAGCTCAGAACTGGTCTTAGTGTAGTCGAAACAAAAGAAAATGTACAAAACTTAGAACTATTTTAAAGATTTCATAACCTCTGAAATCTTTTAAATATGCCAGCTTTAAACCAGATAACTGGATATTCTTGGCTCCTGAGAAATTGCCCTGCACTGTAACAAGCTGACATCCCTTCATTTAAACAGTGAGAGTCTGAGAAGCTTGCAGACAAACAAACCTATTTAGCTCAAACTACAGGCAGGGGCTAAAAACAATAGTGTGTCTGTGCTAGGACTGTCATCACACAGTGTTTCTGAGTGTGTAGCGACTGTAAGTGCTCAGCTTCTACCCTGAATCACTCCCACGTGGGAGGAAATGGTGGGGCAGGCACAGAACTGTCGTAGGACACTACAATCTGATGCAACTAAGCCCCATCCTGTGCTGTTTGCCTAATGACATATCACTTGCTCAATGAAAGGCATCAGAGCTGAGTAATAATGAGTGTTTGAGTGTTAAGCTGTTGTGACAGAGAGATTTGTTACAAAAACAGTTTTTCTATTTTTTAAAATAATGATAAAATAAATGAAAAGTTTTGCTAGTGATAGCACCCACCAATGGCATTGTAGAGAGGCTCTCCAGTCTCTTTGTCCCACACCAGGGTGGTTTCTCTTTGATTGGTCACTCCCAGTGCTAAGGAAACAACAACATACAGTAAATGTCAATGTAGCACCCACACACACCCATTACTCTCAGTCAGGAGTGGTTAACATCTCCACCCACAGTTAGGTACTCTATCCCATCAGCACACCAGCGGTTGCCCACCTTTTATGCCAAAGATGTCGATGTTGAGTTGACAGAGCTTCTCACAAGTCCTTTCCATGCACTCGTAGACAGACTGCATAATCTCCCTGGGGTCCTCCTCCACCCAGCTGATTAAAACACACCAAAACACACGACACAAACATATTTCAAATATGTGTTGGGTGCACTAAGATAGAACAGTGTCAACAAAAAGGGGGTTTTGACCTTTTAGGGTGAAAAAGGCAGTAAATACAGTAAAGTTGCTTCTTTTAAAGTTGCTTGTCAAAAACAGTAATTATTTACTGTTTATGTTGAAACCTAAATTGTGCAGTACTGACTTTACAAGCAATACGTGTTATTTATGTGGCCTTGGGTGTTCTGGACAGGTCACAGCAAATATTTGTCCTCTGGTACTTTGTACATCATCATCGGCTACAATTTAAACTGACACAGTAATATCTAAACAAACCAAGCCAGCTTGTGTGAACCTTAGACCCAATTATGCTACACATGTCAAATAAACTAAGAGATTCATATAAAATGTAGTTAAAATTTAACACTAGTAACTGAGCAGAAATAAGTACATAAATGCAATCTGCAGCCAATTTATTTTCTATTTTTGTTTGCAGTTTGGATTTGAAATTCCATCTAGTTTTTCTTTAAACATTAGGTAATTTTTTTGCCATTTCCAAATATGATCTTTTCACTATATGCTTTCTATACATCCACTTATGCAAATATTGTGTTACAGTTAAAGTGAAGGAACTCACCCCTCCTTTGGGAAACTCTGGTTGATCTCCACTTGATGGTGACTAATCAGCTCTGCTGTTTTTGCATTGAACACCTTTAATGAAACAAGAGTTCATAAGGGGATAAGAATAGCAATAAGAAAGCTACAGAAATAAGGGCAGGGGGCAGAACCTTTCGTTCTCTGAATAAACATTAACACTGGAGTGGATCGTTGAGGTGAAGCTTTATTTTCCCACTGATATCTTACAACACAGCACACAGTGAGGAGTAACAAGAAAGACAAGACAGACAATCGACAGATGACAAAGGTTTTTCATACAATAGAATGGACCTCAGCATAGTTATACATGTCTACTATCTACCCACTAGAGTGGAAGCCTACAATTCAGCTACAGACATCCACAGTCTACAAGCTGACCGGTCTGAC
Source organism: Channa argus (assembly GCF_033026475.1). Taxonomy (NCBI): domain Eukaryota; kingdom Metazoa; phylum Chordata; class Actinopteri; order Anabantiformes; family Channidae; genus Channa; species Channa argus. The sequence continues at coordinate 25,763,150 of NC_090205.1, forward strand.
ACTTGGAGAGTAGAAGTTGATACAAAGAGCATCCTCACCCCTGTCCTTTAAACATACCATATAAGCTTTATGACTTGAAAATCTGTTTGTAAACCAAACCACAAATACTGAAAAACATACAAATATGGCAACTATTTCATGTATGTCAACCAATTCCATTTACCAAGTCCCAAACATTTTCCCAAAAAAAGGTTATGTATCTTTTGGTGCTGAGTGTTTTTAGTCCATCATATTTTTCAGATTATAATAAAGCTTTGTTGCTTATTTCAACTCTGTCGTGAAGAGGCAAAATTACACTGTGAGAAATTTCAAGAGCTTGTTCAAATGTAGAGACAGAGTTGATGAGGATAATCCACAAAGCTTATACCCTTGCAAACTTCTAGGCGGAGATTTTCCTTATACATTTCCAAGAGTCTATGGACAGAGGCTGTCACAACGGTACAAACTGTAAAGTGACCAACACACCAATCAAAACCAAAAACCACGCAATTTACTGACACAACATTACAAATTCAAACACATTTCACTGTCAGCAACATTAACAACCTACGGCCCTTGACAGCAGGTGTGTGTGTGTGTTTGTGTGTGTGTGTGTGTGTGTGTGTGTGTGTGTGTGTGTGTGTGTGTGTGTGTGTGTAAACCCCATATGCACAGTACAATGTAATACAGGCTAACACAGTTATCTACATACAAATACCACCTGTTTGAAAAAAGCTAACTTTAAGCTCACTTTTGTGTTGAAACTCTTGTCAAATTGTCAAACATGTCAAATTGTTGTGGAGGATAAAGACAAATTAGGAAGTAACTGTAAAAGTCAAAATGATTCATGATACATTGTTTATAACAAATCTATTGCAAAAAAGTCTGTTGTTATTGTTAAGATTCAGTTATGTTGAGGATTCTTTTTAACAATGACACAGCTTCATCGTCATCAATGACTAGAGATGCATCAGCAAGTCAAAAGCAGTGTAATAGGTTAAAGTTAAACTTGCGGTGAGAGTTTCATCAGATGAACATTCACCTAAGGGCCGGTCAAAGGTTCAAAGACCCTTTTTGGAAAAGTCACTAATTAACACATTTACATACATGACATTTGGAAAACTTTAATGCCACCTGTTTGGTGTGTACATTCATTTCTGATGAACACATTTTAAATCTACCAATATAAATAAATAAAAGTCTGTTCTTTGCATTGTGCATTATTACACACAACGCGGATGTAGATAAACTTTATCCTGAAGTTATTCTTTAATGTAGTCTTGGAATAATAGCCATTTAAATCAGTTTAAAATCAAAGTAGCTTTAAATCTCCTGGATTGTGACTAGCCACAGTCTCTGTTAATACAATTACAAAAGCTGTTTTCACAAGAACAATTTACCAGATCTATTGTGGCATTCGAAATGGCTTTCTGACAAGTTTTTGTAAACCTAACAGCAAGTTGAACCTTGATCTCTACACAGCTCCACGCTGTTGTAATCTGTGCCAAGCTTTCCAGCCAACCCATTTGAGGAAGTCCAGCATTTTTCACAATAAATGACTAAACAGGGTTCGTTTTCCTCAGAAGTGACAAATCAAAAGGAAAAATTCCAATTTTTCAAGAAAGCTTACTTCGAAATCAACAGGATTTATTCACACAGGTAAAGGTAGAAATGGAAAGGGATGCTATTACATTAGTATTAGATGTTAATTTGCTTTAAAGGAAGTACTGAGGTTGTGCAATACTTTTTTTAGCAAATACTTGTCTCAAAAGTTCAAACTTAGATAAAATCACAAAAAATATGCTTCCCTGTTACCTTTTAACTTAAAAGCTTGAGACAAAGCAAGTTCCAATTCTTCAACATAACTACAAATCATCTCCTCAACATACTACGATCAGTTTCTGTAACAAGGAATTTTTTGTATTTCCAAATCAGACTCGTAAGTTAAATTCAAAAGTTAAACCTCAGTGAAGTGCACGATTTTACTGAATTGTAGTAGCTCTGTCTATATGGTCAATCAAACGGTATTGCCATTAAATAAAATGACACATTTTTTAAAAAATTAATTCTTCCGTGAATTAAAGCACCAATAAGGGAATTCTGTCATATTATTACGTGAACACATGACGACAGTAGAGGCGTTACTTCTGTTACACTAACGTCACGCTGTCATTTCCAAACAAGTCACTTTCATCCGAACGCTTTACTTGTTGTCAGCCATATAAACGGTCAAACGCAAGGCCGTTCATTAGTGAAGACGAGCCGGGATGTGGAAACCAAACGTTGGATTAACATTTAGACCGAACATCCACGTTACTCACCAGAAACCTCGTCGAGCTGGTGCCCTGGTCAATGGCAGCAACAAGTGATTCCATACTTGTTGGTCTCCCTCGCGCCCGCTAAAACACTCAAGGCAAAGACGATAAACTCTGGACGGAACTACGGTACCGGCTACTGACTTTGTGTGTGTTCGTGTGTGTTGGTGGGGGGCAGCGACGACTCACTCACTCTTCGCGACGGGAAGGACAAGCGGGCGGGCAGCACCCTTTGAATCACGTAAGAGGGTGTACCGGAACCGGCGCGTGTAGAGCGAATGATTGGTAGCTCGTTAGGAGGCGTCGACCACGCGCTGTCAAATCGGACTTGGAGGCGCGTTCCCAGGACGAAATCCAGTGGTCGCGTGGAACTATGTAACCGATCTGATAATAGACTGGGGATGTAGCGGATGTATACAAACTAAATAATAGGCTAAGAGAACTCAACTTAAAGAGAAATAGTTATCAATATATTTATATTAGATACAGATAGATTTAAGAAAGATTTAAAAAAAAACATTCCCTTAATTCCCCATAAATTGGAAATACTTTGGTAAATTGTAAGCACCTTGTACTTGTACTACAGTAGACTAATTTAATTTTTTATTTGACTACCCCTAAGCTAAACTAAGCTTTTCTTGTTGATGTTAATATGTAAATTTCAAAAATACACAATCTCAGCATGGAAAAAAAATACTGTGATTTATTTCACATATTTAACACACTAATTCATCATGGGACAATTACTGCACTTTATACTTCAGAAAAACATAAACTAAGCAACAAAACAAGAATCCAGGGTAGAGATCATGACAAAAACCTGTGGCACAAATGATACACATTACACTGCTGAAACACAGAAACTCATTATAAGAATATTAGCATATTACTACCAATTCTATTACAGAAATACTCAAACTCTGCACTTTATCCAACATAAACATACAAAATTATCATGGAACAGTTACTGCTATTTTTCTTCAGGAACACAGAAATTCATCATGGAACCATTACTGCACTTTATTCAACTGAACACAAAAGCTCATCCTGGGACAGTTACTGGTATTTATTCTACTAGAAGACTCAAATTTATCTGGAGACAGTTACTGCATTTTATATTGCAGAAGACAAAATCCATGACAAACTCATCATGGGACATATACTCCACATTATACTTAAGAAACACTCAAACTCATCATGGGACAGTTACTTAATTTTATACTGCAGAACAAAACAAACTAATCATGGGTGTCAGCTTTTGCATATTAAGGTGGACAAAAAACAGGTGTTGAGAAGAGTAATGGCCAAAAAATAAAAAAAATTGCTTTATTATGTCACAACTCAAAGAAACCAACAGAAAAGTCCCTCCTAAAATGAGGGTAGGAAAAACAAGATTCAAGGAGGAGAAAAACTAAACTACACCTGAGAGAGAAACCTAAATACATAGGGAAATGACTGTAAATGTATTAGCTAGCGAATTCCACACAAGGGAAACAAGTGATACAAAACATGAAAGTACCAGGGAAAATCAGGAAACAAAATTAACACTACAGAGAGCAACCAGGGGCATGTACACACCTCACACTAAAACTATGAGAAACACAGTCGAGACAAAAGAAGCAAACAGAGCAGTCAAGCTGGAGGTTCTTTAATAAGAGGACAGCAAAGGGAATGAATCTTGCGGGGGGGTTTAAATAAAGTACTTCATGAGCAGACGAGAAGCGGGTGAACGGGTGCAGGAGTCGAGAGGAGCAATCAGGTAAACTGAGACCCTGTGGGTCACTGGAAAATTGGTGAGCAGATGCAAGAGACTGAGGCTAATAGGGGAGAGAGCAAGAGAGAGAGACAGTATGAGAGAATTATGCTACATAAATAAAAACTCATCATGGGACATTTACTGCAATTTATTCTACAGGAACACACATCAATCACAGGCCAGTTACTGCACATTTTACTACTTAACATACATTTACTATAGTTATATTGCAATTTATACTAGAGAAACACCAAACTCATCATAGGACAGATACTACGCTCTAATATTTAGAAACTATGAAAATCATCATTGAACATTTACTGTACTTTATATTATAGAAACGCACTAAAAGATCATAAGAATTTTACATCAAATCATTCTACAGGAAAACACAAAGTCATCATTGTACAGATTCTGCTCTTTATCATTTTGATACATTTAAATTCCTGGTGGGAGAGATACTGCACTTGGTCATGGTGACGTTACTGCAGTGTTAACAACAGAACCGCAAATACTCATCAGGGGAAAGTTGATTTGATTTTTTTTTCTATGAAGATCAATGGCTTTTGGCTTTATATTTAGAGCTTCACTGTAAAAAGTGTGACTGCTGCAGCTCAGCAGCTGTTGCAGGGTATAGGAGCTTGGACTGCTCATCTCATCTTTCAGTCAGTCTTTATTTGGCTTTGTGAAGAATCCGCCTCTCTACCACATCATGATCCACTCATTGTAAACCTCCCTGTTGGGCTATCAGCTGATTATCACAATCATAAGGCACAGGGCTGAATGAGTGGTTCTTCTCTCTGGCTCAACACAGTAAACTCCTCAGCTGCAGCACAGGTTTTTGGCTCATTTGCCCAGTGGACTCATTCTTCCTCATCTACATTGTTAGTTGTATTTATTATTTATTTATTTATTTTTTTGTAGCATAAAAGTAAGGGCATCAGGCCAAGAAAGAGTGCTCTGTATTCAGGAAAGAGCTGAAGGCTGGAGCACCACTTGCCAACACTTCTCCTTGTTCCCTGGATAAACAACAGCCCCTCTTTGCAAGGTAGTTTCAAGCTAATAAAAAATTACTCTTGTGTGACTGTGATGCTCTGTTGCTACAAACATGTCAACTTAAATTACTGTTATTTTGTATAATAATGTATGGTAAAAAATAAACTGTTCATACTTTAAACTTTAAACATAGTTGTTGTCATAGATTTTATGTTAATTAGAGCCTAATTAACAGGTTTGTTGTATTAAGCAATAAGAACTTGGAAGCCACCATCTGCTGCAAATATAATTTTTTAGCTCAGAGTTAAATTGAAATGACAAATAATATTTTAACCTCTTTATTTGTGACAAATAAACCCATATCCTACAATGAATCTGCAGACACTTTATTTCACATGTAAGAGATAAATAATTTTGTGTTTGTTATTGGTTTAACAAGTGTAACGTATTCTTATTACACTAAATCATACAAAAAGTGAGTTATATAAAAAGTACTCATCCGTTAAATATGACAAAAGTAGAAGTGTCCCATCATTGTTCCATCATTGGACCCTTGGTGACACCTACAGTCCAAATCTCTTCTACACATTTTGACTAAGTGTTATTTTTTTTTTTATCAAGCTGTAGTTTGAAAATGAACATGTTTGTACCTGCTATAGTCATATTTTGAGAACATGTGAAGAGAGGGACTAAAGGTGGATGGCAGTTCACAGACAGTGGAGTATCAGAAGGAATAAAATGAACTGTTCAAATCCAGATGTGAGAAGCTTTAGAGACTTACCCCAAAATACTTGATGCTGTAATTAGGCCTGATTATCTTTTTCTTTTTTTTGCCCTTTCAGTTTATCCTGTGACTTCAGGGTCACCACAGCTGATCATTGTCCACATGTTGATTTGGGACAGTTTTTATGCAGGATGCCCTTCCTGACACAACCCTCGCCGATTTCTAATATAAATATAGTTTTGTGGGGAACAGTTTGGGCAAACTCCCTTTTCACATTTTAATGCATGTCTTTTGTTTGTGGCTGTTATAGCCAGACACAATTAACCAGACACAGTTGATTAAAAAGGTTAAAGGCTAGATGGGATAAGGGTTTGTTTTAAGGTGTGACTCCATGTGATTCCAAACACTTTGGATACAGGGTTGCAGCAGGGGCTTCATGAGCAAAGTCTTACATGTAGGTTGTGAAAGTTATATTGATATCAATAACTCAGCCTACTATAATATTGCTCTGCTCTCCTGTCAGTGTAGGTTGATCGCTTTACAGTATAAAACTGCTTGCAGTGGTGTCATTTGGCCTTAATGGTCTGTCCTGTCAGTTCAGACACTGGGGTCTTCATTAAGGGGTCTCTGGCCCTTTATTTTAGATGAGAGTGATGCTGAAATGACTGCAGAGGAAAATCTTCAGAAGAAAAAAGGATTAACAGCTTTCAGCTTGTCCCCTTCAGGGGTCCCCACAGCGTGATGTGGCATGAGTTTTTACGCCGGATGCCCTTCTTGCCGCAACCCCCCCTTTTTTGTCAAGGGACCGTCACCAGGGTGGCTTGGTGGGGCCACACTTGGTGGGGTGGGATTCAAACCCACAGCCTTCTGCATCCCAAACCAATGCTCTGCCACTGATCCACTAGGCCGCCAAATACCACATAATTCCAAAGAAGATTAACTGCCCCCAACATTTCTATCTCAAATGCTTTGTAATCTCCTGGTTTTCTTAACTGCAAACTGCTGATTTTTGTACCATATAACAGTGGTTATTTTATGAGACATTCAATTTAACAATTTAGATTCTTTTTGAATGACTTTCATTCGGGTAAATTCTTACATTTCATACATGGTGTAGCTTCAAAAAAATAATGTTTTCAGTTATGTTTTTCAGTTCTACACTATAATGTACAGGAGATGGACTGGACTGATTTCAAGTGTAGCAGTGATATTGTACTAACCAGTTGAACATTTATTGATTCATACTTCAAAAAGGATTTGCAAAATTACATTACAACAATAAAGTGATAAAAGGTTTAGATGTGCATAAGAGAGGCTGGGATCACTTCTCAAATGTGTTTACTGAGCTTCTGGTTTTAGAGCATCAAACCCAGCATCTGTAGCCGTCTCCTTGATCTTGGATCCATTCTCACTCTGAGCTCGGTTCTGTTTCTCCCTCTCCAGAGCTTTCTCCATCTCAGTGTAGTAGTCAAGAGCCTTCCGTACTGGGTCAATAATGTGTTGCTGCAGAATTAAGGAATTCATTAACTTTCCCCAGACCTAGATTTGACACGACTTCCAGGATAAAAAGCCAAAGGGACCTTTTATGGTTAAATTGTGATCTTATTACTGTAAATTACCTCAAGGCAGGGGAAAAGATTGGCTAGTTCAATGAAAAGAGGAAGAAGGACAAATCTGATGAAGCCTGTTTGAGATGAAGGCTTAGTTACTTTGTCCCGATCCATGAAAGGGGTGACGGGAAGACCCTCCAGCTTCTCCACATCACTCTGAGGAGAGATACACAGCGCATCCGAAATTAGTGGCACTCTAAACCCCCTACAAGAATTCTGTAGAACAAAGCAATACTTTTTTATTAAGATTAAATATCTAAATTTGATATTTTCCAGCTGACATAACAAAACACATAAACAATAGTTGTTTTGACATTGATGAGTTGAATTAATCAAATTCTGCAAGTTCACTTAACTTATTATATCCAGTTTTAGTAGACTTCCCAGCATGTATTGTTTGTGTTTTAAAACACTTCAGAGTTTCTAATTTGAAAAAATGGAGAATCTCTGAACTTCATAGGAAGTTTCTGTGTTTTTACATAATAAATGTTTTGACAAATGATAAAAATGATAAAATTAGCACATGACACTTGGAATTTCACAAAATAAACTGGGACCAATCTCTTTTTATTCTGTTTTTAGTTATTAACATTAAAACATTAACATTCTCTTTAAACTGATAGATGCTAAAGGAAAGAAAATGATGACTGCAAATCATTACTTGATTTTTTTTCTGCTGCATTCAAATAACGTTCTATGTTAAAACAACTTACCTCGTTTAGTTTCACCTCTGTAACAATTAAAATGGTTTAAGGCAATGGGTTTCCATACAATGTTCTGAAAATGTCAACCAAATAAGAATTAAGAGTAGCAACATGCTTAGTGTTGGTTTAAAAATTGGTTTCCAGGAAATGTTTTAGTAATGGCAAAAGTAAAAACACGACCCAAATAAAATGAATTATTTTTATTATTATTATTATTTGGCTCGTGTTTTTACTTTTGCTTGTTATTGTGCTTTGCACAGCTGTTCCCATGGCATTAAATGTATTTTGATACAGTTGGATCAAGACCTGGTTGTAGAATTCCTGAAGAAGACAGTCCAACCAGGGCTCAGCCACCTCCATGGGCCGTGCCTCATTGGATATGTCACTCACTTTTATCATGATCATCATCAACTGCAGATGGAAAACAGATTTGTTATGAAAGAAAGGGTTTGCCAGCCATAGATTCTAATCAGTGTTAGTCAGAAATGAGATCCATAAGAATGGGCTTTGACATAGTATCCGCAATTTTCTTAGCCACTTGAATTATATTTTTGCCAACTTACAATAAGGCAATAAGTAAGTATATGAAATACAAAAAAAAAAAAGAAAAAATGAAATACAAAAAAAAGTGTTATAAAATTTGTTCTTCAAAAGCAGCTGCCTCTTGATCACACAGCTGGAAGGTAGAAGGCTATCAATTAAATCATAATTAAGGGCTGACAACAACAAGTTAAATGGTGCAATTAGAGTCAAATGAACTGTTAATAATTTTGATATTGCTACTATTATACTGCTACTTAGACAAAACACAAAAAATAATGTATAGCAAAAACCCACATACTGTTGCAGTAGTAACTGCAAAGCTGGAAGTGAGTGCATGTCTCCTCTTACCACTTCTTTGTGGTCCTTATTGGTGAAGTCAAAAGTGAGCAGGATGAACTTGAACTTGCTGAGAATCTCATTGTGCCTGGTCATATCAGTAGCCAGGATGCATCTGCAGAAACCCACAGCACAGAGCGTTATTTTCACATGACTAACTAATATGGGTAAAAGTTTGTGCTGAGAATGTCCTCACTTGATGATCCCCTCTCTTATCCGTTTGTATTGATCCATGGACAGATTTCGGAAGATGTTGCTCTCTGTCTACAAACCAGAAAATTCTCCGTCAGATCTGCCAGTTCAGACAGGCTCTCAATATTCCTGTGGAGGTTTGCTTTCAGTGCCTAAACTTAAAAAATCTCTGCACTCAGCTCGGACACAAAACTTTGAGCAAACAGCAGGCTGCCATTCGTACCTTCTCCAGGATCTCGAACGCTACAGCACAGTGATGGTTCTCCAATGGTGAGATGTCATTGTAGCGCAGGGCAAGTTCAGTCCGAGCATTTATCTGTAAGCATTCGAAAAGATTAAATGGTAAAGCAGCTCAGTCTGAGGTTTTAATTTTGCTTTAGGCCTGAGACCTCTGAAGTAATATGGGTCTATTTGTTGCTTGGCATAATAAGCAGCTTGGTCATAATCAAAGTTGTCCAGATAATACGACTGGTCATCTGTTTGTGCTCTAAACTTTAACCAACACCTAATTGCCTCTGTAGACTTCATAGTGGTTACAATCTCACACATCACAGAATATAGACATATAGGGAACTACTGGGGGCAGATATTAACAAAACCAAAAAGTGTGAGCATACAAGGAACATAACATCAAAGAGTTTGCACAAACGGAGTGATAAGAATCAGGTATAACCAAGAAGGGTGTGCACATTCCAAGAACAATCAGAAACTGGGGTAAAAATAACCTTTTGGGCAACCTTTTGGGGTCCTGGACCTTTGCTCATTAGGCCCATTCAGTAATCCATCCATAGGTTTTATTATGCATTGTTATTCTAAATGAGATCTCATTCTGATTATTAGTGGAATACTGGAGCGCAGGGCAGGATGGTGGTGGAGTGGTTAATGCTGCTGCCTCACAGCAAAGGTCCCTGGTTTGACTCCACCTGCTGGCTGTGGCCTTTCTCTGTAGAGGTTGAAGGTTGTCTGTCTGTGTTGGCCCGGAGATAGAGTGGAGACCTGTCCTAGGTGGACCCCCACCTCTTTCCCAATGACAGCTGGGATAGACTCCAGCACCCCTTGACCCTGAATAGGTTTAGTGGTTACAGATAATGGATGGATGGATATTGAGGTTCATGTAAACACAGATAATTTGGACCCAGGTATTATCCAATGCTGCGTTACTCCACATTGTTAGGAATCACCTGAACAAGTAAGAAACCATGTTTTGAGCAACGATAGCACATGAACCACAGGTGAAGCAGTGATTTATAGGAACAGGAAGAGCCAAATGACTAATAACAGAAGTAGCAACACGGGTCATCCTGGAACAATGTTTTGGGTTCCAGTTTATCCTGCTTTGTTTCATAATGTTAGTAACTGCTTGCACAAAAAGCTATTAATTCATATTTTACAGCAGGATAGTCCCAGGGTTATGTAGGCTACATCCGAGTGAAAGAAGTTTAGGTCCTGTGTAGAGTTGGTAGATTTCAATCAAATAATCAAATTATTCAAATAATAAAATTTGGCACAGCAGCAGCCTTGGATGCAAAAATCACTGGGCATCAAGATACAAGGTCCTTCTATCTGATTTAATGATTCCCCACAAGTGAAAAATTAGACTGCACTAATTTCAGGACGTTTTTGGTGTTAAGGGACAGGGTTATGAAAACAATGCAACAGGCGCAGCAACTCTTTATAACATTTAGTCATTAATTCATTCAAATCAATGAATGACTGAATAAAAATAAAACTTAGGCAATAATTAATAATGAATGATTTCAAAATTCGCTTGGAAAAGGAGAGTTATTTGCTGGTTTCCAAAGTGTCCTTAATTCATTAGACCCCTATACACTTATATACAGTACCTGATAGGCGTTGTTGTATCCTGTGTGGTCGAGGTCATGGCAGACTGCAGAGGTCAGCATGATGAGCAGGTCAGTGCTGTCCATCTTATTCCTCAGGTCAGTCAGCCAGATCAACCCGTACATCTGCTCGGACATAGATACAGAGAAACTGAAAATAAAGCAAAACACGTGCTTTTATAAATACGATGGTAAAGCCACATTTATTGGATAGTTTGTCCACCTGAGGGCAGCAGAATGAGCAACATTTACAGTACAGTGGATTTTGGTGGCCTGAGGACAAAGGTCAAGATCACTGACCTCACATCTGTCCTGTCATTCTCATCAACGCTACATGCTAAAAACACCTGGGGTCTGGACAGACAGAATGTTTACTGTAACTTTTTCCAGGAAAGAGTCGCTCGAGAGAGTTCAACGAACCAGATGAGACTGAGATTATAATTCCTTGGAAGGTCATTACTGTTTAACATTGTTTTTGATACACAGGTATTCCAGATACTGGAGGAGCAATAAACCATGGAATATTGATGCATCCTCATTAGAAATGCAATGAATAAATCAATCCACCAGCTCTACTGCTTCATGGATGTGTTGATTTGACATCCTGTGAGTTCAGGGTCACCACAGCGGATGTTGGTTTGTTTTTTTTCCGCACAGTTTTTACACCGAGGTTCAGTGTCTTGCCAAGAGACACCTCCACATATAGCCGAGACTGGGGATCGGACCACTGACCCTGTGGTCAGTGGACAACTGGCTTACCAACTGAACTACAGCCGCCCCCTCAGACTAGCATGACATGATTTGTCCTAATAAAACTTTACGTCACTCACAAACAAACACTTACCATCTGGGTAACACAGAAGCAGTGTTTGAAGTTGTGGAAGGGGATGTTGTTGTATCTTCGGTAGACTTCGAACAGGAACCGCTGCAGTACATCAGACTCAATGTTGAAGGTTACTATGAAATCTAAATCTGTATACATGACCTGGAGAAGCACCATGATCTCTGCATCCTCCCACTGCCTGCACAGACACACACAAAATACACAACACCATGGGAAGGTGCTTTTAAATGGGAATGGATGTGGTGTTAGACTCAGACAGATGGTTTTTAGTGTGTGTGGCTAGAATAAAAAAATGCTCACTGAGTGATATAAGGAAAAGTATACAGTGACTAGACACAACTTTACCTGCTGATCTTAAGTTGCTGTGTTCAGGGATCAGTGTGGGAGAAATCTAAAGCTGGCCAGAATCAACAGGTATCAGAACGAAACCACCAGGTGGTTTCATTGTTGTGAAAGCTTATAATATCCTCTACATACGAGCAAAGGAAAGCAGATTTCGAAATCCTGAAAAGCTTCTGTTCGCATTCTGTATCTTGTGCGGAACCTCATATCATTCGATCCACCGCCATCATTATGGGGTTTGCTGAAAAAGCTTTTTGAACAAATGAAACGAAGACCAAGCTCCGGTGAATGCAGCGCGCTCTTCCTCACCACAAAGCCCACTTCAAACGTGATATGTTCATTAAGCCTTTTTATGAAGACCTTCTTTTGATTAGTAAGCCCTCTGCAGGCCTATTCATATTGATATGAGTGTGTTGAGTGGAAGAAAAGGGTGAGGGCCCCTGTCCTCTTCAGAAACACATCAGAGATGCCCGTTGGCCACGACTGTCATTAAACGACCATCTGGCTCACTGGAAACAGGTGCACTGTTTGTTTGTGATCACACAGATGCACACGCACCTCCATCTCCATCTCCATCTCCATCCCTGCTATTCAATTCAAAACTTACCAGTTATCAAAGGTTGGGGTCTTTAGGTACTGCCTCACTTCTTCTGATACCTCCAGAGAGCTGCAAATGTGACAGCACAAAAGCTCTTGTTAACTATTCCGTCACATCATGTGGAAGTTACGGCCGATTCTTATGTGGACGTGCCTCATTTGAAGGAACTTTTCCCGTACGTGCTCACACTCCTCCTTGGTTTTCCGAAGGGTTCTCTTGTGGTAGAACGGGGAGGGTTTGTGTGTTGCCTCTGACAGGTCTTTAAACAATCCAAGCCAGCTCAGATGCTCCACACTCTGGAAGAAAATGGAAGCAAATCCACTTAGCTATGGATGCCTGCTACATCTGCCCACCTGTGGCTCAAACAAGCTACAAAAGATACCTAAAGACATATACAGCTTTATAAAATATTAAATAAAAATGAAATAAATTAATTAGGTATATGAAAAGCCAACTTGACATATTTATTTATGACATTTGAAACAAACACCTTTTTGTGACAGTTCACTTGTAGTGATTCTTGTTTCTAATAAGGATTTAAAATAAAAGTCCCTATGATCTGTTTCCATGAGCAGCTTTAAAGCTATGGCTGTACCTCCAGTTTCTCCCGGAATGAATCCACCTGTTTCTTCATCTCATACACAACTGCAGGAGTCTCACCAGCCTCGATTAGGATTTTCTTCTCCAGGCCCTGCAGTCTGAGGTCATGCACCGTCAGTTCACTACACTAAGCCTGCAGTATAGCTTTAAATGGTTGTCTTGGTCTGGCCTTTTTGTTCAAAATATAATTCAATCAGATCTTTAAATTTGGGATTTCTCACTTATTTTTTTTGTATTTTATGATAAATATTAAATCAAGAACATCATTCCTAATAAATTTTACTTTTCCTCTCCACCTACCTTTTCTCCATGGATGAGAGGTCAAACCCTAGTGCACCAGCAAGCTCTGCACCTGCAATGACAAGAAGAGACGGAGACAGTTAACAGTTTATTCAAACAAAGCCAAGCACTGTGATTCCCATGCAAAAATAAAGATACCTAACGGCTCACTGTTGCAGTCTGCAGCCACCACCTCCAGCTTATAGGAGGAGTTCAGGCTGTTGGGCTCCAGACTTGGGGAGATGTTGATGATATTGCCTTTGGGGCTGTACAGCTTCAGGATGTCATGGGGTCCTGCCTCGGCTGCAGAGCGGAACAGATCTGGGGGAAAAAGAAATTCACGGCAGGTTTCTTCAAAGTACTCTGATTTCTTCCCACAGTCCAAAGATATGCATGTTAGGTTAATTGGTGGCTCAAAAATGCGCGTAGGTGGGAATGTGAGTGTGACCCTGAGATAGACGGGAGACCTGTCCAGGGTGTAGCCTGTCTCTCGCCCTATGACACCTGCTTATCCTGTTTAAAGTCACCACCCCACGACCCTACACAGGATAAGTGCTTACAGATAATGGAAGGATAAATTACGCCAAGATTTCTCAACTGTTTACTCATTGACTAAAGCATTAAAAATTAATTATATCATTGAACCATAATGAACAACTCTTAAATTGTCAGATAGTACAAATTAATTTGACATATTTAACTGTATGATTACTGACAATCTGGAAAATGGCTGCACATGAATTTAACATTTGTTAATAAGTTATAGTGAGTTATAAGCATGCGGAATTGTAAATATGATTTAAAATTTACTAAAAGTATTTAGGTCAAAGTGGAAACCACTGATAGTAATGAAGTACAAAGTATTGTACTTACGTAGTACTTTTTGTAGTTCGGAATCTAAACACAATTTAACTATGTCTTATAACTGATATACATGTAAATCTGCAAAAAAATAATTTATTAATGAATACATTCAGTAATCACTGTCACTGAAAACCATGTATGTTAACTCTGGAAAATATATATATGTAAAATAACACACACCAATGCATCACACTGATTTACACACGTACCGATTATATACAAAAATACAGCGAGGTGCTAAAAACTTTATAGCAAAATGTTGTTTCTTTTCTTCCTGAGGTCGATCACTTTCATCTCCTCGGGGCTGGACTAATATGAATACTATAAATACTATAAATGAATACGACAGTCTCTCTCACTTTAGCTGTAAATTTGACTTGACTTGAAACAACACACGTGTGAAGAACATGTGAAGTCAGGGGACAAGTCAGGAGCTGTCAGTAGCAGCTGGATCACTGACTGCTGCTCGGACATGTGCTTGTGAAATGACTTACGGTATGAATCTGAACGCAGTGACAGTAACACATCATGGTGGCTACAGATCAAAAAAACACAGGTGAGAGTTGCTCTCTGTTCTTAAATGCAACTCAAATGAATCCTCATATGTAAACTGATGATAATAACAGATCATAATTTAATTTCATATTATATTTACCTTCTTCTGATCAGTGTAAAATTGATGGACAGATTAAAGTTTTAAACACTATACTTGCACATATACATATGACAGAGTACATTAATACTTTACTAAAATAAACCAAATGTACAAAAACCAAACTCTACCTTTGATGTCCTGGGCAGGGCAGTCCACTGGAAACTCAGCCTGCTCTGGTCTCCCATTCACTGTGAAGTAGATAATTTTGGTTGCCATGTCAGGAATTTAGAACTGTTAATGGCGCTGTGTGCGCTGCTGATCTGTCTCTGATGTCTGTCTCACCCATTATTTTACTGGTAAACACTCCACCTCCTGCTTATTATTGTCTCCTCCCTTTCTTGTGCTCCTGCATCCCATCCTTTGTACTCTAATGGTAGAACTAATTTATTTTTCCTATATTGTTTGCTTATTAAGTAGATTTTTTATGGAAGCCCATAAAAACCAAAACTAAACCAGCAAACAAAAGACAACCTACATTTGGGTTAAGAAAAATGTATGAATATGATTATTTGTATTATACATCATATGACATCAGCCAGAAAGGCCACAGCCAGCTGGGATTTGAACTGGCAACCTTGGAGCTGTGAGGCAACAGCCTTACTGAACTGAGGTACAGTAAATTATAAATACAAGATACATTACAGCACAATAGGAAAACCAAGACTTAATTCATCTGCAGAATGGAAAATTTGCATCACAACAGCACAGAAGCGTTAGAAGACAAACAAAGAAACTAAATACATTTAAATACAATTAGAAATTCAAACAATGGCTATACATGTAATCAATAACAATATACAGATGTGTGAAAAATTAAAACAAATCCTGCATTAATCAGCAGAGAACATCAGATGTAGCCACACGGGACTCACAAAATCACTGAATGGTTTGATGATGAGTATAAAGATGAGGTGAATGATGTGTTATTTGGAGACTTGGAGAATCGGTGCCAATAAGCACTGAAGCTGTGACACATGGTGTCATGGACACATGTTACTAAAACATCTCGACCCAAACTATTGATTAAAGCAGCTATAAGCAATGGTTTTATTATTTTTACAGCTGCACTGGTGGAAAATAGCGTAAAACATTACTTCGTTACTGTACTTAAGTAAATATTTCACATACTGTATCTATACTTTACTTAAGCATATTTAATTATGGCTACTTATGACTATTTCCACTACATCCAAGAGCAAATATCCATACTCCGCTCCATTATTAATCAAAGTTACGTTACAATCCCATTACTTTACATTTCATAATAAACCACTGTCTTATTGAAATATTAGCAGTACTCATAGTAGGCTGGTATGCAGTAATTTTACTCTGTGATTTGTGTTGCTGAGCTTGGCCTGTCTACCCAGACCTGCATTCAATGCAGAGGAGCGAAAACCTGAGGACTAATGGTCTATTTTTAGATATAAAGCTACTGAATCCACTGTAAAATGTGCTTTCAAATGATGAACTGTTAGTTAGACGGCTACTGTCACTATGTAATGTTTTATTTTTTATTTTTTTTTGTCCTTTCAGCTTATCCCTTGAGTTCAGGGTCGCCACAGCGGATCATTGTCCGCATGTTGATTTGGCACAGTTTTTACGCCGGATGCCCTTCCTGACGCAACCCTCCCCAATTTCTACCGGGCTTGGACCAGCACTGCACAGCTGGGGATGAGAACGGGCTGTTGGGGGTTCAGTGTCTTGCCCGGAGACACTAAAACATATAGCCAGAACCAGGGATCGAACCACTGACGTCTCTGTGGACGTCTCCCTTACCAACTGAGCTACACATGAGTAGTTTAGAAATAAAACTGAAAAAGCATCAGATCATAAAACCGCTTCAACCCATCATTCATGTCTATTACCATAAATTAGTTAATGACCCCCCAAACATAAAGCAACACTGGTCCACAGAAAGCAACAGAGAGAAAAAAGTACTTTTACATTTAATACTTTAATAAAAATATAAATAATGTAGTTACTTTCACTTAAGAAGAAATATCAGTTGGTACTTTTAGTAGAGTATATTTTTGTTTGTGTATTTGGGCTTTTTAACTAAGTGCAACTTTTGAGTACTAGATCCACCACTTTACAGCAGTTCCATCAACCGCCACAGTTGAGACACGGAACCCTCCCCGCCTGTAGGTGGCGCTGTGCAGAGCGCTCAGATGGAGACAAGACTCAGACAAACCTCCCTTCCGCGGCTCGTTGGCTGTCACCACATGGACAACCGGATGAAGAGACCAACGTGGTTCGCACGGAGATATACGACGGTGTTTTCCATTTTGTTGTCCATGTTGTGGTAAATGAATTAATCGAAATGACTGAAAGTAAAGCAGAAACGGCGACTAAGCCGGCTAAAGAACTGTTGGCTCTGAACCCTAAACAGGAGTCTGAGTTTAAGAAGAAGGTGCAGGAGGTGAAGAACAAGTCGGAAAAGGTAAGTGGAGAAGAAATGTTGCTGGCCCCGAGAGAGAAGCGCAGAGCTGTTTTACTTAAAATAGTTCTTTCAGTGTCTTCCGGGTTTGGATGCAGAGCTGTGAGGTGCTCTCAGTGGCCACATGTAACTTTAACGCTGTTAGAAAGGCCCCGTACACTGAGCCTAGATCATAGTCTAATTCAATAATAAGTCACGTTAGTCATCAACGTTAATTGGGATGTTGCCGCGAAATGAGTCATAATGTCGTTTTAATAAGCCCGGTAGAAATTGGGGAGGGTTGTGTCAGGAAGGGCATCCGGCGTAAAAACTGTGCCAAATCACCATGCGGACAATGATCCGCTGTGGCGACCCCGAACTCGATAAGCCGAAAGGACAAAAAAATAAAAAATAAAAGACCAGATGTAATGTCTATTTCTGTTTGTCTGCCGAAATCTGTGTTCGAAGCGGGAGCGCGCACGGCTTTAGAGAGGAAAAAAACCTCTGGACTCACGTTCTCTGAGGCAAAAACCAATTTGAAATCAACACCATTAACGTTTTACCAGCATCGATACAGTGTTGCTTTTAAGCAGGGGAGGGAGGGGGGGGGGGGTTATTAATTTTCAATAACTGCTGAAATAGGTAGCCTACTGATTACTGCAATGTCAGAATGGAAACGTGAGTAGTGGACCCTTTATTAGGCAGTTTAGTACGGGTGCTAAGATTATTGTATAATCTTATATTGGAATATATATATATACCCTTATAGTCCAAGAAAGCTCAAAATATACTGGTAAAATCATGTAGAGGGTGCATTAATTAGGCAGAACATGTTTGAGAGCTGAAGGGAATTGAATGACAGACTGTTATTTATGTAAAATCCTTGTCAAATTATGAGCAAGACCATGATATTACCCGCACATATTGTGGGTTGCCTTGGCTTCACAGTGTAAATGTCAAAAATGTTGGACAGTTGTCCCATCAATTATAATGGGGGATGCAAATTTCACCAGCTTAAAAATCAACTCTGTCATAACCCCCCCTTCTTTGTGCGCACACACGTTAGCAGCATTATATTTGCATTAAAATATTTTACAGTAGATAATAGTCTACCTGGCTAAAAATCTACCTTCCCAAATATAATGTGTCCACCCTATTGTGCCACTTCCCAACTGCAGGTGCCACAGAAGCATAATGCTTATGTAGTTGAACAGAACCTTGATACAACTCTAAAACTCAGCTTAACACTGGTGTACTAGAAAGTGGTGGCTAGTAGTGTTGCAAACAGAAGTTAACTCACACTGCATTCGTGTTTGTGTGAGACAGAGAAACTGGCAATTTCTCTATCTTTATCCAGTTACCTATATTGTCTTTTCTTTCAACACCAACTGTAAAGATGTAAGATCTGAGTTCAGTATAAAACAATAATTAAAAGATACATAGATGGGACTGTGTACTAATTTAAATGCACATCTACTGTCTATAATTTTTTCCTCTCTGTATTTTCTCCCAGGGGGGTCGTTTGACCCCAGGAGTGCTGTACGTGGGTCACCTACCACTGGGGCTGTATGAGCCTGAGCTCAAATCATATTTTGAACAGTTTGGGAAGGTCCTGAGGCTGAGGCTCTCCAGGAGTAAAAAGGTAACACTGAGGATGGCGTTACTAAACCTATTTGACATGTCAGACAGTGCAAACCCTAATTCAGTTTGCACAAAAGTGTCCTTGTTAGAATAATATAAGACTTTTTTTTTGTGGGGAATTATGTATTTTTTAAGAAGTAGGATGACGGCTAATAAGAGCGTTTCATGTAGCTACCTCTTTCTTATTTTGGTTGTTTCTTGTGCTAGTAAAGTAAAAGCTATGGTTTCCCAATCCCTGTTAGACTGCTTTTTACCCATAGATCTCTCTGAGCTAACTTCAATTATTACCTCATCTAAACTAACAACCTGTCTGCTAGACCCTATTCCAACTAGACTGCTAGATGAAGCTTTGGAATTAAAGGAACTGCACTTGGTTGGTTTAAATATTATCTATCAGAGAGATTCCAATTTGTCTGGGTTAATGATAAACCAGAGCTATGGAGTTTCACAAGGCTCTGTATTAGGACCAATACTTTTTACTTTATATATGTCTCCTTTAGGCACCATTATTAGAAAACACTCTGTAAATTTCCATTGCTATGCTGATGATACCCAGCTATATCTATCTATGAAACCAGATGAAAACAATGGTAAATGTTCTGCACTTATATAGCGCTTTTTATATTCACCCATTCACACTCACAATCTCACACACATACTCATACACCAGGGGGAGCTGCTATGCAGCTGGCCAACACCCACCGGGAGCAACTAAGTTGGGGTTCAGTGTCTTGCTCAAGGACACTTCGACATGTGACCAGACAGGGATTGAAACAACAACTGTGAGATTGGTGGACAACCGCTACCACAGTCGCCCATATAATAATCCGTTAATCAAGCTTCAAGCCTACAAGACATAAAGGCCTGGATGTCCCACAATTGTTTTTACTTCTAAACTCAGACAAAACTGAAGTCATAGTATTTGGGCCCAAAAATCTCAGAAATATGATGTCCAACCATATTGTTACTCTACATGACATAAGTCTGGCCTCCAGTACTACTGCAAGGAACCTTGGATTTATTTTTGACCAGGATTTCTCCTTGCATACAAAACAGAACATACAAAACAAAACTCTAGAACAGCCTTCTTCCACCTATGGAACATTGCAAAAATTAGGAGCATCCTGTCTCAAAGTGATGCCGAAATACTGGTCCATGCATTTGTTACCTCTATGTTGGACTACTGTAATTCCCTACTTTCAAGATACCCCAGTAACTCCCTTAAGAGCCTGCAATTAATCCTAAATGCTGCAGCAAGAGTGCTGACTGGAACTATCAAGAGAGATCATATTTCACCTTCACTAGCTTCTCTCCATTGGCTTCCCATTAAATGTAGAATAGAATTTAAAACCCTGCTTCTTACATATAAAGCTGTGAATGGTCAGGCTCCATCATATATAGAAGGATATATAGAAGGTCACAGAAGACCCTGGGGGTGACCGTAGCTCAGTTGGTAAGGCAGTCGACCATGGACCACAGGGTCAGTGGTTCGATCCCCGCTACAGGCTACATGTCGAAGTGTCCTTCAATGTCCCACTCATCCCCAAGTTAGTGCTTTGGATAAAAGCGCTAAATAAGCGACTGTTTAACATTTACAGAAGATCTCATAGCACCATATCATCCCAGTAGACCACTTCGATCTCAGAATGCAGACCTACTTGTGGTTCCCAGAGTTTCCAAAGGCAGAGCCTTTAGCTATCAAGCTCCTCTCCTGTGGAACCAGCTCCCAGTTCAGATTCAGGAAGCAGACACCCTCTCTATTTTTAAGTCTAGGTTTAAAACCTTCCTCTTTGATAAAACTTATACTTAGTTACAGTTAGGCTGCTTTAGGGGTGCGGCTGTAGCTCACGGGGTCAGTGGTTCGATCCCCGGTCCCGGCTATACATCAAAGTGTCCCTGGGCAAGAAACTGAATGCCCAACAGCCCTTTCCCATCCCCCGCTGTGCAGTGCCGGTCCAAGCCTGGCTTAAAAGGGCTTAAAAACTTTGCCAAATCAACACGCGGAAAATGATCTGCTGTGACCCTGAACTCACGAGATAAACCGAAAGGACAAAAAAAATAGTTATGCTGCTATAGTATAGACTGCTGGGGGACCCCCCGATACACTGAGCTCCTTTCCTCCTTCTGTCCTTCGATTCTCTCCTCTCACACCTCAATTGTCACCACTTTATGACATTAACTATGTGAGTTTTCTCCCGTAGTTGTCTTTCTCCTTCTCTGTCCCCCTCTCTCTGTCCCTTCTGGAGGTGTCCCGGGCTTTGAAGCTGTGTGTTTTCCAGCGTGCAGCTACTGGTCAAACCAACCTGCAAGATGTTTTGTTGTTGCTTTTGTTGCTCTTTTCTTTTCTCTCTCCACTTTCCACTCACCCCAACCAGTCAAGGCAGATGGTTGTCCACCCTGAGCCTGGTTCTGCTGGAGGTTTCTTCCCTTAAAGGGAGTTTTCCCTCTCCCTTGTTGCCTAGGGCTTGCTCAAGGGGGAATTGTTGGGTTCTCTCTATTCATCTTTATAATCTTGACTTTATTCTGTAAAGTGCCTTGAGATGACTTTGTTGTGAGTTGGCTCTATATAAAGTTGAATTGAGTTGAATTGAAAAAGTTTCTCACCTACCTTTTATGTGATGTGAATTAAAGGACAATTTCCTAGGTTGCTTGAAAAGATATAAAATCATTACATTAATACACCTGTTAGTTGGACTGGGCATGGTGGCAGTGATCTTGCTGAGTGCTAATTTTTTAGCAACTGGAGTTTTGGCTCAGAATGAAAATGATCTCAGGTTTAACAGTGATCTGGGGTCAGATAACTGAGCCCAAAGTATATGGTACGTTTAGCTTATCACCCGTTTGCTTGTTAGCGGTGCGATAAAACCCATGTGCCTACAGATCATGAGGAAGACATAAACATAAATTTGATTATAGAAGTCAGATACTAATATAAAATGGTTTTGTATGAAGTGTGGGAGCATGATTTTTACCTAGTCTCTAACTCTCATTCTTTTCACCTCCAGACAGGTGGAAGCAAAGGTTATGCATTTGTAGAGTTTGAGTGTGATGAAGTGGCTAAGATTGTTGCAGAAACCATGAACAATTACCTGATGGGAGAGCGACTCATCAAATGTGAGCACTGATAATATAAATGTCAAATAGTTAGCAGCATTATTCGGTTTCAGTTTTGTAGTGCTGAGCTTGTTGCCTTCTCTTTCCCAGGTCATGTGATGGCACCAGAGAACGTCCATGAGAAGCTGTTTGTTGGCTCTCAGAAGGAATTCAAGAAGCCCTCTTTTCCTGCTGTAGCACGCTACAACAAAAAACGAACAGATGAACAGGTTGAGAAGATGAGGGAGAAACTCATCCGGAAAGAATCAAAGCTCCGCAAGAGGCTCGCAGCACATGGCATTGAATACGACTTCCCAGGCTTTGTAAGTGTTAGCAGCTAGCTGCATGTTTATCAGAGCTTCAGAGAGCCATCCTGTGGTCCTACCCTTAAGAGGCAGACTGTCCAAATACCTAATTTCCAGTCTGTTTCCAACTCTCCTCGGAATCTGCAAACTGCTATCATTACGATGTATTGGTAACTTTCTTCTGTTTTCACTAACATTAACTTTTTACGTTTCCAGGCTGCCCAGGTGCCGCAGAAAAAGACATCCATGAACACATCCACTTGTACAGATGTAAGCACAATATACACTGGTAAATTTAGCTTGGGCACAGACTGAAAATGAGCTCGGGTCTGTTAGTGACCCGGGCTCAGATAACTGTGCCTATAGTACTGTAGTGCATAAAGCTTATCGCGTTTGTCTTCTGGTGGCTGCGTGATAAAACCCATGTACCAACATGATGCATCCACTCAGTGTCACAGCTGTAAATATTCATCTGATGTTCCTAACGAGCTCCTCACTTCCCCTTCAGGACACCACACCGGTGTGCACCCCCTCTCTCCTGGAGAAGAGGAAGTCCATGGTCGTCGATGACGAGGCAGACGACGAGATTGTCGTTAAGAAGCAAGCTGCAGAGGAAGATGAGGAAGACGATAGTGAGGAGGAAGGTAGTGAGGAGGAGGACTGCTCAGAAAACGAACCCTCTGATGAAGAGGAGGCAGAGTGAAAGTGGTCTGTTTTATTGTGGACTTGCCTGCGAGAGCAGAGACTTATAGAGTCCATCAGGATCACGTGTTGATGGGACAAGATTAAACTTTATTCTAAATTCACTATTTTTTTTTTTAAGTCACATGACTGTTTGGAGAGAAGCTCTAATGGAAGATTCCACAGTAATTGTGGATTTGACAGGGACTACCATGGATGGTTCCCCCAGAATCATCCTTATGAGCCTTTATATATGGACCACAGCAGTGCCCAGACGTCTTTGAGCAAATGTTGTTTCAGTCTTGGTCTGTTGCTTGTGTGATTGTGGCAAACAAGCAGCGACATTGTGTTTTGCTTAACAACAACACGTGTCTAGGAAGTGGTTAAATGTGTACGATGTGAGCTAGCTATGATCTTTAAAAGTAAATGCAAGACTTTACCCATCCTGTGTTGTTTTAATATACCAAAGTGATTTAACAGAGCAAAAACTAAGCCAACAAAAGTAATGATATATTCTCACACTTTGTGCTGTAGGATGTTTTTACTCACTGTTGTGTAAACTATGAAAAAAAAAAAATCCCCATTAAAAGGTTTTTCTTTGTTTCTGTGAGAGATGGGAGAAATGTCCTTTTAAACAATTTCAAAAGAAAATGTGTGAATACAAAATCAGACTTTACATGTGTCGCAATTAATTTTTTGTTTAGTGTTTTTATTGGAGCAAGAGAAATTTGAAAAATCACTGGCCTTAAGCCTGTAGTATGTCCTAGTTAGCGAAACCCCAGGGCTCTAACCCACTCCCCTTAAATCACCCTTAAGACAATTACAATGGTGCTTTTTCTGGTGGAACAAGTTAAAATTTGGCATTTGGTCATAGTTACACTTTTAACTCAATGGGGAACATCTGCTTTCTGCTGCTATGACAACTGCTAAATGTCTGGTGATAAGACCTATTGTAGTGTCATGCACATTACACTGTGCTTGTGTTAAATTGCCTACAAGCCAAATTTGAACTACGATTATATAAATGTATTATATTAATAGGAGACCATGTGACCCATCTGTCACCACAGACTGAATGGGTTATTTATTAGCAGAAATTGTACTTGACCTTTTTGTAAATTTTCAAATTAGAGACCGTGTAAGTCATCAATACAGTTATTGTGGGATATGAAAATAGGTGTTTTATATCAGATGGAGAGGAACCAGCCTTATACACTGTTGCTCTAGTTTTTGATCGACTAAGCACAACTCATCCATGTAATAGGCTGTTTTACATAAGGAAAATTAGGTGGTATTGCAGGTACCATAGTTCTTACAGTGGCTCATATTTGATAACACTGTGGTTTCTTTGATTTTAAAATGACATATGTCAGCTGTGTTTTTTGCTTTTTTTTAAATTTTGGTACTGGGGAGTGAACATGTTTCTCTAAACCATGATTTTCTTTCTTGTGCCAGACAGCAAACCCTTTTTTATATTTCTGAATGAAAGTGGAGGAGCTGTACAAGCTGTATGCTTGTTGACGTAGATGGTAGAAATATCTGAACACAATGCTCAATGCAATGATGTAAAGGTGGCTTAAAAATTACTCCACTATAGAAAGTAACACATTTTTTACTCCAGTTGATGTAATAAGTACATGCTCTAAACTGTGCCTCATAATATTCAGGCCTTAGGTAATGGGCAGTTTGAAAGAGAATATTTGTGAGAATTTAATTAGAAAAATTGTCATTTCATTTCTTTGACCCTTTAGTTAGTGGCAATAAAAAAGCAATAATTGGGGTTTAACACTTGCAAAACTTGATTGGTAACTAATTTTTAACTCATCACACGTGTGCTGAAAATTGCATTTGTATATAAATACATTATTTATTTTTTAATAAATATAATATATATTATTGTATAATTTAGACATTTTGCATTAAGCATCTGCATCTCAAACAGTAACTGGTTGTCAAATAAATGTAATGCAGTTAGGAGTACTTTACTGAAATAGGCTCTTCATTGGAGCAAAATGAAAAGCACCAAAAAAAGAACTACTTCAGCACAGTACAAGTACCTTAGAACTGTAATAAATTAAACGTAGTTACAGTGGATCAAATTCATTATTTTCCTCAAAGTTTTATAAACAACACCCCATAATGACAATGTGAAATAATTTAGTTTGAAATCTTTGGAAATGTATTTAAAATAAACGAAAAAAATCCCATGTACATAAGTATTCACCGCCTTTGCTTAATACTTTGTTGAAGCACCTTTAAAACCAATTACTGCCTCAGGTCTTTTTGAGTATGATGCTACAAGCTTGACCTATTTTTTGGCAGTTTCTCCCATTCTTGTTTGCAGTAGCCTGAGCTCTCTCAGGGCCCTTCAAGGACATTCAGAGTTGTCCCGTAGCCATTACTTTGTTATCTTGGCTGTGTGCTTAGGGTCGTTGTCCTGTTGAAAGATGAACCGTCCCCCCAGTCTGAGGTCCAGAGCTCTGCAACAGGTTTTCATCAAGGATGTCTCTGTACATTGTTGCATTCATCTTTCCCTCGATTCTGACTAGTCGCTGAAAAACATCCATACAGCATGATGCTGCCACCACCACCATGCTTTACTGTACGGATGGTATTGGCCAGGTGGCCAGAGAATTTTATTTGTCATGGTCTGAGGGTCCTTCAAGAGGGCTGTCATGTGCTTTTTACTGAGGAGTGGTTTCCATCTGGCAACTCTACCATACAGGCCTCATTGGTGGAGGCTGCAGAGATGGTTGTTCTTCTGGAAGGTTCTCCTCTCTCCAAAGAGAAATGCTGAAGCTCTTTCAGAGTGACCATCAGGTTCTTGGACACCTCCCTGTGTAAGGGTCTTGTCTCTCGTTCGCTCAGTTTGGTCGGCTGGCCGGCCTGCTCTAGGCAGGGTCCTGGTGGTTCCAAACTCTATCCATTTATAGATGATGAAGGTCGCTGTGCTCATTGGGACCTTCGATGCTGCAGAAATTCTTCTGTACCCTTCCCCAGATCTGTGCCTCGATACAGTCCTGTCCCGGAGGTCTACAGACAATTCCTTGGGCTTCCTGGTTTGGATTGTGCTCTGACATGCACTGTGGGACTGTAGGTGTATACTTTTCCAAATCATGTACAATCAACTGAATTTCCCACAGGTGGACTCCAGTCAGGTCAGTGCAAATAGGATGCACCAGAGGTCAATTTTGAGCTCTGGCAAAGGCCATGAATACCTACGTACCTGTGGTTTTTATTTTCTTTTAAATAAATTTGCAAAGAGTTCGAACAAACTTCTTTCGCGTTATGGGGTATTGTTTGTAGAACTTCGAGGAAAATAATGAATTTGATCCAATTTGGACTAAGGCTGTAATATAAAAACAATGTGGAAAAAGTTAAACGCAGGGATTATTTTCCGGATGAACTGTACCTCTGCCTGTTTAAGGAGAAGTTCACTCAGCACATGAAGCACAGACTCAACGTGTCCGGTAGATGTCGCTGCACGTCGACCTCCTGCCATCATTCTCACCAGCAGGGCTTTTTATTCATTGCCATGCGACAGTTTTCCAAGTGCCAACATCATCCCCGGATCTACTGCGCCTGCGCACGACGATCCCATTCTTGTCCTGCAGGCAGCATTCCGGGTGGAGAGTGAGAGAAAGACTGAGGAGATTTGAGGCCGTAACACTGTATATTTACCACAAACAACACTAGCTGTATGTCCGAGCCAGCTGCGGCGTTTAAACAGGATATGGTGAGTGGAAAGTTGAATGATGTTAGACGCACCTTCTCACCTCCATGTCACAATTTTCTTGTCTTTGTGCTGCTTGTCCGCCGACTGACGTTCATTGAAAGGAAGGGCTTCGCTAGGGGCTAGCTCGAGCTTTTATCCCCCGTACACACCTAGCTACTTTGCCTAGCCACGGGGGAAATGTTAGACAGCTGTTCTAAGAGAGAGGTTAAAACGAGAAAATAGACTTGCCGTGGACACGGGGAGGACAATTAAGGGCAGGCTTTTGTCTCTTTCACACACCGCTGTGTGTGGAAGCTGTCAGGGCTGCGTCGGCAGCGCTAGCAGCAGTGATGGGCAGGCTCTGCTAGTTGGAGCTCAGCTAGCACTGCTCAGACAGCTGTGTGTGTGTGCACGCGCGTGTGTGTGTGTGTGTGTCCAGTACATTTTCCTGACAAGGATGAGTGGCTTGTCAAAGGTGTAGCTAGATAAGCTGAACGACAGATGGTAAAATTGTAAGAGATTTAAGGGCCAGTATAGTACAGTATAGTATAGCAATCCAACAACAGACTGAGCTGTTAGTGATATAATAAATATGTTTGTGCATTACACTGAATTCTTACCAGCTAAACAAGGATCATTATAATAGATCTAACATGTTATTACTACACTGTTTTTAACCCAGGGCATTAAAAAAAAAACACAGAAAAACCCAAACAAACACATTTTCACACTTATGTCAGTGTATACCAATGTTATTATAGTTAACTGAAGCTGCAACTACTACTGAAACTAAATGTAAAAGAAAAAAACGAAATTAAAACTAAATTGACTCTTAATACTAAAATAAACATTTAACAAATATCTCTCGTTTTAAAACTATATACAAAACAAAATAGAACTGACGAACACTTTCAGACTTAAAGAATGTCTGGGACAGATGAAAAGAGTTGTCATCAGTCATCACTGTAGTTGAGGAGAAGAAGGGACTTACAAGCAAAACTAAATTTCTATGAAAAACTGAAACTAAACTCACTAACAAACCCAGTCAAAAAAAAAGAAACTATACAAAATAATAACCATAAGTAGAAGAAAAAATAAAAACTAACTTAAGTGGAAACAATAATAACGCTGGTCATGTCAACACATACACAGTCATGTATTATATATATATATAGCCACCACCTACAGAGTCTGTTTTATCACTTCTGTTACTTTGAAGCTGAATTTTATCTGATTTCTCCCACATAATTAACCTAACATGTACAGAAGGTTGCTTGCCAAAACCACAGTCTGTTAGCAAAATGGTAGGTTATAATATTACTCATGATTTTAACAACAGAAGAAAGAAAGTTCACACATTTTAATGGTATGAAATAGGACATAGTCCAGTGCGTTGGTTCTGTATCTTGTTGCTGCTTCAAGTTATGCAAGAGCAATTTTTTTTACCTCTTATAACAAAGGCTCTCTTATCTGATAGAGGTTGTATGAGCATTCCTTTCTGTAAGATAATCTAGTCCCACATGAAGCCTGGGGCCATTTGAAAGGATTGAGACCCACCAGCACACGATCAAACCTATAAACGAATTGCAGTAATACCTTTTTGTCATCTGGAGTTTCCTCAAAAACTCAACCTCGTAGCCACTGTTGTTCCCTGATACTAGTGGTTTGTCAAGCTGAGGATCTGAAGCTATCAGAGCACAGCAATGTGTTTGGTTTGGCAGGAATTTCATGTTGTGTTGTGAATGTATTTTTATATAGTTTCTGACTCTGAGGATAAAATATTTGGCTCAGATGTTTGGCCACACCTGTCATCACCGGCTGCCAGTGTGCCACTCAGCAATATCTGCTTAATTAACTTTATTATGAGTGTTAATTAGGCTAAGGACTGGCAACCGCCAACTTGCAGTGAGTCCAGAAACACACTAAAGAGTCACACTAAATTATAGCCATATGTCATTGTTGCACATCTCACCGCAAAACCATGGTGATTAATCTGCTATTAACAGTCTCTAGTCTTTTGGCCAATGTTTTCAACCAGATGTTGGCTGCAGGGATTTGCTCTCTTTTTTGCAAAAGAGCATTAGTGAGGTTGGCCAGTAATGTTGGGCAATAAGACCTGGCTGACAGTTGGTGGTCCAGTTTATGATAAAAGTCTTGTGATGAACTGTTGGGTCCAGACCATAAGGGCGATGTCATGTTAAAACAGGAACTTGTCTTCCCCTGCTGCTGAACTAGTTTATTAACAGATTAATCCGTTGATAGGAGAATTATCAACTTATTTCTGGTAAGTATTATAACCCTTTTAGGCCATTATTAAACATTTTTCTGCACAATCCCGTCAAATATTAGGACATTTTTTTTTGTTTCACAGCAAACTGAATCTTTTGGATTTTAATGTTTGGACAAAACAAGCAATTTGACGAGTAGTATTGTAAATTGGTAAAATAATGTATAGATTATTTTATATTGTTATATTGTTAATTATATGATTGTATTCCAGAGAATTTAGATTCCCTTTAAAAAAAAAAAAACAGATGTCCCTATACTTTTCTCCATAATATAGTAGTACATTTTAGTAGGTAATTTTTTTTACTGAACGTTTTATTTACTGGGCGACTGTGACGCTGGAGGTAGGGTGGTCGTCCACCAATCCCACAGTTGTTTGATTATTCGGTTACATGTCAAAGTGTACTTGAGCGAGACACTGAACCCCAACTTACTTGCACCTGGTGAGCGTTGGCCCCATCGGTATGTGAGTGTGTGTGTGTGATTGTAAGCGTGAATGGGTGAGTGAGAAGCAGTGTAAAGACACTGCTTACTACTTTGAGTACCAAGAGGAAGAAAAGCGCTATATAAATGCAGACCATTTAAACCTCTCTACTTTTGCTATAAGCTCAAGAATGGGGACATTTAGAGTGATCGATATTAAAAGAATATTAATGTAACTGGAGACTAATCAAATAGTGATGTTTCTACTTACATTGAAAATTTGACAATTAATTGACTTGCTTGTCTGTCCTTTTCCTCTAGGGCTCTCCATGGCAGATCCCGGGACAAGACATGGAGCTCTAAGCTAGCCTTCTCTATCCATCTCCATTTGCTGTCTTTATCGTTAGCCAAAACCCCCTGATCTATCCCTGCTATATCGCTTTGGCTCACCCTACTTTAGGAAAAGAGGAAGTGAGAGGAAATAGTAAACTTTCCCCAGCTGCTGCCCAGACACACATGCTGCATTGCTGCCATTCTCCAAGCCCTTCTCCATCCATCCCTAAGGCACGGCCACTAGCTTGCTAGCAAGCTAGCACTTGGCACAAAACGAGGGCCTGTCCTCAGGGATAAAAATACCAGCAGACTGTGTGCACTTGCCTCTTTTTTATCCTCCTTTTCCCAGGTCATCCAGCCACACACTTACCAAGTGGGGCTTCTTTTGTTTAGCTGTCATTCCCACTGCTTTGAGCAGTGCAGGATTGCTAGTAGGCAGTCAGTCACTGAGAGAGGGCAGACTGAGGAAGGCAGAGGGAGCGTTTAGTCAAGGATGATGGAGCCCAGCATGGAGAACTGCCTGGCTCAGGTCCTGCAGAAGGATTTGGGCCGACGGCTGCAGGTGGGGCAAGAGATCATCGATTATATTTTGGACAAGGAGAAGTCCCACGACCTTGAGCACGATCAGACAGCACTGGATAAGATGGTGGATGGCATCGCCAGCTCCTGGGTCAACTCCAGCAACTTTAAGGTAAACGCCACAACGCAGTTATTAAGGGATTGTAACAAGTCTGTATTGAATATAATCATGACTTCTATTTGCTTATTACATCATTTGGTTATCTGTGTATGTCCATTTTATACCCAATTAACGATTCATTCTACACTCACTAGGATTTAAATATTTTGTTGGTAGCCCAATTTATTGTGAGGTTGTTTTAGATTTCGGTCAGAGGTAGTGTTTATTTTTCAGCTTTTATAAGGTGTTTGTTCTCCTTCCATTTATTGGGAAATATGTGTCACTCAGTGCATTTACATGCACTTACGTATCCACTTTACAGTCAACTTCTCTTTTTCCCCAGGTAGATTTCTGCTGGATCACATCGATTTCTCTGCCATGTTTTTGTGTAACCTTTCTCAGAAGGCGCATAGGAGTAGCAAAAGGCTTGTAGACAGAGAAGCGAAATTGCTGCATCGTATTAAAATCAAAGTCTGCATAAAGTCTGACTGAATATTAAACTAACACAGAGTGCCTCATATAAGTCTAAATAAGTCAGTCCCCACTGCAGATTTTTTTATTTAGGCAATTTGTACTGTGTATTATCAGCTATATCTATCACATCTCTTTTTCTCTCTCCCCTGTCCTGTCACTGTGTAGTGACATGAATACAGCAAATAAAGACAGGTTTCTAAAATAGGTTTGAGGTGGATGTGAAATCAGATTGTATGTATATGCAGATTGCCAGTAAGCTGGTTACTTAAGTGCACTTAAACTCCATTCCCTGATTACCAGAGAAAGTTGATTTCTCCAAGTAATCTGGC
The DNA here is from genome assembly GCF_033026475.1 of Channa argus. Classification (NCBI taxonomy): domain Eukaryota; kingdom Metazoa; phylum Chordata; class Actinopteri; order Anabantiformes; family Channidae; genus Channa; species Channa argus. The sequence goes on from NC_090205.1 coordinate 25,794,703, forward strand.
TACTTAAAGCTTACTTAAACCTGGTTACTTACATGAACGTAGGATTCAGAGCAACTTTTGGTTTAAATCTCTGAAGTAAAAGGCTATCAGTCATTTAGATAAGGTTTGTTTTCAAATGTCCAAACGGGGCTGACTATGCTCCAGTAAATGCTTGTGACAGAATTCATTTTTGTCTGTGTTTAGACTGCACTCCATTCCATTGTACAGGCAAGTAATGGCTTCTTTCTAGTTAGATTAGAATGGAATTTCCAGTTTTTCTGACTGTTTGCTGTGTGGTAAAGCTGAAAGTTTGTAGGCAGGCAAAGGCCTGCAGCTTTATTGTTTTGCTTCATCATGACTCACATTCTTGTTCTGTGATTGATTGTGCTATATTCTGGAGTTCAGTCTAGGGCACAGTTTATCTGACCCTGATTGGTGATTACATCAGCAGTTTGTTCAGCGCCCAGCCAGCGGTTACTTTCCCTGCTCCAACTGTAAGGACACATTATTTGCTACAGCTCCAATTTCATGTTGGGATATGCTGCTTTTGCTCTCTGGGCCTAAAACTGTTGGCCATGTCTGCCTGAATAAATCCAAGCCTGCCCCTGATGCCCTTCACACTGTAGCCTAGTTAGTGAATAGTTTTAGTTGCTTTTTTCTGTCTTTCATTGTCAGCCTCAATGCTGTGGTCCTAAGTTGCATGGATGGTAGTATGTGCAAAATTGTTGCACTACTGTGATTTTGGTCTTGGAAATCTTGCACATGATTGATAGAAACTGTGCTGAGAGGCCAGAGAGACTTTGAAATGTGAGTTTAGGACATGCAGCAAGTCAGGGCTTAATTGGATCTGGCCCGGTTACAGCTCAGATGAAGGGGTGCTAGGAGGCCAGAGCTGGTAGATATGGGGCTTCACAATGAGAAGTCAATACTTTTAATCACAGACAGACCTCTGTTCATTGTGGAAAGTTAAAATTCTAAGTTCTTTAAATTCGAAACGCTCTCAAGGCTTATTTGAGTTCATTTGTTAGCCTGTTAAAAGCAAGCCACGACAAATCCATTGTTAAAGGTATAACTGATAACACATCTCTGCTTTTACACAGCTCTCATGAGTTAACTACCTCAACAGAAGCAGTATCCTCACCGCAGCCCAAGCCAATCACTTGGCAACTAATGTGGAAACTATTTAGTTTGAGAGAGAGAGGGAGACAGTGAGGTGATAGATTCATTCACCATAAATGGAGTTTTGGGGGGAAGTGTCTAAAACCAAACAGCTGTTTTAAAGAAAGATCTTTACAGCCTTTCACAATTTCCTAACCTAAAGTTCCACATAGCATGAAGTCCTTCAGGGTGCTTTCTTTGTCCCAAACACATTTTGTGTTTATAGAGCAAACATCACATTGTCTTACTGGTTAGACTACAGCACCACTGGTATCAGATCTTAGATGCTTTTCCAACACAAACACAAGGCCCAATGAAGGTTACTGAAAGAAAAAAAAAAATATTTGTTCATTTTTACAACCTCAAGCAAAAGTGTGTGTATAGGCCAGGCACTTTGCGTTTACATTTGTTACATGTTAATGCTTGGAAGTTCATGACATTCAGCTTGGTAGCAGTTTTTGACTAAGTCTCTCTACCTTCTAAACAGTCAGACAATTTCAACTGTTTCTGCATCATCAGTAAATTATTAGACCATTATCATTTACTCTAATTTCATAATTACCAGTTATTAAAGTGCAGAGTATGGAAAATATTCAAATACTAGTGTATTGTTGTGAGAATGGGGGCGGCTGTAGCTAGGTAAGGCACTCGTCCACTGACCACAGGGTCAGTGGTGCGATCCCCAGACTGGCTATATGTCAAAGTGTCGCTGGCCAAGACACCGAACCACTAACAGCACATTCCCCTCTCCAGCTGTGCAGCACCGGTCCAAGCCTGGTAGAAATTGGGGAGGGTTGTGTCAGGAAGGGCATCCAGCGTAAAAACTGTGCCAAATCAACATGCAGACAATGATCTGCTGTGGCGACCCTGAACTCACGGGATAAGCCGAAAGGACCAAAAAAAAAGAAAAAGAAAAAACAGTGTACGATTGTGTGTCTCAGGCTAACGCTAACTTCAGTTGCATATTGTAGATTTAAATAACAGTGTACAGTAAAAAAATGTTTGCTTATTCTTAGGTCCTTAGAGTACAGCTGCTGCAGCTTACTATAGGATTTTATTCTTTACACAGTAGACTTGACTAGACACTAGACAATAAATACACATAATCTGTATACAGATTCTAATGCATTTATTTTTAATTTAAAACAGTAAAGTGTACTTGTATGGTTAAAAACCATGATGGAAAATTGGGGGGAAGAAAATGCCACAGTAGATTCAGAGAGTAATAACACAACTGATTGCTGTTGCCAGGCTATTTCACCCTTTCTAAATGGAGCAATTTAATGATTCATGCACATGCAATTTCAAATGAAGAGAGTCATGTGTCCAAAAGATGGACCGCTCGATGCAGTTGTTGTTTTCCAGTGTGACCTCCTCCTGTGTGTCTTTGTTCCAGGGTGTGTCAAGCCAGTGTCCACCTCCCACCCGTGGTTTCAGCTGCTAAATTCACTTGAATCAAGTCAGCATATGTCTGATGATTGGCTTAATACAGAGGTGTGGTGTATAATTTGGTCCATAATCTGCCACACTGTATGTGGGCTGTATTTAGTTTCTGGGGGGTTCTGGTTGCTCGTTGGCTCTGGACAACCTTTTTTTTCCCCCTACACCTTTCCTGCTTCCAGGATATGATTTAGGCTCTTGTCAGCACCTATCCATCATATTGCCTCACACTTCCCTACATAATTTTCATGTGTGCCTGGGAGATGAGTCAGTTTACTGACTAAAGTAGTTTAGCCTGGCAGGACTGGTTTCTGTGTTGACGAGTCTTGAAGTGATCGCTCAGGCAACTCTGTGCCACAGTGCTAATGTCATCAAAAGATACAACTGAAAGTCTTTTGCACTGCATACAAGAGTTCGTCATTTACACCTTACTCCTCGGTGTTGCTCATTATGTGCAATAATGCAGGCTTGTTTTACCACATTAAATAAGGTAAACTGACTTGCAGTTGTACCTGTTGTCCTCTGGTTGTCGTTTATCATAATTCTGCTAAATAAACTGTGTTCAGTGTCTCCCCTAATCTCAGATCCAAAGATATTTTAGGAACCTAGGAACTTTTGGCTATATGCTGAAGGATATATACAGAATTTATAGCATCATATCATATACTGCCATCCAGACAATGTGTTTTCAGGGAAGGTCTTAATTATTTTAGCATAACAATATCAAACCACATTCAATACAGAGTAAAATAGCATAGCTCAGTAGTAAAAGCATTCAAGTGCTACGCTGGTCTCCCAGTGTTGTTGGTGTGTGTGTGTGTGTGTGTGTGTGTGTGTGTGTTTGTGCTTGTGTGTGTTATTAACTAACATCTAAATCAAGGTGACCTCTTCACATATAAATTTGCAGTTGTTTGTAAATGTCCTTATTTGAAACTGCCATGTGTACAACTTACCAGCAAGTGACATGCATAAATTCCAAAAAGAGAGCGACGAGACAAGTCCAATAATTTGTAGATCGATCTAAAATGCAGTCAACCTAAACCTAGACCTAGATCCCCAGACAGTGCAGAAACACTGCCAGCTGCATGTTGTACCACCAGGTAAGTAACAGCTATTATTTAAAAAAAGAATCAACAGATACATAATTTGCATACACGCCACATCTTAGATCCAGTCCAGTATTAACACTAAGCAAAAACTTGCAGCAGTCAAACAGGACCCTGATCACACTCAAAGTGAGGTCCCATGAAGACCTAGAGTGCCAGATGAGAGAAGGCATCAGATTTATGCAGCCAAATTGTAATCTGGGTAAAAACTTTCAGGACTCTTCAGGACTATAGAGACACTTGGGTTTGGCTATTTAAGAGGCCGGCTATCCGGTTGTCTGTCTGTGTGTTTGTTTTGAGCTTACTTGATCAATAGATCTTCTCTTTCATTAACTACATCAGGATATTGGGGAGGGGTAAGTCGTGTGCGTGTGTCTCTAGTTGGAATGACAACAGCCAAACCATAGCCATAGCCTGTTTAGCATTTTACTAATACTTAGCATTAATCCCCCTTGGACAGCAGAGGGAGGGAGAGAGAGAGAGGGAAAGAAGGAGAGGGACTTTGGATCCATGGTGTGGTGCCATTGTTAATGCTTAACCATGTTAACTTTGTGAACCGCAGCAGTGATTTGTAAAAAGCTGCAACAAACATCGTTCTTTTATACTGATGAAGAAGAGTCTTAAAGATGACACCAAACGTCTATGTTATGCCATATTATGAGCTCTGGCTCCTGAGTTACAAAACTTTAAAGGTCATCATCATCTGGGTGATATCCAAATATAAATGAGTGTTTCTTTGTCTTTTGCTTAAAATTGTCAACATATAAATAGATATGACTGCAGGTATAACTTGACACTCTAAGATAAGTATCTTACAATATCTAAGACATCTGTCATATTTTGCGATATGTGAAAATATATACATTTTCATCAGTTGACATGAATAGCTCTATTCTTAAAGAATGAATTGTTCTAAAATGATTTGGGGGCTTTTGTAAGTTAGTGGATCTGCATAGAATTACACTCCATGTTATTCTTGCATTTTGTCTTTTCCCTTTATCTAGTATTATGTAAATGTACTGATATGTATTGATTGGTGAGATGCAGTGAACCTCCCTGTTGCATGTACTGTGCAGGGCGGCAAGAGCACGCATGAAGAGTGTAGAACTGGGTGTGCACGGTGGCTCCAGCTTGGCAAAAGGACTGCCCCATGATAGAGGGAGGAGTGTAGGCAGAGTGGAGTCATGCTCAGAGAGTCCATGTTAAAGCACCCAGCCTCTGGGTGACATTGTTTTTCCTGTTTGATGACTTTCAATACTTCCTCTATCTTTCTATATCTTTTTGATATACTGTGTTTATCATTCATTCTTTCTTACACACATAGTTTTCTGCTTTCCTTTTCCTCTTTGCACACTCTACTGTTCTTCTTTAAGTCCCACCTTATTTTTAACCCTGTGAAACCTCCCACATCCTTTGTCATCTCTCACTGAATGCAGTCTCTGCTGTAATTTAGCAAATGCACTGTGTAAAGTACAGTCCCTTTGTTTCACCACCACTGCCACCATGAATGTCACCAACATCAGCTACAGAAAATCCCTGTGTCTCGATGATCTCCCCCTTCATAGCTGCCTGTAAAAATCTGTGCACTGGTGGGGCTGTTTGTGGCAAAGATGCCATAATCATAATTTATCCATCTATTATCTGTAACCACTTATTCCCTCCTGCCCACCTTTAGCGTTGATGAGTCAGTTATTTGAAGCTAGAAACAATTTCCCCAAACAGAAATGACTATTTAAATAATCTATTTAACTGATCCACATGTACATTTGCTATATTGGGCCCTACCTTCTGGAAAGTGTCTGACAAGGAACAGTTATTAGCTTTACAGTGACCCGAGGCACAGTGCTAATACAGTGAAATTATATTTGAAATAAAGAACAGCCAATAAAACAATGCGAGTCATGAATTGGCCTCGACTGACGCCAGACTTGAATATCATAGAAGCAGTATTAGATCACCTAGATAAAGGGGAAAAGACACCGAACTGAAAAGAAAATTTCAAGCGGTCTCCCCAAAAGATGTGCTGATTGCACATTGTGCTGTTTGTTTTTGGGTTCTGATAAGTTAGTGTTGTTTTGTGTACATATTTTTGGTTATATCTTAAAGAAGAGACCTAGAAACAAAAAAATGATTATTATTGCAACCTTGTTAAAACAGAAAAGCTAAAGGTGGTCTAGCAGCTTTTCACAGTAACAAATTTGATACATTTGCCAGTAAGGTTCTGTGGGAGGTTAATTGCAGGTAAATCAAAGTGATACCTACTTAAAGTCACTGACTCAAAGAACCAAAAAAATAATAAAAATGTAATAAAAACCAAATAGGTTATGGTCCCCTGGTTGTGTGACTAGGTTAGAACAACTGGAAATGATTTGTATAGTTTGAACTGGGGATGGACAGTCAAAACACCCCAAGACACCATATATGATGATACATCCATGGACAATAAAGCAACACAATATCAGTGATGTACAAAAATAGTAGAGTGTAGTTTGTTTCTGCTGGTCTTTCAATGTAAAAAGCAAGGCATTGTGGGTACTAGAATATGGAAGTGGACATCTGATAGCCACAACTTCTACTACATTTTCCATCTTAGCAAAACATAATGAACTGTGAAAACCACAGTCTAGACTGAGGTTCATATCTAATTGTAGCTAATGGGAAAGATGTTACTCGCTGTCAATAGAACTGTCCAGAAAAAGGTTCTGATAGAGTGGGAATGGTGTGTTTGTAAGCCAGGGTTTGCATGGTCAACTCACAGGAAGAAGGGTATGGGTTCAAACCTGCTGACTTGCTGTTGCGTGTTCTGAGTTTCTGTTGCATTCTTGTGAGAAAACTGGGCCTTGTGCTTGGTCACTTCTCAGCCCAACTATCATCAAATTGTAGACACAGTGTTTAAAGGGATTGTGTCTCTGTGTCAAATTGAACCTATTATTCTTTACAGTATATGTTTCCTATGTATTATATCCTCCAGGCAGACTCAGATTGAACCTGTGTTTCTCCAAACACTATGCTTCTATTCTATGTCACATCTTTTTTTGTATTTTTGTTCCTACACCTCAGCTCTTTAACTGCCTAAGAAATGCTGCATCATTTTGCCTACTCTTTGAATATCCCTTATGCCCTTATAATGCAGACAGCTTACAGATTATATTTAGACTAGTTATTGCTTCTTCCCTGTCAGATAGATGGCCGTAGCCTTATTCCATGCATTATGTGTTGTATCACCAAACAGGGCTAGCAGGCCAGCAGGGCTAACCACTCAAACACCATGCTGCCCTAAACTATCCATCCCTATGATTTTTTTTTTTTGTTTGTGGTACATGTGTTATCTACAGTGGGTAAAATAAGTATTGAACATGTCACTATATTGTTCATTAAATACATTTTGAAAGGTGCTATTGACATGACATGTTCACCAGATGTTGGTAACAACTCATGTAACCCACACATGCAAAGAAATCAAACCATAGATGTCCATAAATTAAATTATGTGTAATAATGTGAAATGACACAGGGAAAAAGTATTGATCACACTTGATGAACTTTATTTAATACTTTGCACAAAAGCCTCTGTTGGTAATGACATCTTCAAGATGCTTCCTGTATAGAGAAACTAGTCGCGCGCATTGCTCAGGTGTAATTTTGGCTCATTTTTCTACACAAAGACTCTTCAAATCTTCCGTGGGCATCCTCTGTGAAATCTGATCTTTAGTTTTTTCCATAGATTTTCAATTGGATTCAAGCCAGGTGATTGGCTGGGCCCCTTTAACAGCTTTATTTTCTTTCTCTGAAAGCAATTGAGAGGTTCCTCGGCTGCATGTTTGGGATCATTGTCTTGCTGTATTGTTCCACCCTTTTTCATCTTCATCATCCTGGTAGATGGCAGCAGATTTTTATCAATAATATCTTGGTACATTATTTCCATTCATCCTTTGTTCAATAATGTGAAGTATCTACCTCCAAACGTCACAGTTGGTATGGTGATATCCATTGCCATTTTCCCTCCAAACATGGTGTGTATTATGGCATCCAAAGAGTTAGAGTTAAGACCCTTAAATGAGCTTTAACATGCGTTTTCTTCACCGATGGAGTCTTTCATGGTGAGCGTGAATATGAGCCATGGCGGTTGAGTTCATTACTTATTGTTATCTTTGAAACAATTGTACCTTCTAATTGCAGGTTTTGCTGAAACTCCCCACAAGTGATCTTTGGCTCTTAGACAACTCATATGCTAATTCTTTTCACTCCTCTGTCAGAAATCCTGCGAGGAGGACCTGGGTGTGGCCGGTTTATGGTGAAATTCCAGATTTTGGCCCCAACAGTAGTCACTGGAACATTCAGAAGTTTAGAACTACTTCTGTAACCAATGCCATCACTATGTTTTACAAGGTTGCAAAGGTCTTGACAGAGCTCTTTGCTTTGACCCATCATTACATGTATTTTGTGTGATACCTCGGTATTGAGACACTTTTTTATAGGCCATCAGTTGAGACTGAGCCGGCTAATATTAATTTGCACTGACAAGGGGCAGGATTGCTTTCTAATTACTGATTGATTTCAGCTGGTGTCTTGGTGTTCTATGCCTTGTTGCACCTCCCTTTCTAAATGTGTTCAATACCATTACGTACCTCATGTCATTTCACAGTATTACACATAATTTATGTACATCTAGTTTGATTTCTTCGCGTGTGTGGATTCCACGGTTCGTTAACAACATCTGGTGAACATTTCATGTCAATAGCACCTTTAGAAATATATTTACTGAGAAAAATGATGACATACTTCAATACTTATTTTACCCGCTGTATGAATATGTAGTTGTGTGTGGGAATATGTGAGTATCGTGTTTAAAAACTCACTATAGTATATGTGAATGGATACTGAAAGAGGAAATTTAGTTTGAAAATAAAACTTTTTTGACTTTGCTTGGGCCTGAGTAACTGGGGGGAGTTCAGATAGGATTCTACTTAAGAATCCTTCACATGCAGTCAGTAAATGTTCTTCTATGAAACTACTTGGCTCCCAGATGCTGCATCCTATGTTCATGTTTTCAACATTTCCTACAGTAGGACCTGCATATGTACACATCATGTGCAGTGGTATGGGTGATGAAACCACCTTGTAATACTGGACCCACACCACAGTTAATCCTAAATTTTAAGGACTATTTTATTGTATTGAGGTTTCCTTGTAATTATTTATTTTGGCACAGTGGAGCTTCTACACCTGTGCCATGCTATCAGTCTGGCTGCTTGTTCTGCCGAGTCAGCAGAGCCCAGGAAGTAAGTCACTCTACATCAAGTAAACTCCACATCTAATATGCCCGTCATGATCCAGAGTAGGCCCCACGGGTGTGTGTTGTGCCATGGACACAGAAGTGTGTTGTACGACACAAAAGGATCCTGATTCTGTTCATATTACATGGAGGTGTACTATGTCAGGAAGAACACTGTACAGAGCAATTCCAACAGAAACCAAGAGGCATATTATGTGACACAAGTCACAAGAAAGAGTTTTGTTTAAAACAGCAATATTCAGTGCGTATCTATTGTGTGAGGGGACCAGACACATCGCAAGGAAATGATGAGAGACAGTTCCTTCAATTTATGAAGGCCCATGTTTAAGAAGTTCAGTTTGACCTCCTGCAGGGTTCTTATGCTTCTTATTCCCAGACACCACAGGATGTAAACACTGTTGAGTGTTGAGAGGCATTAACACAAGTATTGCTGAACAGTAGCTTGATGCTGTAGCTTTACACGACTAACTACTTAGTTAACAGGCCCTTAGTTTGAAATGTGAAACTTAGTGACCTACTGAGTGGCAGTACATTTGTATTTCCCTTATGAATTTCTAAAAATTTTTGTGTCTGTGGTTAACCATAAAAATGTGACCGAACTTGTACTGAGCTGGCAGCAGGATGTTTCAATTTCTACATTCAAAAGTTATCATACAGACTACGCTGTGCAACGCTGCCCAGCCCAGTTTTTCATTTACCTTCCAACGAACCTTACCTCATGCAACAATTTATTCTTCTTAGGTGGCACATACCAGCATTTTAAGATAATTTGTGGTATTCACCCTCTTCCTTGTACATAACATTTTCTTTTATGCACAAACATTATCACAATTGTTAAACAAATACACCATTACGTTATGCTTAGTTGGATTAAATTATTTAATACCGAAAGAATCTTTTTGTAACTGGACATCTGTAAAGAGTACAGATATGTTGGGCTCGGTCAGTGTTGTTGAAGTTATCACACAATTAAAAATGAAAAATTAATATGCTCCCATCATTACATATATCACAGTATTCAAAGAAAATGTAAATATATTATCGGAGATTAACAAATTCTGTATTTACAGATACTATAACAATAGGATTTTGAATAGAAAACATAATTCAAACATGTGTTCCCTTTTAATGACTTGTTGCAGACATAAATGTTGTGGGTAATTTGACAACCTAAAAAGCAAAGCAAACAAAGCAACATGCATAATTCTGTAGGTTGACATCACAAAAGTTTAACCATACAACTAATTTCATTGACCACTTCTTTGAAGAGTCCACATCAACATGGGCTCTGTCCAAAATCACACCCTGTACATGTATAGCGTTCCCACCATTTTGTAGTAGTGTCTGAATGTTGAATGTGTAAATCTTTCCACTACATAGTGCACCCAAAGTATCCCACAATGCAACACTAAAAGTAAAGTACATAGTATATACTTTTGGAACAATCACACAATGCAATGCTCCGCGTTTTAGAGATTGGGAAAATTACAGTTGCGCTATTCTAACACCTGTTAACATTGGTGCATTGTGACGATAAGCATGTGTCTGAAATGCCAATTGACTCACTATAGAGGGAACTACTTACTGTATATTATATAGGGAGTAGGGAACAAGTGAGTCTGGGCTTTCGGACATAGTGTTTCTGTGATTTGTTATATAAATATATATATATAAATGCAATCAGACAATCATATTAATGTGAATAGATATTTGTAAATCCCTGAGCCACACTGAACTTGCCAAAATTGTGCTCAGCATCTTGTCCCAATAAATGACCAGTGACCTTTGTCATTCCTAAAAACAACTAGGAGCCTTACCTCCTGTGTTGTTGTCTGTAAGCAGTCTCACTATGTCATCCTGACTCAGCTGTCTCACTGCCTCCATGTCCACTCGTCTCTGCATGTTAGTTTGCTGCCACTTTCATTCTGACTGTTGTCTGCTTAAAGAGAGATGGCTTCTCCATCCTGTCTAGCAGGTGCCCTGGCGTTGTATGCTTGACACCCTTATACATTCAGACACCACAATTAAGTCCAAAACACGCTACAAAGAGCAACCAATATTCAGTTCAGGTAGCTGGAACCTTCGGCAAAGTGTGCTCCCCATTTTTCTAAACGTGGTTAGTTGTCTGGTTTGCTGCTACTGCTTTTAGAGTTTAGCTCAGGACAAATGGGCTCATGAGAGCCTCAGCTCATGTCAGTGCCTGTCCCGTGGTAGACCACATCTCTACCTCTAGGATACAGCTGGAATCAGCTGCACCAAAACAAGGTCTGTTTTTTACAGTTACACCGGGTCAGAGAAAATAAATGTTTGCCTATTAGTCAAAAATTTGTGGATATTTCTGGGTTACAGAAAATTGATGGAAATTCTGCTTCATTGTGAAATACCATATAGAAATGTATAGGACAGCCTCTCAATGTTTGGGACGCAATAGGAATGATGTATGACTGACCAGAATCATGTTTTACAAATATCATTGATTTCAATTCATGTGGCAGTGTAAGCTACACTTCCTGAAATTACCACCACTCAGCAGTCTGTTTCTCACAAGCAATGTGTTTCTAAGGAGATGTTTAAGGTAAAAGATTTAGGAGGCAGGTTGTTTATGTTGCAAAGCCCTTTTTGACTAATTTGTGATGCTGGACATAAAATGGACTCCACTCATTGAACAAATGTTCAGCTGGACATTTAGGAGAGAGACATACTTACACAGAGTTTGTTTGGGGATCTATTAGAAAAGTACTAAAGTTCTTTTGATTGGCTAGCGGGGACCTTATCTAAGAGAGTTTTTGATGTTTTATCCCTTTCATTTTTCTCTGCATTCATGCTTATAATAAAACATTTTGAACTTGAGCACAAGAGGCAAACGAAGAGAGAGAGAGAGACAGAGACATGTAGCATAAGTCCAAAGGAGGGTGCTTGTGTTTGTAGTGTTTTCATTGCAGTCAGTTGAGCGTGAAGTGTTGTCTTGGGAGGAAGTGAACTGGAAAAGAGTGCTGCTTGTCTGTGTATATATCTCTGACTGTGTGTGTGCTAAGGTCATACAATTCATAAAATATAAGTTTACGCATACTCTATGTTTAGCGCTTTTGGCTTTTTTCCATTATCAGTGTTTTTGGTCCAGTCCATCTCTAGTTGCCATTATGCCCGAGGTCCTGAGCTCTGCTGTATGATGCTGAGTCACTGCATGGTCACTGCTGCCTAAGCACACTTTTGGAATATGATGACACCATGGCTACAGTCTCCAAATGCTGGCATAACATCAGAATTACTCATCATATTACTGTTAGTGGATCCAGTGCATGTTAGAAATGCCTTCAATGTGTTAAGGCCAGGCTGTGTCAGGCTGTGGTTGAATTGGTACAGTTGTGCTAAAGTCTCCAGTGGTGACGCTACAGACTTTTCACTGCACTTTATTTGCTTTTACATCATGACATGACTTTAGTCACCATTATACACTTGGATGCATTGGTTGACAATCTACAGGAAAAGAACAATGATGTTACTGTAAAGATCCTGTATGTAAATATAATATATTACATAGAATGTCATTCAATGAAGGCTTAACATTTGTGTGCCACAGCTGTTACCTACTTTTAACTGTCCAAAACTAAAAGTCATATTTTGTGTCAGGACCAGTCAGGTGCCCACATAAAAATGCATAGATAATTACTGAAATAGGAAATTAATTTAAAAAACATGCTTCCTATGTAATTGATGGGGTCCCACAGTCCATCTTTTTTGATACTTTACATTCACTGCAACTCAACAGGAAAAGACTGTTGAGGGAAACACAAGGAAAGTATTTTATACAAAACAAGTGAACTTTGGAAAATATCCACATCTTTTAATAAAGTCAGACTGCTTAATCATCATTTTAACTTTAGATAAACATCTGAATACATTTTTGAACAGAGCAAGGACTGTGGATTTTGGCCCCCATCTCTTTCATTGAGAGAGCTTGAGGAAGAGATCTCTTTGAGGCCAGTATAAACAGGAAGAATGATTACAGCAAGTAAAACCTCTTTCAGTGTTCACATGGGCACCTTCATGTTGTTGTAACAGATTTAATAAATATGAACCTGTCCTTTAACAACCACGGTCCCAAATATAGCACTGTTTTCCATTCTATACTTAAAGAAAGCCGAATTTCTTTGTTTCTGTAGCTCATGTCATTAACTCAGTGTTTCTCTGACAGATCTAAGCAGTGTGTATCAGTGTCTGAACCTTTCAAATTAGTTTAAAACTATCGCTCTCCACTGCTTGAATTGGTACCATATTTTTATGATGTAATTGGTGAGTTTGTTGTCTTGGTGTCCTTTTTTTGCTTAGTTACTCTGCTAAAGTTTGCAAAATGTGTATTTGCACTGGTACCTTGGCTGTTAAAGGCCTATCATGGACAGCTGACTCCTGAAACGTTTCATATTTTTCATATTCTTTGTCGTAGTTTGCAGATAGACAACAAATCAGTTGTTGACCTGTCTTCAATAGTAAAAGATTGCTGTCTTTTGAACAACAGGCATCTATGAAGGACATACCATTTCTATGAAAACCATCCAGGCTTAGCATTTAGATCGAGTGGCTTAGAGTGCGAGACTGGTGGTGCCTGTATTTTGTCGCCTCAAACTAGGTTCACTCATTTTATCTTGAGATGTGCAATTTTAGGCAGTTATTCTAGATTATCTTATATTTTAGTGACCATGTACGCTGACACTAGCACACTGCAGTAGGCTATGCTTGTAGGTTATATGAAATGGTGTTAGTAATGCATCATGAAGTTATGGTGAACTTAGTAAACAGGGGTAGGACAGCTTCAAATGAAAAATGACCCAGTCTCTGTTTCACTTGAAATGAGAGATTATGGACACTTTAAGATTGAACAACTGCATGATGCATTCCACTTGTCCGATCATAGAGTTTACTGGCCCTGGGCAAGTGCAAAAGTGTAAATGTTTCATATTTGGATTACTGCAACTGTGTGTTTTTTTCCACCTTGCCAGTGTTAAGCTATAGAAAAATTGTACTTTTTCATCCTTTGTGTGTTTTTCTTGATTGGTTTTGTGCTGTTTATGTCTCAGTGCATGTTACATAGTTAGAGCTAGCTGCATGTGACATCACAGGTAACACCTTCATAACTATGTGCTCATTTTTTTATTATAAATAGGACGTCATAATGGATTATTCTTATGATGAGACTAATTTATTGTCTCAAAATAGTGCTGCAGATGCTGTCATTTTGTATTGCAGCTGTTTTTTTAATTGTCCCAGAGTAAATGTAATATTTAGAGTATAATAGTTTTTTGGCTTTATAACCCCTGCCCCCTAGCTTTCTAGCTAATGTCTCTATATCTGTCTCGTCTTACATTTCTTTCCTCAGTCTGCAGGCTAGATAAATGGCAAATTTATCAAGGGGCTCTTACCCACCAAAAGCAACTTGTGGTTTTGTGTCACTTTTTCATGTAGCATGGAAGAAGCAGGAATCAAACCAGGCAACTGTGGCTTAGGAGGAGAGCAATTGTACACCAATACCAGGGTTGATGCTCTGGTTCTCCGCTCCTCCTGTCACAGTGAATACAGACCAGCTGCATAACAGTTTATCCATCAGTAGCTGTGTGTTTGTGTGTGTGTGTGTGTAAATGGGTGAATAAGAAGCAGTGTAATGTGCTTTGGGTATCGTAAGGTAGAAAAGTGTAGACCATTGAAAACTGCTAACCCTGTAGTTCATGGACAACTGCTCCACCAACTGAGCTACAGCTGATAGCTAATGCTGATTTCAAAGCTCATTGTATCACTTAAACAATTTTAAGGGTGTGCTGAACATGCAAATGTCAACAGAGGATTTACATGCTGATTTATTAGGTTCCATTGCTGCACTAGAACTGCAAGCAAAAAGAAGGCTTGTGAGTTTTTTGCCAATGCATTAGAGCCACAGTATAGGTCCAGACAAAGAGCTAGGTTTATGGAAATGTCTGAGACATCAGAATCCAGTTAGTGTTGTTGTAACAGGAAACAGAGAGGGAGCCTGGGAGGCCTAGGTATGCTACATAATTACAAAGCACTCTAGAGTAAACTACAGCTTTCTGTGTTTGTGTGCCATGTACTCATTTAGAAACAGACAGTGTTGTCTCAGCTCACGTGTGAGTGTTGCACAGTTTGATGCACCTATTCATGCCTTTACATTCTTTTTAAATTTCAAAACAGTATGTTGCAATCTTAATTTGGATTTAAGTGGGTGTCTTGCTCCACTCACCATGGAAAAAGAAAAAATAGTGGGTGGTAACTTGTTTCTGGTTATATGCCTGGTGTGTTCTTTCTACGATTTTGTGGTTGTAAGCCTGCCTTTGTGTGTATGCATGTGTGAGGTGTGTTTCCATTGGTAATGATGACAGTTAGGGAAGAGAAAGGGAGGGAGCAAAATCCTTGAATTAATTTACAGGCCCCTCTACATCAGAGACAGATGTAGAGCTGCTCTCTGCTGGTTTTTCCAGCACTTCTCAGGATGAACACACATGTGTTTGGGTAAACTGCCTTTGATGTTAGTGGCCTAGTTTGATCAGAGAATCCTTCTCGAATAAGCATGTCCCCTGCCCTTTAAGGGTAAATGGTAAATGTTCTGCACTTATATAGCGCTTTTCTACCTATTGGCTCTCAAAGAGCTTTACACTGCTTCTTATTCACCCAATCACACTCACACACCAATGGGGGAGCTGCTATGCAGCTGGCCAACACTCACCGGGAGCAGCTAAGTTGGGGTTCAGTGTCTTGCTCAAGGACACTTCAACATGTGGCGGGCGGAGTCAGAGATGGAACAAACAACTGTGGGATTGGTGGACAACCGCTCTACCTCCTGCGGCCCAGTCGCCAAAGTCAGTTATTGGTCAGTTATCAAAACACTAGCTACATTTAATAACATTTATTTTTATTTTACCATCTGCAGGGTGTTGGGGGTTTTCAATAGATTGCTGCTTCCCAAAACAGCATGAGTGTCACATATTTGTAAAATAGGATTAGAAAGAATATGAAAGGAGTTGTCAAGTTAAGTTGCTTTATGCTAAACCTGAGTGTGCTGATTGAGACAAACAAATTGCTAACTTAGTAAATGAAATGCTAAGTGCATAGACGTACTTGAGTCAAACACAAGAGGCAACCTGCCTGCATGTGCATTTGTCTGAACATGTGGTGAAGTTTCAAATCTGAACCATTTGTGTTTATTCAGTGATTAGAATATAATTGGAAAAGTGGCTGGGATGTTGTAGTTTTCTGCTTTTATCCGTAAAACTCAATCCATGTGTGCACTTGCTTTTCACTTAGACATTGTCCTGTGTTATTTCAAAACATTATTGACAGACTTTCAGCTGGTACTCTACAAGCAAAATCATATTCTCTAACTATGCAGTTGTTCATTGGCTTCTTCTACTTTCAGAGGTCGCCACACCCAATCATGTTCCTCCATCGAACCGTATCTTCTGTACCCTCTTCTCTCACACCAAATAATTTCATGTCCTCTCACTATGTCCATAAATCTCCTCATGAACATGTCCAAACCACCTCAATCAGGCCTCTCTGACTTTATCTCTAAAACATCTAACATGAGCTGTCCCTCTGATGTCCTCATCCGTGATCCTTTCCATCACGTCACTCCCAAAGAGAACCTCAACATCTTTAGCTATGCTACCTCCAGCTCTGCCTCCTGTCTTTTCTTTTTCCTGTCCATCACCAGAGCAAACAAGAAGGGGCTCAGAGCTTATCCTTGATGCAGACCCACCTCCAGCTTGAACTCCTCTGTCACACCTACAGCACCTCACCACTGTCTTACAGCTCTCATACATGTCCTGCACCACTCTAACATACTTCTCTGTCACTCCAGACGTCCTCATACAATACCACAGCTCCTCTCTCTGCACCCTGTCATATGCTTTCTGTAAATCTACAAAGACACAATGCAACTCCCTCTGACCTTCTCTGTACTTCTCCATCAGCATCCTCAAAGCAAATACTGCATCTGTTGTTTCTCTTTCTCAGTGTGTGAGCCAACCAGGGTGTCCTCTGTTTTGTTTATGTTGTGTAGTGTAAGGTTAATTAATATAAGATGTCTGTAATAAATATAAGATGTCTGTAGGCTACATGGATAAGGCGTTAAGTTTGCAAATAATTAAGTTTGAGGATAGTGAAGTGCTCAACTCATTTGCTCTTTTCCTGATTAACTGTGTAAATGCAATGGCAGATTTGGAATATATGGAAGAGCTTAATGCTGCATCCAACATGCGGGCGATTCTATCTAAGCTTCTAAGTAGAAAGACAGGTGGAGGCATGTTGCTTAAGACATTTATAAGAAAAAGGAGTGTAAGGCTACGTTTAAAGACCTAGTAGAGTTTTTAAATGAACAATCCCAGGTGGCATTACACCCTTACTTTGGGGACATAATAGGTAAACCTAAGGAAAACATAAAGTATCAAGTATTCAAGTATTAAGCCATGGAGGGCCGATGGTAGTAAAAAGAGCTTCACCACTACTGTAAAGCATCCCACAACAAGAAGATGTAGATAAGTGGCCCCGTCTTAAAGGAGTGCAAATATCAGCGCAGAAGGTGGTAGTAACAGAACCAAAGTTGAAGGAAGGCAAGTTGTGTCAAATCCTATATCTGTTGCCAAGCTGGAAGACCTGTGGAGTCAGCAGTTTAAGTATGACTTTCCTGAGGGTGGTCAAGTAGCAGGAGATGTCTAAGGCAGATCATCATGGATAGAGTGTCACAATCTGCTAGATTGGTAAACAGACACTACTGCATTGATCTTCCATTAAACAATCGTGCTATACCAGAACAACATTTAGAATGGATTATATTTCCTTCATGAATGATACGATCACCAAAGGATATGCAGTAAAGGTTCCATATAAGGACCTTGACCGCAGTGATGGAAAGGTTTGGTATATTCCACATCATGGAGAGTATCCCCCTAAAAAGCATAAGCTTTGTGTGGTGTTTGACTGCGGTTCTTCTTATCAGGGGACCTGATTGAATGAACAAATCTTAGTAGTACAATCATTGGTGTTCTGACTATGTTTCGTCAGGAGCCTGTGGCAATAGTGGCAGACGTGGATGCTATGTTCCACCAGGTAAAGGTCCTGTCAGACCATGCTGACCTACTCAAATTCTTGTGGTGGCCAGATGGTGACACCAGTTAGCCGCTGGCAGAATACAGGATGAAGGTGCATTTGTTTGGAGCCACTTTGTTGCTTAGTTGTGCCGAGCTATGCTCTCAGGTGATGTGCAGAGGACAACACGCATCTGTTCGATGCTTGCACACAAAATACGGTGCTGCAAAATTCTGATGTAGAGGACTGCCTAAAATCAGTTGAGACTGTCTCAACAGATGACAACAGATGAGATGGCTATGGGACAGTAACATACTTAGTCCAGCAAAACAGTAGTAACAAAGTTCACAGCGCCTTTGTGTTGGAAAAGGCAAGAGTTGCCCCCTTAAAGCACATGACTATCCTTCATTTGTAGCTTACTTTAGCACCTTGGCAATAAATGCTAAGGAAGGGGTTAGAGCTATCACTGCAAGAGTCTGTGTATTGGACACAGTATTGGAAACAGAAAATACATCAGAAATGAGACATTAAGGTTTGGCACATTTGTAGCTAATACGGTGTCAGCGATTCAGCAGACCTCAAATGTGGCACTACGTAAGCTCTCAGCTTAATCCTGCAAGGTGTCAGAATGTGAAAGCCTTTCTGCGAAATAAGCTGTGGGTATCTGGACCAGACTTCCTTATACAGGCAGTCGAGAAATGGCCAAGGAATCCAGACTTGTAATAGTAGCTGATCCTGAGGTGAAAAGAAATGTCACAGTAAATGTTCTTGCAGCTGAAGAAAGCGCAGATATAATGCAGGGGTTGATAGAGTAGTACTCATCATGGACACGCTTAAAACGGCAGAGGCGGAAATAATACATCACTGCCAGCGGAAGAATATTCAGGAGAAAATTTCAGTTCTGCTATAGGAAGAACCAGTGAAAGGGAGCAGCCACGTACATAAACTTAATCCAGTCCTTCAAGATGGAATTCTTCGTGTAGGTGGAAGGCTCAGCCGAGCTGCTATGCCTGAGGAATCCAAACGCCCTGCTATTCTAAGTAAAGATCATAGAGTATCTCCGCTTATACTGCAGGGCATCCATGAAAGGATTGGCCATGGTGGTCGCAACCATGTGTTGACTAATCTAGTCCAGTATATGGCGGATCTCTTTTAGAAATGTGTCCCTGGGGACATTGTGTTGGCAGTTCACACAATAAAGGCTGAATCATCCACACAATAAAGGTTGAACGAGGTCTAGTCCGGCAGGTTTGTATCAGGAAGAGGACCAGCGAGTTTGATAGACCCATAACCAAGGTCTGTCTTTTCCAAGAGTCAGAATGAGAGTGGTAAAGACTGATCTATGGTGTGTTAAGTGCTGGTAACCTCTGAAACCACAAGAAAGAAGAGAGTTATGATGTTTATCGGTTATTGCATGATTTGTTTTTGAGTTTTGTACATACTATCCAAGCACCAGAGGTTCTTAAAAGGTCAGGCTGTGGAATGCTTTTGAATGTAGGTTTTTGGTCTGTGTATTGGAACCTAAAAGATGGACAAAGGCATGGACCTAGATGATCCCTGAAAGATGTGTAAAGGCAGGAAGCAAACACAGGACTGTGTGGCTGAATATAAAGATAATGCATAACAAACAGTGTCAGCACCTATGGTAAATATATTAATTTGCTACAGTTTCATATGGTGACCTTCATTGTGTATTTCACATCTAAGATACGGCTGTAGATCTCTAGGTAATTTAGTTTTCATTATTTACTCCTAAGGGTAAAGAGAAAAGTAGAGACATTATGGTCCAATACGTATTGATGTAATTAAAAGCGTTAATGTGGAAAAGTGCGGTGGGGATCTGGTAATGGATTGGAGTAAAAGAGAAGCATTTATGACCCACAAACAGGAGCCTGTCTGCTCATCTGCACTGCACTGTTGTCTTCCCCTGTGTTCGTCCTGTTGAACACTTAAAACAGGCTGCAGTTGTTGCCATGGTCCCTTTGTGACTCACCTTGCCTGAGTTCAGAGAGGGGACAAGAAAGAGTGTTTACCTCCTGCTGACACACTGTAGCAAATGATAGAAAGACCCACACTGAAACCAAGATTTGTTTTTATGCAGGTTTCCACCATTGTTTTAACTTCACCGATCCCTCTCTGAGCTCTCATCCAGTCTTTGTTTGGGCCCTACCAGCAGTCTAATTACTGTGATTCTCTCAAGTTGGGAAACAAAAGGCCTGTTTTGAGGATTGGGCCTTCTGCCAGGACACCCACTAGCTCTAGTTCACAACCCATGTCCAGTGGGAGAAACTATTCTGTGGATGTCAACTCCTAGGACTCATGAGGAGAATAAATCTATCTACTTAGATACTGATGTAATGTAGTATAAGGGTCTCAGGACCCTTAATGATATATTAAGAGCCCACCAGATGGCAGTACAGCAACAATATCAAGATACTGCTTGTTATTTGGTTTAAACATATATCAAAAGTTCCCCAAAAATTGCATCATACCATGGAAAAGTATCCAGGTGATGCTTATGTGTTGTCATGGTGTTAGCAGGGCTGCTCTCACTATGCATTCACTGAACAGCTCTCTGACTCCTTAACAAGGAAAGCTGCATTGGGGAGATTAAGGTAATTCTATCAATGTATGGACAGAGGGAGTAACGTCATGGTGCAGCAGTTAAAATAAATTTAAGTTGGTATTACTGTAACAATGTATCTTTTTAATTTGACAATGTTTTTTCATAAACACAAAAAAACTAAAAAAAAACTAAAAATGTACAGGTTACCCATAATGCTTAGCAGCTGACCAATTTAAATAGAGGTCTCAGTCTAGGCTGATTCTGCCATTTACTCCTGAATATCAGATATATTTATGATAAAGACTTTTTCTATGGTTTATTGTGATGAAATGTCTTAAATTTGTATTCAGATAATATTTCCTTTTCTGTTCTTTCTCTTTTAGGTGGCTCTGCTCGGGTTGGACCTCTTATCTGCCTTAGTGACAAGGTTACAGGACCGGTTTCGTGCCCAGGTGGGAACAGGTAAGATTCCTCTTTTTTTTTATGAAGTAGCTTTTTAGTTATAACTTGTATTTAGATTTTCTCGTTTAAATAAAGACTTTTTTTTAATATTAGGTTTCCATCGCTTTTTCATTCTTTGTACTTAGTTTGAATAGGAATCAATGTACAATTGAATGTCCTCCTCCTGTCCTGGCTTCTTGGACAGCCCAGAGGTCACAGCCAGAAGTAAAAGTAGTCTTGTTAAGATTCAACATTGGGTCACTGGTTTTTAAGTTATTAGTGAGTAAGTTTAATTAAGCCCTACATAAAACCTATTAGCAGTGTTTAATACACCAAACCCGTTCACATCTTTATTATGCCCAGTATATATTATCCGTGTTGTTAAATGTCTCCTTCTGCGTCCCACAGTTCTGCCCAGCCTTATCGACCGATTGGGAGATGCCAAAGATCAAGTACGAGAGCAAGACCAAACAGTGCTGCTAAAGATCATGGAACAAGCTGCCACCCCACAGGTACCAACACAGAGGTCATTTTTTCCAATAGTTTAGAATAACAGCACACAGCCTCAGGTCAGGAATTCTTTCAAATGATGATTAGTGTAGAATTGCAGCTAGTATTAATTTTCACTTTATGCTTCTGTTCTACTGAATAACCATCAGTGACATCAATAAATTATACTCTATAACCACAAAAGGTTGCAAATTAATAAAATGACAAATCTCTGTTTGTATGTAGTTTGCTCATTATCTGCGCCTCTAATAAATAAAGAGATGACCAGTCGGTCTGTTCAGGAAGGGGAGTGTATGCCTTGTGCACTCACCTGACTTTCTAGTGTGCAAAGCACTGTTTCCAGCTTGGCAACACTTATCTTTGTAGACCCCAAAAAAATACAAATAAAAACTAGCAACAAAACAGTCTCAGTCTTAATCTGGAGTTTTTGTAGTTAAGTTTTAAAATGTGTTTGATGTGGTTAAACTCACCACTGAGCTATTGTCACTAATCTTATTGTCTTACCCCAGTTAGCTGACACCACACTTATCTCTCTCTCTATGTATCTATCTATGTATCTATATCAGAATCACTAATACCATCAAATATCCTGAGTCAATCCGTCACATTTATACTCCAGTATTTTTGTTTAGGTACCTTTTGCAATATTAATTAGTGTGTGTTAATGAAACAAACAAATGATTTACTAGCCTTCATATTATGTTAAGGTCAATTTGAGCCATTTCAGTTTTTTTGTTGTCCAAAGTACTGGTTATCCTTTCTTTTTCTTCATGAAAGTTTGTGACTTTTGCTCATCTGGGGTCATTAATTGGTGTGTAAAATATGGACACTTTGATGTGTCCTGGAATGTCTGTGCAGAGTTTGTATACAAAGATGATGTTGCGGGTCATTTTGACCCAGACACTTTAATGTGGGTAAGAAGCTGTTCAGATCCAAATTAATCGTGTCTCTTTGACGTAATTTGTTTTGATTGCCTAATTATTTATATTTTGATTGCCTCTGAATAGACATTTAGACCCAAAGAAAAAAAAAATCTTTCGAGCAACAATGTCTCTGGAGACATTTCACATGATATCTCGTGTGATCCGATTTGACAACCGCGACACCAGAGCTGGTCGACGTGAAAGAGACAAACTAGCTGCAATCAGAGATGTTTAGGGATAAATGCGTCAAAATTCTACCTTTGTTGTACAATCCTGCCCCCCATGTTACTGTAGATGAGCGCCTTGTTCCATTCAGGGGTCGCTGTCCCTTCTGACAGTATATGCAAGCCGTCCAAGTATGGCATCAAGATAGGGGCAGCTTGGGATGCAAAATCTAGCTATGCATGGAATATGCAAGTGGACACTGGGAAGCTACCTGGAGGAGCATCTGAGAAAAATCAGGGGATCCGTGTGGTGCTGGAGATGAGTGAAGTGCTGCAAGGCCATAACATCACTTGTGACAACTTCTTTACATCCTACCGCCTTGGAGATGAACTTCAGAAGAGAAAGAAGAAAATTCTGAAAATGCAGGGAAGATCTCTGCATTCCTCAATATTTGTTTTCACTGAGAAAGCAACAGTTGGTTCATACTGCTCAAAGAGAAACAAGAATGTTCTTGTCATGAGCACAATGCACACAGATGCATCTCTGAGCGCAAGAGAAGACAAGAAGCCACAAATTTTCCTGGACTACAACTCCACCAAAGGAGGAGTTGACAATCTGGCCCTTGGTGATTTTCTAAAACATTGTGGATGTGTCTGCTTACAATGCCTATGTCCTGTGCACTGAAACTGAAATTGTACAGACGTCGGCTTTTCCTGGAAGAACTGGGCAAAACCCTTGTCACTCCCAAAATCCAGAGGCGACCCAGGCCAGCTCGGTCCCCAGCAGCTGCAGCTGTCATTGAAAAGGTCAAGTTTGTGCCATCCAACCAATATGCAATGGATCCAGTGGATACAGGTGTAAAGAAACGGAAGAGATGCCAGGACAGTCCCTCCCGAAAGGACAGCAAAACAAGCACCTTTTGTGTGAAATGCAAGAATTAAATCTGCAGAAAGCACACAGTTACATTATGTCCATCATGTGGACAACATTGAAAATCTGAGAAAGTGGGGCAAGTTAAAAAGAAATGTGTTTGAGAAGAAGGAAAAACTTCTAACTAAATAGTTCTTACAAATAATTCTGGAATTTCAAATTGTATTGTATGTCTGTCTTTTAAGTGTTTAATCTAATGGAAAATAAAGTTGCTGTTGTTTTAACCCCGTTTTTTGACAGTTCTGAGTGGATTTACACAGTGCAACATAATCAATGTGATTTTTTTTCAACATAATACAAGGGTTAGGTTTGGTATCAAGTTAGGAAGCATAAAATGGTTAGAGGCTTTTGTAGAAGATGACCTTCTTGGGCTACCCAGTAAATCAGCTATGCTGATATTGGTATCGTGTATACTGAAATGTACATTGGCTTCTAAGGGATAAGAAACTGCGGTACAGACAAACCCAATGCCACCATAACATACACTTTGTCACTATTACATAATTTGTCCAGATAATTAACACGTTTTCACGTTGTAAAATGCTATAGTTTTTAAACAAAGGTTATTATGTTTTTGTGTGTGTACAATTATAATCAGCATCAACCTCCAAAAGTCCATCATTGGTCTGACTATACTGTCTGTGATGGATGTCGTTACAGTATGTATGGGATAGGATGCTGGGAGGCTTCAAACATAAAAACAATAGGACCAGAGAAGGAGTGTGCCTTTGCCTCATCGCCACACTGAGCACGTAAGTCAAACTCTTCTGTAGCATTTTGCCTGTAATGGTTGTGGTGAAGTAAATGTCTTTTCCATTTCATAAAATTAATCTTGCCCGTAGGTTTGCCCGTTTTCCAATTTGTGAATACAAAGTATTCCTTCTGTGAATGGATTACAGTCGAGATGTCTGTTCTCCTTAAAGCAGAAAACTGTAGTTTACTTTACTGAAAGTTTTTTTCTTGCATTTCAACAGGATTTTATTTAACTACTATGACAATAAGTGTGTGTATGTTTATCTCCTTGTGTAATCTCTTACGTCTATTCTGTTCTCGTCTTCCAGATATGGAGCTCAAGGCCTGACTCTCAGTAAAATAGTTCCCCACATATGTAACCTTTTGGGGGACCCCACAAGTCAGGTATGCCAGAAACAGAGTTTTATCTCCTCTGCCACTGTTTGATGTAAAAAAAACAACAAACAACATAATCATGTCAAATTATTTGTTACAATAGTTTTAATAATTTAAGATACTTATTAAATAAAAATGTAAGGATTTGCTTGTTTTCTTCCATAATTTGAATTGGAGGGAGTCTTGCTACGTCAAATTTAGACACAAAGAGCTATCAGGTTAGAATAATTCAGCTTCCCCATAGTGGCAGAATGAGACAGTGCAGGATACATTTTTCTAAAGGTTCATACTTAACTTACTTAAGTTATTGCAAAGGAAATGAAATGACAGCTACTAAAAAGGTTAAATGAGCAAAGCAAAATTTTGAAGTAATACTAGCATGGATTTCAGTCCCTAAGGATTTTGTCTGTTAATGTGGTCATCAGGTACGTGACGGAGCCATGAGCTGCTTGGTGGAGATCTACAGACATGTGGGTGAGAGGGTGAGGATGGACCTCAGCAAAAAGGGTCTGCCACAGTCACGGTATGACGGCAGGAGTTCTCCACCCTGTGACTCTCTGTCCCTTTCAGTGTGTTGTATAACTGTCAGAATATCATCCTCTCGTGTTTTCAAACTGGTTTCCATAGGAAACATGCTGCCATGTTTAGGCACAAAGATGCATCGGACAACAATACTACACACTCTACATTGTTCTAACCGTTGGGTTTCTCAAGAATTGCACTTTTGAATACAAATATGAACAAGAGATTTATTGTATTGTGTACGTTTTTTTAAGATGAGCAACTAAAATGATGCATACCTCAGGATTAATTTCATACTTACCTCTACTGCAAATGTTATTTTATGCCTTTTATTATTTTTTTGTGCATGGTCCATTTGAAGCAGGCTCATGATAGAACAACCCACCTGATTTTTCTCTCTATTAAATCTACCTTTCCGTCCTCTTTGTACTTTTTTTACACTGGACCATATGTCTCTGCATTCCCCCCTTCTCTTTTTTCTCTGGCCCTAGTGCCAGATAGTCATCAGTGTGGCAGTTTTGGATGCTGTCTATTTTTGTCTTGGCCACCCCTGTTGCATAGAGCAGAGGGACCTCTACCTGCAGGCAGCAGGTCCAATCTCTCTGCTTCAATTTTCTGCCAAATTTCAACTCCCTTTGCTTTTTTGTTTTTCATATCCTTTAGTCATTAATTCGTTTAAAACTGTTTAAAGTTGTCTTTCCACTTTTGTAGGCTGAATGTAATCTTCAACAAATTTGATGAAGTCCAAAGATCTGGCAACATGATCTCATCCTCTGGCTCAGGTAAGGATGATATGTCATTATGTTTAGCTTACTGTTCTTTTTTTTTTTTTTAATTTTAAAGAGTTTTTTAAGCTAAAGGAAGTCAGGAGATTTCTTCACTTTCATCACACTTCTTTCGCCTTTTTGCCAGCTGTTGCTCGCCTGTATTACCTCTAATCTTTTTCTCACACTCCATTCAGGTGTTTTCTTTTAGACTGAATCGTGTGTGTATGTGTGTGCGTGCGTGCGTGCGTGGAGAATAAAGGAGGCGTTGCAGACCTGATGCATACAGTAGCTAGAAAGGATGAGTTTTTCTCCACAGGAAATGGGCATCTTCTGAAGCCTAAGTGTCAGAGCATCCCTGTAGACAAAACAAATGTGAAAAAAGGCACAATTTCAATAAAAGGTTGCTTCCTTGTTGATTGCTGTGTCAGTGGAGTTGTGACCTCTGTGCAGGTGGACTCTCTCTGACACCCCCTTTACTGCTGACTGTCCCGTTTTCAGCTGACTACATCTACTAGGGAAAACAGCTGAGCTGAGGGGAATGGAGTTAGATGGGGCTCAGCATTTGCATCATGGCTGCCTGCCACCCTAAAACAACATAATTAAATTGGGTTTAAAAAAAGAAAATCATCTTATTTAGTAAAATGTGTTAGTTTGGATTGTCCATCTGAATCCTCTTGCTCTGCCCTAATCATTGCATGTTAGACCTGACTTTGTGGATTATAACAAATGATGATGGCAACCATACAAACAGTTGTCAGGGAAGATTATAAATATTGTTAAATATTGGCAGTAAGTTTGTTTGAAAATGGCCATTAACCTCACCAAACACAACCTCAAAATTTAGCATCAAGAGTACTTTTTCTGTGGACATGTTGCTACAGTATTTGTATGTGTTTGCATACAAATATGCACATGCACAATGCATTTTTATAAACTGGAATTGCTAACAATGACTTAGTTGGCTATACTCAGCTAAGCAATTCATTTAAAATTGGCAAAAAGATCACTTTCAATGAACAATTATTACAAAAGGTTACAAATCACAAAAAGATAACAAAAAGAGAGAAAATTTGCTTTAATTGAATGAGCAACATTATTATGTTAGGTTTAGGGTTAAGTTTGCATCTCCTTAAATTGAAACTGTAAGTAAGAGGATGCTAACTTAACCCTAAACCTGGTACAATAATTATGTACATTCAGCTTGTATGAATGTTGTTTAATGTTCTTAAAGCAGTGAAACTTTGCATTACGATTGGACAATGTGTATGTTATAAATTAATTAAAAATTGACTTTAATTACTAATTGTGCATTATGACTAAACCAGCTGTCATTGTGCGAGAGGCGGGGTACATCCTAGACATACACTGAAAAAACAAGCATGCACACTCACAATCACACCTATTTTTAGAGGAAACCCACACAGGTACAGGGAGAACATGCTAACTCCACACAGAAAGGCTGTTAGGCGGCAGGGCTAACCACTCCACCACCGTGCTGTCCACATTAAATATTATGTTGAAAAAAAACCCTCTGGTTTATCATATTTGCCATTTCAAAATAAGGGGTTACTAACTTTTGCACATAACTCTATTTGGAACACTGAATAATTGGAGTAGACATTAAAGGGAGACCCAAAGTTCTTAATGATTATTTTACCATGAAGTCAGAGTAAAGCATATAAACTTAAAATAAAGTAATAATAATAAATCACAAGGTAAACAGATGACTTAGTTGCTGAAATCCGAAATATGCGAATATGACTAATTTGAGCAGTGAGTGGAGCATCAATTATTCACCTCTCAATGAGTTGCAGATGACTGCTCATTTTAATTTAAATCCATTTGCCTCAGAGGTGAGAAGAATGTTTGGTGTTGACGTGAGAATGAGCTGCGCTGCCACATACAGGCCTTAGCTTGGTTTGACAATTGTGCTAACAGCTCGCAAATAAAGTCAGTAGATGAGGGAGAGGGGTACTGGCAAAGAAGGGGGATTCTGTATATTAATTGTCATTTGGACATCAACATACAGATATAAACAAAAAAACAAGGGACTTTATTTGAATTTTAAAATTTGATTACATGAAACAGTAAAAATATCCCAACTTATGTATGACCACGTGCTTCTTAATATTTGAGATCTGCTCATGAAAGACATCAAGGCAATGGGGAGCGACTTTGCAATGGTGTTCTCAAAAAACAGTACTCAAAAAGGATAAGAGGAGGGAGAGGGGAGGAGACTGAGCAGTAGGGGGGAGAGAAGAGAGACTCTAGAGGGAATGACAGAACAGAGTATACTGAGCAAAACAAAGCAGCCATTTCTGTAGCAGCTGAGAGGTAAACAGTAAGTGGGACATACAAGACGGAGACCAAAAGGAGAGAGGGACACAGCAAATCTACTGTGCTAGCTGTGTAGCAGCGTTTCTCTGTGGCTTCAGTGCTGAAGGTGGCCGTGCACCATGACAGCAGGGGAAGGTAGGACTGGAAATAGAATGAGATTCCTATTCACCAAGGAGGGATCACACGCATTTATCACACAAATCACAGATGAATGACAAATAGATTAACTGTTTTCCTAGAGGTTGTGAAGTGATGACAAAGTGCTGTTTAATAAGTAGAAAATAACATTCTTAACTCTGTTATGCAATCTGCACTTTTTTCAGCTCAGTCCTGTTAATGATAAACTCTCTGTACTTTCTCTCTGGTATCTTAACTCATGAAAAAACTGTATTGCATCCAGTGCAGGGTAGTTGTACCATTTACACTGCTGCATTTCATGCCTCTTGTCATGTCTACTGTGGAAACTGTCTCTACTCGGCACCTTGAGTGACAGCTTGCCTAAAGCATGATGAGAGCAGACACAGGATCTGTCAGTTAATACACTGTTTGGCTTTCTATAATCTGCATAATTTATTATAGAGTGTATTCAATTCCTTTCATGTATGTCATTAGAATAATTTTGGATTACAATCCTCAAGAATTGTTAAAGAAAGTATAAAAATGTGCAATTTATTGCAGTTTGACAAAAAAAATGCTGATTAGTGAAAGTGAAGTCCCAAGCAACCAAAACTGTGTGATTAAATTATATTAGTCTTGGCACAGTGTGCTAGGGTTTGGGGTTTTTTTTTGTTTGTTTGTTTTGTTGAAACTGAGAAATGTAAAACAGAAAAAAAATAATAAATTACAGAATTTGATGCCAGAAACATGTTTTAGAAACGTTGAGATAAGGCCTATGTTTAGGAAATGAGGAGAAATTAGTGCCATCTATTGTGTTTTTTTACTTCATAATGATACAGATATTTTCAGTGGGTGACAAGTCACGACTGTGGGCAGGTCAATTTACCTGGACTCTTACTACTGATCCCCGCTGTTGTAATACATACAGATTGCGGTTTGACATTGTGTTGCTGAAAAAAATCAAGACTTTCTCTAAAAAAGACAATGTTGTGCCAAAATCTGTACAGTATATTTCATCAGCATCAAAAGTGAATTCACAGAAGTTACTAATGCTGTGTGAATGAATGCACAGCTCTGTTGGCTTTTGAACTGTGCTCAGATCTTTTCTCTCTTCTATAGCACTGAGGAGGCCGTGTCTGTTATGTTAAGAAGGAATTTCACATTATGAATCTTCAGACCACAGGACTGTTTTCCACTTCACCTCAGTCCATTTTATTGATTTCCATTTTTCACACTGATGGATCTCAGATGTGATTTCACTTATTTTATTACTTTATTATGCCTAGGAAATAAGGGGTGACAGTGGCTGAGTTGGTAGAGGGGCCGCCTACTGACCATAGGTTCAGAGTGTCGCACCCTGCTCTTCTCAACCACATGTCGAAATGTCCCTGGGCAAAACACTAAACCCCCAACAGCCCATTCGCATCTCCAGCCACGCAGTGCCAGTCCCAACCACAGTAGAAAGCGGGGAGGGTTGCATCAGGAAGGGCATCCGTCATTTAAAAAAAAAAAAAAACAATGCCAAATCAACATGCAGACCAATGATCTGCCGTGGCGACCCTGAACTCACGGGTACAGAGTACTGATACAGAATACTGAATAGAGCATGTATGTTATGAATAAATGTTTAAATCCAAATTGAATGCTAAAAATATTAGACACTTTTTACTACAAAGTCATGAGTGAGCAGTAAGGAGTATCCCTGACACTGTTTGAGTGCTGATACAGTGCCTGGTCAGGGTGCAGTATTGGCTATGAAATGGTTTGCAGGTCCACTTAATCTGCTTATTATTACCTCAATTGAGGGATGAATTGTTAAGTCTGTAAAGTGGAAGCAAATGTTTAAAAAAGCCTATGATGGCGACATTTTCAATTGTATCTAACCAAGTTCCAATAGCTAACAATAGCTAATTAGTTAACCTTTAAACAACAAAGCTCTGACTTCTGTGTGTCTAAAGCTTGAATTTTGCATCTGTCAAATGTTTGCCATAGATATGCGACACTTTGCAACGATCCAGATCATAAAAACTGATAGGTCCACTTGGCCCTTTTTGGATTGGTTCAGAGCTTCATACAGACCATCTCCTCCAACACCTTTCAATTTCAATTAACATCAAACTAAAGTCTGCAAGTATTAGTTCCAACTCCAAAATGATCCACACAATTTTGTCCATCATTGTTTGTACCACACCAAAAAACTCACCACAGTGGCCTATAAAACTCAACAGGTTGACATACAAACTCCACCATAAACTACCATGGTGTAATTAAAGACAACGCAGACACACCAGCACACAATTATTAATGCTCACAACAACATGGGACACTTACTTAGCCTGCAGCATAGGCTTTGCATAGATTAATCACAGAATTATAAGTACAGCTTATGTGGGACTGTCAATTTTTTAAGGCTTACTCTGGTTCTGGTACAGTTCTGTTTATAGCATATCAATGCATATTGCAAACTGAAGCTTTAAATAAAGGCAGTATTTATAACCAGGGAGAAGTTACTTCAGAAAACGGACAAAACTGCGAATATGTGTTCAATGGGTCTATGATACACCAGCCAATGAGTTCGCAGTCTCTACAACAGTCTCACAAATGCCTTTGCAATTGGCTAAATCCTTATGTTTGTGAGTGTGTGTGTGTGTTTTAGTGCCTTTCACTGCCATTTTGTTACAGAAACACTGCATACATTGCAAGTCTGTCTTTTCCCCAGAGTTCAGCTGTAATAAGCAGCAAACTGAGAGCTCACAGTGGTCACCTTCATCCCTATCATGTCAGCGAGTTTGAAGCATTTGCGGTGCCACATCTCTCGACCACTATAAAAATATATTAAAGTGAAATGGCACGTGTGTAAGAGCTATAAAGATAAAAAGTAATTCACATGTCTGTGCCATCTGGGTCTACCAGTCTCATGGATTTGCAACGATACAAATGTCACTGTGTCTGCATTGGTGCTGAAGCAATGTTTGCCTGCATGTGTGCCTCTGTGTGCAGTGTCATGTGTTTTGCTACACCATGGAAGAAATGGTTAACAGCAGTGGATTGGCAAGAGAAAGGAGGGATAAAGGCAGAAGAAGGAATCTAAGGAAGTCCTTTGATCAACACAAATAGGCGAACAGTGTGTGTGCAGCTTTGCAAAGAGCTTAATGTGTTTTTTTTGAGCGTGTATGGATTGTCTGTGTGGGTGTATGTGCTCTCGTTTTTCAGCCTGTGCTGCTATTGGCTTTTTCAGCTTAAAAATTTTTTAAATCTGTGCATTGAATGTGATGCATTCAGATTTTCTTTTTAAAGAGTGATTATTTGGGAAATAGAAAATGTGAATAGACATTTCCCACTGTTGCCTCAGATACAGTAGCAACTGTTGCTGCTTCAGTGTCTAACCCACAACTTTACTGCTTTGGTTCACATACATTTCCCTGAAAGCTTTTGAGGTAAAAAAGCACTAACATCTCAATGTACACTACAAGCATCAAAAGACAAACGGCACATTAAGTGACTACATTGCAAACCCTGATGTTAGCAGGTTCCTAGATGAAAAAGTAATGGGTTTTTCAGAATATTGTAGAAAATAAGCTCTATTACAAACAAAAGTTTGCCCATACACAATTTGCAAAATAATCTTCACAGATGAATAACACATTTATGTTTTATTTTAACCCTAAATACATTCGGCAGAAGTAAAAAGCTACATGTTTAATGTTCCCTTGGTGGAGTCATTTAGTCATTTGTCAGCTATTTTCTTTTTTACTGACTGAAAAGCTTAAAAAAGCTTTTAAAAAATCTGATTTCATGTCATAGAATCAATGGTGAAAAGCTATTGACCTTATTTCTGGCATCTAAACAATGCTAATTGATTCATTCCATTTCCTTCAGGAGACCAAAACAGCTTAAAGAACCTAAAGCTGCAATGTGCAAATTAAGCTAGTGAGTTTCAGAATCAGTCCTCTCTGTTTTGCCCAGTCCTCCCAGCTCTGTAACAGCTGTTCTTTGCTCATGACACTCCACCACGCTCTTCACAGCCCTTCAGGTATAATAAGAATACTAAAAAGCTGACTAATCAAGCAGAAATTGTTGCTCTCTAATTGAGCAGAAGGATGTGCCTCAGTCAAAATGCATTAGAAAGTACAAGTAAATATTCAGCACTGCTGCCAGTACTGTTCAGTGAGTTAGTGGTTCCTCCACACGCCTCCACATTAACATGTGTTGGAGCAAATGTCTATTAAAATGTACAAGAAATGTTGGGATGCAGAAGGGCGCAGGTTCAAAGCCCACCCCACCACGGCGCCGCCCATCCATCAAGGGCCACCTTGGTGCTGGTCTCAAGCCCAGATGAAATGGGAGGGTTGTGGCAGGAAGGGCATCTGGCGTAAAAACTCATGCCAAAGCAACATCTGGAACACGTTCCACTGTGGTGACCCCTGAAGAGACAAGCCGAGAGCTGGTGATCTTTGAAGAAATGTTGCACACTTACTTTAAAAAGAGTAAATCGTAGACTTTATTGTTCATCAGGTGGTGTTAATGTAATACTAATGTTGCTCTTTCAGCTAGATGTTGAAATAGTCACACAAGAACTGAGTTACAGTATACCAAACATTGGATACACACACTATACTTGTTAGTAGAGTATATGATCAGTCCCTCCAGGATTTTGATGGATGTTTTTGTTATTGTTATGATATGACAGGTTTTCTAAAAAAATTGCGATGCATTTTGCAATGTATTTAACTTTTTCAATGTTTCATTTGTAAGGATGGACAGGATTCATAGGGAATTGGTTTAATTAAATGTTGCAATTGCAATTATGTGAATTCATAATTATTGTTTTTTTTGTCTTTTCAAGGGAAATGATGACAATACAAGAAGAAGAGCTAGTTTACTAACTAAATAATGTAATATAGCTATAAGTAAAGTTAGGTGTAATATGACTGAAATTCTCTTGAAGGTGATAACAGATAATAGATAATCATTGCCTCGTTGGGGGTGGGGGTTGGGGTAACATTCAACAAAAATTGAGAGTGATGAACAGACTAAACTGGGTTTTAAACTGTGACCAGGCCTCTGAATGATGGCATTGTCTTCTGTGTAATCACTGCAAAGTGTGATCGCTGTAGCCCTCTGTCTGTGGGTTCAAATGAGTCTTTGGTGAATATCAGTGGCCCCTCTGCCCGCACAAAGCGTAGTGGGTTATCTCTGCCAACTACTCTCAATATCTTTACAAATTAGTTTTAAAAAGCCTTATTGGTAGGGAGCTGGGTTGAGCAGCTTCTGTATAGGACTAACACAAGAAGCCTATCACCAGCACAGGGGGCAGTGTGGTGGAAAATACTCACCCTGGGAAATGTTTGTGTTCGTTTCTGCTTAATTGTGCAGTTAAAATATTTCATGATATTGAAGAAGTTACAGCTGTTCCAATGCCTTTGCTGAGATTTGCCATTTTATTCATCCATTCTCCCGTTTGTGCTAACGTCACAAATTCTCAGAGCCTCATACTGTCCTTTTTGCAATTCCCCAACAACATGCATATTATTCTCAGACCAGTAATATTTACATTTTCTGATGAGGCTGACTGAAGGCTGACTACACCTAGATTTTATCAAAGTCTGAACAACTATTGTGACAGATTAAGAAATTGCTTAAATCGTGGCAGGTTGAGAATAGTCAATGATTAGTTGGTCTGAATGAGAGACTGGTAGCCTCACAGGGCCACTGGTGAATCTCATCATTATTCAGTTGATTAAGTCTAAGTGGGACAGACAGCCGATTGTCCTGTGAACAAAACAGACTACAAAGATGTCTTTCTGTTCGGTCTGTGTGCTATAATAACCTCACTTTCACAATGAATGACCTTTTTTCTTCTCACTCGTAAGCTTGAAACATCGTATTTTAGAGAGGCTTTTCCATTTTTTACACATTGGCACACAGTACGATAAGATGGTTGGTGAGAACCTAATGTCATGGTCTAGCAAAAATAATGGAACAGCTGGGGTTGAACAGGGGAGCAGGGCTGACACTAAGATGATGAAGCTGCCCCCCTGTAGCTTAACGCGAGCACACACCATGCATATGTAAGGTTGGGTCAAGCTTTCAAGTATCTGCTCTTCATGTACGTGAAGCTAGAATTTCAAGGTTAGTAGTAGGTGAGTTAGTAATTACTAGTAAGACTAGTTGAGGTATTAGAGTTAGGATAACGACTGGACTATTGAGCAGGCCATGGTATTGAGGAATTTGGAGGCTTAATCATGGCAATTGAACTTCTCCGTTGTTTATGACATTTTACTATTCATCCAAGAAACTTCATCAGTCCGAGAAAAGTTGGTTGGAAATGTTGTTTTTTACCTGACCTGAATGGGCTTGTTAGGTGGACAATAGGTGAGAGTAGGGAAGAGTTGTTAGGTGTAGCTCCCTTTGTAGACATGTGAAGTGGTCTTCTTCCTGTGGATGGCCAATTAGACCTATTCAGGGTAGATAAGAAAACATACAAAACTGGACGTTTTTGTGTAGATTTTTTTAAGGGTTAGGGTTAGTGGTGGCAGCCACAGCATTATTGTCCAAGCAATGTAAATATGCAGCTGGATGAGACTTAAAAGTAAAATATTAAAGTATATTAAAGGCATTTAAAATTAGTTGCAAGTGGTGTTGCTGCCAAATGTAGTTTATTTATTTATTTTTTTCAGTCCAAGTTAGATTCATAAGATTGTCCACAAAAATATCTGATACAGTGCGGAACGTTCTTTTTTCCATTGATAATAATTGTTCCACCTGGCAAAGCCACTGGCTGAGAATTGCTAGAGAATTACAGATCTCACTGGTACAACATGCTCTGCTTTGACCTTCAGCCCTCTTTTGAACGTGGTTTTCACTCTTACACCTTTTTCTTTTGGGGTTTCGTGAAATGTGAGGACAAGTTGAAGAGCAAATTGGTGCTTTGCAGGCAGACCAAAATGTTTTCTGACTGAGATCGCAAAAGCTATTCCTCTTTCCAAAAGCCAAAAACCAGAGAATGGACCATTTACAAGTCAGGAGGTCACGTTTTTTTTTTTTTTTTTTTTGGGGGGGGGGGGGGGGAGATTTAAAAAAACGAGAGACGACGTGAAAACAAGATAAATGTTTGATTTTATTAATCCTGATCTCATAGCCAGAGGTTTAATTTTCCGCACTGCCAGCCGCCTCTCTGGTTTGTCAGCAAAACAACACATCTTTGTTGTTGTGACATAATGCTGATCTCCATTCATCTGCAGCTTATGTAATTCCACAGGCTGCTGACTACCCCAAGACCCAGAGCCTGACAGAAAACTCCTCATGAGTCTCTTTGTCCTCCAGGGAAAACCAGGAGGGGGCAGAAAAGCAGGGACTGAGAGAGAAGAACAGAAAAGCAAATAGGAGAGAGAATGATGATAGATAGAGATAAATAATGAGAGGAAAAAGAAAACCTAGAGCCAGGGAATAGATAAAGTCAAAATAGGGTAACTCACCTCCATCATGCAGCACAGAATGTTTACTGACTCCCTCTTTCTAAGAAATTAACTTTCTATAACGTCCTCTAAATCCCTCATGCCTTTGGGCGTTAATTCTTTTTCTAAAGAGTAGAACGAGGGAAGAGAAAATCCTCCTTATTATATAAAGCTGTGTTTAGAGACAGATTACTGGTGACTCTGCAGTTTTGATGCAGCTTCAGCAACTTGGGAGCACTTCACTGTGTTGTAGTGTCTATGTATTGTGACATCTAGTGGGCATTAGAGGTATGACAGCCATTATTCCAGAAGCAGTCACAATATTAATACAGCTAGTGTTAATGATTTCATGGTGGAGCAAGGGTCAGCATGGCCACTCTGAGCAGCTACACAGCCCCATACATAGCAAAATGTATCACTGTGCAGAGGTTGTAGACGTAAAAAAATGTAATACTCAACTACAACCCCAATTCCAAAGAATTGGGACAATGTGTAAAACATAAATAAAAACAAAATGCAATGATTTGCAAATCTCATTAACCCATATTTCTTTTACAATAGAACATAAACATATCAGATGTTAAAACTAAGAAATTCTACATTTTCATGGAAAAGATTAGCTCATTTTGAATTTGGTGGCAGCAACACATCTCAAGAAAGTTGGAATACAGATGTTTACCATTCTGTAGTTTTCCCTCTTCTTTTAACAACCGTCTGTAAACATCTGGGAAGTGAGGAGACCAATTGCTGGAGTTTAGGAAAGGAATGTTGTCCCATTCTTGTCTGATGCAGGATTCTAGCTGCTTAACATTCCTGGGCCTTTGTTGCTGCATTTTTTTTTAATGCCCCAAATGTTTCCTATTGGTGAACGGTCTGGACTGCACGCAGTTCAGTTCAGTTCAGCACCTGGACTCTTGTATGTGGTTTAGCATTGTCTTGCTGAAATATGCAAGGACTTCCCTGAAAGAGACGTTGTCTGGATGGGAGCATATGTTGCTCTAAAACCTCTATGTACTTTTCAGCATCGATGATGCTTTTCCAGATGTGTAAGCTGCCTGCACCATAGGCACTAATGCCCCCTCATACCATCAGAGATACAGGCTTTTGAACTGTTCACTGATAACAAGCTGGATGGCTCCTCTCCCCTTTAGTCCGCAGGACAAAGCGTCCATGGTTTCCAAAAACTATTTCACATTTTGATTCATCTAACCACCAATCTAGGCTTCTTCTTTGCATGATACAGCTTTAACTTACATTTGTAAATTGCACAATGAACTGTGTTCACAGATGTTCAATGATTTCTGGAAGTGTTCCTGAGCCCATGCAGTGATGTCCAGTAGAGAATCATGACTGTTTTTAATGTAGTGCCACCTGAGGGCTCAAACATCATATGCATCCAGTTTTGACCTTTGACCTTGTCCCTTGCGCACAGAGATACTTCCTGATTCTCGGGAATCTTGAAATGATATTATACACTGTTGCCAAATAACCTAATTAGTTGTCAAATGCTTCTTAATTAGTTTTTTTTTTTGCAAGTGCTACTTTAAATCTTTTACTCAAGTAACGGTTCTAATAAGATTATCCACATTTTACAATTTATTTTACTTGTACAAAAATTAAAGTACTCTACCAGGAAAACTATGTATTCTAAACAATATCCTAAAATCACCAATTTATAATCATTATTATCATTAGTCATTCTTCAGTAGAGAAACAAAAATACTTGTATTTAGCCAAAGTGGTCTCATGATGTACTGCTATATTAATGATTCCTGCGATCACATTTTTTGGTAGTTGCCATAAATAGGCATTTGGGCACAACTAAAGTGTGTCCACTGTGTGAACACTGTAAGGCACTGAAAGTATCAGACTTCAAACCTAATTGAATTGTTCATTATTACAGTCAATTTTCTTTCCCTCTCTGATTACTGTTAAACAACACCCACCCTGAATGCATAATGACTGACAAAACACAGGTGGTGCTTTAGAGATTTTACTTACTAGGAGAGCAGAGAGTGTGCCTTGAACTGCCATTTGTAATTCTGCATATCTTTTTTTCACAGTATGGGATATACAATATAGACCTGCTGAATGTTGAGCCAGTCTGCTGATGATGTGCTAAAGTCTCATTGCAATTTTGTTAGTCTTCAGAAAATAAATGTATAGTTCTTGGGATGATATGGGTTTGTTATCTCACCCACTGGGTACACGTAGTTTAATCAAATTCATTAGTTTGACAGTATGGACAGAGCAACCTCATTGACAACACGTTTCATTCGTCCTGTTGTCTATTTAAATCATGGCTTGAACACACAGGTGATCTAAGCTGATAGCTGATATTGATATCGATCCTACAGTCGGTTACAGCGTTTCCCACCAGAGCACAGTTGAAAACTTGAACAACAGGCCAAGACAGCAGACAGCATCAAGTGTGTGTGTTCTAGTCCAGTCAGCAGCACATCCGAATTGTGGCCAAAAAAATGGATTTCAGGGATATTTAAACACAGGAGTGCCAATATTAGTATTTTCTTTTACCTGTACTATGTTCATAGTGCTACCGTTAGAACATTAATTTGCAATCTTTTCTCAGCAATGTGTGTGCATGGACAGACTGCGGTTGAAGGATCTTCATTATAACATTGTTATGTTGCATGTGTTAAAATGCATATGGGTGTTTTATTTATTATGTAGTAATAAGGTTGAGCAAACCTGCTTAGACAGAGTTCATGGTCTATGAGCAGTGTAGAGGTTGTGGTAAACATTAAAAATTAGTAGATTTTGTAAATAGTAAAGTACCTTCTACTCATGGCTTGAGTCAATATCCAACCAATGTGAAATCTATATGTATTAGTCTGTTGTTTACACTGCTTATTGTAAATGTAACAGACTTGCTGATTCAAGCTGGCATAAGTGGTATGTTATGTGCTGTTACTTGGTTAAACCACTACTTTGCCTGTTGGATTCACCGATATTAGCTCAGAGTTTGGTGATGACTAGAAGTCTAAGCAACCAGGGTAACTGGAAACATTTATGAGTTTCCAGTCAGACCCTTGAAACCCTTTGAACCCCCCTCCCCCCGGTTCATGATGACTTTGTCTTCACACTGACTGCACAATGATGCCATTGTGACACACACATCCATAAATAGGTGCGCACACACACACACATCAATAAGTGTACTGAGAGAGGCTTCCTTGCAACAGAGGCACAAACAGACCCACACACACACGCACACCCTGTGGAGATGCCTGGCGAAAAAGAGCGAGTGTGTTAGAGGGCGCAGCAGAGACATGCTGAGGAAGCTGGTGTGCAAGAAAATCTGCGCTCGTAAGAATAATGCTTTCTATCTCTCCCATTTTTCTGCTCCCTTCTCTGGATTTGTGCTGTTCCTTGGTTCTCTTGGTGTTTAGTCTTTCACAGCTTATTTTGCCTGTACATTTCATTTCTCCACCTACTACTCTTTTTCAACCTGTTGCCTTTCCCCTCTGTCTTCCACTGTTTTTTCTGTCACAAATGCAGTGTCATGGCAGTAATCCTTGCAGCAGAAACATTTAGGGAGCTGTTTTTTGTGTATAAGCCTGATTATTGCATGATATTGTTTTTACACATATAAAATAATGCAATCTGGAGATTTGTACTTGTCAAGTATTGTTTTTGATAAATAAGTTTAGAATTTTTTTTTTTTAATCTATCAGTTGTATTTCTCGGAAATCAACAATGATCTAAGCTGCAAACACTCATTTCACCACGCCTTCGCCAGCACCATCACATCAGCCTCAGGCTAATCCCTCGTGTGATTGGCCGTGTTGAGCAGGTGACAGGGAGCCACATATACATGCATGGCTGCCAAACCAGATTAAAGTTAGATGGATAGATAGAAAAGGTTGAATGGAGACAAGTACCTGACCTGACAGACGAGTTGCGTTGCAATCTTCCCATGAGGTAGGCAGAGGTCACAGAATGCAGAGATGAGTCATGTCCCACAGTAGGCGGATTAATGAGAAAGGAATGATGATGCACTTATCCACTGGTCCTATACTGACCACAAAAAACATTCACCTTTAAGGGCAGGTGATTAGTAAATTATGACTTATTGATCCTTAAGGGAAATAATATCTTTAATATCCAACAAAAAGAATAACTCCTTGAGCATTTTGTCTGGTTTAAATGAAAAATGTATTTCTATTTCCTTCCTCTGTTTTTGCAGATAAGAACTTTGAGGATGAGGATTCTGTGGATGGAGGCCGGTCCACCTCCTCATCGTCATCTAAAGCACCCCCTAGTGGCAGAAGGGCTGTGATGAGCTCTGTCCGAAGACCCAGTTCAGCCAACACAGCTAAGGCTACAGGTGAGGGAGGGGTCCAGCCTGTGATATAGTTTATTTATAGAAGTAAAGAATGAGATGCTGAAATTATGTTTTAGATTTTAAAAGTTGTATTACATTTTTTTTTTAAAGTGTGGTTGAATTTCTTGTACAATGTAATTTCTAAAAGGCAAAGAAGCAGGAGCTGGTGCTGTTGATGAAGAGGATTTCATCAAAGCCTTTGAAGACGTACCCTCAGTCCAGGTATGCTGGTTGTCACTCTCAAATATTTCATAGTCTTCTACTGGATATGTTTTTCACTAAGACTTGTGGTAGTTGTCTAGTTTTTTTGAGACTCTAGCAGCATGGCACTAGGGATGGTAATATCTGTTTGGGGGGGTGCAATGACCCAACGACAACTAAAACAATGGTACCCGGAAAATAACGAATACTAAACATCGATGAAACACTTTAACTAAATAAACCCACGCTAGAAAACGTATAAAACCCACAAGCGAAAAGTGCACATGCAGAGAACAAGTAAGTGTCAAAAGGTCATAAAGTTTTTTGATCAGCCTCAGTTGTACTTTGAACATGTTAGTATGCTAACACTTGATGGTGAACACAGTGAATAATGTACTTGAACTACAATGCATGATAAGCATGTTAGCGTACTGACAGTAGTGTTTGGCTCAAAGCACCAATACAGCCTCAAAGAGCTGCTAGCATCGCTGACTTTGACTCTTGTAATTACAAATTATAAAATTCAGGACAAAGGAAATCAGAATCTGTGAAACCTTAGCATGCATAAGTACTGATGATACACTGTTATTTCTTTCTTAATGTCTTTGTATGTACAGATCTACTCTAACAGAGAGCTAGAGGAGCAGATGACAAAGATCAGAGAAGTGCTGTCTGATGACAAGCACGACTGGGAGCACAGAGTGGTAGCGGTACATCTCAGAAATCAAATTATTACTCTCTCACACATGCACATAAGGTACAGCATATATTCAGTGATAATATACAAAAATATGCATTTGTGTCAGCCTCCTTTTCTTCTTTCTTTCTTTCTCTCCCTCCAGCTGAAAAAGGTACGTTCACTCATGTTGGCTGGGGCTGCTGACTATGAGGGTTTTCCTCAGCAGCTGCGTCTCCTGGAGGCTCCGTTTAAACTGTCAGCTAAAGACCTGCGCTCCCAGGTGGTCCGAGAGGCCTGCATCACACTGGGGTAAGACCCTGATTTCAAGAGGGTGCTCTGTGCTTGAAAGATTTAAAAAAAAAAATGTTGGGACATATCACACTAAAGGGCGTTTAAGATGGAGTTAAGCAGAGACCACATGTGTATTGTTGGATACTGACGATTATATTTGATAGCTCAGTGTATAGTCTGTGTCGGTATTTTTCTATTTTCTTGCTGCCACTGTGTTAGGTTATCGAATGTTTGCAGCAGCTCTGGATAGGTTTAATGGAGTGGTTGTGTAGATTGGTTCTACACAGTAAGCTAGCATGTGCAGCATGTAGAGTCTCGTGTGAACCTAGCGTGAGACCTGGGTTTGTGTCCATAGGGATTGTCTATTCACATGCACATTGGAGGCACTTTAGGGGACTGTTTGGCTGTTGGCCGACATCGGGCTGTCGGAGAGTATCTATTGGCCTACGTTTTGTGGTTGGGCCTGTACCATTGGTGCTTTTTTGGCCAGTTCAACGTCTGGAGTTGGTGTTGGTTGGCATCTGCCTGTCTGTGAGTGAGACCAATCTGATTGACTGTTCAGTTTAGCAAATTAGTGCAGCAGAAGTGAGCACACATGCACAACCTGTAATGTTGTTGTACCTTATGTATTACTACACATATTTTCAACTCGAATTACTTATAAATCGTCTGTGGTGTGAAAATTGCTGCCGACTGCTTTGCTAACAGTTTGTGTATCTGCTGTCCTTGATCTTGCGCTTTCTCCTCCTCTCACACAAACACAGAACTTGCAGTGCTACTTGTACATTGGCTGTCCTCTCTGTGCTTTGTTCTAAGGTTTTCATGGCATGTTTTATGTGAGTAGAACCAAGGAACTCAACTTGAGGCTCTACAAAACAAAGAAATAGTAAAAACAGTCTTAGCCTACAGTATTTACGGACTGTTTTTCTGTTTTTTTTGCTTTCTAGAAGAACATTTTCATGATCCCACTGATATTCCTAAAAGAATACCTTAGCCATTGGTTACATTTGTTGTTTTCTAACAGTTTTGAACGGTAGGGTGTTTTTTGGTCCATTGACTTCCTGTAGGCTCCTCTGTTCTGTGCTTGCAATGCTCAAGTCTCATGTGCTGCACCGCTACTGTTTACAGATTAGTTTATCTATATTAATTATTGGGTATTTTATCATCTGAATTGGAGCATATGAGTGTGTTTGTTTATTGATTAATACAAAAACACTAAAACACAGGTAAACATGGTGATGATGATGATTAAATCTAATATCGTAGTAATTATTTGTGATTAAAGAATAATTCCGTTTTTGTTAATGGATCAGTGTTTGTTTCTCTGCCCAGACGCTGTAGCGTAACGCTGCTATGATTATCAGCAGTGATATTAACTGGAATCTGTAACTGATTATACTGCATTAGGAAAATAACATGCTAAAATATTTTCTTTCCACATACTTAAGCTAATGAAAATGAGTCGTGCATGGGTATGAAATGAGCTTCATGCTTTCGGCCTAAAAACATCTCTCATCGAAATTTTAATACAATCCTGATGAGGTGGAACATAACAGAGATGCACTGAAAGATCAGTA
Source organism: Channa argus (assembly GCF_033026475.1). Lineage (NCBI taxonomy): Eukaryota > Metazoa > Chordata > Actinopteri > Anabantiformes > Channidae > Channa > Channa argus. Next base: position 25,837,728 of record NC_090205.1, read on the forward strand.
GGTTTATGAATAAATGGGAGCTTTGTAGATAGATCATATCAGACATTCGGTTTTTCTTCAGTTTTCCAGACGATTACAACCCTGTTTGAGTTATAAAACACTGCTAGTGTATGAAGATATACCTATGCTTAAATTTCATGCCTCTGGCAGATATTTATCATCACTTCTGGGTACCAAGTTCGATCATGGAGCAGAGAGTGCCATGCCCACACTCCTCAACCTTGTGCCCAACACTGCCAAAGTCATGGCCACGTCTGGAGTTGCTGCCATCCGCCTCATCCTCAGGGTAAGAGATCTAATTTACACGCAACTGTAATACCAACACACCACATCATAGGAGATAACTATAAGAAGAAATAATGAAACTATTATTTTTTTCATTCTCATTTAGCACACACACTACCCACGTCTCATCCCCATCATCACTAGTAACTGCACCTCCAAATCAGTGGCAGTCAGACGGTAAGAGGGTATCTGTTTTTTACCGTATCTATTCTGCAAAAAGCTACATGATTCATTGATACTGTAATTACAATAAACGCTTTTTAGTGCACATGGGATGTATTGATGCTTTTTTTTTGTTTCTTTTTTTGTTTTGGACCCAATTCAATCTGAGTTCTTTAATATTGGATGTCTGCTGATCCGCATCTGGATCAGTACTTATATTTACCTACAGTAAATGTTTATTAAATTATTTATTTGAAACACTGAAATAATAGCATTGTTGCTGTCCCTGTAATTCAAAATAAAATCCTGTGAAAATTATTAATAAACTTGTATCAAATCAGATCGTATCATATCATTATACTTAATCCACGCAATCTAACATATTGCATTTCTCAGGAGCTTCTTCTTCAAAAATATAAATTTATAAAGTTAAATTACTGGTAGATGAATGAAACCATAACTGGACGACTTCTAAAAGTGATAGCTCCACTATGCTTTATGGATCCAATAAATAAAAAAATAGAGGATCATTTCAAATCACATGGAACATCTCTAGCATAGATTGTGCAGTATTTTACACACTTTGTTTTCTACTACTTTCTTTCCGTTTCAGACGCTGCTACGAATTCTTAGACCTCATGTTACAAGAGTGGCACACTAATACACTGGAAAGGTATGCTGCATCTCTTTGAGTAGAAGGAATCTGTTGATCCCTATACTTGGCAAATATCTTTAAAATGTATATAGTGGTAAGTGTGTGTGTGTGTGTGTACTTAGAAAGTTTAGTTATATGTTGTGTGGATGTTGAGCTGTAGTGGAGGCAACACTGCTTCTTCTCCTCCCTCCTCTCACATGATGATTGAGTTCGCTAACATTTGAGTTAGTTGAGCGCTGGCTGGGTGCACCACTGATGAGGCCCATTAAATTGATGAGTCCTGAGAGAGATGTCATCATCAGCACCCTAGTGATAAGACAACTTTCCATCTCTGAAACCATGACAACCACGGCAGAGACTTTAAAAAGCATGTGAAAAAGCTTGTGGGTGGCCACATACCTTGTGGACCACCAGAGGGATAAAACTGGAACAAAGAGAAAAGGAGAAAGCGATATTTTGTTCTTGAGCATTTTCAGGTTTAACTGACAGAGGTAATTTTCCTATAAGTTAACCATCACCATGTTCCCTTATTATCCCAGACATGTGACTGTTTTAACTGAGACCATCAAGAAAGGCATACACGATGCTGACTCTGAGGCCAGATCCATCGCACGAAAGTAAGTGTTCAGGAGTTCGAACAAAGTTTTAGTGTGTTGATGAACTTTGTTTTGAAAAACCGTGTTGGTATTTTTACCCTGGCTTAGTTGTAAAATCAGACTTCATCTCATCTTCTGCTCGTCCTTGTCTTTACTAATAGGTGCTATTGGGGATTTCATGGTCACTACAGCCGGGAGGCAGAGCATCTGTTCCAAGCACTGGAGTCCACCTATCAGAAGGCCCTCCAGTCTCACCTAAAGAGCTCTGACAGTATTGTGTCTCTCCCCCAGTCTGACCGTTCTTCTTCGTCTTCCCAGGAGAGTCTAAAGTAAGAACTACGACGCCCTTCTTTGTCTTTTTGCCTCAGTCTTTCCTATTAGGATCCCATCACTATTCCCTTTGTTCTATCTATTTTTCCTTGTTTGGTTTTTTGTTTTCGAGGCTTTGGACAGAGGTGCTGAATAATTGAGTTTATGTACAAAAATCCTAAACATGAGTACAATTTTGAGATACGTGTACTTTACTGGACAATTTCCATTTTATGTTTTTTGCTCCACTACATACATCCGACGGCTTTAGTTAGAAGTTACGTTTCAGATATAAATTCTCAATAGGATATATATTATTTCAATTAATGCTTATTATTATAGATTAACTTCCTGTCAGTGCATCCACCTTTACATGTTGTGTGGTCTAGGGAACCAATCTTTGGTCCCTATTTGCTGCTGGATGAAAACTAATGCATCTGGTCAAACTTATTGACTTTAATTATTAGAAATCTAGTAATTATTGTCAATGGACAGCAGCCAGAGGACCATGCCAGAGTGCACCTTTAAAAGAATATATCATATAAAGTCTATTAATCAATAATTATGTCAATAACTATTAACTATTAATAATTTTATTTATAGTGCTCTCTAATACATTTTACATAAATGATTCCATGTTACAATAATTGTTTTAAATTCTGAAATACAATACAACTTGAATCTAAAAAGTGTCTTCTCTTTTTTAGCCGTCCTTTGTCTGTGAAAAGTGTCATTGGAGGGAGCATAACAAGGAGTAAGCTACTTTCTAATTCTCTTTCTAGTTTGTTCTTTGGTAAAATGTAGGTGAGTGGAAAAGATTAAATAATTTACTACTGGAAAAATAATATTACACCAATACCAGAAAACCTCGTAAGAGGTAAAACAAAAATTATTTAAAGTAATAATGACCAAAAGAATATGACATGAACCTAACATGCATGTTTTTGGACTTTGAGAGAAAGCCACAGAAACCAGAGGAAACATTCTACATATTAAATGTATTTATTTTATTTTTGTGATTACAGATGTAAATGTGCGCATCATTTTCAATATGTACAGTGCATATCCAGAAATAACAAATCTAATATATTAGGAGCATCTCAACTGGCTTCTGCTGTGAAGTTGGGTTGTACAGTGTGGTGGTAGTGGGCACAAAAGCTTTGTTTGCACATGGTTGCCAACTATTTTCGATGGAGCTGAGAAACCCTGGAAAAGTCACTAGAATTCCCCAACTCACCAGACATCACACACTAATTTGCATCCTTTCATTGTGTCATGTAACTACTGTACTTTTCAAAAAGTGACATTTTAATAGTTGCAAAATCTAACAACAGTGTCACTAAGTTGGCAGCACTGGTCTTGCACTTTGGTTGAAAAGTAGATTTATGCAATTTATCAGGCACTGAAGTAGCTTTAATGTTTTATCTCTATCCTATTCCAGGTAAGCTGCTGAGCACGAGGGTGCCTACTACGCCCGGTTCCCTCCAGCGTTCCCGTAGTGACATTGATGTTAACGCTGCCTCCAGCGCCAAGTCACGTCTTTCCACCGTTCCTGCCTCCTCACCGTTTAGCTCTGCTGCTGCACTTCCCCCGGGATCCTACGCCTCCTTAGGTAATTCATCATTCACCTCATTCGAACCTGCTAAAGTCTGGAAAAAAAAAAACACCTCTGTATTGCAGCATTACTCTGTTGTTTAGAAAGAGCATTTTCTGTAATCTATACTACAGTGCAAAAAAAGCACTTCCACTCATGTGGAAGAAGATAGAAACCCCCAGAACAAACACAGTATTACTGCAGGATATGCAGGAATGAGCCACTATCTACAGTATTTTCAAAAATCTCAGCTAACAAAATTCTTACTCATTGGCTTAGTCAAGTGATTTTTCTGTCCCCTGTCATCAGGAAGTATTAAAACATTTTCTGCTCTAGTCACTGGCTTTTATGGACCTTACTGCGATAATTAATGACTACTGAGGTTGTCATTAGACTGTTCTGTCAGCAGGAACAGTTTAAAACCTACACTGTCACATTTGACAAATCTCAAATGTGATGAAGCGTAAAGGCAAACTGGTGCAAAGAAAAACACTTTTTAAGGAGCCTGTCACTAACATTGAAGACAATGGGAGATGCTGCCTATACATGAAATTTACTTTGGTCTTTTTCCCACGCACAAACTTCTGTCCTTCGCTTTTTCTCATCTAATGAGCCCCCACAGCTCAATAATGGCCATTACCAATGATGATGAGGCCCCTGCTCACACTCTCACTCCTGTTCCTGCTTCAATTGATACTAATGTCTTCCTCTATACCTCTCCTCCCACTCGCTGCTGCACCGCCTTTCTTAAATGCCCAAAAGATGGCACTCCTGGTAAAAGTGATGGTAAGACTTATGTGTCTGTGTGTGAATGCAAGAAAGTGTGGCTGTACAGTATGAGTGTCTCTTTTTTTTGTCAGGTCTCCTAGCCTACACGTGTACGTCATTTATCTCTCCATCTGTACCCTCTTTCCCACTCTTGATCCTGCCCAAGCGGTCGTCATATATGTGGAACTTTTGCATGGACTGTCTGCATGGATTTCCCCCTTTGACTGTAACCAAAACCTCCGTATCCATTAGTTCTGTTACTGTTACACCGTGATCAAATCTGACCTCACTCTTTCCTACTGCAGCATTGTACAGCTGCTGTTCTTTGATAGAATTTTCTTTCTTTTATTCTTTCCTTGTCAGCTGTGCCACTGTAAAGGACAGTGCACTGAAAGGCTCTATGAACTAAATGGCAACCATGTATTTACTTCAGTTCAATAAAGCTGGTCAAACTCTTGGACTGTACTATTGTGTACATCATTTGGCATAGAATGTCATTTGTTTTACAGTATTACTTTGGCTTTCATACACAGGATATTTAAGGTTAGTAAGCCACCCTCACCTTAAGTGAGTCAGTTATTCAGTTGCAGTTTTATTTTTGGTAAAAATGTAAGGAGTCAGTCGAAATTAAACTCTGTACACGATTATATGTATGTTTGCACAAGAAGGCAAATCGTAACAATTTGGTTAGAACATCATTTCACACAGTGTAACCTCAGAGTAAAACTTTTCACACCTTAATAGATCTTACTTTTTAACCTCAATGGGTAATTTCTGCTATGGCAGCCAACATTGTCCAGACTACTTCTGGCAGGTTGTCTAACAAGCTACAGTACCTGTTCTGTCTGAGATGGCACTTAGCCCCAAGCAGACTTGCTGATCATTATTGTTACAACTTAGATTTTATGATGGTCCTTTGCGAAAAAGAGCTTTTTCCTTACTACGTAATGACGTCATTTCTCACAAGTGCGTGTTGGCTTGTGTTAAGAAATATATTTTAAGGTCATGTGTGCATATTTAGTTCCTTCACATGCTATATTCTGTAATGTTATAGACTTACTAGACATTACTCTCAATTTGGTGAAAGGGTTTTGATCAGTGTCTTAAAAACCACGTTAGAAAAGTTTGCATTTTTCTTCAACCTAAAGCAAATCTCCTGGTTTGCAGGTTGGTTTGAATCAAGATGGCTAATACAAAGCTGACAGTGTGTTTTTAATGGCTAAGCCTCCAGTATAGAATGTTTTCCTTTTCAGTGTTTAATCTGAAGGTGTAAATGAATCCAAAATGTGAGAGTATTCTGCAAGTTCCAGTTTATGATATCTATTGTTTGTGTGTTTTTCTCCAAACCTGGGTCAAAATGTTTTGCCAATATTTCATGTACTTGTTTTAGAACTACAGAAGTCTTTTAAAGGTCAGTTTTTAGCTTTTTGCTGTCTCAGGACTACATGATACATGTATAAAAGTGTTTTTAAACGTTTCTCAGCTTTCGCTACATTAAAATAGCTCTCTGCTCTTTGTTGTTCATCTTCCAGATGACATAAACTGGAGAGGTTTTTCATTTCCAGGAGTTCAGATGATGTCATTTGGACGAGGTGTGGAAGAGCAGGTTAACTATGACTATATGTGTAGCAAGATGACATCAATTGAACGAACAAAAGTTTTTCAGCTAGAACCTGAGATGTTTTCTCATGTAGCAAATTCAGATGGAAGCTTTATGCCATTAATGGAAAGCAAGTAGAAAATCAGTGAGGTTGCCTTTCAACTTCTGTGCTTTTCTTCAGTTTATTTCTAAGCTGGCACTAGTATTAACTGGGGCTGCAAGGGTTGAAATCACCTTAAAATAAATGTTCAGAATTATTTGCAAATACCAATGGCCCAGGTTTGTGTGTTTTCCCCTTCATGTTTCAGAGGGGCTCTATCCTCTCTTCTGGGTCTTCCTCATTGTGTCTCCCTAGATGTTTTCTTCCCCAGCATTTCTGTCCTAGGTTGGGATAAAAATGTGCAAGTAATTTGAGTGAATTAAAAACCACTCTGCCTCTTCTTCTCTGCTCCCGTCTTGCACTTTCCTCTTTGGTCCAGGTCGCATTCGTACCCGGAGACAAAGCTCAGGCAGCGTGGGAGGGGCCAGTACCTCAGTGGTGGACAATAGAGGGCGTAGCCGAGCCAAAGTGGTCTCCCAGTCCCAGCGTATGTATACACACCTCACACATGGTCACACACAGTGAGATTAAGTGGAAAGAAAAAAGTCAGAATATGTTCAAGCACATTATGAAAATTTAGCATTAGCACATATAAAGCTCTCAGGCAACATCTTTGTCCTCATTGGCTTTGAGGATCATACTCACTATTTCTTCTGTATGTGTGTCTGATGTATTTTATGCACTACAGCATCTCAAAAACACTGCAGTCATTCACAAATCTTATGTATTTGTGTGTCACTATGCCAACGTGCATGCAAAATACGTAGGTGCTTGTGTTTTAAGTTTATGTGTGTATGTTTTGCTCTCTCCATAAAGTCAGCTCCATCAGTATTTGGACAGTAATACAGTTTGAATCTTTTTGGTTCTGTACACCACCATAGTGCGTTTCAAATGTTTACTTTTGGGTTTAAACGTTTTATATGTATTAAATATCCAGTTTTTGTTTTAATTCATTGTCAGTAAATTACTGCTTCAGGTCTGGAACCCACAGACCTCACCAGATTTTTCAGTTGCTGCTGGTTTTGGGGGTGTTATCATCACTTTGGCCTTCAAGTAAAATGCAGTTCTGTTGGATTCAGGTCAAGTAAATACCTAGAAGAACATTTCTTTTCTTTTCCTTTAGAAAAAGGTTTTGTTTTGCTTTTAAAGAACAGTATGCTTTTTAGGTCATTGTCCATCTGCATTGTGTGGTACCATCCAATGAGCTTTTAAGAATTGGGATAAATCAAGCAAACAGCTTTACTCTAAACACCTCCCAAACATACATATACACCCCATACCACTGCCTCTGCAATGCTTCAGAGATGAGATGGTGTGTTTCAGGATATGAGCAGTTCTTTCCTTCTCTAAACTCTTTTGTACTTCCTTAATTTGGCAAAGTAACAAAATAATTTCTCTTCACCAAGGAATTCTTTAATCTGTCCCAGTTGGTTTTCCAGCTTTTTCATGTTCCAGAGCTCATCTGTGCATTCTTTTCAACGATCCCTCTCATAAGTGTGTTTCTGTTTCTGCCACTTCATTAGCTATAAACTAATGAAATCCAATACAGCTCTGCCATGACTTCTATGTTTACTGATCTTTTTTTAAGTCGTAGAGATGGTTCTGTTTTGGTCCCCCTAATGAATGAAAACTATAGAACCATTTCCGAATATAATGCACTCCCGTAAGACTCCACCCATTATGACCTCAACAATAAACCCATCGCAGAATTATAACCATTTTCAACCTTAAAGTGAGAAATTATAGCCTTGTAAAAGCAGGATTCATAGCAGAGCTACTGTACTGGATTGCATTAGATTGTACAGGTGTATCTACCATAATGAAGCTGCCAATGAGTGTATAAATAAATGGTTGTAATATCTACTAATGCTGACAGTCTAATTTGAAGAACATATAAATTTGTACAGAGCCAAAATGATAAAAATGTGTCTTAGTCGAAATTCTTTTGGATTTGACTGCATTCTTAATATCTGTAAATGACCAGTTCACACTTAACGTGTTCACAGTCGTGCAGAACGCATGCTGGCCAAAAACAATAGACATAATCCTCTTCTGTCTCATTTTGACCGTTTTCAATCTCCACCTTGTGCTGCATATTGCTTCCATCGCCCAGGATCCAGATCAGCCAATCCCATCAGTGGTAAGGCCTTAGCTTCATCCAGCCACAAGCCAGGCAACCTCATGTCTTAGCACTGTTCTCCTAGCACACAGAGTTTTGCACGTTTTCCCCTTGTTTCAGCCTTCGTCATTCTTTCTCTACATATTACAGTACACGGTAGAAGCATGCTTCACTCATTACTTCATATTTTTATTTGTGGTTGCTCCCCCTCTCCCTCCAACAGCTTAAAAAACAGTTTGGAGTTGGAAATGTCTACAGTCAGACATTTTTTATTTTGTTCTCACTGTTGATTGTTGCCACTTGTGAATAGTGCCATGGTGTATGTCTTCCCACAGTACAAAGTGTGTCCAGCCCCTCACTCTGTGTTTCTTTTACATTAGGTATTTCTGTGTTGTCACCAAAATAGTAATTTTTTCACCGTCAAAATAACTAATACATGCCAAAGATAACTGACAGAGCTAATAGAAATAGAAGATTTGTTTTAATGTTGCCTTTTGATGTTGCGTAAGTGTTGGATCTACTGACACAAGTTTTCGGTTTTGAGGTTGTCCTTCCCAGCCTGTCTCTTCTGAATATCATTTTGCTACAATCCATATGTTTTTTGTATTTGTCTGTCTTGTCTCCCAACAGCTGGCAGTCGCTCCAGTTCGCCAGGCAAACTGCTCGGGCACAGTAGCTATGGCCGGATCCCTCGAGCCACGGCGTCGGCTTCCTCAACACCAGCTGACAAGCGCAGCAGGATCCCTCGCAGTCAGGGATGCAGCCGCGAGACTAGCCCTAGCCGAATGGGTCTCGGTAAGGCCAGGACTTTGGCACAACTCTCACAAGTCTTTCTCCTTAAAACAAGGTTGAAGAAAACCTACCACAGTGGCAAAAGTTGGTACGGCATATATTTGGAAACAAGTCTAGCTTGACTTTCCTGTCCAACTTTCTGATTAACAAAAAACGTTCATATGTCTTGTACTCAGACAAATATGTCTTTGTAAAGGGAAGCTGAGCTGCCACTTGCCTTAAAGTTAGGAGTCAGTTTAGTTAGCTTATTATTTATTTGCACAGACAGTGAAGCTGGCAGAAACAACATCGTCTGCATTTACATTTTTAATATCAGGAAACTTTAACATTCCTCACAGATTCTAAAAATAAAAGTTTGGTAAGGGGAGTTTTTTAAAAGCAGGAAACAGGAAACCCAGCGAGAGAGCGAGAGACTGACAGGCCCCCAGCTTGACTGCAACCAGGGATGTTTCTGTTTTATGGTATGTGGATGCAGTGAAGAAAAACCTTTAGTTTAATCAGGTGCTACCGTTGGGCATTAACTTTTGTAGATCCTTCTTCACATCTCATATCCTGTAAGATTCATGTCAATAAAATTGAATTTCAGTAATTCGAGATGTTAAATGTCTCTGATGAATTTCAGATCTATTCGTTTTGTTTCAATTGTTTGCAGTCAAAGGAAAATGAATCTTATTCCTTACATGATTTCCTGTTGTTTTACTGTTTCTGTTAATTTTGTTACTTATGTTTATAACATAACTGAATGCTGCGGTATGTAGGTTTTTCCATTTTCGTTTGGGTTAAGATATGTTCCATAAGTTACCTGATTGTGGAGAGGTGCTGTCAATGTCTGCCATGAAGTCAGACTTTTGAGTGAGTCTCACCCTTCTAACCATTGAGAGAATTCAAATGATTGCTGCATGATTACTAAGTTTTGTAGTTTCTCATATGTTATAATTTGATTGTGACAAATACCTGCCATGAGCACTTACTGTAGGAGCTTAGTAGGTGTTAGAAGAGCAGAGGGAGTGGGAGGAATGGCTGGGTGGAAGAGACTGGATTGATTTTGAGTCTCATGGTAGCATTAGCTTTAGTTGCATTTTGTAAAGTGGCTTTAATTCATCTTGATGAGTCAATTTGGTATTATCCCTCTTCTAGATCCCTCTTTGTCACGAAGTAACAGTTAAAGGCTTTAGTTGCTCTTTGGCACATCAAAATGATTAAACCTTTATTAGTAGTGTGCTGTTTGTTCACTCACACTAGCTCTCTGCACTCTTTTTTTTATTGTTGTTTTCTCTTCCACTGCTCACGTGTTCTTTATCGCTCCATTCTTTATCTCTCTTTGTCTCTGAATACGTATGTACTTACTTAGCCCAAGTACGACTTTATCAGTAATTTGGTCTAGCACTCAGTCAGTTGCCTGTACTTATCTCGAAACTTTAGTTCTGAACAAGATCTTTCAGTGGCTGCTGGCTGAGTAGTTAACAAGTTGTTGCTATTCACAGTCCCATAGTAATGTTAAAGTACCCTTGTCAAGGCAAAATGTGTTATTCCAAAGTGTGGTATTCAAATCCAAAGTGTGTCATAAACTAAAGAACAAATTAACCAACAAACTTGATGGCCAAAACAGTGTTCAGGAGAAAAAGCATTTTTGTCACTAATGCTGTCATAGCCTCACCTTAACATCAGCCCCATTTTGGTATCAACATTACAGAGGACAGCAGAGTCACCAGTTTTTTCTTAATTCACTTCCAAGCTTTTACACTGGTGCCCCTCTCAAGGCCTGCAAGACTTTGTATATTAAAGTTGTTGTCGTCTTCTTCTTCTTCTTCTTCTTCTTCATTTGTTCTTGTCTTGCAACCTCTATTCCTCTTCTTCTTCTCATCTCTAAATGTCACCCACACTGTCCTTCCAATAAATGTAAACTGACATTCCCACCTAACATATTGTCCTGACAGCCAGCCTGTGTGGTAAAGCTCTTCTTCCTGCTGCTCTTCCCTACCGCATGCTAGCCCGGAGCCGCATCCCCCGCCCCAGCATGAGTCAAGGTTGCAGTCGCGACACCAGTCGCGAGAGCAGCCGCGACACCAGCCCTGCTCGGGGCTTCACTCCTCTAGGTAAGTACTGCTGAGCTAATAGCTGCTCCAGCCCAGAGAGTCCCAACTAAACATTCTTTACCAGATGCTTACACCAGCCTTCCATCCCATCTATTGTCTGTTGTTGGTGTTGTTTGTTGTATGCTATGACTCTTCTACCTCTGTCTTTCTGTGCATGGACTAACTGTTTCTTTTTGGATGTAGAAATTTTTTGTTTTATTTTTTAAGATGGTATGGATGACAAAGTATAATCTTTTCTTAAGTTTGTTTTTATATAAACCTGTATTCTCACAGTATGAAGTGGTGTTAAGTATAAATGTTTTCATGACAAGGTTTGACAACTTAGTTGATGACATAGAGAGAAACAGAAAAGTGATCATTACTTGTGTTCATTGATTGATTTGGCACTTGTTAAAGTCCCTCTGGTCTTCAAAACTGTCCCTTTCCTCCGGCAAGAACTGAGTTTTCCATTGCCATTGTACTACTGTAAGCCCCATCACAATTTTGAGTGTCATATATATTAACCCAGCCATTAAGAATTTATAGTTCAAAGATAAAAATGTGAAAAAGACAGTGATGTGCAATGGTTAGTACAGCAATGTGAAAATGACTGGAGGTTGGTGTTTCACCTGTTATGTGTGTTTGTGTGTCACTAACCCTGTGGTCCGGATGTGGCCCACCTCTCCTGTCCCCTGCAGCCTCTCGACGTCACTCACGTTCAACCAGTGCTCTCTCCACAGCCGATCCTCATGGCCAGTCAGGTGACCTGCATGCCCAGACCTCCCAAGCTCTAAGAAACGCTTTTTGTTCTACCACATGACGTTTTTTTAGAGGCTTTATTGCACTGCACGCCTCTGTGATTGTCTACATCGATGTGACTGTCGGCAACATCCATTATTCCATTTTTTTTTGTCCTTCCTGAGTATTTTAGAAGAGGAGAAGGCATGAAAGCAGAGAAAGGGCAAGAGAAACATTATGATTTCATCAGCTTGTCCCTCAATCCCCATTTTGCATTTCAGTGCCTTATAAATTAGATATTTGTTGCATTTAAATTGATTCATTTTGTCATCGGATCTTCATTTGCAGTTTTGATTGCCTTTGATTTGAATTGTTTATGTATTTTATTTTATTTTTCGTTTTTGTGAAGTGTGCTTGTAGTTGAACTATATATGTATTTAAAGTGTATTTTGTTTGTTATTGCCCAGGAGCAGCTTTCTTTTTTATGTCTGCATATAGGTGTTCTATAAAGTATGCTCTCATTTAGCTTTGTCAGACTTTGAACTTTGTGAATTGTGCCTTTGCTGTTTTCATATAGGACCATATAGTGTGTGTTTTTCCCTCTTTTGTGCATCATTGTTGCAATCACCTGGGGAAACGGTATAGCTGCAAATGAATGCCTGTGCTTTTTGTCATCTTCTGTTAAGGTTTTCTCTAACACTATTCTTTTCATTTTGCCTTTGGGTGTTGGATACCTATTTTCTCCTGTATTTGTCTTGTACAAGTTATATTGTACCGTATTATATTGCTTTACAATCAGACAAATCCAGAGTTAACTTTCACTTGATGCTGTGAAAGAAAACTACTATTTGTGGTACAGTTGACACCATCTTTTGTTTTTGTTTTTTTCCATAACCCTTCTTTTTTCCCCCACTCCCTGTCTAGATCGGTATGGTTTGATTCATCAAGCCAGAATCTCTGCATCAGTCAATGCCATGAGGGTTCTTAACACTGGTACTGAGGTGGAAGCAGCAGTTGCTGATGCTCTGGTAAGTTGCTTTGGAATTTTTGCATTCAGTGGACACAAATGTTTTATTAAGCTCAAGCTTAATGCATACGATGTTTAAACAGAAAATGTCTCTTATGAATTTTCCTTAAGTTCAAAATCTACCAAAACTAGTTTTCATGAGGCCTTTAAAAACGAAAATGAGATGCGTTAGCAAAATTTACAAACTTTCAGCTGTTTGAAAGGAACAAATCAAGGACTATTCAAATAGCTCAACACCAATAATGTTTTCCCAAAATAGTTTTTCCTCCAAGGTTAACACAAAATGCAACTTAATGACTATTGCAGTCTCAGAATTTCTTAACTTCTACATGAAAAGCCTCTTTAGTACTCAGCAGAGCACCCTTTTGCAGTTATGACCTGCTGCAAATGCGATGCATGGCGAGACATCAGCTTCTGGCAGCTTTCCTGAGACGTCTTAGTTCATTTCTCATGGGCAATGGCCTCTAGTTCAACAATATTCTTGGATTTGTGTGCTGCAACCACCTTCTTCAGATCCGACCTAAGATTTTGCAATTGATGGCTTTTCTAGAATCTACCAGGACTTAATTTATAACCATGCTTTGGTGCACTTTGAGATATGCTTGCAATCATTGTCCTATTGGAATGTCCTGATACTTGAACAAATCCATCGTGCCTTCTACGAGCTGCAGGCCTTAAAAGTTCCAGTTTTGTTTCATCACTCCACAGAATGGAATCCTTAAATTTATGTGGCTTATTTAGGTGATTTTGAGCATATTGAAGCTGACTTTCCTTGTGTTTTTGGGTCAGTAGTACTTTACATCTTGTTAATCTGGTATGGAAACCTTAGGTGTTTATGCACTTTGCTGTGCAAACTGAAACCTGCAAACATATCTTGCTGCAGGTCTTGAGGATTGAGGAAAACACTTGAGGATTTTTCTGTACCTGCCACCTCAGAGATCTGGTTGCAGCTCTTAATAGTTTCCTTTTTCTGACACGTCGGGGTAGTGTAGCCTTTGAACTTTTGAACTATGCTTCCATCGGTGTCTCTAGGACCATTCAGTGCCTTCATAATTTTTTTGTATCCCCAGTTTAGGTATGTCATGTGTTCTATCTCAAGCACACCTGCTACAACTAGGGAAGTCCTTGAAAAGTTGCAAATGATGTACTAGAGACGATGCATGATTTTTCAAATGTGCACAATTATAAGGGATTCTATTCAGGGAATTTAATTATTTTGAGATTGCAGTAGTCATTAGTCACAAGTTTCAATTTGTATTGAATTTTGAGGAACCATTTGTGTGCTATTTAAGTAGTTGTTTGATAGTTGATTGTGCATCTGTATTTTTGTAGTTGTTAAGTTCAGAGTTCAATTAGAAGTTCCGTGTCATCTACATATTGTCCTCAGTCTATGTATTGTCGTAATTAGCTTGCAACACTGCTATGACAGCTGAGTAGCTACCGGCAACTTTTAGTGTGGAATGTATTTGATAAACTTGACGAAATGCAGGAATTCACTATCAATAAACCCTTCTTAAATTATAGTACAACTTTGACCATTACAAGTGTTTTTATTGCTTCCCTTGCATGACATACACTGATGACAAGGTTCTCAAGCACTTTCAAAAAAGTAAATAGATTTCAAACACAAATGCAAATTTAATCATTTAATCCTGGAAACTAGGCACAGAAAACGTAGTAAACATATTTTTGAAAATGGAATAGAATTACATTAAATTAAAAAAAATGCAATGTGTATTAACAAGCTTGCATAAATGAACACAGAATTTAGGAACACTAATTTTGTCTTCCTAAACTTTAGTGATGGTATGTACAAATTCTCGTATCAAATGGTGCGGAGTTCAAATAATAAAAATCTAGTCTTGCATTGTTTTGTGTAGCCAGAAGAACCACAGTTGGTCATTGCTCCATCTTTAAACCTTCCCTCTCTCCTCTTTCCCTCCTGGTTGTTTGTTACCCTCTCAGCTATTAGGAGACTCCAGGAATAAGGTAGTTGGTCATTTTACATACTGTTTGTATATTCATACCATCATGCACTAATCAAGATCAAAAAGTATTGCAGCCTTGCTCATTGTGTTGGCTCATGACACCCCTCAACCCAAATCCCTTCCCCGTTGTTTATTTTTTAGAATGAGCTTTTATGTCTATTACATGTCAAATGTGTGCAAAGATGTTTTTTTTCCACATTGTGATATCAAATTTAAAATTAAATCATATATTTTCATTCATGATTGATGTTTCTTTTGCAAAAGTCCAATATATTTTATTATAATTTACTATTTTTTTCCATGTGCATTGCATTGCATTTTCAAACATGTTCTTACTTGTTGCTCTGCTTGACTGGCTTGTGTAAAAACAAAACAAATATTAGTTGGATTTTATTATTGAGCAATGCTGTACCATGACTGAGTTTGTGCAAAACCTAGAGATGTACAACTGCATGGCTACCTGATGCAACTGGCAACCTTGTTTCAAAGATTCTTCCACATGACTGAATTTATTTATCCTGCAGTTTGGTTAACTTTTAGTCATCATATTGTGATTTACATTTCCTACACATGCTTTTTTTTTTCACATAGAGGAAACCTGTGAGACGGAGGTACGAATCCCCAGGAATATACTCTGACGACGATGCAAACAGTGATGCCTCCAGTGCCTGCTCAGAGCGCTCATACAGCTCACGAAATGGAGGCATCCCGCATTACTTGCGCCAGACAGAAGATGTGGCAGAGGTCCTGAACCACTGCGCAAGCTCCAACTGGTCAGAGAGGAAGGAGGGTCTGCTGGGCCTGCAGAATCTTCTCAAGAGCCAAAGGATACTGAGGTGGGATTAGCCTCATAAGTCTCTGCCTAGGTCTACAATTATGTGTCATCTGTTTAACAGTAAAAAGGGAGGTTAAAACGTAATATCATCAGGAAGTGACAGCATAAGCATTTGTCAGGGACTGATATTTTTTTTGTTGTTGCACATTACAGTCGAGTGGAGCTCAAGAGACTCTGTGAGATCTTCACAAGGATGTTTGCAGATCCACACAGCAAGGTACAGAAGATACATTTTCCTAACTAGATCAGTCATTACAGTTTGACTTAATGTAAATGTAAATACAACCCCAATTCCAAACTAGTTGGGACAATGTGTAAAACCTAAATAAAAACAGAATGCAATGACTTGCAAATCTAATACTTATATTTTATAAACAATAGAACATAAACAACATATCAGATGTTGAAACTGAGACATTTTACCACTTCATGGAAAATATTGGCTCATTTTGAATTTGATGGCCGCAACACATCTCACAAAAGTTGCAACATTGCAATGTTTATTTTGTGTAGCACCCCCTCTTCTTTTATCAACTGTAAAAATTTGGTAAGTGAGGACACCACTTGCTGGAGTTTAGAAGAGGAATGTTGTGCCGTTCTTGTCCTATGCAAGATTCTAGCTGCTCAACAGTCCTTCGCCTTTGTCCCTGGATTTTTTGTTTAATGATGTGCCAAATGTTTTCTGTTGGTGAACAGTCTGGACTGCAGGCAGGCCAGTTCAGCACCTGGACTCTTCTCCTGTGAAGCCATGCTGTTGTGATGGATGCAGTATGTGGTTTAGCATTGTCTCGCTGAAATATGCAACGCTTTCCCTGAAAGAGACGTTGTCTGGATGGGAGCATATGTTGCTCTAAAACCTCTATATACTTTTCAGCATTGATGGAGCCTTTCCAGATGTTTAAGCTGCCGACACCTTACTTACAAATGCACACCCATACCATCAGAGATACAGGCTTTTGAACTGTCCACTGATAACAAGCTGGATGGTACCTCTCCTCTTTAGTCCGCAGGTCACAGCGTCCATGGTTTACAAAAACAGTTGTAACATTTTGATTAATTTGACCACAGAAAAGTTTTCCATTTTGCCTCAGAGCATTTTAAATGAGCTTTGGCCCAGAGAACATACCGACATTTATGGATCGTGCTCACTTCTTCTTTGCATGATACAGCTTACATTTGTAGATTGTCCAATGAACTGTGTTCAGTGATTTTTGGACATGTTCCTGAGCCCATGCAGTGATGTCCAGTAGAGAATAGTGTCTTTTTTTTTAATGCAACACCACCTGAGGGCCCAATGATCATTCAGTTCTGAATCTTTTGATGATATTATATACTGTAGATGGTGGGCTTTTGTGTTCACAAAGACTTTTTGAAATTGGTTTGTTTGTTTTTAGATTCAGTTTGTTGCAGATTGGTGAACCTCTCCCCATCTTTACATTCGACAGGCTCTGCCTCTCTGAAATGCTCCTTTTATACCAAGTCATGTTACTGACATGTTGCCAAATGAACTTATTAGTTTTCAAATGCTCCTTAATTTGTTTTTCATTTGCAGCAATTACTTTTCCTTCCTTTTGTTGCCCCCCTTCCAAATGTTTTAAAACGTGATGCTGCCATCAAATTTCTCAGTTTGTACTTCCGATATTTTGATTATATTCTATTGTGAATAAAATACGGGTTGATGAGATTTGCAAGACATTGCAAATGTTTTTATTTAGGTTTTTATTTGGGTTTTACACATCGTCCCAACTTGTTTGGAATTGAGGTTGTACATATTTCCATAACACAAGATTGAGCTCTATTAAAAATACTAATATAGTCTCTCTTGTTGCATGGTCTGCCTTGCTGTGTCTTAAACAACAGAGAGTAAGTTTGTTTTCAGTCCATTTTATTATACAAATGAACATTAACCAAAGTTTGACTACAAAGAGCAATTTGATATAGTTTTTTTAAAGTATGCAACACTGTGCACGTCTTCTCAGGTGTTCAGCATGTTCCTGGAGACTCTTGTGGACTTTATCACAGTGCACAGGGAGGATCTGCAGGATTGGCTTTTTGTCCTCCTCACCCAGCTGCTGAAGAAGATGGGGGCAGATTTGCTGGGCTCAGTTCAGGCCAAAGTCCAAAAGGCTCTGGATGTCACAAGGTCTGAAACACAAGCTTGACGTGGTTGTTGGCCACAGCTAAAATACAGGGGCTATTTAACCTAATCCTAACCTGGGAAATTAACTCTTCAATTAGTCTGGGATAGAAACATATGTAATTGGGTGATATTTTGAAGATGGCTACGCCGTGAAATCTCAACTGCAGCTTGTGCAGTAGTGTTTGAGCAACTGTAACAGTCTGAAATTAAAGAAGAGGTTAACTTGTCTTTGCTTTGTCTGAGCAGAGAGTCCTTCCCATTTGACCAACAGTTCAACATTCTGATGAGGTTTATTGTCGATCAGACTCAGACACCAAACCTCAAGGTAAAGTAAGATGAGAAATGTAAGATGTTTTTTTTCTTGAAGGCCAGATGAATTTGACTTGGCATCGAGATACACTTTTAGTCAGACATGTGACTAAATGTTTGGTGACTCTTTAGGTAAAGGTGGCCATTTTAAAGTACATCGAGTCTCTGGCAAGACAGATGGACCCGACGGACTTTGTCAACTCCAGCGAGACACGCTTGGCTGTATCGCGTATCATAACTTGGACCACTGAGCCCAAAAGCTCTGATGTTAGAAAGGTAGGTCAGCTCTCAGTGTAAATTCTGGTCTAGGACAAATGTCTCAGAAGACCACCTCATGTTTGGTCTTGCCACTAGCTCTGGTTTAATTTGGGGGCTGCATCCTTTATAGTCTGCATTTGCAGGGGCTTAAATAGTAAAGTTTTCATCAAACATATTAAGTGACATGATATTAATAACATTAGCTAGCCACTACCTCAGACACTCACCTGCCCATATCCATCTGGGAGCAGCCGAGGAGATAAATGGGTAATCAGCCCAAGACTAGATTGTCTCCTCGATTTGGCCTTCACGGCCTACATACCAAGAAGGATGCAGCCCCTAATTTAAGACACAGCTAATGTTTTAGCACTGATAGTAAAAATCTCTTTCCTTAGGTAAAGCTCAGCACTCAACAATGTAGTGTGAGTCTTGCTTAATAAAGTCACATTCATTCTTGTTTCAATGTTTTCAAATTTGGTCCTTATTTTGCTTCAGTCGTCACTTCACAGAAGGTATAGGGGCCAAATATGGGCACATAAGATACTCTAACTCATAATTACAGGACACGTGGGTGAAAAACAACTGTGAAACAAATAGCTTAAACATTTTAGAATGTGGGTCCACACAGTCATATGAAATAATGAATTTGTGGAAAATTAATTTATGGAATAAATCCATCATCATCATCCAAGATTACATGTTTGTTGACAATCACAGGATTTGCTCTAAAGCCAGTGGCATGTTATATACATCAACACGTTTTGTTATTTGAATTCTTTAGCCTCTAATATTTTCTTAGCAGCGCTAAAAACAAAGTATAATATTCCATGTGGGTGGCTCACTATCTTACCCTTGTCTGTTGTGCTTCACAATTTCTCCCTTTGTCTGCCTTTTTTTTGTTGTTGTTGGGTTTTTTGGGGGGTTTTTTGGACCATTGCTTCAAAACTCATCACTTAGTTTGAAATCAGAGAGTGACGTCGAGGAGAGCTGAACTAATTGTAGGAGGAGAGAACAGTTGTGACTTAGTTTGTTTGAGACAACCAATATAATTATCATACCAATATCCATTATGTAGATAGCCAAGTCGTATTAATCTTTGCCAGGTATTTATGATTAAGTATTTCATCCGAATGTAATCGTGGAGGACCTGTATCATGCTGTTATGTCCACTCTGCCCTGCCATTGTGCCCCAGACCCTTCAAAACTGGGTGAGCGAGGAGCTAGCTGGCAGGTCCAGTACTGCAGCCTTACTGTCCACTGAGGGCAACCAGGAAGAAAGGTGTAAGCAGGTAGAGCTTGCTCCAAAAACTGATCACAACACAACAAGCACGCAATGCCCCTGCCTGTCCAGTGCCTAACCACCAACCTTTCAGACTGTGAAAACTGCAGTGTGGCATCTTTCACTCACCTCTACCATTTATGCTTTAGCTGTTCTGCAGTAGCTACCTACCAAACTGTCAAGTATGTGCCTTGCAAAGTGACCACTCACCAACTAAATTGAGCTTGTTATTATTTTGGTATTTTTTTTAAAAAATCACAGAAAAGGATTGTTGCTTTTTATGAATAGCCTTTAGGCCAATTTTTATTATAATTTCAATAGGAACCCTTTTCTTACTATTATGTGCCTAACACATTTTGTCTGAGTCACCCTAACAACCTCTCATCCACCTGCATACCTGCATGTGTTTTTTTTTTTTTCAGTAACTGTGATTCATAAAAACTATTTCAATATTGAAAGCCTTGGTTTAGTTCATGCTAACAGTAGTTTTATATCTGAATAACTATGCAAAATCTAAACATGCCTACATTATGTTTATTTAACATTTTTAAACTTACAGTTTAAATATAGTAAATACATGTTTTAAAACGAAGAAAAACATCCTAGGAGTAGAAATTCACATTTCTGATATGTTGGCCTAGAGCAATTTTACTTTCTTTCTATCTTAAATCGCCAAATCGTCATCCTGCACCTTTGTTTTCACACGGTAATTTCAAACTGTTGGTTTCTATGGCCCGTTTCAAGTTTGATCTGTACTCACTTGCATGATGCAACAACAATATAGCTAATTGTACTTGTGAAATAGTTGTATACATTTTATAACGAATGAAACACTCACTTTTTAACAGTATCTTTCTAGATCTTCCAAGAAGTGTGCTGAGGAGTTGTCATGGCTTCAGAATTATTTTGACCTTTTGACCATGCAGGAAAAAATTTAATATTCGAACATGTCACTGTAGTACAGATGAGAATTAGGGCCACCATATAACAATTAAACTCAGAATTCTGACAAACTTAGTATTCTGAGAAAAAAGTCAGACTTTAAAGTTTTCTCTAAATTCTAAGTTCTGCTAAAAAAAAAAAAAAAAACAAGGTCAGAATTTTTAGTTTGAAGTCAGAATTATCAATGTCAGAATTCAGATAATTAAAAAATTATATAATGTCAGAATTCTTAGGGGTGTAGCTCAGTTGGTAAGGCAGTCGTCCACGGACCACAGAGTCCCAGCTATATGTCAAAGTGTCTCTGGGCAAGACACTGAACCCCTAACAGCCCATTCCCCTCCCCAGCTGTGCAGTGCTGGTCCAAGCCCAGTAGAAATTGGGGAGGGTTGTGTCAGGAAGGACATCCGGCGTAAAAACTGTATCAAATCAACATACGGACAATGATCCGCTGTGGCGACCCTGAACTCACAGGATAAGCCGAAAGGACCAAATATAAAGTCCGAATTCTTAAGTTTAATGTCAAAATAATTAGAAATATGTGTAGAATTTTAACTTTAAAAGCAGAAATCGAAGAGAAATAGAGTTTATGGTGGTCCTATTCCTCTTCTGTAGTGCAGCTACTTTGAGTGAATTTGGTAGAACTGCTTTGTAAGAAACACAATTGTCAATTTCTTTGTTAAATCGACCATCCTAACTTGCTGTGCTACACGGCTTCCAGGCAGCCCAGGTGGTGCTAATCGCTCTGTTTGAGCTCAACACCCCAGAATTCACCATGCTGCTGGGAGCTCTACCCAAGACTTTCCAGGATGGAGCCACTAAATTGCTGCATAACCACTTGAAGAACTCCAGCAATACCAGCAGCAGTGTGGTAAATCAAATGAAATGCTACCGGTTCATGTCATACATAGAGATGGTCAATTCATATGAAAAATGTTGTACCTTCATGAAACGGTAACAGTACATTAGTAAACATCATGCTGGCAAACAGTAGATCCATAGAACCATCAGACAGCAGGGTTGCTACAGTCGGATTTCATCTTTGTTCCTTTGCTTTCCAGGGGTCTCCCAGTAACACCATTGGCCGAACACCAACACGCCACACTCCCAGTAGAACCAGCCCCCTCACGTCACCAACAAACTGTTCCCATGGAGGACTGTCTCCAAGGTAACTAATCGTCAATCTAATGTGAAAAGGTTATATACAGCACACCTCTTTCAGTGCACGGCAGTGGCTTAACCGAATTGATACAGTACCAACGCTGTCATGATCAATTGTTTTGTGGTCAAACTAATGCACAAACTAACAGATGGGCTGGTAGCAGCATGATGATGATTGAGTTGCTCAGTGAGATTACAGAATACAAGCACTTTTTTCTAGCTCAGTTTTTTTAAACCAGAAATGAAATATGCTCCAAAACACTTTATATTTCCATCTGAATATGTTCTAAAACAAAATGTGTTTTTCATGCAAACTCTAAAACTACATCAAGTCTGCCAAAATAAATTTAGACCAAAAATATTGAGCATATTATTTATTTATTCTGTCGCAGGCTTTTTTGAGTAGCCTTCTGTCAATTGTAGATTGCCGTTTGCAGCCCAACTCCTCTTGGCCATTTTTCATGTTTCACTGGGCAAAACACTAAACCCCCAAATTGTCGAACTCCAGCTGTTAAGGTTCCCCACCTCTGATAAAAACTGGGGAGGTTTCCACCCAGAAAAGCCTACATAGTAAAAACCTGTGCTAAATGTGCGGACACAAGATCTGCTAGTGTGACCCCCGAGCGTAAGGGATAAACTGAAAGTGAGTTTGCTGAGCGTGCAGAGTTTGGTAGCTCGTTCCACCATCGTGGGATCATTGCGCTGAGGAGTTTCGCTTGGTGTCTTCTGTGTGGTGCTCGGACCACCAGACATTGTTCGTTGGCAGACCGCAGCTGATGGGAGGGACTGTAGAACTGAATGAGGGAGTTGAGGTAAAAAGGAGCTGTTGAGGTGATCACCCTGTAGGCAAGAGACAGAGCTTTGAACCTGATGCGAGCAGCTACAGGAACCCAGTGTAGAGATCTGAAGAGTGGTGTGACATGAGTCCTTTTTGGCTGATTAAAAATGAGGCGAGCTGCCGCACGCTTGTTAACTCGCGTTAGCAATTTGCAATACTTATTAACAAACTTTAATAAATAAAGTCAAGTAATCAAGTTAATTAATCAGGATCACAACATTGAAAAAGACAATGGTGACACAAATATTTAGGATTTATCACTTTCCTCCATAAATAAATGAATAAGCATAAAGTTTATCTCTCATTTCTTTAATTGGGTTCCTTGTATGTGCCTTAGGAGCTTTTAACCCATTTTTTCTTAGAAATAAAGAACATTTGCAAATGTTTACAAATTGTCAGGCACCATTGTAAAAGGTTGTTAACATTCATATGAAGGGTGCACTATTACAATTTAATTTTTTGTTATTTGCTTTTGTGCAAAAGAGTTTAATTCTCTCTAAGCAGCTCATATACTAAGCACTTTACAGTCCTTTGATGTACAAGCAGAAACCCACAAACACTCATAATAGAGACGTATTTTCCAGTTGTGATTACTGTATTTGAACTCTAGGTACATTTTGTGCCGACATCATTCTGGCTAAAACATAAATAAGGCTCTACTCCTTGAAAAAGTTTATGCAAAGCTGACTTTGTGGGATTCTGCGACTTCCTAATGCTGTCCGGTAGCTTAACACTTTCCCTTAAACTTAAAGCTCAGACTAGTTTTCTTTTTCTCTTTCTGCACACTTGTTTTTCTCCTTCTCGTCTTCCTCCTCTTGTCTGGTGGTCTCCTCATGTTGTCTCTTTCCGTCCACTTTGCCCCTCTCTTTCTCTGTCCATCCTTTCCTCCCGGCCGCGCTGTGGCAACAGTCGGTTATGGGGTTGGGGTGTCGACGGACTGTCAAAGCACCCCCCCGCCCCTCCTCCTCCTCCTCCACCTCACTCAACCCCTGCTGCCCCCTCCCTAAGGGTCCTGCGCAGAGCATATTCACCCAGGTAATGAGCTGGATACAGATACACAGGATTATTCCCTCCACTATGCCAGACCCTGAACCTTTTTCTTATCCAAATTTTCTTTTCCCAAACCAGTTGAGAGTATCTTCTACTTCAGTGCTCTATGTCATCTTCTTGCTGAATGCGTATGACTTCACCATCTGAAATCAAATGGAAACATCATGTAACAGTTGCTTCAGTGATGACGTTAACCTTTTGTGTGCAAATTCATAATGTGCTGTACATTTAAAGATTTAAGTTCTGACAGTTTGGGATTTCTAAATGCAATGCTAAAGCATGTTGCATGGTGGCAAAACTAATTGATGCTTATGTATGCGGTGTAGGTCCTTCAGATATGTATTTCATATCACACTTGTTTGTATGTTTTTGTGTGTCTGATAGCATGACAGAGTATGACACAGAGAACATGAATTCAGAGGAGATCTACAGCTCACTCCGTGGTGTCTCTGAGGCCATACAGAGCTTCAGCTACCGGAGCCAGGAGGATCTGAATGAGCCCATCAGACGGGAAGGCAAGAGGGACGATGCAGTGAGTCCCAGATTTCTAACGTTGAACTCAGAATTCTGTATTCCTGGTTACAGGAATACATACAGCTTTAACTTCTTCCCTAAGGCCTATATATTTTTAAATGCAATAGAAGAGGGAATTGTTGATGGGAAATGATGTGGGTGTTGGAAAAACTCTGTCCACTCACCAACCTTTCTATGTTACAGGCTGGAAGAGAAGGTGTAGCATTATCCCCTGGCTCTGACGCCCGGTTGGGCTTAGATATGGTGGAAGGGGGTCGCACTGCCTTGGACAACAAGACCTCACTACTCAACACGCCATCGCCACGCTCTTTTGCTGGGCCACGGAGTCGCGAGTTCGCTCCGTATGGCTACGGTGAAACCATCTGCACGTATGATAAGAGCGCCCTAAAGGAGGCTGTCTTTGATGATGATGTGGAGCAGTTCCGTGACTGTGAGTTCATATCCAAATCTACATCAGATTTCACTTTGCTGAAATTAGGGCTGCAAAGTATTTACTTTCAGCATCATAACTGTGATGTGCAATAGTTACATTGTAGGACAAATTAACATTGCTATACAGTTGCTAATCATTTTGGAAACAAACGACTCGAATATAATATTAGAAGGGCAGTGCTCAGCTGCGTAGGTGTTTGGTGCACTGAAATCTCTTCCAAAGTCAGTTCATTGAAAGTGCACTTTGTTTTGGTGAACGATCAATTGAATGTGTTCATTTGCAACTAAAGAACAGATTAATTAATACTTGAGCCGCTATGAACAATGTGGAAATGTTATGACATCACCGAGGTGCATAAACTGTATGGTATATGGACAAGTGAAATAATTTATCTTTATTCCCCTTTCTTCTATATTTTGTTATTTCATAAGTCTTAGTTAAAACATTAAACAAAAGGGGCGGTTTAGTACCAATATCTGTGAAAGAGAAAGAAGCCCTGAATGAAAAGGGCACATTCCTCAGTCTGGACTGTTCCATCACCATTCTGCCAGTCTATGTATCTGTCTTACACATTCCTCCATTGTGTAATGTGACCATGTCATTCTGTTTGGACCAGGTTAATGAAGACACTATTCAAGGTTTCTGCTATTGTGTGATGATTAAAGTTGAAATCAGAAATGTCTTCCTGTTTCCGTTGACTTGCCTGGTTACTAAATAGTTCTTAGGTTTAAGTTCACACAAGGTTTAGAACAAGGAGGGGAAACTTTGTCTATGCTACATTTCTGTTCTGTGTTTACAAATGCGGGTTGAGTGAGTCTGCAGTGTCCTGACTATAAGAGATAAGTCAGTCTATGCATCAGTTGTTGTCGTCATCACATCGTCTGCTTTACACCCTCTTGTTCCCCTCTGTCTCCCATTTCCATGTCATCCCTTGTCCATACCCAATACCCTCCCCTTCCTCCCTCTAGGCCGACGCCAGGAAAGTGGTGAAAACAAGATGACGCTGCCCAAAGTCTTTGCTCCTGGTAAAGACGCTTCTGTCAAACTGACACAGACGTGATGCCTGATTTATTGACTGTACCTTCACTCCACTCTCACTTTATGTGTGTTTGCATTGTTCAGTCGCTGCTCTCTGAGTGCTGCTTATAGCTTTTCTACCTTTTTTTAACTATGTGTTCACTGAGTCCAGTGTCTCCTGCTTTATTCTTCTACTAGTGGTTGTGGCATCCTGAGTGAATGTTAGTGTGTCAGTAATCTATTACATCTATAACTTCTATAGCACAACAATATGGGGTATTGCTACATTCAGATTCTGAACCTGAATGTCATTTTAAATGTTCAAAATTGTGATGGAACTCATTCCCCTTGCTCTCTTCTTGAACAGTTGGTCCAGACCACTCAGACCTAGTAGCTGACCTGCTTAAGGAACTGTCCAATCACAATGAGCGTTCTGAGGAGCGTAAAGGTGCCCTGGTGGACCTGCTGAAGATCACACGAGAAGACAACTTGGCTGTGTGGGATGAACACTTTAAAACCATCCTCCTTCTGCTGCTGGAGACACTGGGTGACAAAGACGTACGCTTTCTCACAGCTCTATTTGTGTCTGTGTTTGTCTTTCTGCTGCGTGAATGTGTGCAATGGAACTTTAAAACCTAGTTTGCAAAAATTTCTGTCTAAAATGTTTTTAACATTAACAGTAGTCACAACCTCCACCCTATTAATCATTTCAGGACACAGAGAGTGTAGGTGTGAAATAGGATATTTCTACTTGTAACTGATCTCCTTGCCACTTTTTCTCCGTAGCACACCATCCGAGCCCTGGCTCTGCGTGTGCTGAAAGAGATTCTAAGGAACCAGCCGGCTCGCTTTAAAAACTACGCTGAGCTTACTATCATGAAGACCTTGGAGGCTCACAAAGATTCTCATAAGGAGGTACACAGCTACATATTACACATTATTAGTTATACGTCTGGCCCATGGAGCAATATTAGCATTTATTTGAAGTGTGTGTCCACCTGATAAATTCCGATAAATGGTGAATGATCTGCACTTACAGTATACAGTGCTTTTTTTATCTTACCAAGGAACTTTACCGTTGGCCTCCCTTTCCCCCATTAAAACACACGTTACAGTTAGAAAAGGAAAAATGAAAAGGCAGAGGACTCTTCAACAAGACAATGACTCAAAGCACAAAGCAAAGTCAAATCGGGGATAATTTACAACTATAACCTTCTCAGTGTCCAGATTTGGAAAACAACTAGGCCCATTTTTTAGACTTGAAACAATTATGCCATAAAGAATGGGCTAAAATGACACCGGACAGGCTACAAACACTGGTCATCAGAAAAATCCTAACTTGCTTTCGATTCAGGAGTCTATCAAGGAATCCTCTGTGTGGTGGATTTCTAGTTGACTGGTTTTTTTTCCTAGATTACTTTACGGGTCTTTATCTGTTGCATACTTCTAGGTGGTGCGTGCAGCCGAAGAGGCGGCATCCACTCTTGCTGGCTCCATCCACCCAGAGCAGTGCATCAAGGTGCTTTGCCCTATTGTGCAGACAGCTGACTACCCCATCAACTTGGCTGCCATCAAGATGCAAACCAAAGTCATTGAACGCATTGCCAAGGACTCACTCCTGCAGTTGCTGCCCGACATCATCCCTGGACTCTTGCAGGTCTGCATCTAAACTAGTCACCAGTTGTTAGTTAACATGATGAATTAGAAGGAAACAAATCTAGCATTATGAAATATTTGCAAATCCTCTCTCATGCTCTTGCTGACCCCTCTAGTCTATATGTGTCTTGTGTCTCTGCAGGGCTACGACAACACAGAGAGCAGCGTTCGCAAGGCCAGTGTGTTCTGTCTGGTCGCTATATACTCTGTGATTGGTGAGGATCTCAAACCCCACCTGGCACAGCTCACAGGCAGCAAGGTATGAACTGTAGCAAGCGACACGAACACACAAACGCACACACCCAAACATAAACACCTTCCTGTCAGACACAGAGCCTTGTCATCTTCTGAGCTGGTTTGAATAAGTTGTGCAGTTAGAAGGCAGAGTGTCACATTTTCACCTCTTTCACTATATTCCGGTTCTGTAAATTTCAAGTTGTGAGAGTCACGTTTACCCTCGTTAGATTTTTGTGTTCAGAGGTCAAATGTGAAGGTCACAGTGACCTCACGACCATTCATTTCTCGTTATTCCAATATCTCAGAAAGACTTGGATGGAATGTTTGTGTAACTGGAACAAATCTTTGCTTAGTTTTTTCTAAATAACATTACGTCGTAAGTAGTCTTAAGTATTACGGCGGGATCCAACTTTTGACTGTATATGACTGTATCACTGTCAACTGACTTCAGCCACTTTGTTTCATCAGTGTGTGTACATACATTTCCATCATCCACTTGACACAATATGATCGAGAAGAGTTTCTTTATTTTAAAAAAGTGTTTTTAAAATTGATACTGCTTCTCAACATCCCCAGTCACACTGTGCTGAGGGAAATATTAATGTCTCACGTCTCTGCCTGTTTGCAGATGAAGTTACTGAACCTATACATCAAACGGGCCCAGACCACCAACAGCAATAGCAGCAGTTCTTCGGACGTCTCCTCTCACAGTTAATGGAGCGAGGTTTCATTTGGAAACCGATAATGTAGACGGCGTTGGAAGGATTTCTAGGACATGGACCTCTAGGCTTCCGCTCCTATCCCTCATTCATATCTCACCCACCTGCTGCAATTTGCTCCTGTTTCCAGGGGATACTCTTAACCTAAACGTCATTTAAATCCTGCCTCATCCTCACCCGACCTGGTTTTCGACTGGTGGGGAGGGAATGAGCACATATTTATATTTAGGAAATGCTGTTTCTCCATGGTTTGATTCTGTCATTGTAAGCCTGATTCTCCTTGACTTTCATACACGCGATGCTGTAAAAGAATAATAATTAGTGCGGAGGAAGAGAAGTTTCTGTCAAATCACCTACACGTACAGGTTGGAATAAAATGTCATTTGGCTGGCCCAGTGATGGCAATGAGCATAAAAACCAAATATTGTAAGAAAAAATAAATGCGTGAGGAAAGGGCTGTATACACATTTTTAGTTCATATTTAAAGTTTATTTATAATAATCAGTTGTAATAGAAGCCTGGTTATCAAGGTTAGTTTTTTTTATTCTAATGTTATTACATGTGTACATCAAATCCCCCACTTTCCAAACCAGAACTCTCTATAAGGTAACAAGTCGCTAAAAAATTTATCCTCAGCTACGGAATTGAAAATCCTTTAAACAGAACTTTTTGCCTCAACCCTGAGATTTTTTTTTTTTTTTATTTCCATCGACTGTGCTTTCACCAACAGAAGACAATTGTGGCATCCTATGTGTAAACATGCGAGGCTGCTTCTCAGTCCGCTGAGTGACTCTGTGTGAAGAGGAAGTCTTTTGTAAATAACTCAAGAGGTTTCCCCTGTTTGGATTTGGAAGAGAGACTGTAATTGAAGACAGGAGAAAAGACTTTAACAGGCCTTATTCACTTTACATGCTAATATTTGTGGGATGTACAGCACTGTAACTCTTAGCTCTCAAAAAAATGTGAATTTGCAGGAAAATGGACCTCTGCGGTGTTGACCTGTGACAATGCAGATACAGTATTAGTTGTTCCCTGTGATCTCCTTCAGTTCCCTCTCACGGTACCACAGCTTCAACAATAACCCCCAAATAAAGGTCTTTTGTACACACTTTTTGACCACTGCTTTGCAAAGTTTTGCATAATGTTGAACAAAGTAAAGAGAATAGTGAACTCTTACTTTTTGCATGTTAGCAGAATAGCTTGCATGTGATCTCCAGCACATGCCAACTTTGTGCTATATTGAAGGGCCCAGGTTTTTGGCTTTTAAAGTGCACTTGTAACATCTGATTATTCATCTCTGATTTATTCACAGTTCGGTAAAGGAGGTAGTAATTAACCTGTAAATCTCTTAAAGGTACGAAGGAACATATGGCGAAAACCCTGTGTTATATTTCTATATTTAAGCTGATAGAAGATTTCAGAAAGGGTGTTGACATCTCATCATATCTGCTGTTTAAGGCTGTTTTACAAGCTTTAACACATTGATTCGTGCTATGAGATGGATTAGATTGCGAGCAGTTTTTCCATCTGGTTAGAGTTTTCTTACTGGATACATTTTGGTTTGTTGGGATACAGTTAATCTACTGTAGTAAGGAATCATTTATACTTTTTTTTTTAATTCTTCTTGTTTGCTTCTAGCAAATAAACCATGATAATAAGGGTGTAAGTATTACTGACTTCACTGAGGGCCAGCCTGAGTCCTGAATTGGAAAAATTGGGACTGTTTTTGTTGAGTGGTGATCCACAAAGTAAATAAATCCACAAAGAATGGGTCAATATTTAAGTAAATGAATGTATAGACTACATGTTATATAATTTGCCTTTTAATTATTGGTACTGAGAATGAATACATGCTGCCCTGTACACTGTTATATACTTTTCAGCAATCTACTCTGCTTTTTGCTTCATCTCTTGAAGCAAAAAGTAAAAACTGAAACTGTTGTTTCATATGAAACGAAAGTGTCATAAGAAAGTTTCATATGTTTCACATGAAACTGTTGAAACAACAGTAACAAACCGCTGTTTCATATGAAACTACAGTTTCAGTTGTTTTATATGAAACTGCTGTTTCATATGTTTCATAAAGGAAAAGAAAAATCTGAACTCGCATTGTTTTAGTGACATTCATTCTCTTTCATGTGAAACAGCCGTTTCATGTGAAACTGTTTAAACTACTGTTTCATGTGACGGTTGTTTCACGTGAAACGGTTGTTTCACGTGAAACATCTGTTTCACGTGAAACAGCCGTTTCAAACTATTGCTTTAAACTACTGCTTCATATGAAACTGCTGTTTCATATGTTTCATAAAAGGAAATGAAACGGTTGTTTCACATGAAACGGTTGTTTCACATGAAACGGCCGTTTCATGTGAAACTGTTTAAACAACCGTTTCATATGAAACGGTTGTTTCACGTGAAACAGCCGTTTCAAACTACTGCTTCATATGAAACTGCTGTTTCATGGGAAACTGTTTAAACTACTGCTTCATATGAAATGGCTGTTTCATGTGAAACGGCTGTTTCACATAAAACAGCTGTTTCACATGAAACAGCCATTTCATGGGAAACTGTTTAAACTACTGCTTCATATGAAACTGCTGTTTCATATGAAACTGTTTAAACTACTGCTTCATATGAAACTACTGCTTCATATGAAACGGCCGTTTCATGGGAAACTGTTTAAACTACTGCTTCATATGAAACTGTTGCCGTTACATGTGAAACTGTTAAAACAACTGCTTCATATGAAACTGCTGTTTCATATGAAACGGTTGAAACAACCGTTTCATGTGAACGAATGTCACTAAAACAATGCCTTTATTTAACAATTCTGACATTAAACTCCAGAAGGTTGTTTTCTAACATTAA
The DNA here is from genome assembly GCF_033026475.1 of Channa argus. Taxonomy (NCBI): domain Eukaryota; kingdom Metazoa; phylum Chordata; class Actinopteri; order Anabantiformes; family Channidae; genus Channa; species Channa argus. The sequence continues at coordinate 25,868,809 of NC_090205.1, forward strand.
TGAGCTGACTTTAGTTTCAAAATTTGCAGTGGGTATGGGGGGGAAGTTCATCCATCACCAAACTACCGGCTCCTAGAAACAGATTTTTCCTTGCAAACTCTTCACTATGCATGTTCTTTCTTTTGTCTCCCTCAGTAATGTATTGTTCAAACCTGTATTTATATATTTTATTTGATCCTTTTGTTTTCTCACAAAAAACTGTACATAATGTTGTTTTTTTTTTGTTAACACCACCTGTGATAGATTTGCAACAATGTAAAAATTAAAATGTTTGCTGTAGAAATAAACTAAGAACTGAATCACATTTTTTGTGGTTCTTGCACAGTTGCTATTGTAACCAACTGTTGAGACCCGAGTTAATATCAGTGAAGTGGTTGATAAAATGCTGTTTACTTTAGAGTTCAGTGAACATCTGTTATCCTGCTATAGGCCTGCAAGCACATGCAGATGTTAAAACCCTACCCTCCTCTTATTGGCCTTATCAGGGAGATTTTTCCACTTAACACGACTGTTGGGATGCTGCAAGGAGGCACAACTCAGCATCAAGTTGCAGATGCAGTAGGGAGGTGTCAAAGTGTCATTCCAAAGCCTGGAAAAGGTTTAGAAGGTGTGGGAGTGCGAGTTAAGCCTGTTTGAGGCAGACAACTGGTGAGCTTTTATGATCGACTTTATAACATGTGAAAATAAACTATACTATACTCTTAAAATTATTGTACAGGGTGAAGAAACAGTCAAACGTAAAATAAAACAGTTCTGGAAGAGCTGCTTTTACAGGTGATGTGAGGAACAACTTGATACTGGCAGATACATGTATCCCAGATCTGAATGTTAAAGTCACTCCTATGTTTCCAAGTCAGCTTGGTGGCCACAGTGAAGGCTGAAAAGTGTCATTGTTTGTTGGTTTTCCATAGGAAATGAAGCACTGCGTTAGCAAATAAAACAACACTTTTTCAATGCAGCATATATAAATATATGACCTACATCAACAAGGTATTGCTGCCCTCTTTTTCTGATACTTCTTTAACCATTTCAGCTTTACAGACTTTGCACACCAGAATCATAAGCATCTAAAGAGACTCAGTACAACTTATTTGGTGGGATTCGGCTGCAGCTGGCCAACACTCACCAGGAGCAACTAAGTTGGGGTTGAGTGTCTTGCTCAAGGACACTTTGACATTTGACAAGGAGAAGATCAAACCAACAACCCTGGGATCGGTGGACAACTGCTCTCCCGCCTGGGCCACGGTGGCCCCAAGAGAACGGTACAGTACAGTTAGTGGATCTGGTGCCAATTTGTGCTGATGTGCTGTGTTCTGGTGGCACATGGCTGCTCAACACCTTAAGGCACCTGTTTTCATACTATACTCTGTATTTGTGTGTATGTGCCTCATTGTCATCACACTTAATTTCAATACTGCAAAATTGTAATTTGACATGTTTAAAATTAAAAATGCAGGGTTGAATCTTTTGAGTAACATGAATTTTGGTACAAGCAAGTAATACCACAGACTGTCAGTGCATTTAGTCTGGAAGCAGCTGCTTTCAGATGATGAGTAAAATAGACTGAGGGGAATAGAGTTTACAGCACTGTCTTCATAAAGTACGGACAGATTTAATTTGAAAAACCATTTACAGTTTCAGCATGTTAGGAAAAGGAAAAACTAAGTGATTATCAGCAACAAATGTTTGTCCAGGACATAAAATGGTTATTACATGTATGTTATAATGAGGTACTACCATGGTAACTACTAATCGAAAAATTACCAGATAATAGCTTTTTGTAAGCAATGGCTATATCCAGGTAATAAGAGGCCAAAATCACATTGGGTGTCTCTTGGTTTAATTGAGGAATAACAGAGAAGGGAATTCAATTGATTTTTTTTGTGTGTTTCCTCATTGTTTTCTGTCGTAGTCAACTGTTCTTACAGGAACAAACTTATCAGAAAAATGGCTGCTTAAATCAGCATGACTAATATATAACATGGTAAAACTTCTCATTGTCACATTTTTTTGCCATTGGTGTAACCGCATCCTCTATGGTTGCTTCATAGCAGAAGCAGATTTCCTGCTGTTGCTGTCACAGCGCCAGTCATTAAGTTTTATTATCATGCATTTAAGATGGCATATTATCTCTGCAAAAGATACATTGTTACCTTTTCTAACGGTTTATTATGTGACTATTTGGAGTTGTAGATAAGTTACCTATTTGACATTTCTGACACTGAACACTTTACTATGAATATACAGTTTATTATTTCCAAAAATATTTTTCAATTTGAGTTTAAAACCGTGCCTGCTGTTGCTTAATAGGGATTTTGTAAAATGAGTGCAGATACAGATGTTTTATGCCCATTGTTTCATGTTGCACTGTCTCTCTCTCGAGGGTGAGAACTACTCAAACAGTTCATAAACGCCTCCTCTGTACAGACAGTGGCTTAGACAACACCCATCTACACTTCCTGGGCCCTGCTTTTGTTTTCTACAAAGTTACTGTATTACTTCTACCTAGAGGCCACAGATTGTCACAGTCTTAAGGGCTCCATCCCTTTTCCTACATCAAGTTCGAAAATTAAGCATTAGCCAGACAAGTGTCATGAAACATATGCATGTTTATGTCTGATCACACAGAAATACTCACACGCATTTAGATATTTTACAAGCAAACAGATATTATGAAAATCATGAAAACTGTAACTGTCCAAATATGTATGAAAAAATATTATTAAGTTTCTTTCTTGTGTAGAATATGAGATACTAGGCCTTGTAAGATGTTCCTGTGACAGGTTAGGATGCCCAAATAAGGCACTTCCTCCAAACTACACTTTCGTTTAATAAGAATGAAAAGCAAAATGCTTCTGTGAAAACACGTATTCAGGAAGCTACTTAAACGAGAACAATCTTCTCTACCTTTGCTCAGACGAAAAGGACGAGGACTAAAACCATTTGGTAAGAGTTAATACTTGTGGTTTTTATGGTGAACTTTAATTTTTAACTGTTGTTAAAAATTAAAATAGATAGATGATAAACTTTGATCTAGCTGTCTTTCTGAAATTGTTCTTAAAACTTTATTTAATAAAATAAAAGGTACTGCACTTAAGCATATTACAGATTTCTTTAAATCACTCATTATTGGTCAGTAATTTACAGTTTTTATTTTTAATGCTAAAGTTAATTATAGACAATAGAGATACTCTGACTGTGTTTACATGGACTTAAATAACCAGGTTACACTGGACTTTCTCGAGAAAGCTGATTTCTTAAGTGTAATGTATAAAGCTGGTTTCCAAAATCAGGGTAGGGGATTGGAGAAAACCAAAGGCTGCAGGCAGTAACATGCAGCTAAGTGAATGAATGAACGAAAGTAGAGATAGTTAATGATCTAATGGCTTAGGGTCATTTTACAGGTAAACTCTGTGCGCCAGGCTTCTAAAGTCCAAGGTGGAGGAGAAATCAGATTACTCTTCTGCTGCATGTATATCCCATAATCAGGTTACTTAAGTGCATGTAAACGCAGTCGCTGTTCTATAGTGGTGAGAGAAAACAGATGTTGGAGTTTGCTTTCCAGGTTTATCATTAACATTGTTTCTATTGTATTTATGGCTGGGCATTGCTTAATTGATTTTTTTTCCTTTTCTCCACCCAAAACCTACAATGGACACATGGAAGTCTGAACCCTGCCTGAGATTCGTACAGAAAAGTAAAAAGAGAAGTGTGTAATAGATTTAACATTCAGTCTCACTAGTGAACATATATAAACACATACACACAAAAATAATAAAGCAGACTTGCAAACATTACAGTAATATGCTTTCAAAACGTGACCAATAGTAGCGTATTCCTAGGTGTGACTGCCTTTTCTTTCTTTCTACATTTGTGACGAGTGAACCAGGCAGTCATGGCTGACCAAGATCCAATGAAGGTAAATAGTTAGTTGTTGTTTCCAGTATTTAATTTTATTATTATTCTGGATTCTTCCGTACATTTTTCAGCATGCTATAAGTCCTACACGCTTACAGCTAGAAACATGGTTCCAACTGTAATATTTAAGTATTACAGTACATATGTTAAGTAGAGTTGATGTATTACTCTGTGGGCTGACAGCTGATGTACAATAATTGTTATGAATGTTTGTATGATTTCTTTTTTGCATTGCCGTCTATGAGAGCAATCTTAACACGGCTGTATCTTGGAAACTACACGTGATATTGTTATGAAACTTTCACGAAAGCTGCCCCATGATGAAATGCTTCACATGTTACAGTATGGGCTCTCTATCGCCACCGTGTGGTCAGTAATATAGCTCGTTTTTTAACTCCTAAAAAAAGTTTTTTTTTGCTGATTCTACTTTAGTACTACTACGTGCGCCACCTAACGGCCGTTCGCGGTACTATGGCTTTTTCGATCTTTTTTTTAAGCTAATGCAATGACTGACTTGAATGAAACTTTACAAATATGTGCTGGACACTACCCTGAACACGCGTGTTCAATTTCACGTCGTTTCTCCACTGGGGGGCGCTATGCTGGGTGTTTTTATTTTTGGTATTTTATCCTCAGAACTTCATTAGTGTTGAGAGGGCAAGATGGCAACAGTTGATTTCTTTGGACAGGCTGCCATCTGCTGGAGAGTTGGTGAATAGCAATGGAAAACTTCTTCATTGTTTCATGTGCTGTCACTTCTAAGTAGTTCAATATCTCAAAAACTGCACGAGCTAACGTGATGAATCTTTGTGGACAGCTGCCCCATGATGAAATGCTTCACATGTTACAGTGTTGCCTCTATTGCTCCGCTGGACATACTGCAAATCATTTTTATTGTTTTGTTTGAGTGCTGTCGCTTCTACAACGTTCAGAGCTGCAGATTCGGCGATGGCTGCAGCGGCTGGCTTTCAGCAATCACACGCATTTTCTGTAGGAAATGCCCATTCTAGTTTAAATAATTGTCATTTTGTTTGGAAATTGTCTACAGAAGCCAAGAAGCGAGTTTCAAATACAGAAAACTTACTGTGTACTTATTAGTACCAACGGTGTACTTGCACATTATCTATGAAAACAGATTTGTTGTTACTTGATAATACTAAAGAAACTTTGGGGACTAACTTTAGGGTAACAATGAGAATAACGTGAGATGAGAATAAGAAAACAGTGGACCTACAGTCTAGGTATTTTGTGGCTAAGGGGAACTTGGGGGAATGCGAAGCAGTGTAAAGTGCTTTGTGTAGCAATAGAGAAAAAAGCATTATATAACTGCAGACTTAACCATCGTACGTTTTAAAAATTACATGATAGGTGCAAATGAGAAAATAACTACAGTGTAAGAATGTGGTATACTTACACTGTTCCTACAGGTAAGAAGGGGCTAAGAGACCCTACTCTTAATTACCTTGTTAAAACAAAGGTAACAAAAACAAACAAAGGTTTAGATATAGTCATTTTTTACTAAATAGTAATTGTGTTTTTTTAAATTGACACAAAGCATGTAGAACCAGCTTAAGTACGTTGGACTTTAGTATTTTAAACAACTTATTTATAAAATCTTATTTTAGTACATGGGAAACAAAACCCTGCGTTTAGTTGAAAGGCAAAGTTTTTCTGTGCAGCTTGATAAACTCCAATGCTATTTAGGCAGAACAGGAGAATAATAAAAATACTTTATAAATTTAAAAAAAAAAGGTACCTCTTAACTACAAAGTACTAGCACTGGAGGTATTTTTCTCTTCATGTGATATTTAATAAGTAAATATCACAATATGTGGCTTTTGCAGATTACGACTAATACATTATTCTTCAAATTCTGAGTAATCAAATTACTATTCTATAGTGAATTTAGGCTTTTTGATATTAATGCCAGATTGAGGTGGTTTGGATGGTTTCAGAGAGACTGAATATATCAGTAGAAGGATGCTGAGGTTGGAGCTGCCAGGCAGGAGGTCTAGAGGAAGAACAAAGAGGAGATTTATGGATGTAGTGAGGGAGGACATGAAGTTAGTTGGTGTGAGAGAAGAGGATGCACAGGACAGGGTTAGATGGAGGCACATGATTCGCTGTGGCGAATAATAGTGTTAATAAACATCAATAATTATAAGGTGATGCAGAGGGTTTTTTTTGCAGCTTTGTCTCCTTGAGCGATGGTTATGGTACTTGTATCATTGCCTGTATACCTGCCTATGGTTATTAACCATGGTAACAAACATTAATGAGTTGAAGCTGTTTAAGCTATGATCTGTTTTGAAACTTACTTCCTGTTGTAACCTTCAGCAGTGCCCCCAGCTTTACCATCATTATCAGTTTAATTGCTTTCACCTTTCACAAACCACATCACACATTCATAAGTAGTAGTAGAAATAAAACAAATGCTTACGCACAACAAACTAAATAGAATGACCGAGTGAAATGAACAGAGCTCCAGGTTTAAAAGGGTTTGAGAAAAAAACAAAACAACAAAAAGTGCAAGGAGTCTAGGTGATCATCAGGTGGAGGGAGACGCTCAGTCGGGATCTGGGATGACAGGAGATGTCAGAAGCAGGTCGGTGAAATGCAGATGAGGAATACAACGTCGCAGATTTACTCAGAATATATTGCAGTAGGCTCCAGGTGAAGGGAGGCAGAAGGAGAAGGCAGTAGTTGGCGTCTGGTAGAGAGGGGAGGGGGGAGAGCTGTTGAGTCGAGGAGAGGGACCAGAGGGAGAACAAACATTCCCATAATTAGGGATCCAGTTCACAATTCAAAAGACAAAACTGGAGAACAGAGAACCAGAGACCGAGAAACACAGAGTAGAAGCATCCAAGGGAGCAGACAAAAGCAGAGCTGGGAAAAAGAGCCAGGGAAGATAAGCAGAGAGACAGAGAAGTAGTAGTGCAATACCAGATAAGTGCAGGGGCAAACGAGACAGGTCCAAAAAGAGAGTTTAATGCACGAAGTCAGGTCAAAACACAATAACAGGAAACCACTGAACATTTACACAAAGTGATCAGACGCTGGGAAAGAGAATGTGGGCTGCTTAAATAGAGAGAGAAGACACAGGTGAAAGCAATTAAAATCATATTAATGGTAAAGCTGGGGCACTGCAGAAGGATAGAACAGGAAGTGAGAGTTTCACAACAAAAGACCAGAGACAGAAGTGAAACTGAAGACTGTGATACAACGATGTGTCTGTAAAATTGCATTTGACAGTAGCAGAATAATAAAAAAAGAATAAAACACTAACACAACCACTGATAAAATATCCAGAGAGCTGGACTTATACACCAAATTCAATGATCCCATTTGAAGGCACATTGTACCATGAATGTGCTTAAATAGAATAACAAAGTACTTCATTACTTTCTATTGACCGATGACTTTTATTGTTTTGTTTTTTGAGATTTAATGTTAAAAACATAACACGTGAAAACTTTGGGGGGTAAATACTCTGTACAGGCAATGTTGGGGACAGTAAAGACCAAAAACTGTCTCAACATATCCGTGCGATTATCACGTTTAGATTAATTTAAAAATGTAATTTTTTTTACTCTTTAAAAATATTTAAAAGTGGTTGGAGTTAAAAATGTGATGAAAATAACGTTAAATCTTTTGTTGTAGAATCCAGAGGAGAACCTGAACCATGATACTTCCAGAGATGAGCAAGTGAAGAACAATGTGCGAAGAAACTCTACAAACCAGCTTAGACTCTGCCAACCCTATCCCTTCCAACAATACCATAATTCATATAGATACATTACAAACTATATTCTTAATGTCACAGAATCAGGCCCCTTAAACCTTATTGAACCCTGTCATGAGTATAAAGGTTTCATCAATACAACAGATGAAACCAGAATGACAAAGTTAATTTCAGAGGTTATTCGTTTTGCAGCTGTCTGCATGAATAGCCGCACTAATGGCACTATACACTTTGGAATAGGGGACAAGCCAAAGTTCATTCATGGTCAAGTGTTGGGAGTGGTTGTTGAGGACAAAGAGGCTTATGCAAACAAACTAAAATCTACCATTGATAGTTATTTTGAGCATAAACACATACAGGCTGCTCAAATGTGCATCAAACCTCCTCGATTTGTTGGGGTTCTCAACAAGAATATGACGTCATCAGACAAATGTGTGATAGAAGTGGACATAGTTCCTGACTCTATAATATGTAAAGAAGACCACTACCACACATTCATCACGGACACAAAAAAAGCCAAGAAGAAAGGAAGAGGCACAAATGGAACACAAGAAGAATCAAAACAGTTCTTTGTCCGAGATGGAGGTAGCAGCAGGGATCTTCTCAAGAATACCACCTTTGCCAAACCTATGGAAGAGTACAACACATATGTTGCCAGTGTGGCAAATCGATCAAAACTCCGAAAACAAGCTGAGGAGAAGCATCTCACTGTGATTAAAAGCAGCACTCAGGGCTTTAGGTTAAGTCAGATGATAACTGGTGGATCTCACTCTTTAGATAAGTCCCATTTTGAGCAGTACGTGATAGTAACTAACAAATCCCACCCCAGCCAGTTTGAATCACTTGGATTTCTTACAGAACTCAATCCAACAGCTGTTTTAGACTTTGATCCTGAATCAGCTAAACATGGATTGCAGTGTCACTTTGATCAGCAGAGTACAGTCCATTTACCAACAAAGTGTAAAATCACAGAAGGACTTGAGGACATTGGTAACAAACAGTTGAAATTAACTGGAAACACCAGCTGGGTTTTCTGTAATGGAGGTATTGAGGATCAGGCACCTTCAGACATAGACCAGTGGTTGATGGACAAAGGAGCCTCCGTTCAAGATGTGATTTCCTTCTTGTGTCGAAAAGATGTGCTTCCAAACAAGAGATTCCTCGTTGTTTTTTTACTTTTGTCACCAGTGAGTGAGATGATGGACCCACTTGTTGAGACTTACTCTAAATTCCAGAAGGAGCTGGGCAGCACAAATCAAATCCTTTCTATATGTGACAATGAAAATGCTCTAACCTCTTGGAAGAACCTGATAGAGGCTCGATGTGGAATCAACATCTCCGGTCGATGTATAAATGAGCTCAGTTTTGCCGAAGTCAACGGCACGATCCTTAGTCTTTTGCCAAAATACCGTAGAGCCAGCTGTTTTTTACCTTGTGGTGGGGGAAGCAAAGTGCTTCTGGAGAAGAAAGTAGAGCGTAGCCTGAATACTTTAGATGTGCTGTGTGTGAACCAGTGTGAGGGAGGAAATGTGGATCAAATTGCCATAGAGGAGAACTTTTACCGAGGAGGAAAACCCTCATGGTGGAATTTCTATTTCTCTGAACAGCTTATTAAACGAAACCATACAGACTTAATCCATAATAACATTCTAGATATGCGTTCATGTTCAGAGGCCTGCGTTTTGTTCAATCTCAGCCACGTACCTGGTTGCGGGGGGACAACTTTGGCTATGTATACTTTATGGTCTCTCCGTGACAAATTCCGTTGTGCTGTCCTTAAAGACAACAATGCTGACTTAGCTGAAATAGCTGATCAAGTGGTCAAACTTTTGATGTTTGATAATCAGGAGAAATTACCACGGGTCCCTGTTTTGCTTATGGTAGATGATTTTGATGATATGGACAAAGTATTTGACTTGCAGCAGCGTATTAAACATAAATGTAAGAAAAACATTAGGTCTGCACAGGTTATTCTCCTGAACTGCATGAGGTCAGAGTCCCCTGAACAGACTGAGACAACTGAACATGGTATTTACATTGGAAAACATCTCGTTAAAGATGAGCAGAAACAGTTTGAGAAAAAGCTGGAAGAACAAGAGAAAACACACAATAATGTTGAAACATTCTATACATTTATGCTGACGAAGAACAACTTAAAGGCAGAGTATATTCAGGGTGTGGTTCACAACACCCTGAGGAGCTTCAATTTCAAGGACAAACATTCCCAAATCCTGGCTATTTTATCTCTTTTGAATGTGTACTGCAAGGATGCATCTCTCCCTTTCTCTCTATGTAGGAAATTCGTCAGCCTAAATCCTAAACCCATTTTTGGAACATATGAAATTGACGAGATATTCGGGAAGTTTTCAAATTTAATTCACACCACCACAGCTAAGAGTCAGGGAGAATACAGAGCTGTAAAAATGATCCATTCAAAAATTGCAAAGTTTTGTCTGCAGGAACTTAAAACAACACATAATGTAACAAAAGCTGACATTACCAATCTGCTCCTGAGGACACATGAGCTTTATGAGCACACAGAGGACAAAGGCAAATTCTGGCAAGATGTTCACAGCATGTTAGTGGTGAGGTATTCAGACGGATTTCTATTTTTCTACCAGCTTTTTTTAAGATTTCTAAGACACATTTATACCCCTAAATTCTCAAATGATGGTGTTTTGGGAAACCAGACAACTCTTTTTAAAGAAATAGAAAGTGAAACTCCAGAGTTGTTAGAGATGGTGCTACTAAATGCATCAAAGAGGTTTGAAAATGAAGCCAGTATCGCTCACTTACTAGCTACATATTATAGCCAAACTCAGGATTTGAAACAGGCTGAAGAATGGAATCACAAAGCAAAAACCAAGATCTCATTCTCTTTCCCTCTGGGGAGATTACAAACCATAGAAAATCTGAGAAACTGATGCTTAAAATCATTTGGATTCCTCAGAGAAAATCTGATACAAATAATAATTAGAACACATCGAGATTCAGAGGAACTTTGTGAATTTTAATGTTTTAAATTTCCCTTTTGACATGAACCATTGGTTTCCAATAATATGGTTGGGGTAGTCATGTTTGCTGTGGACCCATCAATCCCCTGATAGGTTTAGATGGCTCTTTCCCAATAGGGGATTGGCCATTTGAATATATTTAGAGTGGCTGCAAACGTGGGTAGAGCAGTTGTCTCGGGAGCACATCCCTGGCTGCAGAGAGTCGCTGGATTTCCAGCTGCTTATCTGCGCCAGTGGGTTCCAGTGCATAAGTACCCCCCACATGTAGTAGCACGAAGACTAGGGGTGAGTTAGATAGTCTTGTGTCAGATAGGGCTGGGGAGGGTCTTTGTGGGGGCTATCCTCAAACTGGTATTGTAACCAGTGGTTCATGTACTAGCAACAACCTCTGAATCCAGCTGTGACCTTTCTGTATGAAGCTTACATATTCTATCTGTGCCTATGTGGGTTTTCTATGAGTACTGCAGTTTCCTCCAGCCTTCCAAAGATATGCAGAACTTGTTGTTTTGTAATAATTTGCAGATGCTGTATGTACAATTTTGTAAGTCTGTATTCTGGGCATAGAAATAAATCTGTTCATTTACAATAATGTAGAGTGTGAGTTTTTTATTAATAATATGACACTTTTCAGTAGAAACAGCTGGACATCAGAGGAACGACTCCAATGTGTGTCATCGGACATGTGGGTCATAAAATTTACAATAAAAAATGTGGGAGAAATTTTAAAATGCAACACTGTTCACTTTTTACTGCTCTATTTTCACACTTCTGGCAGATCTAGTATTTGCATTGTGTTTAGACCAGAGTTTCCTTAGTGGGCACTTCTTCTGTTTCCCAGCAAGAAATCCTGTTTCTGGCTCAACAAAGAAGGATAAGTGACAAGGACTTGCTTAATGATTCCTGACCAGTGTGAATTTACCTGTTTGTGTGTTCTGTAAGGTTCATTTGCCTCAACTCATTCCTTTGTCCTTTTGTGTGAACTACCTCTGAGTTGAGTAGTTAAAAGGCCGAACAACCTGTAAAGCCTCGTCAATCTGATTGACCCAGTGTGAGTGAAGAACTGCTCTGCTGTGTTTCTCTTTTGCTGATTAAACTCACCATAACTGTAATGCTCTAACAAGCGGACCCAAAAGCAGGAGTTGAGACGTGTCGAGAGTGCAATAATAACGAGAATGGACATTTCCTACAGAAAATGCGTGTGATTGACGAAAGCCAGCTGCTGCAGCCATCGTCAAATCTGCAGCTCTGAACATTGTAGAAGCGACAGCACTCGAACAAAACAATAAAAATTATTTGCAGTTCGCCCAGAAGAGCTATAGAGGCAACACTGTAACATGTGAAGCATTTCATCATGGGGCAGCTGTCCACAAAGTGTCATCGCGTTAGCATCTGTAGTTTTTGAGATATTGAACTATTTAACAGTGACAGCACATGAAACAATGAAGAAGTTTTCAACAGGTCTTCAAGAGCTGTCCAGCAGATGGCAGCCTGTCCAAAGGAATCAAAGAACTGGCCACACGCTGGTGTGGTGAGGGATACTACAGTGCGCACATGGGACAGAGAATGAATGTACATGAAAAATACTGGCAAGAAATACCAAGACAAGAAGACCTAACTCATAACAGTAACCATCAGTTTTCAGCTGCTTTTTGCCTCTTAAACAGAACGTACAGTTTTTGTCACGACAGAATTTGGTGTCAGAAAAGTGGTATGGATGCGCGGTCTGGACTCCGATGGAAAAACTACAGCAGTGCGCACCAAGTAACAGCTGATCCTTCCCTAAGACAGCTGTCCTCCTGAGGAGCCAGACCACCAATGCAATACAGGAGTGATGCGGACCATAATAATCAGGTGAAATAGCAAAGGAGAAACACGAGCAGACCAGAACAAGCTAAGAGCTCTATAAAACTCACTGCCGCTTATGTAGGTTACAAGTCATCATTGTAGTTTCACCGTTGTGTTGTTGATTACTGTTGTATGCAGCGCAGTGAAATCTCAGTCATATGAAGCATAAAGAACAGAAAAAGCAGTGGTGGCAACAGAAACTTATCAACACAACACACAATGTCCAGAGTCATGACCGACCCAAGAACTTGTGGCAAAGAGCAAGAAAGGGGGTGTGGTAAAGGAAGAAGATGTCACCGTGTCGCAGGTTCCCTAGATATGCAAAAGACTGACTGGGTGGGAGTGCGAGGGGAGCAGACGCCAGATCAGGTGACCCCCACCCACACACTCACACACACAGAAACAGAAACACAATCCAGGTAGGACCTGTGTAATTTTACAATGTATTGTCAATCTAAAAATTATAAGCTGTTCCCGGAGCTTTGCCTTTTAATTAAGTTGATTAGGGAGCTACAAGCTCCATTCTGAAGACTGACTCAGTCAGTGGTAGATCATATCTCACACATAATTGATTTTTGTTTTAAGAAAATCACTTTGTTCCTCTCAAATGCAGATAGTTTATATAGATTCACGATGTGCATATAAGAGGTTACTTGATGCTAATACTTATGTTAAACAACAACTTACAGACTTTACACGTGCACACAGCACAAATTCAGAAGCTTTCAGGCGTCATCAAACACTGCAAAGCACATGTTCATGTGAGGCCAGGAGGACTGAATAAAAGACAGTGGTATCTAAATAATGGGTAACTGGACGCCGGTTGCCCTTCCTGATGCAACCCTCCCCAATTTCTACCGGGCTTGGACCTGCACAGCTGGGGAGGGGAATGGGCTGTTAGGGGTTCAGTGTCTTTCTCACACAGGAAAAACAATTTATGGGAGACACCCCACGTGTCTTATTGGTGAAACCTTTAACTGGAGTTGGAAAATCTGGGCCCATGGTTGCAGAACATGCTGTTCTTTGAGGATGTCCAACATCCAAAATCAGAGTACAGGCCATGTCAAAACCAATACTCTTAAAAGCAGGAAGTCATCGGTGAAATAAAGCCTGTGTTTAATTCCCCATTAACTGCAGGTGTAATAATTTCATGTCAGGATTCTGCAGGGCACCTTATCATATTTCTTGTTAAAATGATAGAGACTAAGGTCAACCAACTGAGTGGTGCTTCATTCAAATTCACAGGAGGTGAATGCAGCCATACACCCCAGAGCACCTTAAGTAAAAAATCTACAAATCATTCTTTCTCTGGTAGCACCAAATTTGACCGGTTTATTTTGGTAACAATACGTAGGTGATGTCGTTTCTATGCTGCGCCTGTTAAAACATGTAAGTAATTCTTTCTAAACCGCGGTTTGCACAACAAAAGTGACATATCTGGGTTATGTGATCCCCTAGAGGCAAACAGTGTGAAAAAAGGCCTCCGAATAGTCCAAAGCAGATGACTAAAGAAACCGATGAACGACTTTTTCTTGGCACAGCACCATTTTGCAGATTAATTATTGTCTGTGCGAAGCTTTCCTGTTCGCTGAGGTCCATGGTTAATATTTTGTTATTGTGGTTCGCACAGGATGAAGCCATGTGGCTACATTTGTTGTTATTCATGACTATGGTCGTCTCTGGAGACAAAGGAGTTTTATCACTGTTTATCATTGTTCTTGTTGGAGCTATTTAGATGTTTTCCTGTTGCCTACACAAATATCGGTTCTGAAATGTGACAGACTAACATTAACAAAACAATCTGATTTCTGCAGGAAATTCAGCAGCCATGATGGGACAAATGTTACACTTTACTCAACTTTCTCTTCACAGGAACTGAATCTGCAAACCAGTCACTGGTAAGCATATCTAGAAAACTTTGTGAAGACGTCAGGTGCAAGACTGCAAAAAATTGACATAGATGTTTGCCTACTTCCTATTTTATTTTGTATGCAAAGCATATTTTAACACCTACCGGTATAGCAATAGTAGAGACCAGGGTTCTTTCCAGCAGATGGAGCTGGGTAGTGCAGGAGATGTATAATCTGTGCAGCTCATAATGCCTCTGGTGCCTTTATATGTTATTGCAATGTTATTGTGATTGACTGGACTGAAGTATGTCAGCAAAAGAGATATTGCTTGACTATAATTTGCAGGTTTTGCAAGTGGGTGGAGGTTGTTTCCTTCTCTCCAAACAGGATGCATCTACTGTGGCAAAAGGCCCTAACAAGACAAGTATTGCAAGGAAATTTATTAGTGGCAGTGGTCCTGTGTTTGCAATGGAGGTGTTGAGCAATTTGTCAAGCTAATTTGGGTTTGTTTTATTGTGTTGCTGCCTTGTCACCCCCGGAGTGCAGGTGTGATAGAATGACCAAATTAACAAAGAGCTGTGAAGTAACAGGGTTGGATGTGAATTGGCATCGGTGCTATTCTATATGCAAGTTACTGATCTAAACAATTAACTTGCAAAACAAGTCTGTTCCAAAGAAATGTTTGGGAAAACCTCCTAGTGTAGCACTGATTCAGAACAAACAAACTCTAACAAGTTTGAGATGTGATTTTCTTTGGCTATTGTGCGGAGCTCTCTCAGCTGTTTGTCCCCAGGTGAAAGCAGCCTGCACGACCCAGGTGACTGGGTGCTAATCATGGACCACTGGAGGAAACACTGGAGGCAGAGACATTTCACAGGATCACATCAAGTACTACTGACTTCTAATACAGCAGTGAAGGTGGAAAGATGCGTCGCGGGGGTCCATGCCAGCCACTGCAGGAGGATCCCCACCATAGCGAGCTTATTCAGGCCAGGGTGGAACAAAGGCTACTATGGAGGATATAACTGGTTTAGCCAGCCACTTTAATGAGACTGAAGAAACTGCTTGGATAAGGGGAAAAATGTTTCTAACCAAGCAAAAGAAGTCCAGTTGACATGATCACGCAAATCTGTTCTTTCAGGAGAAATTATTATTGAACGGAGTTGATATAAAGATAATATTTATACGTTCAAAAAAACGAATTCTGTCTGACATCTACAGACACTCAGTTCAATGTCAGTATTGTTTCCGCCAATATACTCATCAAAAAAGTAGCAGTGTCTCCCAGTGGGAGACTGGCTCACAGCAGGGCCCTGCAACGCACTAATGCAAAATATGTGTGTAAAAACCTTTTCAGTACCCGCTGATACCATAGTGTGTAACCAGGAAAATTTTTAGATAGGTCAAATCCCTAAATCCCTAATCCTTGTTGTTACTTGACAACGAAGCTTTCACATGGCGCTTACATGCTTACAATCCATTTAATTTTACTCATTGTTATGTTGAATTTATGCTGTTATGCTGAATTTATGTCTGTATCAGCTGATACAGACAACGGGGAGACACCTAAAAGACTGTTCGCTGGCGATATCATTTCCATTTCCATTTCCATTTAGTCATTTAGCAGATGCTTTTATCCAAAGCGACTTACAAGTGAGGTACCAGGCAGCAGAAATCTAAGTCAAGGAGAAAACATCAAAGCATATATCACATCAGATATCACATTTTGCTAGAGGTTATACACTCTTTTGTTTTAATATGCATCCAGACGGGGGATGTGCTGGTCACGTGTCTCTGCTTAAAAGTGGAAATGTCAGACTAGAAACTCGTTTGGGACAGCGTCTGCCTCGCACAGTTACTATTTGGGCATATTCTGTGTACAACTTGATTCTGGAAGTGTCTGCAAGAAGACAGATTTTGATGGACTTTTATTAGACATCATGAATACTATAGAACTGATGGTATTATTAAAAGAATAACCAGCAAAGAGACTGATTTGTTGGGTGTCTTTCCATGCAACCTACCTAAGCAGGCTACCTGCCATGTTGGTTGTTAACACTCAGTTATTTTTTGATAGCTTCGGCAACCCGAATTGATATGGATCAAATCTGATTTGTAATGATTCCATAGCAATCATTCAAAACCTCAGTTGTGAATGATTGTTTCATATTTCAAGATTCAAGATTCAAGATTCAAAGTGTTTATTGTCATATGCACAGATAGAACGCATGTTTCCCTGTACAATGAAATTCTTACTTTGCCCTCCACTCTAAATGTCACACAGTAAGTAAAATGAGAATTTACAAAAACTAGAAATAAAATAAAATACAAATAAAATACAAAAATAAGAGCAAACAAAATAAGAGCAATAAGGCAATAAAAGTGAGGTAGTGCCGTTCTCAGTGCGATAGTGCAATTCTGAAAAAAAATGAGTGTGCAAATACAAAATGTGATTCACAAGCAGTTGTGTCCGTGTAACAGTTATGTTATGTTATGTTATGTTATGTTATGTTATGTTATGTTATGTTATGTTATGTTATGTTATGTCATGTCATGTCATGTTATGTTATGTTATGGTTGCAAACTCCTGTCAGCTGTTTAGGAGTCTGATGGCAGATGTCATCACCTGTTGTGTTTATTTATATCAAATCTTGTTACTGCTACATTAGTTTATTGAAACTGCTGTATTTCTTGATGATAATAAAGTACCCAATACATAATGTGTGAAAACGACTATTTATTTATACATTACATACTTTACATAAATGTATTAGATAAAATAAGAAATGTTAAAATCTGTATATAAACACTATTAGATGAGAAATTTTATATATATATATATATTTTTTTTTAGAAATAGGTCACAATAAACAAATGTTGAAAAGAGACATTACAAAATACAAATAAATCAATAATTAAAATATCTTGATGTAATAAAAATGTACATTTTTCTCCTTTTTACGTCATAGGACTTAATGCAGGCTTATATTCAATCAAAGACATTTAGAAGGTGTTTGTCAATCACCCATTTTGATCCCTGTAATGAGCCGTCTAACCTGAGTGTTGGGGATGGATGATAACGGCACATTGAGAGCAGCCATGACGTGCAAACACTTATCCCACCACAGAGGTCTTCTGTCATCACACGCACCCTGAGGCTGTGTAATGCTTTTTACCGGAACGTATATGTGCAAACTCTTTAAATCACAGGGCCGGAGACACTGACCCATTGCGTCACAAACATCGACTCTGGGAAGCCAGGCTGGCTCAGATCGGTACACGCCGATGTACGGAAAAGTCTCCAATCTTTTACCGATAAACACATGATGAACAACCATCTCAAAACAATCTCCTGCACTTAGCTCAATGTGCGCAAACACATGGAGGGGGGTTAGGATTAGTCCATCAAACGGTCACAGGACAAGTACACACCCATTGCTGTTGGGGTGGGGAAACAAACAGACATGGCACTACAGACATGGTAACTACTAATAAAAAAAATTACCAGATAATAGCTTTTTGTAAGCAATGGCTATATCCAGGTAATAAGAGGCCAAAATCACATTGGGTGTCTCTTGGTTTAATTGAGGAATAACAGAGAAGGGAATTCAATTGATTTTTTTGTGTTTCCTCATTGTTTTCTGTCGTAGTCAACTGTTCTTACAGGAACAAACTTATCAGAAAAATGGCTGCTTAAATCAGCATGACTAATATATAACATGGTAAAACTTCTCATTGTCACATTTTTTTGCCATTGGTGTAACAGCATCCTCGATGGTTGTTTTTTCAAATTTGTTCAATTAGAGTTTAAAACCTTTAAATAATTTTCCAAATGTGCCGCCCTATTTTCAGTCTGTGCCCAAGTCTGGAATAAATAATTTCCAGATCCACCCCTGTTAACACAATGAAACATGAGTAACACTAAATACATGTATGTTGTCACTCACACCAGAATGATCCCAGTGAAATTAATTTTAATGTCCTCTTAAAATACTGTAGACACTGACTAAATCCTGACATGGAAGCTACATGGGCTTCATGCTGTGCCTGCTGTTGCTTAATAGGGATTTTGTAAAATTAGTGCAGATACAGATGTTTTGTGGTCATTGTTTCATGTTGCACTGTCTCTATTAAGTAAGTGTGTAAGTAATACACATTAGCAGATTTACAGTCAGTTTGGAGAAGTGCCCAAATAAGACACTTCCTCAGAAGTATTAGTCAGCTTCATGCCACGTCATCTTTCCAACTGCACTTTGATTTTGCCATCTGAAGCCATCTCTCTGTATGAAAACAGATCAGCTGCTGTAGCTTAATGGTTTTAAAAGTTGCATTAGTTATTTTGTTGTGATTGCCAAGGCATGATTGATTGTAGGCCTGGAGATGAGCCCTCGATAGTTGCTTCATAGCAGAAGCAGATTTCCTGCTGTTGCTGCCACACCCCTGTTCACACAATGAAACATGAGTAACACTAAATAAATGTATGTTTTATGTTTTTTATGTTTTTTAGATGTTTTATGGTCATTGTTTCATGTTGCACTCTCTCTGGTAAGTAAGTAAGACACATTAGCAGATTTAAAGTCAGGAAGTGCCCAAATAAGGCACTTCCTCCAAACTACACTTCCGTTTAATAAGAATGAAAAAAAAAATGTTTCTGTGAAGACACGTATTCAGGAAGCTACTTAAACCAGAACAATCCTCTCTACCTTTCCTTGAACGAAGAGGACGAGGACGAGGACGAGGACTAAAACCATTTGGTAAGAGTTAATACTTGTGGTTTTTATGGTGAACTTTAATTTTTAACTGTTGTTAAAAATTTAAAGAGATAGATGATAAACTTTGATCTAGCTGTCTTTCTGAAATTGTTCTTTAAAACTTACATTACAGTCATATGCTTTCAAAACGTGACCAATAGTAGCGTATTCCTAGGTGTGACTGCCTTTTCTTTCTTTCTATATTTGTGACGAGTGAACCAGGCAGTCATGGCTGAGCAAGATCCAATGAAGGTAAATAGTTAGTTGTTGTTTCCAGTATTTAATTTTATTATTATTCCGGATTCTTCCGTACATTTTTCTGCATGCTATAAGTCCTACACGCTTACAGCTAGAAACATGGTTCCAACTGTAATATGTTAAGTACAGTTAGGAGACATGATGTATTACTCTGTGGGCTGACAGCTGATGTACTGTCAGCAATGTAATTAATGTAATTACATGTAATGTAATTATTATGAATATTAATATGAATTTTTTGTTAAATGGAAAGTCTATGGGAGTGATGTTTAAACTGTAATATCTCAAAAACTACACATGGTAGCGTGATGAAGCTTTGTGTAGTGCTGCCCCATGATGAAGTGTTTCACATGTTACAGTGTGGGCTCTATAGCGCCACCGTGTGGTCAGTTACCAGCATGTTTATGTTAGTTGTTTTGACATGCAACTAGTCCTACACGCTTACAGATAGAAACATGGTTCCAACTGTAATATGTTAAGTACAGTTAGGAGAGTTGATGTATTACTCTGTGGGCTGACAGCTGATGTACAATTTTTCGGCTTTTTCGATCTTTTTTTTTTAAGCTAATGCAATGACTGACTTGAATGAAACTTTACAAATATGTGCTGGACACTGCCCTGAACACGCGTGTTCAATTCCACGTCGTTTCTCTACTGGGGGGCGCTATGCTGGGTGCTTTTAATTTTTGTCATTTTATTTAAGAACTTCATTAGTGTTGAGAGGGCAAGATGGCAACAGTTGATTCCTTTGGACATGCTGCCATCTGCTGGAGAGTTGGTGAATAGCAATGGAAAACTTCTTCATTGTTTCATGTGCTGTCACTTCTAAGTAGTTCAATATCTTAAAAACTGCACAAGCTAACGTGATGAATCTTTGTGGACAGCTGCCCCATGATGAAATGCTTCACATGTTACAGGGTTGCCTCTATTGCTCCGCTGGACATACAGCTAATAATTTTTATTGTTTTGTTCGAGTGCTTTTAGTTTATTAGTACCAACGGTGTACTTGCACATTATCTATGAAAACAGATTTGTTGTTACTTGATAATACTAAAGAAACTTTGGGGACTAACTTTAGGGTAACAATGAGAATAACGTAAGATGAGAATAAGAAAACAGTGGACCTACAGTCTAGGTATTTTGTGGCTAAGGGGAACTTGGGGGAATGCGAAGCAGTGTAAAGTGCTTTGTGTACCAATAGAGAAAAAAGCATTATATAACTGCAGACTTAACCATTGTACGTTTTAAAAATTACATGATAGGTGCAAATGAGAAAATAACTACAGTGCAAGAATGTGGTATACTTACACTGTTCCTACAGGTAAGAAGGGGCTAAGAGACCCGACTCTAAATTACCTTGTTAAAACAAAGGTAACAAAAACAAACAAAGGTTTAGATATAGTCATTTTTTTACTAAATACTAATTGTGTTTTTTTAAATTGACACAAAGCATGTAGAACCATCTTAAGTACGTTGGACTTTAGTATTTTAAACAACTTATTTATAAAATCTTATTTTAGTACATGGGAAACAAAACCCTGCGTTTAGTTGAAAAGCAAAGTTTTTCTGTGCAGCTTGATAAACTCCAATGCTATTTAGGCAGAACAGGAGAATAATAAAAATACTTTATAAATTTAAAAAAAAAACCTCTTAACTACAAAGTACTAGCACTGGAGGTATTTTTCTCTTCATGTGATATTTAATAAGTAAATATCACAATATGTGGCTTTTGCAGATTAAAACTAATGCTTATCTTTTTTGTAATCTTTTGTTGTAGAATCCAGAGGAGAACCTGAACCATCATACTTCCAGAGATGAGCAAGTGAAGAACAATGTGCGAAGAAACTCTACAAACCAGCTTAGACTCTGCCAACCCTATCCCTTCCAACAATACCATAATTCATATAGATACATTACAAACTATATTCTTAATGTCACAGAATCAGGCCCCTTAAACCTTATTGAACCCTGTCATGAGTATAAAGGTTTCATCAATACAACAGATGAAACCAGAATGACAAAGTTCATTTCAGAGGTTATTCGTTTTGCAGCTGCCTGCATGAATAGCTGCACTAATGGCACTATACACTTTGGAATAGGGGACAAGCCAAAGTTCATTCATGGTCAAGTGTTGGGAGTGGTTGTTGAGGACAAAGAGGCTTATGCAAACAAACTAAAATCTGCCATTGATCATTATTTTGAGCATAAACACATACAGGCTGCTCAAATGTGCATCAAACCTCCTCGATTTGTTGAGGTTCTTAGTTGGGATACAACATCATCTAATAGTTATGTGATAGAAGTGGACATAGTTCCCAACTTTATAACATGTGAAAATAAACTATTCCATACTTTTAAAATGATTGTACCAGGTGAAGAAACAGTCAAAACTAAAATAAAACACTTCTTTGTCCGGGATGGAGGTAGCAGCAGGGATCTTCTTGCACCAACCACTAATGACAAGCATAATAAGGGGTACAAAAAGTTTGCTGAGAGTTTGGCACTACGATCACAAATGCGAAAACAAGCTGAGGAGAATCATCTCCCTGTGATTAAAAGCAGCACTCAGGGCTTAAGGTTAAGTCAGATGATAACTGGTGGATCTCACTCTTTAGATAAGTCCCATTTTAAGCAGTATGTGATAGTAACTAACAAATCCCTCCCCAGCCAGTTTGAATCACTTAGATTTCTTACAGAACTCAATCCAACAGCTGTTTTAGACTTTGATCCTGAATCAGCTAAACATGGCTTACAGTATCATTTCAGACAGCAGAGTACAGTCCATTTACCAACAAAGTATAAAATCACAGAAGGACTTGAGGACATTGGTAACAAACAGTTGAAATTAACTGGAAACACCAGCTGGGTTTTCTGTAATGGAGGTATTGAGGATGAGGCACCTTCAGACATAGACCAGTGGTTGATGGACAAAGGAGCCTCCGTTCGAGATATGATTTCCTTCATGTGTCGGAAAGATGTGCTTCCAAACAAGAGATTCCTCGTTGTTTTTTTACTTTTGTCACCAGTGAGTGAGATGATGGACCCACTTGTTGAGACTTACTCTAAATTCCAGAAGGAGCTGGGCAGCACAAATCAAATCCTTTCTATATGTGACAATGAAAATGGTCTAACCTCTTGGAAGAACCTGATAGAGGCTCGATGTGGAATCAACATCTCCGGTCGATGTATAAATGAGCTCAGTTTTGCCGAAGTCAACGGCACGATCCTTAGTCTTTTGCCAAAATACCGTAGAGCCAG
This sequence comes from Channa argus, assembly GCF_033026475.1. Classification (NCBI taxonomy): domain Eukaryota; kingdom Metazoa; phylum Chordata; class Actinopteri; order Anabantiformes; family Channidae; genus Channa; species Channa argus. The sequence continues at coordinate 25,891,445 of NC_090205.1, forward strand.
CCGTTTTTTACCTTGTGGTGGGGGAAGCAAAGTGCTTCTGGAGAAGAATGTAGAGCGTAGCCTGAATACTTTAGATGTGCTGTGTGTGAACCAGTGTGAGGGAGGAAATGTGGATCAAATTGCCATAGAGGAGAACTTTTACCGAGGAGGAAAACCCTCATGGTGGAATTTCTATTTCTCTGAACAGCTTATTAAACGAAACCATACAGACTTAATCCATAATAACATTCTAGATATGCGTTCATGTTCAGAGGCCTGCGTTTTGTTCAATCTCAGCCACCTACCTGGTTGTGGGGGGACAACTTTGGCTATGTATACTTTATGGTCTCTCCGTGACAAATTCCGTTGTGCTGTCCTTAGAGACAACAATGCTGACTTAGCTGAAATAGCTGATCAAGTGGTCAAACTTTTGATGTTTGATAATCAGGAGAAATTACCACGGGTCCCTGTTTTGCTTATGGTAGATGATTTTGATGATATGGACAAAGTATTTGACTTGCAGCAGCGTATTAAACATAAATGTAAGAAAAACATTAGGTCTGCACAGGTTATTCTCCTGAACTGCATGAGGTCAGAGTCCCCTGAACAGACTGAGACAACTGAACATGGTATTTTCATTGGAAATCATCTCGTTAAAGATGAGCAGAAACAGTTTGAGAAAAAGCTGGTAGAACAAGAGAAAACACACAATAATGTTGAAACATTCTATACATTTATGCTGACGAAGAACAACTTAAAGGCAGAGTATATTCAGGGTGTGGTTCACAACACCCTGAGGAGCTTCAATTTCAAGGACAAACATTCCCAAATCCTGGCTATTTTATCTCTTTTGAATGTGTACTGCAAGGATGCATCTCTCCCTTTCTCTCTATGTAGGAAATTCGTCAGCCTAAATCCTAAACCCATTTTTGGAACATATGAAATTGACGAGATATTCGGGAAGTTTTCAAATTTAATTCACAGCACCACAGCTAAGAGTCAGGGAGAATACAGAGCTGTAAAAATGATCCATTCAAAAATTGCAAAGTTTTGTCTGCAGGAACTTAAAACAACACATAACGTAACAAAAGCTGACATTACCAATCTGCTCCTGAGGACACATGAGCTTTATGAGCACACAGAGGACAAAGGCAAATTCTGGCAAGATGTTCACAACATGTTAACGGAGAGGTATTCAGCCGAGGAAGGATTTCCATTACAGATTTATACCCCTAAATTCTCAAATGATGGTGTTTTGGGAAACCAGACAACTCTTTTTAAAGAAATAGAAAGTGAAACTCCAGAGTTGTTAGAGATGGTGCTACTAAATGCATCAAAGAGGTTTGAAAATGAAGCCAGTATCGCTCACTTACTAGCTACATATTATAGCCAAACTCAGGATTTGAAACAGGCTGAAGAATGGAATCACAAAGCAAAAACCAAGATCTCATTCTCTTTCCCTCTGGGGAGATTACAAACCATAGAAAATCTGAGAAACTGATGCTTAAAATCATTTGGATTCCTCAGAGAAAATCTGATACAAATAATAATTAGAACACATCGAGATTCAGAGGAACTTTGTGAATTTTAATGTTTTAAATTTCCCTTTTGACATGAACCATTGGTTTCCAATAATATGGTTGGGGTAGTCATGTTTGCTGTGGACCCATCAATCCCCTGATAGGTTTAGATGGCTCTTTCCCAATAGGGGATTGGCCATTTGAATATATTTAGAGTGGCTGCAAACGTGGGTAGAGCAGTTGTCTCGGGAGCACATCCCTGGCTGCAGAGAGTCGCTGGATTTCCAGCTGCTTATCTGCGCCAGTGGGTTCCAGTGCATAAGTACCCCCCACATGTAGTAGCACGAAGACTAGGGGTGAGTTAGATAGTCTTGTGTCAGATAGGGCTGGGGAGGGTCTTTGTGGGGGCTATCCTCAAACTGGTATTGTAACCAGTGGTTCATGTACTAGCAACAACCTCTGAATCCAGCTGTGACCTTTCTGTATGAAGCTTACATATTCTATCTGTGCCTATGTGGGTTTTCTATGAGTACTGCAGTTTCCTCCAGCCTTCCAAAGACATGCAGAACTTGTTGTTTTGTAATAATTTGCAGATGCTGTATGTACAATTTTGTAAGTCTGTATTCTGGGCATAGAAATAAATCTGTTCATTTACAATAATGTAGAGTGTGAGTTTTTTATTAATAATATGACACTTTTCAGTAGAAACAGCTGGACATCAGAGGAACGACTCCAATGTGTGTCATCGGACATGTGGGTCATAAAATTTACAATAAAAAATGTGGGAGAAATTTTAAAATGCAACACTGTTCACTTTTTACTGCTCTATTTTCACACTTCTGGCAGATCTAGTATTTGCATTGTGTTTAGACCAGAGTTTCCTTAGTGGGCACTTCTTCTGTTTCCCAGCAAGAAATCCTGTTTCTGGCTCAACAAAGAAGGATAAGTGACAAGGACTTGCTTAATGATTCCTGACCAGTGTGAATTTACCTGTTTGTGTGTTCTGTAAGGTTCATTTGCCTCAACTCATTCCTTTGTCCTTTTGTGTGAACTACCTCTGAGTTGAGTAGTTAAAAGGCCGAACAACCTGTAAAGCCTCGTCAATCTGATTGACCCAGTGTGAGTGAAGAACTGCTCTGCTGTGTTTCTCTTTTGCTGATTAAACTCACCATAACTGTAATGCTCTAACAAGCGGACCCAAAAGCAGGAGTTGAGACGTGTCGAGAGTGCAATAATAACGAGAATGGACATTTCCTACAGAAAATGCGTGTGATTGACGAAAGCCAGCTGCTGCAGCCATCGTCAAATCTGCAGCTCTGAACATTGTAGAAGCGACAGCACTCGAACAAAACAATAAAAATTATTTGCAGTTCGCCCAGAAGAGCTATAGAGGCAACACTGTAACATGTGAAGCATTTCATCATGGGGCAGCTGTCCACAAAGTGTCATCGCGTTAGCATCTGTAGTTTTTGAGATATTGAACTATTTAACAGTGACAGCACATGAAACAATGAAGAAGTTTTCAACAGGTCTTCAAGAGCTGTCCAGCAGATGGCAGCCTGTCCAAAGGAATCAAAGAACTGGCCACACGCTGGTGTGGTGAGGGATACTACAGTGCGCACATGGGACAGAGAATGAATGTACATGAAAAATACTGGCAAGAAATACCAAGACAAGAAGACCTAACTCATAACAGTAACCATCAGTTTTCAGCTGCTTTTTGCCTCTTAAACAGAACGTACAGTTTTTGTCACGACAGAATTTGGTGTCAGAAAAGTGGTATGGATGCGCGGTCTGGACTCCGATGGAAAAACTACAGCAGTGCGCACCAAGTAACAGCTGATCCTTCCCTAAGACAGCTGTCCTCCTGAGGAGCCAGACCACCAATGCAATACAGGAGTGATGCGGACCATAATAATCAGGTGAAATAGCAAAGGAGAAACACGAGCAGACCAGAACAAGCTAAGAGCTCTATAAAACTCACTGCCGCTTATGTAGGTTACAAGTCATCATTGTAGTTTCACCGTTGTGTTGTTGATTACTGTTGTATGCAGCGCAGTGAAATCTCAGTCATATGAAGCATAAAGAACAGAAAAAGCAGTGGTGGCAACAGAAACTTATCAACACAACACACAATGTCCAGAGTCATGACCGACCCAAGAACTTGTGGCAAAGAGCAAGAAAGGGGGTGTGGTAAAGGAAGAAGATGTCACCGTGTCGCAGGTTCCCTAGATATGCAAAAGACTGACTGGGTGGGAGTGCGAGGGGAGCAGACGCCAGATCAGGTGACCCCCACCCACACACTCACACACACAGAAACAGAAACACAATCCAGGTAGGACCTGTGTAATTTTACAATGTATTGTCAATCTAAAAATTATAAGCTGTTCCCGGAGCTTTGCCTTTTAATTAAGTTGATTAGGGAGCTACAAGCTCCATTCTGAAGACTGACTCAGTCAGTGGTAGATCATATCTCACACATAATTGATTTTTGTTTTAAGAAAATCACTTTGTTCCTCTCAAATGCAGATAGTTTATATAGATTCACGATGTGCATATAAGAGGTTACTTGATGCTAATACTTATGTTAAACAACAACTTACAGACTTTACACGTGCACACAGCACAAATTCAGAAGCTTTCAGGCGTCATCAAACACTGCAAAGCACATGTTCATGTGAGGCCAGGAGGACTGAATAAAAGACAGTGGTATCTAAATAATGGGTAACTGGACGCCGGTTGCCCTTCCTGATGCAACCCTCCCCAATTTCTACCGGGCTTGGACCTGCACAGCTGGGGAGGGGAATGGGCTGTTAGGGGTTCAGTGTCTTTCTCACACAGGAAAAACAATTTATGGGAGACACCCCACGTGTCTTATTGGTGAAACCTTTAACTGGAGTTGGAAAATCTGGGCCCATGGTTGCAGAACATGCTGTTCTTTGAGGATGTCCAACATCCAAAATCAGAGTACAGGCCATGTCAAAATCAATACTCTTAAAAGCAGGAAGTCATCGGTGAAATAAAGCCTGTGTTTAATTCCCCATTAACTGCAGGTGTAATAATTTCATGTCAGGATTCTGCAGGGCACCTTATCATATTTCTTGTTAAAATGATAGAGACTAAGGTCAACCAACTGAGTGGTGCTTCATTCAAATTCACAGGAGGTGAATGCAGCCATACACCCCAGAGCACCTTAAGTAAAAAATCTACAAATCATTCTTTCTCTGGTAGCACCAAATTTGACCGGTTTATTTTGGTAACAATACGTAGGTGATGTCGTTTCTATGCTGCGCCTGTTAAAACATGTAAGTAATTCTTTCTAAACCGCGGTTTGCACAACAAAAGTGACATATCTGGGTTATGTGATCCCCTAAAGGCAAACAGTGTGAAAAAAGGCCTCCGAATAGTCCAAAGCAGATGACTAAAGAAACCGATGAACGACTTTTTCTTGGCACAGCACCATTTTGCAGATTAATTATTGTCTGTGCGAAGCTTTCCTGTTCGCTGAGGTCCATGGTTAATATTTTGTTATTGTGGTTCGCACAGGATGAAGCCATGTGGCTACATTTGTTGTTATTCATGACTATGGTCGTCTCTGGAGACAAAGGAGTTTTATCACTGTTTATCATTGTTCTTGTTGGAGCTATTTAGATGTTTTCCTGTTGCCTACACAAATATCGGTTCTGAAATGTGACAGACTAACATTAACAAAACAATCTGATTTCTGCAGGAAATTCAGCAGCCATGATGGGACAAATGTTACACTTTACTCAACTTTCTCTTCACAGGAACTGAATCTGCAAACCAGTCACTGGTAAGCATATCTAGAAAACTTTGTGAAGACGTCAGGTGCAAGACTGCAAAAAATGGACATAGATGTTTGCCTACTTCCTATTTTATTTTGTATGCAAAGCATATTTTAACACCTACCGGTATAGCAATAGTAGAGACCAGGGTTCTTTCCAGCAGATGGAGCTGGGTAGTGCAGGAGATGTATAATCTGTGCAGCTCATAATGCCTCTGGTGCCTTTATATGTTATTGCAATGTTATTGTGATTGACTGGACTGAAGTATGTCAGCAAAAGAGATATTGCTTGACTATAATTTGCAGGTTTTGCAAGTGGGTGGAGGTTGTTTCCTTCTCTCCAAACAGGATGCATCTACTGTGGCAAAAGGCCCTAACAAGACAAGTATTGCAAGGAAATTTATTAGTGGCAGTGGTCCTGTGTTTGCAATGGAGGTGTTGAGCAATTTGTCAAGCTAATTTGGGTTTGTTTTATTGTGTTGCTGCCTTGTCACCCCCGGAGTGCAGGTGTGATAGAATGACCAAATTAACAAAGAGCTGTGAAGTAACAGGGTTGGATGTGAATTGGCATCGGTGCTATTCTATATGCAAGTTACTGATCTAAACAATTAACTTGCAAAACAAGTCTGTTCCAAAGAAATGTTTGGGAAAACCTCCTAGTGTAGCACTGATTCAGAACAAACAAACTCTAACAAGTTTGAGATGTGATTTTCTTTGGCTATTGTGCGGAGCTCTCTCAGCTGTTTGTCCCCAGGTGAAAGCAGCCTGCACGACCCAGGTGACTGGGTGCTAATCATGGACCACTGGAGGAAACACTGGAGGCAGAGACATTTCACAGGATCACATCAAGTACTACTGACTTCTAATACAGCAGTGAAGGTGGAAAGATGCGTCGCGGGGGTCCATGCCAGCCACTGCAGGAGGATCCCCACCATAGCGAGCTTATTCAGGCCAGGGTGGAACAAAGGCTACTATGGAGGATATAACTGGTTTAGCCAGCCACTTTAATGAGACTGAAGAAACTGCTTGGATAAGGGGAAAAATGTTTCTAACCAAGCAAAAGAAGTCCAGTTGACATGATCACGCAAATCTGTTCTTTCAGGAGAAATTATTATTGAACGGAGTTGATATAAAGATAATATTTATACGTTCAAAAAAACGAATTCTGTCTGACATCTACAGACACTCAGTTCAATGTCAGTATTGTTTCCGCCAATATACTCATCAAAAAAGTAGCAGTGTCTCCCAGTGGGAGACTGGCTCACAGCAGGGCCCTGCAACGCACTAATGCAAAATATGTGTGTAAAAACCTTTTCAGTACCCGCTGATACCATAGTGTGTAACCAGGAAAATTTTTAGATAGGTCAAATCCCTAAATCCCTAATCCTTGTTGTTACTTGACAACGAAGCTTTCACATGGCGCTTACATGCTTACAATCCATTTAATTTTACTCATTGTTATGTTGAATTTATGCTGTTATGCTGAATTTATGTCTGTATCAGCTGATACAGACAACGGGGAGACACCTAAAAGACTGTTCGCTGGCGATATCATTTCCATTTCCATTTCCATTTAGTCATTTAGCAGATGCTTTTATCCAAAGCGACTTACAAGTGAGGTACCAGGCAGCAGAAATCTAAGTCAAGGAGAAAACATCAAAGCATATATCACATCAGATATCACATTTTGCTAGAGGTTATACACTCTTTTGTTTTAATATGCATCCAGACGGGGGATGTGCTGGTCACGTGTCTCTGCTTAAAAGTGGAAATGTCAGACTAGAAACTCGTTTGGGACAGCGTCTGCCTCGCACAGTTACTATTTGGGCATATTCTGTGTACAACTTGATTCTGGAAGTGTCTGCAAGAAGACAGATTTTGATGGACTTTTATTAGACATCATGAATACTATAGAACTGATGGTATTATTAAAAGAATAACCAGCAAAGAGACTGATTTGTTGGGTGTCTTTCCATGCAACCTACCTAAGCAGGCTACCTGCCATGTTGGTTGTTAACACTCAGTTATTTTTTGATAGCTTCGGCAACCCGAATTGATATGGATCAAATCTGATTTGTAATGATTCCATAGCAATCATTCAAAACCTCAGTTGTGAATGATTGTTTCATATTTCAAGATTCAAGATTCAAGATTCAAAGTGTTTATTGTCATATGCACAGATAGAACGCATGTTTCCCTGTACAATGAAATTCTTACTTTGCCCTCCACTCTAAATGTCACACAGTAAGTAAAATGAGAATTTACAAAAACTAGAAATAAAATAAAATACAAATAAAATACAAAAATAAGAGCAAACAAAATAAGAGCAATAAGGCAATAAAAGTGAGGTAGTGCCGTTCTCAGTGCGATAGTGCAATTCTGAAAAAAAATGAGTGTGCAAATACAAAATGTGATTCACAAGCAGTTGTGTCCGTGTAACAGTTATGTTATGTTATGTTATGTTATGTTATGTTATGTTATGTTATGTTATGTTATGTTATGTTATGTCATGTCATGTCATGTTATGTTATGTTATGGTTGCAAACTCCTGTCAGCTGTTTAGGAGTCTGATGGCAGATGTCATCACCTGTTGTGTTTATTTATATCAAATCTTGTTACTGCTACATTAGTTTATTGAAACTGCTGTATTTCTTGATGATAATAAAGTACCCAATACATAATGTGTGAAAACGACTATTTATTTATACATTACATACTTTACATAAATGTATTAGATAAAATAAGAAATGTTAAAATCTGTATATAAACACTATTAGATGAGAAATTTTATATATATATATATATATTTTTTTTTAGAAATAGGTCACAATAAACAAATGTTGAAAAGAGACATTACAAAATACAAATAAATCAATAATTAAAATATCTTGATGTAATAAAAATGTACATTTTTCTCCTTTTTACGTCATAGGACTTAATGCAGGCTTATATTCAATCAAAGACATTTAGAAGGTGTTTGTCAATCACCCATTTTGATCCCTGTAATGAGCCGTCTAACCTGAGTGTTGGGGATGGATGATAACGGCACATTGAGAGCAGCCATGACGTGCAAACACTTATCCCACCACAGAGGTCTTCTGTCATCACACGCACCCTGAGGCTGTGTAATGCTTTTTACCGGAACGTATATGTGCAAACTCTTTAAATCACAGGGCCGGAGACACTGACCCATTGCGTCACAAACATCGACTCTGGGAAGCCAGGCTGGCTCAGATCGGTACACGCCGATGTACGGAAAAGTCTCCAATCTTTTACCGATAAACACATGATGAACAACCATCTCAAAACAATCTCCTGCACTTAGCTCAATGTGCGCAAACACATGGAGGGGGGTTAGGATTAGTCCATCAAACGGTCACAGGACAAGTACACACCCATTGCTGTTGGGGTGGGGAAACAAACAGACATGGCACTACAGACATGGTAACTACTAATAAAAAAAATTACCAGATAATAGCTTTTTGTAAGCAATGGCTATATCCAGGTAATAAGAGGCCAAAATCACATTGGGTGTCTCTTGGTTTAATTGAGGAATAACAGAGAAGGGAATTCAATTGATTTTTTTGTGTTTCCTCATTGTTTTCTGTCGTAGTCAACTGTTCTTACAGGAACAAACTTATCAGAAAAATGGCTGCTTAAATCAGCATGACTAATATATAACATGGTAAAACTTCTCATTGTCACATTTTTTTGCCATTGGTGTAACAGCATCCTCGATGGTTGTTTTTTCAAATTTGTTCAATTAGAGTTTAAAACCTTTAAATAATTTTCCAAATGTGCCGCCCTATTTTCAGTCTGTGCCCAAGTCTGGAATAAATAATTTCCAGATCCACCCCTGTTAACACAATGAAACATGAGTAACACTAAATACATGTATGTTCTCACTCACACCAGAATGATCCCAGTGAAATTAATTTTAATGTCCTCTTAAAATACTGTAGACACTGACTAAATCCTGACATGGAAGCTACATGGGCTTCATGCTGTGCCTGCTGTTGCTTAATAGGGATTTTGTAAAATTAGTGCAGATACAGATGTTTTGTGGTCATTGTTTCATGTTGCACTGTCTCTATTAAGTAAGTGTGTAAGTAATACACATTAGCAGATTTACAGTCAGTTTGGAGAAGTGCCCAAATAAGACACTTCCTCAGAAGTATTAGTCAGCTTCATGCCACGTCATCTTTCCAACTGCACTTTGATTTTGCCATCTGAAGCCATCTCTCTGTATGAAAACAGATCAGCTGCTGTAGCTTAATGGTTTTAAAAGTTGTATTAGTTATTTTGTTGTGATTGCCAAGGCATGATTGATTGTAGGCCTGGAGATGAGCCCTCGATAGTTGCTTCATAGCAGAAGCAGATTTCCTGCTGTTGCTGCCACACCCCTGTTCACACAATGAAACATGAGTAACACTAAATAAATGTATGTTTTATGTTTTTTATGTTTTTTAGATGTTTTATGGTCATTGTTTCATGTTGCACTCTCTCTGGTAAGTAAGTAAGACACATTAGCAGATTTAAAGTCAGGAAGTGCCCAAATAAGGCACTTCCTCCAAACTACACTTCCGTTTAATAAGAATGAAAAAAAAAATGTTTCTGTGAAGACACGTATTCAGGAAGCTACTTAAACCAGAACAATCCTCTCTACCTTTCCTTGAACGAAGAGGACGAGGACGAGGACGAGGACTAAAACCATTTGGTAAGAGTTAATACTTGTGGTTTTTATGGTGAACTTTAATTTTTAACTGTTGTTAAAAATTTAAAGAGATAGATGATAAACTTTGATCTAGCTGTCTTTCTGAAATTGTTCTTTAAAACTTACATTACAGTCATATGCTTTCAAAACGTGACCAATAGTAACGTATTCCTAGGTGTGACTGCCTTTTCTTTCTTTCTATATTTGTGACGAGTGAACCAGGCAGTCATGGCTGAGCAAGATCCAATGAAGGTAAATAGTTAGTTGTTGTTTCCAGTATTTAATTTTATTATTATTCCGGATTCTTCCGTACATTTTTCTGCATGCTATAAGTCCTACACGCTTACAGCTAGAAACATGGTTCCAACTGTAATATGTTAAGTACAGTTAGGAGACATGATGTATTACTCTGTGGGCTGACAGCTGATGTACTGTCAGCAATGTAATTAATGTAATTACATGTAATGTAATTATTATGAATATTAATATGAATTTTTTGTTAAATGGAAAGTCTATGGGAGTGATGTTTAAACTGTAATATCTCAAAAACTACACATGGTAGCGTGATGAAGCTTTGTGTAGTGCTGCCCCATGATGAAGTGTTTCACATGTTACAGTGTGGGCTCTATAGCGCCACCGTGTGGTCAGTTACCAGCATGTTTATGTTAGTTGTTTTGACATGCAACTAGTCCTACACGCTTACAGATAGAAACATGGTTCCAACTGTAATATGTTAAGTACAGTTAGGAGAGTTGATGTATTACTCTGTGGGCTGACAGCTGATGTACAATTTTTCGGCTTTTTCGATCTTTTTTTTTTAAGCTAATGCAATGACTGACTTGAATGAAACTTTACAAATATGTGCTGGACACTGCCCTGAACACGCGTGTTCAATTCCACGTCGTTTCTCTACTGGGGGGCGCTATGCTGGGTGCTTTTAATTTTTGTCATTTTATTTAAGAACTTCATTAGTGTTGAGAGGGCAAGATGGCAACAGTTGATTTCTTTGGACAGGCTGCCATCTGCTGGAGAGTTGGTGAATAGCAATGGAAAACTTCTTCATTGTTTCATGTGCTGTCACTTCTAAGTAGTTCAATATCTTAAAAACTGCACAAGCTAACGTGATGAATCTTTGTGGACAGCTGCCCCATGATGAAATGCTTCACATGTTACAGGGTTGCCTCTATTGCTCCGCTGGACATACAGCTAATAATTTTTATTGTTTTGTTCGAGTGCTTTTAGTTTATTAGTACCAACGGTGTACTTGCACATTATCTATGAAAACAGATTTGTTGTTACTTGATAATACTAAAGAAACTTTGGGGACTAACTTTAGGGTAACAATGAGAATAACGTAAGATGAGAATAAGAAAACAGTGGACCTACAGTCTAGGTATTTTGTGGCTAAGGGGAACTTGGGGGAATGCGAAGCAGTGTAAAGTGCTTTGTGTACCAATAGAGAAAAAAGCATTATATAACTGCAGACTTAACCATTGTACGTTTTAAAAATTACATGATAGGTGCAAATGAGAAAATAACTACAGTGCAAGAATGTGGTATACTTACACTGTTCCTACAGGTAAGAAGGGGCTAAGAGACCCGACTCTAAATTACCTTGTTAAAACAAAGGTAACAAAAACAAACAAAGGTTTAGATATAGTCATTTTTTTACTAAATACTAATTGTGTTTTTTTAAATTGACACAAAGCATGTAGAACCAGCTTAAGTACGTTGGACTTTAGTATTTTAAACAACTTATTTATAAAATCTTATTTTAGTACATGGGAAACAAAACCCTGCGTTTAGTTGAAAAGCAAAGTTTTTCTGTGCAGCTTGATAAACTCCAATGCTATTTAGGCAGAACAGGAGAATAATAAAAATACTTTATAAATTTAAAAAAAAAACCTCTTAACTACAAAGTACTAGCACTGGAGGTATTTTTCTCTTCATGTGATATTTAATAAGTAAATATCACAATATGTGGCTTTTGCAGATTAAAACTAATGCTTATCTTTTTTGTAATCTTTTGTTGTAGAATCCAGAGGAGAACCTGAACCATCATACTTCCAGAGATGAGCAAGTGAAGAACAATGTGCGAAGAAACTCTACAAACCAGCTTAGACTCTGCCAACCCTATCCCTTCCAACAATACCATAATTCATATAGATACATTACAAACTATATTCTTAATGTCACAGAATCAGGCCCCTTAAACCTTATTGAACCCTGTCATGAGTATAAAGGTTTCATCAATACAACAGATGAAACCAGAATGACAAAGTTCATTTCAGAGGTTATTCGTTTTGCAGCTGCCTGCATGAATAGCCGCACTAATGGCACTATACACTTTGGAATAGGGGACAAGCCAAAGTTCATTCATGGTCAAGTGTTGGGAGTGGTTGTTGAGGACAAAGAGGCTTATGCAAACAAACTAAAATCTGCCATTGATCATTATTTTGAGCATAAACACATACAGGCTGCTCAAATGTGCATCAAACCTCCTCGATTTGTTGAGGTTCTTAGTTGGGATACAACATCATCTAATAGTTATGTGATAGAAGTGGACATAGTTCCCAACTTTATAACATGTGAAAATAAACTATTCCATACTTTTAAAATGATTGTACCAGGTGAAGAAACAGTCAAAACTAAAATAAAACACTTCTTTGTCCGGGATGGAGGTAGCAGCAGGGATCTTCTTGCACCAACCACTAATGACAAGCATAATAAGGGGTACAAAAAGTTTGCTGAGAGTTTGGCACTACGATCACAAATGCGAAAACAAGCTGAGGAGAATCATCTCCCTGTGATTAAAAGCAGCACTCAGGGCTTAAGGTTAAGTCAGATGATAACTGGTGGATCTCACTCTTTAGATAAGTCCCATTTTAAGCAGTATGTGATAGTAACTAACAAATCCCTCCCCAGCCAGTTTGAATCACTTAGATTTCTTACAGAACTCAATCCAACAGCTGTTTTAGACTTTGATCCTGAATCAGCTAAACATGGCTTACAGTATCATTTCAGACAGCAGAGTACAGTCCATTTACCAACAAAGTATAAAATCACAGAAGGACTTGAGGACATTGGTAACAAACAGTTGAAATTAACTGGAAACACCAGCTGGGTTTTCTGTAATGGAGGTATTGAGGATGAGGCACCTTCAGACATAGACCAGTGGTTGATGGACAAAGGAGCCTCCGTTCGAGATATGATTTCCTTCATGTGTCGGAAAGATGTGCTTCCAAACAAGAGATTCCTCGTTGTTTTTTTACTTTTGTCACCAGTGAGTGAGATGATGGACCCACTTGTTGAGACTTACTCTAAATTCCAGAAGGAGCTGGGCAGCACAAATCAAATCCTTTCTATATGTGACAATGAAAATGCTCTAACCTCTTGGAAGAACCTGATAGAGGCTCGATGTGGAATCAACATCTCCGGTCGATGTATAAATGAGCTCAGTTTTGCCGAAGTCAACGGCACGATCCTTAGTCTTTTGCCAAAATACCGTAGAGCCAGCCGTTTTTTACCTTGTGGTGGGGGAAGCAAAGTGCTTCTGGAGAAGAATGTAGAGCGTAGCCTGAATACTTTAGATGTGCTGTGTGTGAACCAGTGTGAGGGAGGAAATGTGGATCAAATTGCCATAGAGGAGAACTTTTACCGAGGAGGAAAACCCTCATGGTGGAATTTCTATTTCTCTGAACAGCTTATTAAACGAAACCATACAGACTTAATCCATAATAACATTCTAGATATGCGTTCATGTTCAGAGGCCTGCGTTTTGTTCAATCTCAGCCACCTACCTGGTTGTGGGGGGACAACTTTGGCTATGTATACTTTATGGTCTCTCCGTGACAAATTCCGTTGTGCTGTCCTTAGAGACAACAATGCTGACTTAGCTGAAATAGCTGATCAAGTGGTCAAACTTTTGATGTTTGATAATCAGGAGAAATTACCACGGGTCCCTGTTTTGCTTATGGTAGATGATTTTGATGATATGGACAAAGTATTTGACTTGCAGCAGCGTATTAAACATAAATGTAAGAAAAACATTAGGTCTGCACAGGTTATTCTCCTGAACTGCATGAGGTCAGAGTCCCCTGAACAGACTGAGACAACTGAACATGGTATTTTCATTGGAAATCATCTCGTTAAAGATGAGCAGAAACAGTTTGAGAAAAAGCTGGTAGAACAAGAGAAAACACACAATAATGTTGAAACATTCTATACATTTATGCTGACGAAGAACAACTTAAAGGCAGAGTATATTCAGGGTGTGGTTCACAACACCCTGAGGAGCTTCAATTTCAAGGACAAACATTCCCAAATCCTGGCTATTTTATCTCTTTTGAATGTGTACTGCAAGGATGCATCTCTCCCTTTCTCTCTATGTAGGAAATTCGTCAGCCTAAATCCTAAACCCATTTTTGGAACATATGAAATTGACGAGATATTCGGGAAGTTTTCAAATTTAATTCACAGCACCACAGCTAAGAGTCAGGGAGAATACAGAGCTGTAAAAATGATCCATTCAAAAATTGCAAAGTTTTGTCTGCAGGAACTTAAAACAACACATAACGTAACAAAAGCTGACATTACCAATCTGCTCCTGAGGACACATGAGCTTTATGAGCACACAGAGGACAAAGGCAAATTCTGGCAAGATGTTCACAACATGTTAACGGAGAGGTATTCAGCCGAGGAAGGATTTCCATTACAGATTTATACCCCTAAATTCTCAAATGATGGTGTTTTGGGAAACCAGACAACTCTTTTTAAAGAAATAGAAAGTGAAACTCCAGAGTTGTTAGAGATGGTGCTACTAAATGCATCAAAGAGGTTTGAAAATGAAGCCAGTATCGCTCACTTACTAGCTACATATTATAGCCAAACTCAGGATTTGAAACAGGCTGAAGAATGGAATCACAAAGTAAAAAGCAAGATCTCATTCGATACTGAGACAGTAAATTGGACTAGAGGAAGACTATTCTCTTTCACTCTGGGGAGATTAGAAACCGAAGAAAATCTGAGAAACTGATGCTTAAAATCATTTGGATTCCTCAGAGAAACTCTGATACAAATAATAATTGTATTGAACCATTGGTTTCCAATAATATGGTTGGGGTAGTCATGTTTGCTGTGGACCCATCAATCCCCTGATAGGTTTAGATGGCTCTTTCCCAATAGGGGATTGGCCATTTGAATATATTTAGAGTGGCTGCAAACGTGGGTAGAGCAGTTGTCTCGGGAGCACATCCCTGGCTGCAGAGAGTCGCTGGATTTCCAGCTGCTTATCTGCGCCAGTGGGTTCCAGTGCATAAGTACCCCCCACATGTAGTAGCACGAAGACTAGGGGTGAGTTAGATAGTCTTGTGTCAGATAGGGCTGGGGAGGGTCTTTGTGGGGGCTATCCTCAAACTGGTATTGTAACCAGTGGTTCATGTACTAGCAACAACCTCTGAATCCAGCTGTGACCTTTCTGTATGAAGCTTACATATTCTATCTGTGCCTATGTGGGTTTTCTATGAGTACTGCAGTTTCCTCCAGCCTTCCAAAGATATGCAGAACTTGTTGTTTTGTAATAATTTGCAGATGCTGTATGTACAATTTTGTAAGTCTGTATTCTGGGCATAGAAATAAATCTGTTCATTTACAATAATGTAGAGTGTGAGTTTTTTTTTTTATTAATAAGAATAACATGACACTTTTCAGTAGGAAAACCTGGACAGCAGGGGACTGACTGCAATGTGTTAGTATCATAAAATGTACAACGCAGTGCTCTTCTTGCGGGCGACCTTTACGTCTTGTAGGCATTCTTGAAGCTTGATCTCACAGTTGTTGGTTCGATCCCCACCTCCTCCAGTCACATGTCGACACTGAACCCCAACTTAGTTGCTCCCGGTGAGTGTTGGCCAGCTGCATAGCAGCTCCCCCTGGTGTGTGTGAGTGTGTGTGTGAGTGTGTGATTGTGAGTGTGAATGGGTGAATAAGAAGCAGTGTAAAGCGCTTTTAGTGCCAATAGGTAGAAAAGTGCTATATAAGTGCAGAACATTTACCATTTCTTCTTCTTTTCCTTTCGGCTGTTCCCTTTCAGCAGAAAGGGAATCATGTCCCTCCATCTAACCCTGTCCTCTGCATGTCCTCCCTCACTACATCCATAAATCTCCTCTTTGTTCTTCCTATGGACCTCCTGCCTGGCAGCTCCAACCTCAGCATCCTTCTATCGATATATTCAGTCTCTCCTCTGAACATGTCCAAACCATCTGCACCTTCTTCACCTCTGCTCCCTGTAGCCTCACCATTCCATCTGGGTCCCTCTCATTCAGACATACACTATATTGCCAAAAGTATTCGCTCACCTGCCTTTAGATCCATATAAACTTTAGTGACATCCGATTCTTAATCCATAGGGTTTAATATGACAACAAGGGGCTCAGAGCCGATCCTTGATGCAGACCCACCTCCACCTTGAACTCCTCTGTCACACCTACAGCACCTCACCACTGTCTAACATCTCTCATACATGTCCTGCACCACTCTAACATACTTCTCTGCCGCTCCAGACGTCCTCATACAATACCACAGCTCCTCTCTGTGCATCCCGTCATACACTTTCTCTAAATCTAAAAAGACACAATGCAACTCCCTATGACCTTCTCTGTACTTCTCCATCCGCATCCTCAAAGCAAATACTGCATCTGTCGGACTCTTTCTAGGCATGAAACCATATTGCTGCTCACAAATGTTCACCTCTGCCCTTAGCCGAGCTTCCACTACTCTTTCCCACAACTTCATTGTTTGGCTCATCAGCTTTATTCCTCTGTAGTGGCCACAGCTCTGCACATCTCCCTTGTTTTTACAGGCTGCTCAAATGTGCATCAAACCTCCTCGATTTGTTGAGGTTCTTAGTTGGGATACAACATCATCTAATAGATATGTGATAGAAGTGGACATAGTTCCCAACTTTATAACATGTGAAAATAAACTATTCCATACTTTTAAAATGATTGTACCAGGTGAAGAAACAGTCAAAACTAAAACAAAAACAGTTTTTTGTCCGGGATGGAGGTAGCAGCAGGGATCTTTTCAAGAATAGCACCTTTGTCAAACCTATGGAAAAGTACAACACATATGCTGCCAGTGTGGTAGATCTCACTCTTTAGATGAGTCACATTTTGAGCAGTATGTGATAGTAACTAACAAATCTCACCCAAGCCAGTTTGAATCACTTAGATTTCTTACAGAACTCAACCCAGGCTATCAAAATCATGGAGTTGGCAGGAGTATAGGAAAGGACCAGGAACTACAGGTAAGGTTCTAAGCTGAGGAGAAGCTATTTTAGACTTTGATCCTGAATCAGCTAAACATGGCTTACAGTATCATTTCAGACAGCAGAGTACAGTCCATTTACCAACAAAGTATAAAATCACAGAAGGACTTGAGGACATTGGAAACAAACAGTTGAAATTAACTGGAAACACCAGTTAATTCTGTAATGGAGGTATTGAGGATCAGGCACCTTCAGACATAGACCAGTGGTTGATGGACAAAGGAGCCTCCGTTCAAGATGTGATTTCCTTCTTGTGTCGAAAAGATGTGCTTCCAAACAAGAGATTCCTCGTTGTTTTTTTACTTTTGTCACCAGTGAGTGAGATGATGGACCCACTTGTTGAGACTTACTCTAAATTCCAGAAGGAGCTGGGCAGCACAAATCAAATCCTTTCTATATGTGACAATGAAAATGGTCTAACCTCTTGGAAGAACCTGATAGAGGCTCGATGTGGAATCGACATCACTGGTCGATGTATAAATGAGCTCAGTTTTGCCGAAGTCAACGGCACAATCCTTAGTCTTTTGCCAAAATACCGTAGAGCCAGCTGTTTTTTACCTTGTGGTGGGGGAAGCAAAGTGCTTCTGGAGAAGAAAGTAGAGCGTAGCCTGAATACTTTAGATGTGCTGTGTGTGAACCAGTGTGAGGGAGGAAATGTGGATCAAATTGCCATAGAGGAGAACTTTTACCGAGGAGGAAAACCCTCATGGTGGAATTTCTATTTCTCTGAGCAGCTTATTAAACGAAACCATACAGAATTTGCCGATATTTGGGTGTGGTTTCCTTCCAGGGCTTCTGCAGAAGTTCCCAAAGATCTTAATGTTTCATGATACTGTCCAGATTAAATGTACTTTTCAAGCTTATTTCCCATTTTTGTTCCTGCTGTCTCAGCTAAAAGTGAGCAGGTACACAGATCAACCACAACATCACTTTGTGGTTTGAATGTTCCATATGTCCCATACACCGCAAGCGGTGATGCACTGTGTATTCTGACACCTGTCGACAATGGGCAGCATTACACTTTTCACTCCAGTAAAGTAAAGTCATTGTTTCCAGGAACAAAGAAGTTTTGTTGTTATGTCTATACTGTACCTGCAAACACACTAAGAGGAAGTTACTGCAACACTAAACGGTGTATAGTACGTATGATATAAAAGGCTGTTACTGTTTGGTGTATGGCATATTTACCCATATTTAAGTTATGCGTGAAATAATAGAGGTTCATGAGTTGCACACATTTTCTGTGTGTAACACTTCCTGAACCTTTCTGTGGCTGCAACCAGCAGTATCGTAACTGCAGGAATAAATGTCCAACAAACCCTAAGAGCCGCCTCGGTTGATCGCCTTCATGCAATCGACGTACGGCTCAATATTCCCTATAGTGACTTCTGTCCAACCCAACATTAAACCGTCAGGATGCATTAATGTTGCTGTTTATTAGAGATTTCTAGAATACATAATAAGTCGATAGGTTTCGTTTCCTTGGATCTTGAACGCCCCTACGTGATGAGATGCTCTTCCTGATTTAAATCGCTGTTTCCCCAAACAAGCGGTGCAGTTGTGTTTCTCTCTAAAGCTCTGTCATGTTCCAACCCCACTGGATGTAAACTCCTCTCAGTCCGGATACAACATATCGGTGAGTACACAGTTTGTGTTCTTTCTAACCGCGTGAGATGGGTTAAAGAATATTGGGACGTGAATTACATAGTCAAAATGAGGTTATGGTTTGTGGCCTAATATTAATACTATTGAACAGATTTATTGGCACCAACAGTATCAGAATGACATAGAGCTTGGTCGGGTTTACAGTGGTATTGTAATACTCGTAATACTAATACTAGTATTGCCTACTAAGCAAAATTATAGCGACTTTTAGTTTTTTAGCATCACCACTTTTTGGACCAGAGTTCACACTAGTGATGAATAACTTCCTCATTGCATCCCACCGCTATATTACACGGAAGAAAAATCGACTATTAGAAAAGGAATTCAACAATGAAATGCGGATTTCAAGTCAAACAATAATTCATTCATTCATGTAGTTTAGGCGTTGCAATTATTTAGTCAGTGGGACATACAGGAAAACTGTCTACCTCTGGTGGACAAAGTGAATTACTACTTTGTGCCGTAATCTCGCGATAACTTAAAAAAGAGTTGTTTTCCCGCGATAACGGCAAGGTAACGAGATCCATTGTTCGCCCCATTTCCAAAAAAGATTAAATAAAAAATAAAATAACAAAACAATGTAGTGTATATCGGAAACATATTTGTGATTGTAAATAAAAACAACGTTTGTTAAAAGTGAGAAATATAATTTTTACATATTAAAAATATTTCAAAACAGTTGGACCAGTAACTAGTAACAGTACTTATAAAGGGATCAGGGTTTATATATCCACAACTTCACAGAAAATACTGTTTTATGCTGAACCAGTTTGCAACCAGTACAACAATCATTAATCCCAAATATGCCTCAATGGATAATTTGTGTATTTTCTTTTGCAGTATTAATGGTCAAGATTTGTGAAGCGTGACCATCCAGAGTGACTATGGATGATTAAGAAAAATAAAGGTAAAATGTAAAATGTATTTGAGAGTGTTTCTATAAAGTACAGTTGAATTGTCACCTCTTTTAAATGGCTCTTTTTAAATTATTTTTTTCAGCATTAGCAATCTGCATTTGTGGAGAAGAAAGCAACTCTGATATGGCAGATCAAGGTGAAATTAAGGTAAAAGCCAGTTAATGCACCTTATTGAAAAAGATGATTGTATATTATAATCATTTAGACATCTAAATTTTAACAAAAGAGAGGTTGGATCCAAATGCATTCTAAAGTGATTACACTAATACTACACTAAGTTGTTACTGCACATAATACTTTGTTACTAAATTACTGCGCTTTTTATTTTAGGTTGAGGAGGAGGAGGAGCTGTCAACTGACATAAGGGACTGGAGTACACATCAAGTGAGAGAATGGGCTCGCAATTTGGCAGGTGTGGGTGAAACAGTTGCAGACATACTGTTTCAAGAGGGAATTTGTGGGTTAAGTCTTTTGGCTTTGGATGAAACACGCTTAAAGTCAATCAATGTGAAATTTGGAACAGCAATACTTCTCCTTGATGCCAGAGATAAGGTTGTGAATCTAAAGAAAGAGGAGTCACCAAGCTCTAAAAATGAGCCTGGAACCCCATGCAAACCTTATCCATTTTGTAGGTACCATAATACAAACAGATATGTGGAGAACGGCATCCTTGATGTCACAGAATCAGGTGCCACAGACCTCATTGAACCCTGTCACGAGTATAAGGCTTTCATCAATACAACAAATGAGACAAAAATGGGCAAGTTCATTTCAGAGGTTATTCGTTTTGCAGCTGCCTGCATGAATAGCCGCACTAATGGCACTATACATTTTGGAATAGGGGACAAGCCAGATTTCACCCATGGTCAAGTGTTGGGAGTGGTTGTTGAGGACAAAGAGGCTTATGCAAACAAACTAAAATCTACCATTGATAGTTATTTTGAGCATAAACACATACAGGCTGCTCAAATGTGCATCAAACCTCCTCGATTTGTTGGGGTTCTCAACAAGAATATGACGTCATCAGACAAATGTGTGATAGAAGTGGACATAGTTCCTGACTCTATGATATGTAAAGAAGACCACTACCACACATTCAGCACGGACACAAAAAAAGCCAAGAAGAAAGGAAGAGGCACAAATGAAACACAAGAAGAATCAAAACAGTTCTTTGTCCGAGATGGAGGTAGCAGCAGGGATCTTCTCAAGAATACCACCTTTGCCAAACCTATGGAAGAGTACAACACATATGTTGCCAGTGTGGCAAATCGATCAAAACTCCGAAAACAAGCTGAGGAGAAGCATCTCACTGTGATTAAAAGCAGCACTCAGGGCTTTAGGTTAAGTCAGATGATAACTGGTGGATCTCACTCTTTAGATAAGTCCCATTTTGAGCAGTACGTGATAGTAACTAACAAATCCCACCCCAGCCAGTTTGAATCACTTGGATTTCTTGTAGAACTCAACCCAACAGCTGTTTTGGACTTTGATCCAGAATCAGCTAAACATGGATTGCTGTGTCACTTTGATCAGCAGAGTACAGTAAAGCCACATTTACCAGCAAAGTATAGAATCACAGAAGGAGTTGAGGACATTGCAAGCAAGTTGAAATTAACTCGAAACACCAGCTGGGTTTTTTGCAATGGGGGTATTGAGGATGAGGCACCTTCAGACATAGACCAGTGGTTGATGGACAAAGGAGCCTCCGTTCGAGATGTGATTTCCTTCTTGTGTCGAAAAGATGTGCTTCCAAACAAGAGATTCCTCGTTGTTTTTTTACTTTTGTCACCAGTGAGTGAGAAGATGGACCCACTTGTTGAGACCTTCACTACATTCTGCCAGGAGCTCAGAGGCACAGAGCAAATTCTTTCCATATGTGACAATGAAAATGCTTTTATCTCCTGGAAAAACCTGATAGAGGCTCGATGTGGAATCAACATCTCCGGTAGATGTATAAATGAGCTCAGTTTTGCCGAAGTCAACGGCACGATCCTTAGTCTTTTGCCAAAATACCGTAGAGCCAGCCGTTTTTTACCTTGTGGTGGGGGAAGCAAAGTGCTTCTGGAGAAGAAAGTAGAGCGTAGCCTGAATACTTTAGATGTGCTGTGTGTGAACCAGTGTGAGGGAGGAAATGAGGACAAAATTGCCATAGAGGAGAACTTTTACAAAGGAGGAAAAGTGTCATGGTGGAATTTCTATTTCTCGGAGCAGCCTGGATCTACACCATTCATCAAACGAGACAAGTTTGACTTCATCATGAGCACAGTCATACCAGAGTTGTGCTCCCTGAGAAAAGCCTGTGTTTTGCTCAACCTCATGCACGTACCTGGGTGTGGGGGGACAACTTTGGCTATGCATACCTTATGGGCTCACCGCGAAAAATTCCGTTGTGCTGTCCTTAAAGACAACAATGCTGAGTTTACGGAAGTAGCTGAACAAGTGGTCAAACTGTTGATGTATGACCACGAGGAGAAATTACCACGGGTCCCTGTTTTGCTGATGATAGATGACTTTGATGACATGGAGAAAGTATTTGACTTGCAGCAGCTTCTTGACAAACAATGTGCAAAGAAAGATATTCAGTCTAAGTCTGCACAGATAATTGTCTTAAATTGCATGAGATCAGAGTCCCCTGAGCCAACTGAACCAAATGCGGACACAGTATTCATTGGAAACAATCTGTCAGAGAAGGAGCAAAAACTGTTTGAGGAAAAACTGGTGGAAATAGAAAAAACACACAAGAATACAGAAACATTCTATGGATTCATGATCATGAAGAAAAACTTTAAGCAAGAGTATGTTGAGGGCGTTGTCCGCAACACCCTGAAAAGCTTCAATGTGAATCAGAAACACGCTAAGCTCCTGGCTGTTTTAGTTCTCTTGAATGTATACTGCAAGGGTGCCTCTCTCTCCGTCTCCCTCTGTGAAGAATTTCTTGGTCTTCAACCAAAGCCCATTTGTGGAACTGTTAAAGTTGAAGAAGGATTTGGCAAATTTTCCACTTTAATTACCAGCTGTTCAGTGGAAGGGAAGGTAGTTTTCAAAGCTGTGAAGATGATCCATTCAAAGATTTCACAGCAATGCTTGCAAGAACTTACAACAACACACAAAGTGAGCAAAGCTGATATCACCGACATTTTGTTGACCACAAATGAGATTTATGAGAGCACACAAGGCAAAGACAAACTCCTGCAAGACGTTCACCAAATTTTGGTAAAGAGAAATTTTTCAGCTGAGGACGAATGTCAGTTCTCTCCACTAATCCTAGACATTGCTAAAGAAACTCAAGGACTGGAAGAGATGGTACTGGAGAGTGCATCAAAAAGGTTTCAGAAAGATGCCGTCATCGCACAGTTGCTGTCACGCTACTATTACCTAAAGAAGAAGGATTTCCAACAGGCAAAAATGTGGGCAAAGAATGCAAAAGATCTTTCCAAAGACAGCTCGTACATGGCAGACACATCAGCACAAGTAATCAAGTTTGAGCTGAAGAATGCTATTGCAAGTTGCAAGGATGTCACTCCAGATAAGTTAGCAATGTTTCTCCAACTCGCTCAGTCTGCAATAGAGGCATTCAAGGAAACCCAGAATCTTGCAAAGAAGGAGTCACTTCAGCGATTACAACAGAAGAGAGACAACGGCTCTTTCAATACGTCAGGGTGCCTGGGAGAAATTCAGGTTGGAGTACTCATTATTCACGTGCTGGAGAGGATTCCCGTATTCTCAACTGACAATGTTCGACATGCCATAATGAAGCAGGTTCTCTCTGGAGATGTGAAACTTCATGATGTAGAGAGAAATGACCCCCGGCACAAAGACAAACATTACTACGTCATTCTTAGACAGTTTGAAGAGGTTCTGTACGAACTTAAATATAGGATGAAGTTGAACTTTGACTTCCTTGACAATTTCTTTGTGAACTTGGGCTCCAGATTTGGAATGAAAGACAGTCGTGAGCAGGTAGCTCAAATGGAGCTTTTCAGATGTTTCACAAAGTATGCAGAGCTTTTCTGCAAGACAGACTCTGTAGCTCTTTTGAAGAACAAAAAAATGCAAAGCATGATGAAAGTAGACCAGGCAAGAGAATTCCTAGAGAAGGCAAAAGCTGACACCTACTGTGGGATCCTGAATGTCCTTACAAATAACCTCCCAACTGAAGTACTGGAGAAGATCCTTAGACAGTATGATTTGATTTGTGCACAAAACCCAACTGTGAAAGAGAAAATTAACTTCATCTACGTCAACGTTGTGTTGAGTTGTATCAAACTGAAGTCAACAGTCCTTAAACCTTATTCCACACTCATAGATTGTCTTTGCCATGTTCTGCGGGAACCAATTCCGCTAAGTGACAATTTGCCACTGCACTTCATCGCAATTGTTCTGCTGTGGCCTCAGCAGTTCTACCCAGAATCCAGAAGTCTGGGGAAATACATCTCACAGATAAAGACGTCCTATCACTCCGTGATGAAGGAAGTGTACAATGGCAAGAGGCCGATTGTCCATTTCTTCCTGGGAAAGAAGCAAGGTTATGAACGACTGGTGCCCTTCAGGGCGATCAAAAGCTGTATCACGGCTGAGCAGGAAAAGTTTGCCTCAGTGTGGGAAAATGGCCAAATATGGAAAGAGCAGAAGGTGGAGGAGCTCCTGTTAAGGGTCAGAGGTGAAGTGAGGAACAGGTTGATACTGGCAGATACATGTATCCCAGATCTAAAGGTTGAGGTTACCCCTGTGTTTCGAAGTCAGCTTGGTGGCCACGGAGAAGGCTCAAAAGTGTCATTCTTTGTTGGTTTTTCAATGAATGGCCCTGTAGCTATTGATATCAACTAAACTGTAAAATCAGACTTTTCCAAGATACTGATGCTGCCATGTTTCTACACACAAACTATGGACAAACCAAACACTGGTTCTTAAGAGGATATAGGAATTTTACTTACATGGAAGCTATGGCTTGTAGTTTCACATGCTAACTAGGTTCACTTCAAGTTCTATGTGGATCTAAAGTAACCTCCGACCTGCTCCGTGTAGTTTTAGATGATGAGAGAGATCATAGGTTTTTTTTCATGCTCTGAAATGGGGGGTGGGAAGGTGTGGAGTAGGGGTATTCAGATGTTTGCAACCTCATCACTGGTAGCTTTTAAATCTTGCACAATGCACATTTCAAAACAACCCTTTTAAAAGATATTATTAGCCATTATAAATGTGATTTTTAAATATGAAAATTGAAATGGTGTTGCCATGGTGAAAATGATCTTGTTTGAAAAGGAATTTAATACTTTTTGTCATTTCCTGCATAAACTGATTAAATGCGTTTATATAGAAGCTTCTCTTGTTCTAATAACAATAATGTTCAGCCTTTGTCCTGCATATTCAATTACTTACATCTAATTTGCCTTCATAAACTGTTGATGATGATTGCACAGGAATAGTATTCCTAAACAAGCCGTTTGTCTTTAATATTTTTTGTGTTTTTATTTTACAAATATCAGTTTGAAATGCAATAGCTCTAACTTTTTTAATGTATTAATTTACTTTAGAGATTTTGTTCAAAACATATTTTTTACATTCCAAGAAAAGCTACGGACACAAATATATAGGGTAGAATTATTGTACACAATGATTGTACTTTGTCTGGCACCATGAAAACAAGCTTTTACTAGTCAAACATATCAGTTTCCACAAAGCCAAGGTTCAAACTGCATTGTAATAATCTGTTTCATTTTGTTTGACATAACTCACTCTAAGAAAACAAATAAACGCTTGTGAAAAGTACAATTTTGTCATTTTGTTTGGGTAAGAATGTTTTACCTGTATCACACACAAGGAGGCGCCACAAGTTCAGAAACGATAAAACCCTTGACATATGCTGTTAGACTAAATCATTATTAAGTGAATCCTACAGTATTAAATATGAAAAGAAATTATTTAGTTGGGTTTTGTGCTGAAGTGTCCAAGAAAAGCAAACTAAGTGAGCACAGCTGATTTCCCTTTGGACTTAATGGCACTGGACACCACTGCATTAAAGGTGAATAGGAAAGTGTGTTTTTTATGCAGCGTGTTTAAATATATGACCCAGGTATTGTTGCCCTCTTTTTCTTATTCTCACTTAACAATTTCAGCTCTACACACTTGCACAGAAAAACCATAAGAATCTAGAGACACAAGGAAATGAATGGCCTCAGTACAACTTATTGTGTGGCTTCACAAAATGGCATTAAATAGCTCATTAGCTCATTGGTCTCCAGTGTTTGTGTCTTTCTGCAGTGTCATACAGGATGAACTGTGTGACATCATAGTGTAAAGTATATGCAGCACGGCAACACCTGGCTGAAAGCCCCCTGCAGAAGGTCATATCATGGGGCTCAGCAGGTCATTCTGTAGCTATGCTGTAGTGAAAGGTAGTTGTTTTCATGTTCACGGTTACATGTATGATCTCAGTACTTGAAGCACATGTTTGACAATTTATTTCATGTTCAAACCAAAGTCTTCAGCCTCACCCAAGACTGATCCAAGTGACATCACTTGTGGATTTGTCAGGCTTCACACAGCTCCACACAGCCAGCTCACAGGCTTCACACAAGATTTATTCAACTTAAAAAAAAAATCCTGCAGTGCAAATACACTGCAAAATGCTCTGTAGCAGACATTGATTTCTTTTTGCATGTGCAATATAGGCCACAAGGCTATGAGGACTAAGGGGGCAATGGTTACTTTTACAGCATGTGATATTATAGATTAGTCTCGCAGACAACAAATTTAATTAATTAATATCAATTTATTATATAATCAAAAGCATGTTACATCTCATTCCTCATAAAGAGACAGCTGCTCATCAAAACACATTAGCGAGCTACAGTAATGAACTTCATCATTCATTACACATAATTGAGCTCATTTTAGTTAATCCTGTCTTGATGCCATGCAAAGCTCACAAGCACAAAAAGTGTGTGTTAATCCATAACTGAAAATAGTCCCCAACTGTTGCACATTTGCACTGGTTAAAAGATACTGAAAGATGGACAAACACGGTAGTGGTTCTAATTATTTTACTAGGTTTGTTGATAGTAACAAAACTACTGAATATTGCCAGGTTAATGATCCCACCAACAGCATTGAGGTATAATTGAATCATTTTTATGTCAAGGTATTAATCATATAACAGTACTTATAGTTAAATGTGATCAGTCCAGTCTGATTAAGCCAGGGGAAAATAAATTCTTCACTCTCCCTCCATCTTATTTTGGCAACTCGATGAAGTTTTTATTTTTGACAAACTAAAAAGCATGTGTGTGCCTTCAGCGGTCAGCAGGGATGAAAACGATCCTGATCATCTTGCACCATTCTGCCATAAAGTGCAGCTGTCCATCCTACATTAACACATCTGTGAAAAGCTGAGCTGGCTGCAAATTGCAAGAAAAACTCACGGGCGGCTATTAAAGCCCTTAAGATTTAGCCTTCACAAATGCTTTTCCTCAGTGTAATAATGCATCCTATTCATAAACTGGATTTAGAACTTTGGAATAAACTGTTTTGGGGCAGTTACACGGGGGATGGGTGTGTGTGTGTGTGTGTGTGTCGGGGGGGGGTTGGGGGTTGGGGGTTAGACAAGAGCGAGCAACTGATTGCAATCTCACACTTAGATTTAATTGAAATTCTGGCGCATTTTCAGCTCATTCATAGCAATAACAGATTTTAATATATGGATCTGTAGAACAGTTTCCCACAACCTCCTAAGCACTGGTTCTCATCGAGAACCTAAAATACACGACCCTGTTGACCTTCCTCCCAAAAGTCCACTACTACCCAACCCAGCCTCCCAACTCTGTCTGCAAGCTTTGAATTATAACCTTTGCACACAAGCGGGAGCACAATGTGACGATTGTGATTGTATTTTAATTCTGATGGCGAAGTGAAAAAAGATAGCTTCCTCTGAGAATGGACTAGATTTATGGGCCCTGTCCTGGCTGCCGGCCCCACATCCTCTCTGATCTGCTTTTACTCCAATGACCCCTCGACCCTAGGGGGTCATTAGAGAGCCCCTGAATGGTCCGGCTGGCTGCCAGCCCATCTCACACTGCTTGTTTTCCAATCAAATCACTATATTTAACGGGGACACGAGCCCAGGGCCAAGTCCAAACAGACATCTGTTTGAAATTGTTCCTCGCAATTATTGCACACATAAGTTCTCGCTCTGCACCCCTTTCCACACCCCTCGCCCCACTTTGGTCCTTTGTTTGTTGTTGTTTGTTTTCAGCTAAACCTCCCCCTCTGGATTGCAAATGGCCAGAAATAGAGGGGGTGGTGGAGGGGGTTTATGGATGGGAAGCGCAGTGGTGAGGGTCTGGCTCCTGGAACCGCTGTCACAGAGATATGCAGAGAGAGCAGAATAGGAAAACCAGCGAGGGCTTTTTGATTAAGCACAAAGCAGGTTTTTCACTCTGAACACAGGGAACAGCTTTTACACTCAGGGGCCCTGTACTGCTGCCAGCTCACATGACGACTCCATCAAGACTGTCAGTCTGGGGCTTTTACACCCTGGTGGCAGCTTGGATTTAAAAACAGGGATAATCTGAAATAAAAAAACATGCAGTTATGATTAATCATTGCATTTCTTCTCCTTTTTGGTCATGAATTTGGACGAATAAGAAATCTCAGGGTATAAGACACGTGGTGCAAATCAATGAGTTTAAAAATAAATTACAAACATTTTTAGACAATCATGCTCTTACAAAGATATTTTTGTAATGTTTGTCTTATGCACTTAAAGACTATCATCCCTATAAAGCCCCTGTTCATTTCCCCTCTGGATAACTGGCTTAACCCTTCCTTCCTTTGAGACTTTGTTCAAACAGAAGATTTAAAGGAAAAGGTCAGGTCTGTCAGTCACCCAGAAGGCAGCTTTGTGGCTGTGAAACAGGATGAGGTCATATTTAAAGTTTAAAAATACTCTGCTAACATCAGCGGGCTAATAAGACAATGAGAAACAAAGAGCTGATATTTTAATAGGTGTGATGTTATGACACTTTCAAAGTACAGTGAAGAAATACTGTTAGATTTACAGCTATTTGGTCATTAAACAATTAGATACATGTAGAACTCATCAGCTGTTAGATAAATGTAAAGGAAGAGTTTTTCTCTGAAATGCAGTGATGCGAAAGAAACAAATTTAGGGAAAGTGCAAGTTGATACCTGTAATTTGTAGACAATAATACCAGCTCTTACAGAAAGACATTCAGTGTTTCAAAAAAACATTTATATTTAAAGAACATTTAAATATTCTTCGCAATTTTGGAAATTCCTTTTTTTCCCCAGTTTTTCTGCAATTACATAGACCATTGCAGTTCTGCCGTGCAGAGGTTTTTTTTATCTGAGACGTTTAGGAGTCCAACGTACAGAGAAACCTACTTCAGGACCTGCTGAGTTACCTACCGAGATCGAACTTGTCCCTGAACATAACACAGATGACCCTCCTGAATTTATCAGTAGGTAAACAGTTCAATTCCTCTGCATCAGTGGTTGGTCTGTAGATCACTGCTTTCTGATTCAACTCTGTGGTGCTGCTTGGCTGAGAAAAGCTGTGCAGCTGTTTGGGATATGTTGCATATTTGAGTATTTAGCAGAAGTATCCTGTTGACTCTCAAAATGATGCTCTTAGTCATCCCTCCACCCATGTAGCCAGAGATTAGATGTGTGATAATGCTTTGTCACCTAAAATGGAACGTTTTGACACTTCCGAGTGCTAAAAGCTGTGATAACGCTGTACCTGAGTTTCCCTAAAAGCCAAGTTGTAAAGTAAAGAAGCAGCTATGAAGAAAACACTGTACAGTCATCGAAGGAGACTCACTCATTTTACCTAATGAGTGAATATTAAATTGTACAAAGACACCAAAAAGCAGACAATCCTGTGGTTTTGTACACCACCTCTACTTACTACTTTCCATGCTGAATACACATTAACAATTAAATTTTTTCTTTATATATTGCACCATCATGATTGTTGTTTCGAAATAACTTTATGTTAATATTATATTAAAATACATAATCTTGTTGAAGTGGTGCAATAAATTTAAAAAAAAATTGTAGTATTATTTTATTGGATTTGTTTTCAGACATGCTTTACATTTATTTATTTATTTTTTGGTGACTCCTACAATAGGCTACTTAAGTTCAAACTGTGAGGGAGTTTGAAAAGTTTCTTTACTCATCCATACATCCTCTAGCTTGAACCGCTCATCGTGTTTAGAGTTAGCGGGTGGGGGTGTGGAGCCTATCCCGGCTGTCATTGGGCAAGAAGTGGTGTACACCCTTGACAGGTCACTGATATAATATTATCTTGTATTGTATTATATTATATTTGTCAACTGTAAAAAGAGAAAATAGTAGATCATTGCACGTGATCAAGCAGATCAATAAGACCAATACAATAAGATCAAACCTGTGGTGCTAACATTCAGCTGTATCTCAACATTTCATTAAAGATAATATGGTCAGTGGTGTTCAATTCACAAAAGAGAGAAGCCTCTTAAAATATGTTCCACTATAACAGGAGACAAATAGACTGAACTGTTAAACTATCACATGTGGACCAGCTTCTGTCCTGATATTGAGAATGGAGCAGGAGAGAACCTCCAACGTACTCCCATGAATTGGTGCCTCTTTCTTTCTCACTTTCCAACTTCTTAGCCTGTTGGTTGTCACCAGTGTGAATTCCAAGAGGAAACATAATGCACCACAATAATGCACTGGACTACACTTATTTATATTAACAATTAATTATTTAAAATATGAAAGATCAACAATACAACCCACAGAAAAGGCTGGGGACACCTAATATTTCACTGCTTTAATTCAGTCTCTTCCGTCAGTCTTCAGTCTTGCAGGACTCAAAACACAGATAAAGTTAGCTACTAGCTGGGGAACATAATACAGCCATCGACATAGTTTAGGCCCTTGATTTGGATTAAGAAAAAACTTGCCAAAATACCCTTTAACAGGGAAACAAAAGAAAAAAAAAAGGAAGAAAAACTAATAATACAGTTTATAGTATAATGTGTCCCTAAAACCACAACAGCCATGTTATAAATAATTTAACAACATTATTCAGTTATATGTAACTGATCCGCTGTGGCGACCCTGAACTCACGGGATAATCTGAAAGGACAAAAAAATTAATTAAAAAGTCAGTTATGTGTAACATTATTATCTTTATCATCTATCATCAATTCCTGTAACAGTATCAACCCTTTACTGAAATACACCTGTACATCACTGCATCCAGCTGAGAAGATGGATGCAGATTCATGGAGGTCAGCGAAGACAAGATTTCCATTGGGTGTTAAGTTACTCTCTAATAACATCTTTACACCGTGTTGCACGTCTTCCATGAGCACTGTAGGTTTCAGAAAATGAAGTGTGCAGTTGTTGGGGCCTATTTTCAGCCGCGTATAAATATACATTTAGCATTTACAGTATTTGGAAACAAGTATTACTCACTAACTCAAGACAGATTTATGCTAGTCCTTGGTTGATTGAATTGTTCTTTTGTCTTCATGGTGTAGATTTAGCCCAGGATACTGCTTCACCAGTAACTGAAACTTCCAGAAACAGATTCTACAATCCTTTAATCACATTCACTGCACTCAGGTGATCTCAATTAAACCAACTCTGTGACATTTGGGACCAATTTGCTGCACCAGTGAATGTGCGTGTTCCTGCTTTGCCATGTGACCAACAGCTCATTGAGGCACTTCTCATGGATTCTCAACAATGGAGCAGTGAAAAGCAAAGGAATAAGACATTTCATTTAATAGAAGATAACAGAGAAGGAAACAGGAAAGCAATATTTAATCCAACCAGGCAGCGCCTCACGTGCTGGCATCATGTCCAGGATGTATGCAACACTTGTTCCTTCCTTTAATGCTACTATTTTACACAAACCTGGTCCATGTGCTAAAAACAAGAACTTTATTTAGCAAATGGATCCCTGTGTATGGGTGGAAACAATCTATGTTTTGTCTGAGCTTTTTCTTTCCTCTGACCCCTCTATCCTCCCCTCACCCCAGGGGAAAACAGCAGTGACTATATGATACTTAGGAGATGGTCGGGCGTCATGTTAAACTCAAGTCACCAGCTGGGATTTAATGGTAACTGACCCCAGACGCCTTATGCTGTGGTTCTCTGAAACATCCTCTTTGTGCCACTGATTTATGATTTGATGAAAATTATCCCAGTACTGAGCTTCTTTAAAAGACTCCAGACCTGTGTGATTAAAGCAAATCATCAAACAGGTTAAAATATCTGTTTGCTGGCTTCTCAGTGTAAATTCTACTGCCGATGCTTTTTTTACTCAAAGCCCAATAATATCCCTGTCTCTCAAGCCGTGCTCAAATATTCGAGCTGTGGTTCTAGATGGCATTTCCACTGCAAAATTACAGTGTTGTGTATGTGAAAATAGTAGTTCGTCAGCAGCAGCTCTTAGCTTCAACAAGGTCAAGGGTTCAGGTTCAGGGTGGGAAAACTCCTTTGGACTATTAGTGTGTTTTAAAGGGAGCAAATATGCTGCGATGAGAGGGATGTCACAGTGCTTGGGGAGGAGCTCAGGTCAGTGTGGCCTGGAGAAAATGTGAGGTAGCCAAACCAACGGAACATGAGCACAGACGGAACTCCCTGTGGTAGGTTTTTCTTTGCCACATTAACAGATGTAGCTTTAACTTTTGAATGCATAAAGACATATTAAAGATTTTTTTTTTTTTTTAAATATGTTTGATTTCAGTGGCATTGTGTTGACCAGACAAGAAGGAATGCTTTAATAATCACAACAACTTGTAAGGACTGGCTTCAAAGTGGGTGAAAGAGATGTGTGGGTTTACAGTTTTTGTGCCAGTTACAACAGAAAAAGTCTAAAAGGCATAAAAGGTCGTCCACTCCCTGCACTGACTCTCACTCACATAAGCCTTTAATCAGGAGATCCCCCTGACTTCAATCACACTGCTGCATTCCTCAGTGGCCTACTCATGACGAAGCTCTTAGAGCATCTGACCTCCACTCTGGCTGGCAACAGGGGATAACCTAGAAGAGGTCACAATCTGGGTTAGGCTCTGACCCTGGACTCTTGCACCCGAGAGGAAGGGCACAATGCTTGCTTTCATCACATCCCCTAGGCTGTGTGTGAGTTGATCATAATTCTTGCACTTCCAGAGTTTAGCAGGGCACGTTCTGCCCCCTGGGCCAGGACCAGCAGCAGTGGCAGGATGGGCCAAAACTCGAGTGGAACAGTAGGTAACCCTGACTCAGACACGGGTCACGTCCCTCTGATCTCAGTAGGCACAGAGCTCGATTGCAGGAAGCCTTTGATGAGAAACTGAGACAAGCCTGGGGAGAAAGGCACAACAGTCCCAGCTAGTGAATCGCTTTATTATGATGACCTGACCTCAGAGGTCAAAGAGCAAACTGTGACACACTCCGAAACTGCTTCAAATGCACCCAAATATTCAGGAGGCTTTTCAAATGATACTTTATCAAATTTTATAAATACATTCTATTCACATTACTATTCTGGAAGTATAATAAATGCAAACTGATAGAGACACAGTGGGGTCTAATGGCCTTATACTGGATTCAGACTTATAGTACAGCCTGAGCCAGTAGACATTGAGTCTAAAAAATAGTATAGGCTTATAAGTGATCTGGTCTCTGGCACTATTCGCCGTGATTGGTTGAAAAATATTCGTTTTAATGAATTCAGTCCTTTAAGAGGAGAAACACTCCACAATCCTCCCTCCATGCACAACAATGTATTTGGAGTTTATCTGCAGTCCATATCCTTAACTAACCTTCCATTAATCAAATTAAGTGAAAATCTTCCCGAGCTGCAGTGTTTTCATGTATAAAATAATATACCTTTAATTTGAAGTCAACGGTAAAGCCTCATATTAACATTACGTATACATGTGAATAGATTCAGCACTGAAGAACTGTGAATTTCCTCCATTGCATCCACTGAAAGAGCACTTCAGACAGAAGGAATGACTGAGGCATGAAAAACATTCATTGTTGTTAGGGTCACTTGACTGTTGTTTTAAGGTTATCTTAAAAACTGTGAGCCTATGCTCTAAGCTAGTGTATTATTATGTCAATCAAACAATGAGCTGTTGTTCACATATGAACTGACATATGAACAAACTGGACAGACAACCATTCCATCCAATAGTTAATCCAAAAATATGATTACCGTTGCCATGAAATGTTAAGTTTTGCATAAAAGGTACTTAGTAAGAGCAAGCACCTTTGTACCTATGCATACGTTCTGAATGCAGGGAATGTTCTTAATTTACTGAGGACAGCAATCTTTCATCCACTTGATCGTCTGATGCATGTTGGTTTGGCTGATAGCAGCCTTGATGCTGGCCGCTAATGTCCCCAGCTGATAGCTGACTTCCTCAGAATGCTAACGGGCTGGACGGTGAGATGTTGGCCAGCTTATGGACAGCTGAGCAGAGAGGGAGGGCAATTCCATGGGGTGCTTCCCTTTCTCCTCTGCTCCACGTCCCTGACGTTTTGGACGCTTTAATTGGAGGATACCTACAAGAGTTGCAATTTTTAATGGATTTGAAATAATAGAAAACAATAACATCACAGTTCAATGAGTGTCCAACACTAAAAGTACTGAAAAAGGTTGTACTCATACTTGTGCCCCAATAAATATTCTTTTACTTATCCTTTTACTTATGTTAGAACTGACAAGAACATTTTAGGGGGATCAGTGCTTACAAATGAGATTGATTCTGATATTATTACTTCAATTCAAGTAAAGCATATGTTAGAATCTGAGTGTGACAACATGTCCAACTGTCCACTCAACTGGCCCCTTTTGATGCAAACGAGCAGAGGCTCTACTAAGTTTCCTTTCAAACTCTGAATTCCATACCCATCTTTAAGGTCTGAGTCCAACCAATTACCTGGGACGCTCATTTCAACTACACAAGTACCCAAAGCTGAAAGCCATTTATGTAGACTGACTGCTAAATTAAAAGCTTTGCCTTGCTGCTCAGCCCCCTCTTTACCTCAGTGACCCAATGTCTAGATTACTGCCAACACATTCTCATCCCACAGTGTCAGATAATGAAGGTGAAGACATCAAATTGCTCTACTTTTTACTTACTTTGGTGTGTCATATTGATGCTACAGGTACCACGGGAATTATTTTATAAAAACACCAATTATCTGTTAGGTTTAGGGAAAACGACTTCAGACAACATGTGTTAGCCCCACAAACTTCAGGGTAAGGTCAATTTACAAGATAAATAAAAAAAGGTGACAAAAGCACACATCTACTATAGGACTATAGTAACCACTTGCGCCACATTGCATCACGATCGTCATTAAAGCGCTCAATGTCTCGCACAAGAGTCAAACCCTGGTCTCCTGTAAAAAAGTCCCGTGTCTTGTTGTATACCGTCCACCTACCTAGACTTTTCACTTTATATACATCATTGCTTTACGCGTCAAAATTGAATTATCAGGTTTCCATTTTACTACAATGAAAGCTCTGAGTGTTAATGACCAACACAAAGAGTTACCATAAGGGTCAGCAGAACGCTGAACACTGGACAAAGTGACGCTTTTTGACGCCTCACGAATGAGAACGGTCTGTTACTGCTGATGGTGAACTAATCTCAAATATTATCCTCACATCAACTAACTCCTTCACTCACGGCCAAATTGCCAATATTCAGGGTCGGGTGCAATGTAACTCAGATGGAAGGTGACGTTAGTGATGTGGGGATGCTTATTCCTGGATACGCTGAATAATTAGATCTGATTATTTGCTGTAAATTTTGTAAAAGTCAAAACAATCAAATTTGTATTCAGAAAATTGTCCAAATGTTTGTGTAATTTGAGAGTTTTGAACATTAACTTACAGCAGTAGAGCATTTAGGAGCTACGGATCCAGATACATGGTAAATGTTCTGCACCTATACAGCACTTTTCTATCTATTGGCACTCAAAACACTTTACGCTTCTTATTCACCCAATCACAAACACATTCACTGGCCAACACTCACCGGGAGCAACTAAGTTGGGCTTCAGTGTCTTGCTCAAGGACACTTTGACATGTGACCGGAAGAGCCGGGTATTGAACTAAAAACTGCAAGATTGGTGGGCAAACACTCTATCTTCCAGTCGCCATGGTTACTGAATCTAAGTTGATGGAAACTAAAATAGGAACAAATAGGGGACATAATACTGGCCTGATATTCATAACAATAACTCAAACACACTTCTAAATGATCTACTGTCTCTCCAATGGTTTGCTATTAAGGTCACAGTGAAATGTTTCATTTTCGGCTTGTGGATCAAAACAATGCATCTTTAGAAGCAGACGTTAAAGCCAGACATGTCCTTCAATACGCACCACCAAG
The DNA here is from genome assembly GCF_033026475.1 of Channa argus. Taxonomy (NCBI): domain Eukaryota; kingdom Metazoa; phylum Chordata; class Actinopteri; order Anabantiformes; family Channidae; genus Channa; species Channa argus. The sequence goes on from NC_090205.1 coordinate 25,927,790, forward strand.
AAAACAAGTTTCCACCTTTGTCTTTTGACACATATGGATGCACTGTGCTGTGGTGCTGTGTGTATCTATGGCCCGGCTTTGTCTGAGGACACACCGTTTTTTGCCTCACTAACTTCTCTCTTGTCTGGTAAGATAATAGCCCGGGGCTATTTTTCTCCCATCATTTCTCTAAGAGAATAAGGAATTCCAGTGGCAAAAGCAATCAGTGGGATTCAACTCTAACCGGTCCCCCTGCTGAATTGGCTGTCAAATTAAAAGTGATTTGTTCTTTTCCTTGTACCACTCTGCATGTTTCCTTCTAACCCCCCGTCCACTTAACTTATCTTTATGATTCCCACCTATTTGCTTTGCTCTGTTCTTCTCTGTGGATCGGATTTTTCTTCTCTTCTCCTTCTTTTTTGCACCACCTTTCCCCCTCTCTCTCCACGTCTTTTTTATGTTGCCCTCAGACCCATTTCTTCGAGGCTGGCCTGCCACTGTTAATTTTGGCCAACACACTATCTATCTTTAGAAAGTGCACTGTATGCATTTTGTTCATGTTGAGCATGCTTTTTCACCTGGCTTTTCAGACCAAAGGCTTATTTTCTTCTTCTGCTTTGACATGTAGTGTGAAGAATCACTGTGCAACAAAGCAAAACAAGCGTCGCTTCTCTTTTATTGATGCGTATGCAGCTCCCATATTATATAGCAATTTAAAAAGACTGGACTCTAAGAAGGAAAAAAGGAGTGCGCAAACATTTTTAAAATTTTAATAGTGAAATATGTGGAACCTGTTTCTATCGGAACTGCACAATAAAATCTGGCGCTAAAGACACGTCTTCAAAAAGGAACAACAAAACCACTATGTTTACTGCAAATAGTTATGGGAATTCTTTTTTTTTTTTGTCACGATGCAACCCTGCCTTTAAACTTCACCAAAAATGTAAAATGACTTAAAAAATAAAAAGCTTAGACTCAGTGACAATTTCTTCTATTCTCATTAAGAGCAAGTACAAAAATGTAACGTTTGGATGCCAAAAGCAAATATATGTTGCTGGAGCTTCATATTTTTTTTTACAGAGTTGAGAATCAAAGTATCATTCCTCTCATTTTCTGCCAGAAGATGGATAAAAGTATTTTCTGTATAGTACCGTCAGACTTTTGGAACTAAGCATACTGTCCCACTTACTTTTTATGAAAGCAAACGTTTCCCATCATTCTTGCTTTGTACATGCTAATGACAAAAGACTGAGAATGAGAGAGAGAGAGATGTGCCTGGTAGACCTTTGGTGCACATCATATCCCTCTCTCTCTCTAACACGTTTTCCTGACAGCATTTACATGCAGTTAAGAAACCTGGTTACTGGAAATCCACATATTCATGCAGCAGCAGAGTAACCGGATTTCTCCTCCATTGCTGATTTATTTTGGAAGACTGGCTCACAGATTTCAACTGCATGGTGACAGAAGACGCTGCAGGGAATGTGACTTAAGGCTCTTTGTGTTATTTACATTTTGTGTGATGTGAGGTGGACTTCGAATTGTTAGTGATCTCTCCTCTTATTCAGTTGCGTATTTCTTTTACACACAAGTGCAGATGGAGAAGGCCAATTAGGAACTTGTTCACAAAATGGCAGCGAATCACTGTTCTCTGAGAAATCTGCCTTGGGAAACCAGGTTTCCTTAATCCTCTACCATGATTTCAGAAACCTGCTTTGGCATTTACATGACACTTAACTGTATCCTGGTTACTTAAGTCCATGTAAACACATTTACTGATTAGTCTGTTAAAGGTAGGAGTGTCAGGTACACAAAGGACCAAAGAATTACATTTCAAAGAAAGGTGGGTTTTTATTTACTCCAAATGCAATACAGACAAAGAACTTTTAATTAGAAACAGTTCAGTCCTAAAAGATAACTAAGCTTAGCAAACTTCTAACCATAAACAAAGACAAAACTCACCTAACCTGAATGACAACATGCCAATATGAGACACAAGGTTTAGACATTACTGTATCTAAACAAATTAGAAACACACACTAGACAGTTTGCTAACATTGCCAGATTATAAATATGCAAAAGCAATAATAAAATAATTTAACAAATAAAGTTTTAAATGACCTGTAACAACTAAAGAAACACGTTCCCCATATTTTCCCCTTCCTGCATCCAACAGGGAACTTGGTACATTCTGGGCCTGGTAGAATGTATTTAAGGCTGATGAGGGCGTCAATCCAATCTTTTATTTCAATGACCAATGTGTACAGTGCTGACCATCCATCATATATAGAAGACCTCATAGCACCATATCATCCCAGTAAACCACTTCGCTCTCAGAATGCAGGCCTACTTGTGGTTCCCAGAATTTCCAAAGGTAGAATGGGAGGCAGAGCCTTTAGCTATCAAGCTCCTTTCCTGTGGAACCAGCTCCCAGTTCAGATTCAGGAAGCAGACACCTTCTCTACTTTTAAGTCTAGGCTTAAAACTTTCCTCTTTTATAAAGCATATAGTTAGTTATAGTTATGCTGCCATAGGCTTAGACTGCTGGGGGACCCACCCCCCAATGCACTGAGCTCCTTTCCTCCTCCTGACCCTCTCTCCTCTCCTCTCACCCCACAATTGTCACCACTGTATGACATTAATTGTGTGTTTTCTTCCTTAGTTGTCTTTGTCCTTCTCTGTCCCCCTCTCTCTGTCCCTTTCTGCAGGTGTCTCCGGCTTTGAAGCTGTGTGTCTTCCAGCATGCAGCTACTGGTCCTACCAACCTGCCCGATGTTTTGTTGTTGCTTTTTGCTGCTCTTTTCTTTTCTCTCTTCACTTTCCACTCACCCGAACCGGTCGAGGCAGATGGCTGTCCACCCTGAGCCTGGTTCTGCTGGAGGTTTCTATCGTTAAAAGGGAGTTTTTCCTCTCCACTCTTGCCTAGGGCTTGCTCAAGTGAGATTTCTTGGGTTTCCTGTTTATTCTTCACTTTATTCTATAAAGTCCCTTGAGATTACTTAGTTGTGAATTGGCGTTATATATAAATAAAGTCGAATTGAATTAACATGTTTATACAAAGAACAAGCACTATCACACCTGTGTTAGTGACTAGCTGGTGAACATAGTGGACCATTCAGTAGCCACAACCACAAATTTCCCTCAGGAGGTGGAGACCAAACATAGAGCTAAAATTCGTGGACCATTCACGTGCAAATGAATACTATTGTTGCCCTCTAAGTTCCGGTTGCATAAAGTAAGTGTTGACTCAAAATTTCATATTTCAATGTTTAATCCAAAATGTGTACCTGCTCCCTTAAATGCCCAACAATTGGATGCAATTGCCAATCATTCGTTTGGAAACTGACATCTACATTCTGGCAACAACAACATTACATGTGATATTTTAATTTTTTAACTTTTTCCCAATATGCTGGCATTACATATGTGCATTGTTATGTATCATTTTTTTCAAACTACAGTTGTTACATTAATAAGCAATATGGAGCTAAGACTCCTTCATAGTGTATGTGTATGCACACTTTATGCATATAGCCCCTGGAGTTACAGTGAGTGAGAAGAGAACTCAACAGCAGTCTGGGAACATGGAAAACATGATTTCACTTGAAGGCTATAGTATCCTTTCATGTGGCCTCTGAGGACCACAGACCATGGGATTTCAAAGAAGACACAACGATGGGATTTCAACAGAAAAGGAAGAAGATAAGTTTATTTGAAATGTACAAAATCTATGTACACACTCAGGCAAACCCACACACTCTGAGCATAGTAAAAGTGAACATACACTGAAAAAGCTACTTAGAAATAAGCATAACAACATAATAAAACGGAAGAATTACGAGGGCTAGTTCACCAATCCTGTCTGAAACAGGATTTTATTATCAAAGTCAGAGTTCCTTTCTAGACTCTCTGCAGTTCATCCAGAACCCCAGCGGAGGCTGCAACAAAGAGGGGTCGGTATGAATGTGTTAATTAGGGCTGGATCTCTAATGAGAACACACAGAGGTACTTGCATATTCTTTTAGAGAACCCTCCTCACCATATACAGGGGTTCTGGTGCCCTGATAGACTAACACATCCATGTCTTTTTCAATCCTTTACCCTTATGAGATGAGACCATGAAAAGTGCCTCTGATCCTGAGGGCAAACAAGGTTATCTGATTTCACAGGGTCCTCCCCAAGAGCTCAGACCGTGATCACTAAGCACTTATTACGTCTGAGGCATGTATACATGTATCAGTCATGAATCATCTATAAACAAGTGGTGTCAAATGCTTCATTTTGTTCCCAAAATCTGTTTGGACAACTCAGGTTGCTACAATAACACTTAGCTTTTTTCTTATGTTGCAAGACAGCTAAATTAAGTGCATATAAAGTGCAGAAAAAACATTCAACCCCATCTTTTCTATCAATTAGAAGATCCATCACAGTTTAGCACATGAAACAAAGACCTCAGGAGGGGTTGAATGTTTTTTCAAGCACTGTACAGTACAAACTGCAGTAGCAGTTTATATTTGCAGTTTTTCATAAAAGACATGTATATATTTCTACAGTTCATGCATGGTTTATTGTGGGGCATAACCTCAGCACTACAGGCACTGAAAATCCGGGCTACTTTTGCTTGCAAGACATTGTATATGTCGCTATACAAACCCTGTCCATCTGAACCACGTGGTAGAGTTTTAAGAGGGTTGTATAATTCATTTTCATTACATTTTACAACATTTGTTCAGTGAGTGAGCCAGGTTAGGAGTCACTTCACAGAAGATACAGCAAACTGTAGTTTGTAATAAAGAAAAATGTCCTTGATGTCAGCCCTAGTTTGAACATCTAAAGCCTATAGGATAACTTAAAGCAAGTACCATACAGTATAATCTATACAGCCAATGGTCTTCATGAGAAAATAGGGTCTGACTACTATCTACTGTATACATCATGTCCATTTCCTGGTTACTCTGGTTAAGTATTATATTGATGTCCTCAGTAAGGCACTATGTGAACTGGCTTTAGTGCACCACTTTGTAAAGGGTTATTACACTAGTAAATACTGAATGGCAATTGTTTGTAGATGCATTAATATACCCTTGGCTATCATATATTTGTAGCTAGAAAGTATGGCTTTTAAGAAGTGAAGATAGAAAATGGTCCTTAACCTTAGCTATACTTACTATTCACTCTTTTAATGTAACATATTATATTTCTGAAGCAAATATTACAAGCATATTACTATAGACAATGAAGAAAAATGTATGAAATAACCAGTTTTGCATTGTTCAATCAGTGCTTTCATATGTAGTCCATAAATTCCTGATCTAGAAATGATTAGAATAGATGGATGATGAGGTGTTTGATTGCTCTCAACTTATCATGTTGAGAAACTTGCTTTCTTCAGCCAGAGCTGTGAGCATGGAGTTCATGTCACCAATGGCCATGTTACCGATCCCTGCAGGTACAGATGCAAGGGTGACAGAGTTGCGTGGGGTGGTCAAACGTGAGGAGCTCTGGGAAAGACTTTGCAGAAGGCCAGGACTCAGGGTCCCAGACAATAGGCTGGAGTGGTCTCCGTCATCTAGCATGGTGTCAAAGTCAATCTGGGCATGCTCTGTACCACCAGATCCACCAGTGGAAGAATCCACTGTACTGCTTGAGACCTGGTTGACTCCTGGTGAGGCCATGTTGGCTGCTGCACTGTTGATGGTGGTAGGATCCTGGCTAGCAAAGGGGGACATGGGGGTATCAAAGCTGACAGATGTTGGCTCAAACATATGAATCTGAGCTGTATAGTACACAGCAGAGTTAGGATTCTCAGAGCTGCTGTTGTGGACCGCTGACCCGCTGGGCCTCTTTGGGCTCGCTTCTGAGGTGTCATTATCACCACTGGGGCTCAAATTAGTTGATTTGGGTATCTGATTTGATTGCGTCATGCTAGACCCAGTCTGTTGTCTGGCATTAGACTTAGGCTCTGTAGGGGGCCGGGGTTGTAACATTCCCCTGCCACCATTATGGAAATGGTGCTGTTGCTGCTGGGAGAGAACACCGTAATTTTGCTGCTGCTCTACATGGTTCACATGACAATATCCTTCAGCCTGTGCCCTTGCTCTGTAACTTGGCTGTTCTGGATCTGTTCTTATGATAGTGTTCACAGATATAGAATTTTGGACTGTCTCTTGGCCACATCCTTGTTGGGCACTTATTTGTTCACTAAAGTTCGAATTGTTGCATTGCCTCTGATGCTGGTGAGTGTTGTTCATCAGCCTCTGGCTGTGGTTCACGTACCCCTGCATGGACATATTCTGACTCATGGGCACAACCTGCTGGTTGCTGCCCAAGACCTGACTTTGTGCCGGAAATAACCCAAAGTTGTGCCTCTGCTGAACAACAGTTAGATTCCCTTTGAGAGCATGCTGCTGTTGTTTGGAGAGCTTAGTCGTGGTATCAACTGTCCCTGAACTCACCTCGTTCCATTGCACTGGCATGTTATTTTTATTCATATTGTCTGAGAAGGGCTGCTGGGAGCCACCGGGACCCATCTGACAGGTTTGTTTGTCCTGACCAGAATGAGTCATGGTGGCATCCACCATGGCCATTCTCCTCTGCGCATAAAATGATGGTGGTGGGGCCATGCCTGTCTGATAGCCCTGCGTATGATTGTTGGAACGATAGTCCACTTGCCCCGAGTTTGGACCTGAGGGGCCAGAATTCTGTGACCTGAGGTACTGAACCACATCATCTGGAAGAACTATATCATCCTCCCCATTCTGCTCCCCCCCAATCATCATCCCATCCACTGCCATGTTCTCCATGGCTACGTTCTCAGAAATGCTAGGTGGTCTGGGAGCAAATGGATAGCGTTGCAGACTGCCATCAGAGCGAGTATAGCCCTGCATAGCCAGTACCTGGTGGCTTTCGGTAGCTGATACATCATTCATAGGGTTCATGCTGTTCATGCTGTTATAGCGCTGGACCCTTGGGTAGGAGAGAGGTTCAAGTGAACGTCGCACTGGGTCACTGGCACGGCGTGGAAGGTTGGTGGGTACCTCATGAGGCATCATGCTCTTAGAACCATATCCAATGTCGCTAAATCGGCGGGACTGAATTCCAGAGGGTGGCTGATGGAATAGATGTGAAGACCCTTCCTGGGAGTCACTGTATAATGCCATGCGTGTCCTCAGGCTCATTCGATCCATATTAGGGAGAGGTGTAGGTGGAGCCCCACCTATGGCAGCAGCATACTTTGCCTTGAGTCGATAATGCTGCGCTGGTGTCAGGCTGAGGAGGCCTGGGAGACCTCCTCCTCCTGGTCCATTGACAGCACCACCTCCACAATGGCTGGCCTCACTGGAACGCCGAGACAGATCCGTTGAGATTGGGTCATATGAATCAGCTGAACTGATATTGTTGTGGCGGTTTGCACCAAAGTGGGATGCCTCACTGGAGCGACGGCTGGAGTAGCAGGGTGAAATACCGGAGGAGCGCCGACTCAAGGTGTAGGCTGAGCTGATGGTGCTGGTGGTACTGTCACGCCGCTCATTCAACTGATTCAGCAGCGTTACTTCACATGAAGACAGGTCACCGATGCGTTGGTTGGGGTACAGACCACTTAAGGTATTCAGCCCATTGGTGCGCTCAAGCAGGGAACCTGAAAGATAAAAAGGCCGTTATTGAAATGACTAATGGCCTATTCAAAAAGTCTCAGTATACCAAGACATTATGACATTTAACAGTTCTGTCTTTACACAGTTAAACCTACCAACTACAGGTATGGAGGGCAACTTCATGCTGTTGCGTTGGCCCTGAGGTGGCTGTGGTCCAGAGTTGATCCAGGGGCAGGAGTCCCTCACTGTCTTCAATCTTTCCTTCTTAATGTTCTCTAGCTTGATGGTGACCCCACCACCATGACTAGTGGCTTTCCTCAACTGAAGTCCCACCCCCGCCTGCTGTCCCCCAGCATGTACAGTGGAGTCAACCATGGGGCACTCATCCTGTGCACTGAGGTCCCCGAAGCTGCCCCCACTGTGCATGGCCATCTCTACCCCACTGTCGTTGTTGTTGGTGCTGCTGAGAGGCGACGGCTCACTGCTGCATGACGAGTGGCCACCTGGACTGGACTGATACATCTGAAGGAGGACAGAGGAGAATTTAATGTGCTGCCTCAAACATGACATAACGATTATAGATGACAAAGGAAGATCATCCAGTTTTACACTAGGAAATTATTATTCCGTCAAACTTTTGGAACAGTGGTAACAATTTGTTGTTTGCATCTAGAAGAAACAGAAAGAAAAGTGAAGTGAAATTTCAAACCAGAAATGAATAAAATAAAAGCTAAAGTCTCATGCTAATATCTGAGAAATCCATTCTGTATTCTTCAATATTAAATAATTACCATAGTTAAAAAATTCTGATTGCAATGGCGTTTTGTAATAAATAATGTATACCTATAGTTCCATAATCTCACGGAATATAGATGAGTTTGATTTATTTACAACAAAAAAACAAGTAGATAATAGATGAGCTCTGTGAGCAACAACCCAGCAGTGACAGTAATTCGAACTGACCCCAAATGAACTAAAGTCTTGATCACAGCTTGATGCTGGCACTATTTGTTCAGCACTCCCACTAAACCAGTCCCAGCTTTTGAATATTAATGTGACAATAACTTTTATCATGGGCCGACAACAGAAGCCGCTGCCAGTGATCTCGTGGACCGAAAAATCTAGTTTAATGACAGTGTGTGGGAGTCTCTGTGCATGCATCCAAAATACAAAAGAGTCAATTTTCCATCATACAAGAACGCAACAAAGTACTGTAGTGGGAAACATGACAACTCATTCACACATCTCCCATGCTGAGCTGCAATGAGACAGAGACAGTTTAAGTGCTCACCTCACTGAAGTCTGTCCAATAGGAAGGTAATAAAGAGAAAGAGACAAGCAAGTTCAGGCAAAAACCAGAGAGAGGAGTTATAGGAAGGATGCACTCAGTACTGGCAGTAAATACGTAAGTTCAGAAAGGTTTTAGTTAAGTGGAAAGTCACGCAATTACAATATATGATCAAGTGGCAAATTTATGTGGAGATAATTCAATCAAGATTCACTTTAGCAATTATTTTATTTAACATTTTAATAAACTTGAAGAAAGAGGTGCGAAGATTTTATGGCTTTTATAATTGATGTGATTGGGACTAACCATAGAATTCTCAGTCTTGATGGATTTGACTTGGAGGCAGTCTTCCATTCCCCTAGATGTGATGTTGGCCTCAATCTTGCTGTCCATGCCTCTCACACCGTGCTTGGAATTCATCTCGTTTTCCCCGTTGCCTTTTGGTGGCTGCAGTCTCGGAGGAGCTTCGCTTCGTTGCTTCTTGGTGACGTGGGCTTCCGGTCCATGGACTGTCTTAACATGCTTTCTGAGGGAGCTAGGGTCTGTGTAGCGCTTAGTGCAGCCCGGGATTTTACACACATATGGTTTCTGCCAAGAGAGAGCCAAGGGGAACACAAAAAAAGGAAGAAATGACGAGTTGACCTCACTTCTTAAAAATTCAAAAACTTAACTTTACTTTTGAAGTTTCATATTTACTTGACTAAAGTCACTAATGTCTTTAAATACTGTCCTCTGTGTCGTACCATCACAGTAGAGATTTCAGTTGATAAAAGAATTATGTTTCATAAAACGAATCTAAATAATCAACTTAATGAGCATGGTCTTTCTCATCCGACGTACAGCTATTCGTATGTTTTTGTTTAGGTTCATATTTCTAATTACAGTTAGCATTGTTAAATTAAACATCATCACAGCGATGGATGGATTACTGAACAGGCCTTCTGGGCAGTCTCAGGGACTGAGACCCTGGGTCTATATTCTGTTAGAAGAGAGTGTTATTATCTCTTCTTTAAATTCCATAGAGCTCAGTTGAAAGATGCAAAATGACTACAATAAGATAAAAAAATTAACCCAAAAAATGACCAGAGAATCAAAGGGCACTAAAAGAAGAAGCATTACAATAAAACATATACAAAATGGCGACAAACAGATGAGTAATATGAACCAGAAGAGACCAAAAAAAACAAACAAACAAAAAAAAGCAACAACAAAAACAAAAACACAGAACTATTACAAAAAGATGCCAAATGGCTACAATGAGACAATAAAGAGGCGCAAGTGATAAAAAACACATGCAAAATGATCACAGACAGTAAAAAAATTAAAGAAAAGGGCTAAAACTGTACTGTAAAGCACGTATAATATGTAACATGTATAAGTCATCGTTCTCTGTGTGTGTGTGAAGATACCTCATTTGAGTGTGTTCGGTTCTGATGCTTGGCCCGGTCTGAGGCGTTGGAGAAGGCCTTGTTGCAGCCTTCATGTTCACAAACATACGGCTTCTCTCCGGTGTGGGACCTGAGGTGGGTCTTGAGATTCTCGAGGCGTGAGTAAGCTTTGGAGCAGCCCTCAAACTGCAGGCAGACAAAAAAGACAGTCTGTGAGACTCACCGCCTGAGCACTGCGTTACTTCGTCTGCAGCTGGTTAGAAATAAGAGCTGAGGAACAACAACACCAACAACAACAACAACAACAAAAAAAGCTGTGTGTTTCAGTTTTCAAATGTAATCTACCCTTGGACTCTCGCCCACCTACTGTGGGGTACCACACAAAAGCAAAGCTCAGATATACTTTGGTAAAAAGGGCTATTATGAGAAATATCTAAACTAAGTGTGAGGTGTGGTAGAGCTCTTTGTCTCGTGTGCTTTGAGAGACAAAGAGTCTGTGTTTTGCCTTTGTATTCACTGATACTGTGCAAGCTATGATTTGCTATTCCTTCTGAGCAGTCATTGTGAACGTAAATGGCTTTGAAATTAAAAGGGAATCAACTCAGGCCTGCTCAGAAATAGGGTCTGCAAGTAAGAAGATTCTGCCTAAAAAGATGAGTGTAAAGCAGAGTTTGAGTATAATGAGAAGATGCACAAGGGATTAGTGGAGAAAATATACAACATGGTTTTAATAAGGACCTATGGCTCCACACCGTCAATCAGCTTTCTTAACTCTCTCCTTCACAAGCCCTTTGTTTTAATGCATTCAAAGAGCTTGTGAGAGGGGCTTTGAAGTCAAGCAAAGAGGCACTCAATTTGATCTTCACACAGCACATGAAGACTTCACTAACCCCCCCACCCCAAATGATTTATCAACATGGAAAATTTCACTAGTTCTAATCACAAAGAAAGTCACATTTTTTCTATTACTTTGAGGCAAAGAGTAAGGCAGCTGATGAAGATAACAGACAGGCCTGTATCTACTGTAAAACAGGAGACCCGGGTTCAAATATGTGGTTAGTGTAAGAAACGCCAAATACACAACTTATTTTGTTATGAAAAAAATGATACTGTAACTTTTGTTACTTTTGTTAACCTGTTTATTTATGTGTTTGTTGTATGTACTAAATATATGAACAAAAGAACACAGTGCTTCCAATTGTGTGTTTATGTAGGTGCTGAGAGCTGCATCATAGGGAAAAATACATCAGTCAGTCATACGCTGGTTCCTATGATCCTGTTGACTCAGTTAGTTAACCTGTTAGTTCACTACAGCGTTTCATGGTGATGTGAGACCCTTACCGTGCATTTATGTGGCTTCTCCCCCGTGTGTCGCCTCATGTGGACTACCAGCATGTACTGAGCCTTAAAGGGCTTCTGCTCCCGTGAACACTCCTCCCAGCGGCACACAAACTCCTTTTTTTCACCATGGATGTGGTCGTTGTTGATGTGCTGAGGAGACACAACATCCAGGTCAATTCAAGTCAATTATTACAAGGTGCTATACAGATGTATTAGTACATCTGTATACAGATATTAGCAGATAGAGCATGTGTACAAGTTGTACAAAAAATGACTCATCGAATTCTTGTCCTTTTGTCACCAGAAGATCCTCTTTATATGTGCATCCACACACACAATGATTGATGGTGCCATCCATTATGGCTGACAGTTATTATGCACCTGTCAACGCTTAAAAAGCAATGTCTGTTTTTTCAGGCTGTGTGCGTGTCTGTGTGTTAGTTTCTCAAGGAAGAGGAAGTGCCCAGGAAGAGAATTCTCTGACTTCCTTGAATTTACCTTCCATTCTTTTTTTTAAATGGATCAGGAAGTTAGCACAGGACACAAAGTTGAAAAGTGTCCCCCACTTTCTAAAGCTGAAACATTTCTATTAAGTCGTATTTCTCCGAGAATTCCCTTTGAAATGATCTCTTTACACTGCAAAATTACACACTGGTGTAATTTTCTGCATGCATTCCAAGGAATAAATCAGGAGAAGATGGGTCCCTCCACCCTTCCTATATATAACCCCCAGTCTGAAAGATAAAAAAGAACAGCTGGAAATGAGGCTGCCATGGAGCTTTTGGTCAACATTCATACTGTGTGTATCTGTTTTTGGCAATTTATCAGCTGATTATTGTGATTATTCATTTCTTTGTGTTTAATTCTGTGTGTTTTGTGTGTCAATTTGTTGTTTTCTGTCCCCTCAAAGTTATTTGTCCCTTAATCCATCTACCTTACAAGGATTCATCATGATTAAATCTTAAGTCCAAATTATTACTGCTGATAATACACCAGATGTGGCATAGCAAATTACCCAGACTGTCTTCATAGTTACCTAATTACACACACACACACAGACGCATGCACACACACACATTCTGGACCAAACCAAATGCACAAATCCACACACCCAGAGGAACTACTTCATTTCCTGAGGACATCCAGGCCTGCAGAGCTCCACTTATGTGGCCACTACTTCACCGGAGAAAAAGCTTTGTGGTTGACAATTTTGCTGAGATCTATTTTTGGGTGAAGGATGAGGAATGGAAACAAGTGTGTGGCCCAAAATGCAGGCCGCTATTTTCAGGTTCCACACGATCCTTAATTTGGGTGCTCTTGAAGCAGGATTACTTTGTTAGCAGAAAACCAGAAAAACCTGCAGGTGTGTGTGTTTTTGCTGATAATGTGAGAACTTTGTGTGAAATCCTGGTGGTGTTCAGGGAGATGCCGTCAGGAACTGTTGTTGAAAGAGTGGTCATTACACTCATGCTTGGTTTTTATAAAGCTGACAGAAAGCAGAGAGCCTTTAAAAACTCTGTGGTCAGGTGGGGATATAAGAATGTGCTGGGCTCACATTGTCCATCCATACACAAGATCAGGCGCCCACTAATCCTGGCAAGCCTTCACAGAGTTTGTGGCCAGGGAGCCGGAGCCGGGTAACTCTGCTTCTGATTTGTAGTAGCCCATAATAATGTGTCCACCAGTTATCATCAGTCTCTGTGTCTCTTGACCTGACAGAAGCCCTTCTTTCCACTCCTGTGAGATGAGTGACATCCAGTCAGAAAAGGGGAAAGCCAGAGAGAAGTTGGCCTCAAAAAGGGGAAGGGATCAGGAGGTCCCGCAACTCCAGAGCTGCTGGCATGACGATGGATTTATGGCCGGGCCTCTGGGCTTCACGGGTTGGGGGTGTTGCTAGGAGCGAGAGGTTAGGGGTTAGGGGTCGCGGGGCTGAGGGGTTGGCGAGGCCCAGCTGAGGGGCTTAGGCTTAAATTTGGTGAGAGCTGGCAGGCTCATTAACGTTCCACGTGTCAAAGGATCATTTACTGGACAGCAGCAATAAGGAGCACTTTGAACTTGTCAGTTTTACACAACTAAACCAAATAGTTCTGATTGCAATGTTTGAAACAAATACGCATGAAAGTAAACCAAATGATAATAATGAGGTGAGTCATCCAGAGAAACAAGATGAAGCATGTCTGAAAAAGACAGTGTTTTGATGAATGGATAACGAGACAATGAGTCCCTGGGCACGGACGTGTATTATTACTCTCAGTATATTTGTATGACTTTATTTAGTTTTATGTAATACAACTAAAACTTACTGCTGCTAATGTTGACACAAAATTATTCTGACTGTTTTTAAGCCAATACAATAATCAGACTTTCCACATGCAGGAATAAGAAACTCTTTGTGGTTCTTCGTCTAATTAAGTCGATTTGCTTGAGTCTTTAGTTCAGCATTTCCTTATAGTTTAGCATCTTTTTTCTCATCAAAATTACATTTTTCTGTATTTCTTTGTTCTGGCATTTGTATTTTTGTGTGTAGTCAGAGCCATTTTGTGTCTGACTGCTATTCCGTTACCATCATGTAAACAGAAAAGCTTAAAATCCTGTGATTCCACTGTTTGGTGTTTTTTCCAAAATAGGGGATTTAATTAGTTTTCAGTCAATCAACTAATTAATTACCAGTTCTGTCGTTTGTTGAGTCTCTACAACACTTACGTGTACTAGTTGGTCCTGGGTATCATACTCCTTGGTGCAGCCCTCCCAGTGGCAATTGGTCTCATATATGGCCTCAGGTTCCTGTTTACACTCATCTTTATCCAGATCCTCACTCAAGTCCAAGACCCCCCCACCATGGTCCTGGAGAAAGAGCACTTAGTCAGAGAGGTACTAACAGTACATGTGTGTATCCATGACAAACACAGAGTCCATGTTCAATATGTTCGAGAGGCACGTTGTACTATTTTGCATATCTCTTATCTGCTACTTAATGAGTAGTTGGTTTGTCTGAACGTGTGACAACACCTCCTCATTATTCTATAATCAATTAGATTCAAATTAGTAGTAAAGAGGGGACGTTTTACCACTTGAGGAAGATGAAGCTGTGATGAAAGTAGCCAAGTTGCAGGAAAAAAATAAAGGTCAGTGCATTTTTGTATTTTTTAAGGTCCTTTTTTTTGTCGTACCTGAGAGGTTGGTGAAATGGGCAGCAAACCCTCAGCTTCCGTCTTTACCTTGGATCTCTTAGTTATCAGTGGGTTGACTGTGCTGCTCACTGCTGGGTCTCCACTGGCATTCTGAAAGACAGACAAGAGCAGACGCCCACATTTTCAACTGCAGGAGGAAGAATATTGTGGCCCTTAACCACATTTCACTTCATGCATTTGGTGCCAACCCACTCATTCATGAATTCTCAAACAAAGCAGCCTCCACATTCATATACCCATTCACACTCCCACTACTCAAGCTCTTAATTTATCCATTCATTCAGATTGTGTCACTGCCAGATCTGTCTGAGTCAGACACTACTGCTTACAGAATCACTAAGTCACCAAGATACCGTGCTATAGTTTTTGGCTCGGCAGTCAGCTGCAGAGAGATGTGAGAAGTCCTGTTCGCACCAGGCACCATGGCCCATAAGTCAGACTAGGACCTGCCACCGAGACTAAACAGTTTACACTGCTTTATGATCGCCAAAGCCACAAGGAAATATGAAAGAAAAGAAGTTATTACCATTGGCATAGATTGAGGAGGAGGCAGGGTCAGGGGGAGTTGGGAGCTCGGGGGGCTTTGATGTACCAGCAGATTCTGAACACAACAGAAAGATTCAGAAGGCCTGTTAAAGCTCTAATGGAGATGAAAAGAAAGGAAAAATGTGAGTGTGTGTGTATATTGAGGTTCACGGGAGTGGGTCCAATGTTGGATATGGGGGGGGGGGGGGGGGTTCTCCTAATCCCACCCAGACGCTACAGCATAGCAGCAGTTCTGGGGGCCCCGATGATTCATTCAGTGGATTGAAACCAAAGGGGAAATGTGGTTCCTATCACTGCTGAAACCAAGCTGAATTTATGTTTGTATGAATGGGAATATATGTAAGGTGCTAATAGAAAGTGTTGGTGTGTGTCAGCAGACACCATGGTGAAACACAGGCGGCTGATATCAGTGTGAGGCGGAGTGATTCACTGAGTGGGAAGTTTACACAGCGAGCAGCTGTGGTGTATACAGTGGGCTGATAAAGAGAGACAGAGGAGACAGTAGGAAGTAAGACAGATGGAACTAGGAGAGAACCTCCTGCATTTTTCTGACCTGAGACACAATTTACAAAAACATATTTCATTCATGACAAGTTGTACATTTACTGTACAAGTCTTCACTCTCACTTTCGAATAAGTGCTGAAACCGTTAATTGGTTAGTCGCTCTGAGGGGGAAAAGCAACAAAAATGGAAAGTTTGACAGCTTCACTGCTAACTGATTTTATACACAAACCATGGTCGTTACCTGCCTCAGGATCATCCCTTACACATTTTTCTTAAATTTGATGGATATTCCTGTTCCTCAGAAAACATCAGATCTATCGCTTTAGTATCAGTAGCTGTTCGGGAAAGCGTCAGTTTATCCTACACATATGGATAAGTTTGTGAACTAATGGGCCCCTGAGCATAGACAGCACTGCTCCTCCTATGCGGCACTTTTTAATCATCTATTTTTCTTTGTCATAGGTTTTTTCTCTTTATAGTCAATTTTACATTTATACACTTGTTTCTTATGATGGTAATTGTTTTGTCTTTATTAATTTTTTAGTCATATTTTGTTTATTTTTAATCTCTGCTTTTGTCACTTCTTGGTCACCTTTTGTCTCTTTTTAATTTAAGTTTCTTTTTGGTTATTGTGGTCTTATTTTGGTCCAGTTTTGTCCATTTTTGGAATCATTTTGAGGTAATTTTGTGTTTTAATTGAGCTCCATTACTTTCTAACAAGAGATTTCAACATTAAAAATCTCTGGCCCAAGGGACCTCTGACCTCTCAGGCTCCTGGGCCTGCGCTTAGCAGAGCAGTTTAGTAATCCATCCATGCCACATATACAGTACTGTACACATCCATGAATGGCATCTGCAATATTTTAGTAATTAAATGCTCCAGTTTCTACCTGGTTTGTCTCAGCGTTGGAGCTGTTGTGGGAGGTGGACATGGATGACGCAGTGTGGGGATGCTGGCGAGCAGAGAAAGAGGACGGCGTCGGCTGAATGAGAGGAGGCGTGTGGCAGAAGGCGTTGAGACCTCTCTGCTGGGACAACAGCTGCTGGTATGCCACAGGATTGATGGGATGAGGGAAGCTGAACGAGGGACTGGACAAGAAAGCAAAGGTAACCGTCATCGTATGACAAATATGACTGAGGGCGTGTTGTTTGTGTGCAAGCCTTTGGTAGCTACGCATGCCCAGGCTCTGTCCAGATACCTGATCCGTCCCACTGAGAGGTGCCCATAGGAACTGCTGGCAGCTGAGCTGGAACGGGAATTGTTGATGTAGGCCACAAGGGAGTTGGGTGAGGTACGGATCATAGTCTGCAGGTCAATGCTGGCATCCGACAGTGGGGAGATGGACAGTGCCCTCTTCCTGCTCAGGCGGGGTGTCAATCGCGGGCTGGAAAAACGTGACACTGGAAACAGACACAATACCAACATTACGTTTTGGCACTGTGGACAACTTCAAATGAAATCACCTGATTGTATGTATATATACAAATGTCCCAATTCCTTGTACTACAAGCAAATCTCCACATTGTCTCAACAAAACACAGCATTTATCTTGGACCATGTTAGAAGAAATATTAGGCCCCAACCATTCAAGTAGAGGTCATAGCCATGCTAAGCTACACTCTATCTCCTGCATCTCTCCCTCATGCACACAGCTCCACTATTTAACATTCACATCCTCTTATGCATAATGAATCGCCCCCCAATCATTCTCAGTAATTACCCCGATAGCAATCTCTTTTAGACTGCTGAACTTGGGCAAGTTAAATGGTGGCAATTTAAACAAATTGATCTCAGAACACTATTAAAAAAAAAAGAACAAGGGTGACTCACAAAGGTAGGGTTCATAGCCTCCTGCAAGACCTGGTTGTAGCACTTTTTTCTTGCAGAAACAAGCAAAAGAAAATAACAGAGCATTTTCCCATGAACTTGAAAAGAAAGTAATTTATTTTTCCATATGCACTGATAGTTCATCTTACATGTGTATTCATTTCCTTTTTAACTTCGAAGGCCTTTAGCTCCCACTCCCACTGAGACAGATCACTAGTGGGGACATGAACCTAGACTGGTGCGAACAGGTGCTTCAGCGTGTGAGTGGACAGAGAGCAGGGCTGCTGTGTGTTTGCGCACACATGTAATTTGGTCTAACAGCAGACATCATCAGAGGCGCGAGAGGCCGGAAACTCCTAATAGGTCCATCACGACTCACCAAAGCACATGCAAACTGACCTAACACACACACACACACACACGTCAACTCCACTGCTACCAATATGCTGGCAGTCCCCAAGTTCTGCTGGTGCAACTCACAAGTCCTCAATCCAAATGAATCCAGGCACCGCCATAATCACCACACCAGACCTAAAGCCATAAACCAAGGTCTTAACTTCCAAAACTATTATGTTTTGAGGCGGTGAGTCGTAAAGCAGGGACACATGCACTCAGTTAAAAGGCCCCCCGGGAACTTCAGACAGCAGACAGTAGTTTGGGGCCTGAAGGAAAAAAAAAAAGACTGGTGGAGATGATAAAGACATGTATGAAAGAGCTGGCAAAAACAACAAAAGGTCCTCAGGAATGTGCCTTTCTTTAGGGCTAATAAATGTGCATCTTTCATTACTCTACTCCCACCCCTCTATGGTAAAGGAAGGAAGGAGAAGCACATGTATTGTCATGAAAGAAGAGTTCATTCTCATAATGTGTGCATTGCTCCATACGGGTCGTGCAGCTGCAAGGATTTATGTTTGCAGTGAGGCAAGTTTGCTGCTTTGCCAGCAGATTTAATGGCAGATAAGCAGGAAACAGGCCTCAGAGCCTGGTGGCCTGGTAGCCTGGCGCCTGCCTCACCCTTCTGGGCACTGTGCCCATAATGCTGCTCTCTACCTCTATCTTCAACCCACCCCCTAAACCTATACATCTACCTCAGCTCAGAAGAATTCTGCCTCTGGCAACAAAACTTAAACATCCATATTGTTCAGGCTTCTTAAACATCAGTGCAGACAAGCAGACAAGCTACTTTTGTTTAGCTCGGCCTGGTTCCAGTGGAGGCCCTTGCTGTAACCTAATTTTACCTGAAATACATTTAACATACACACACACGCACACACACTCACACACACGTTCTTTATAGGTGGTGGTTATAATTGAAGAAAGGGTGAGTCAGTTCCGGCAGGGAGTGAGAAAACAGATGTTGCACAGGCAGCGATGGCGCGGCAGTGTGTGGTAATAAAGTATGTGTGGGTATGGATATTTATAAGATTCATAATTACAGGCGTGCCAGTGCACAGTGATACAGTAAAAACAAATATACGGTATACATGTGTGTATAAAGGATGGGGGGTGTGTGTGCAGGCGGAGTGTGTGTGTGTGTGTGTGTGTGTGCCTGTGCTGTTCTAACTGACATGGCTTTATGGAAAATGAAAGCAATTTAATTGGAGGGTTGGGCTAATCACTACAAGCAGCAAGCTCTTAGTATAATGCTCTGACCACAGAGCTGTTAGGAAGTGCTATGACGATATTTCCACCATCGCTGATCCTTAGGCTAATAATAAATTAAAAAGGTAGGATTAAAGAGCAAAAGATAAGAGAAAAGGTATAGAACATTTCTGAATCCATGCAGGTTGTGGCACAGCAACGTCACGTACACCAACTGCTAAAAATAAAGAGCGGTCGGTCTGCTGCCGAGTTGAACATAGAAACAGTGGCAGTACGACCAATCCACCCACCTAAGATGTCGGTACACCCTTAACTAGCCAATACCTATTGCTATCAGCACAATAGATATTAGCCAGCTGGTACCGGCTGCACATGTTTACAGGTGTCAGCGGGTCATTTCCATGCAATCTTATACAGTACACTGCAACATCTGGGATAAACTCCGGTACCTGTGACCCTAATCAAGATAAACGGGTAACATAATAGATGAAGACATAGATAAATTATATGTTGCAGGTTTTGGCACCAAAAATACAAGCTTTTGGTTATATTTAGGCATAAAAACAAGGAGGTTAAGGGAAAGAGCATGAGTTAAATTACAGAAACAATGACTACTGATATAATTTGAGACGTTAACAGATGTCATATGAAAGTTCTGTGTTTTGTCATCCTTCTGGCCACCTTCCTACAAACACTGTTGATTATAGATTACTTCACCAAATGCGACTGTGGCTAATCTATCAGCATGCTAGATTGGCTACAGCCGCTAGATGTCACCAGTTTCTCATAATAATTAAGCCAGTACACGGTGGGTAGCCTACCAAACCACAAATATGGGCTAATAATGACATATAGCATAACCTTGTAGCATCCTTTGCAAAATAAATATGTAAGAGAATGTACAAGATCTTCCTGTATTTAATGGGTTAATAGTATTTTACGGTAAGGTTGGATATGTTTGCAGTAACTTTCTCTTTCTTACCTTAAAATTTAAGTATTAAACAGTGCCATCTTGTGTGTACAAGGGTGCTTGGAAAAAAAAAATTGTAAATTGCAAAAATCATCTTCCCTTCATTTATTTGCTTGGAGAGGCATTCAGTGAGCTGAAACCCTCATGTCCTGAGCAGTTGGTTCTGTGTATAATCTCTGGCTTGTCCACATTAACTAGGGGAAATCAAAGCCGCTCTATAATGGTCTCCACACCACTACTTAAGTTCATGCCAGCAGGGCCTCTGCATTTTCAACCAGCCTGGCCACCCCCACGCCCTCTCTGGGCCAGTTGGATTGGGAGACTGTTTATTTTCCCTGCTAAATCTCACTAATACTAACACTGTGAATTTTATTAGCGAGGGAGCTCGCACTGAATCCTCTTGGTGCCTTCAGGGTCCACCCCAAAGCTGCCGTTGTGTTTGTCAGTGTGTTTATGCACACACTTCTACCCCTATGCTCATGAACTAACATATAGTTAAGTGTTTGTGTAAGCTGTCTGTGGGAACCTTGCCCCTTCTCCCACCTCCCTCTCCCTCTCCCTCTCCTTACCACCACATCGGTACACAAGTCCAGCTCCGTCTCTCCCTCCCCATCCTCACAAAAATCTATTTTTCCTGAGAATTACAGATATATAATTTGACTGCTGTTTCCAGGTCATATTCACCAGATAAGGACAGAAACACACACTGATACACTGATGTAGAGAAACAGCTCCTATATGTTTTAACAAGACCCGTACAGTCGCTGGTAAGTCCATGTTTGATGAACATTCCAGTCTATCATAGAGAAAGAAGGGAGAAAAACGTAGCAAACAACTTTTGAATCTGGGGAAACAAGAGAAATCCAACCATTGTTTTGCTGTCCAGGTTTGTGGGACCTATGAACTGGTATTGGGGACATGACACCTCTTCAATGTCCCATTATTTGCTTTTATCAGCCTGTACATTTTTCTGATAGAGCTATTCCATTGCATAGCATCGACTCAACTTGAATTGACTCTGCTCTTCATTTTTGGTTTTCCATCAGGCCCAAGTTGTAAATTGCACCTGGTACTTTGTTTGGTATAACCCCTACTGACGTTCCAAGCGAGCTGAGGTGATAAAGGATGACTTAAAAAAACACTGCAGACTTCTACTTGGTCACCACCACTTTGTTACCTGTGACCAACCACAGCTTTCTCGTTGTCCAAACTCCAAAGTCTGACTTAGGGTGTTGCTATGTTTACCACCTACATAGAAAGAGTATTACATCTCTAGTGGAAAACAAAGTACCTCGTACCAAAAGTGAGTATAGTAGAGTTGAGCCAGTACCATGAGGTAGAGAAACACTAACAGTACAATAGATTGTTCTAATGCACCATCATGGACCAGACCATTAACTGGTGTCTCTCATTTACTTTTAGGTAGTATTAATAGTATTAGTATTAATTACTAAAACTGCTAGATATCACCAAATTACCAACATAATAAACACCCACACCCACACACACACACACACACACACACACACACACACACAATACGATGATAAAACTACTCGTCTATGGGTGGGTAGTAGGTGGTCTACTGAACAATAAATATGGGCATGATAGCAGCATTTTACATGTAGAGAGATGAAATCCTGAATTTAAATGTCTGGCTTCACACAGTCCTAACACCTAAAAAGGTGGACTGGTAAAACCTGCAGCCTTTCATAAAAAAAAACAACCAAAAAAAACCTAAACAACAACTAAAAAATGTTTCCACCAGTGGACTTCACTGCACACTGTGCAATTCCCTCATCCAGAGGGGAAAACAGGAACACAAGAGAGGGGTGGGTGAGAAGCCATACTATGGGTTCACTGAAGGCTCCCAGTTTTTACAGTGGGTCTGCTGAATATTAGTGCATAAATTGATTTTAATGAAGAGTTTTATCAGCACTACCCTCCAAAACTAACACTAACAAGAGATGAAGCACATATTTGCCACCTCTGCCACTACGTCTCCACCCACGTTCTATAATAATAAATAAGTAAGCAATAAATAAGGTCTTTGATTCAGGCCGAGGCTGCCCGCGATGACCATTAGCTGGCCAACTTTGTCAATATGGGTCCTGTATCTGGACACCGCAGTGGAAGAGCCTTCAGACTGGCAAAGTGGCTCAAACCTGACCACATAACTCCCAGCATGGTATAACATGAAATTAAAGCTGCTGGGATGGTGGCAGCGGGTGTGGACTCTGCGTTAGGGCAGGCGGTGGGGGTTAGGGAGGTGGGGGGGCGGGGGTTGTGGTTATTTGAGCAAACAACTTCCCCAAACAAGTGTGGCCAAGGCAGAACAGTGGTGGTCACTGAGGAAAACGGAGAGGAGGAGGGAGGAGCAAGAGGTGGTCTACAGTTTCTGCAAGGCCACTCAGCGTACCTCACCATTCCCTGTGTTTAACTAAGTGATTGAGGCTATTTAAAAGATTAATTGCCAAGCAATCCTGTTTCTGATTCAGTGCCTTTTCTCTCTGCTGTGATTCCCTACCTGTGCGTGGGGATGCCTGAATTAGTGTCATGCCAGGGCATCAGAGACTCAAAGCAGTGGAGAAGTTTTTATTCCTGGGTGGGTGGTTGGACGTGATGAAAGAAAAGGGCAAAAGCTGCTGGAGCAGAACGGGCGTCAGTGCCAAGGGGAGTATTTGATTATCAGGCATCGAAAAGGCAGACTTTCACAGACACTTTTCCACTCTGCACACTTTCTATTCCCTATTCATGAGGGCCTGAAGGTTTCTTGGATGTGTTTCAGTTGCTGAAATCAAACGTCTGTTCTGGTGCCGGACCGTCATTTTGATAGAGGGCCCAAGGTATTAACTGGCAGGAAAGAACAGACTGGTCTCTGTGAGTCTGTGTGCAAACACATGTAGAAGTTTGTGAGCATTTTGCCTACTTGTTTGTCTTACTGTAAAGGTTTTTGTGTGCATGAGTTTAAGATGCATGACAGTGTTAGTGCCATTAGCTGGACAGTCCAAGACGTCCACCAGGTGAATACTGCCTAACGTCCTGACACAGAAACAGAGAAGAGATAAACCTCTCAGGGTTACACTCCTGCACCTTATACTGCTAATATTCTCTCCATGCCGCTCTTTTGCAGTAACTGTGGGAGGGTTGTGTACGCTGTCAGTATGCAGTACAAACACTCTGGTCTTTTTGCTTTGAATGCACATTTAACCCCTCAGCAAGCTGAGGCCCCCATGTTATGTATATCTCCAACCATGACAAACATCAAGAAAAAAACAAAAGGATGATGGTTTCCACGGAGCAAGAAATCTGCTACTTTGTAGCACGGATACCATGGCCATACATGTCCTTTAGTTTTAGTACTGCAGGTTTAGGAAGTTTTATTATGTTTCAAAATAAAAGTGGCGCACTGGTGAGTTAGTAAGATTTTACAGGTTTGATCTGGATTGGGGTTTGAGGAATTACATTTGCTAAGCTCCAACATATCTTTTCTCATATCGTTTTTTTTTTTTTAATCTCCGAGTGACGTCCAAATCCTTCAGAGATAGTTAAATTCTTACTTTCAGCACGTAAAAGCCATTGTCACCATTTAAAGTTACAAATATCAGTGATGGCCTATCATATCAGCTGTAGCCATTTCACATCGTTGCCCACAAGTAACCAAACTGGGAGCAAAAAAGTTAAAAGCTAAACTGGATTCCATTAGGTATTTCAACTGATTATAAAGGCTTCATTATCTGTTGTTAGAAGCACCAACTCTAATAGATACCAGCTCTACTCATAGTAAATCCAGCAGGTCATCTTTATATCATTAAATAAAGCACAATGTAACTTGCCAAAGAGTTATAGAATCCACCTAGTGTCTGTCTCAGTCCTGCACATCCTTTTACCATCCTTGCAACTTTTTTTTAAAAAGAGAAATATGGACATTCTCTCAAATCAGTCTACCTCACTAAATGTAATCCATGTCACTGAGCATGTGGTTGTAGATTAAATGGTATGTTCGACATTTGTGTTTGATGTAGCTTATTAAAAAAATACTTTTTCTATCTATTTATTTAAAAATTGTTTTGAGTTTATATCCTGAGAGGGTATCTCTATTTTGTTTGACCATAAAGTATCTATGTATTCATCTATCTATCTACAGTATAAAGGCACAGACATTCACATGAATTTTTAGGAGATGAGTTGGTATTAGCTAATAGACTAAAGCAAGAAATCTTCTACTTACCATCCACGGGGCTGATGTAGTCAGGAAGATGGGCTGCTGCTGCTGCCGCAGCTGCGGCCGCGGCTGCACCACTCTGCATCAGCAGGTCGCCGTAGGGGCTCCGCTGGCTGGCACTGGCCATCAGATAGTACTCTGTAGGGTTGGCGCCTGGTGGAGGATGGGGGAGACTAAACAGGGCACGGTCCTTCAAGTGTTCATGGGTCACTACGGCAGAAAAGAGGGGAGGACAGAGACCAGATAAAGTTTGCCATTTGGAAATATGAATCAAAGCAACAAGACTTTGGGTCTTGCAGAGTGAAACAATCAGCTCCTCCTTCAGGATAGATGTTATAATAACCCCATGAGGAGATGCTAAACACATTTTGACAATTCACAGAGGCTTGGCAAAATACATTTTCATTTTATTTCTCCTTTAGTGAAGTAATATATTCAACAGACATGGTTCGACATACCCCTTGACAGAATGATGAAAAAAAAAAAAAAGACAAGAACAGAAAGGTTGCGAGCAGAGGAGAGGAATGCCGTGCTTTACAGATTTGAAGATTTTTGCTTGTGTGCATGCCTCGGGGCGTAAGGCTTTTGATAAAAGATGTCTGATGTCTTTGAGGCTTGTTGGGTTATGGGAAAATATCTCTAGGGAGTAATGGAAGCAGAAGGAGAGAAGGAGCAGGGCAGAGGGGGGAGGGGCTACAGAGGAAAGGAAGGAATACCACATTCCTCCATTTCTTAGTGTTTATTTTTTCTAAGTTTGACATGCTGAAATCATACACAGAGCACAGGTGCAAACACATACACACTCATAATGCTGAGGAAGCCTTAAATGCTGCATGTGCTAAGGTAATATTGACGTACAATGTGTTAACACCTGCATCCAGTAAAGCCACATTTAAACGTGTCAGAATCTATAAGAGTGAGAGATGGATTGCTTTCCTACTTCTTACTGTGCCCGTGTCCCCCTTTCCTCCATTTCCTGCTCTTTCCCTCCCTCCATCCCCCCTGTGGGTAAGGGGGTGTGGAGTGGACAGGGCTGTGTGCTGATGTTGGATTAATATGCATGCTGGTAGAAACAGGGTAGAAGTGGGGGTTGGTGACACTGGGTGGAGGCCAAGAGGGATACTGGGGAGGTGAAACCACAGCCTTTGCAAACACAGACACATACACATAAGCGCACGTATAAATACTTATCAGTGGTAACTGTGCACAGGCAGCATGTTTGTGCAGCCGCAGTGGCAATGCAGACTTATTGTTTTTCTTTCTCCATGGTTGCCAGATTATGTTACCACCACCAGAGTAGCATTTTTTGCATCTGTGTGTTTGTGTGTGTGATTTCACCTATGAACACAATGGTAAATGGTCTACACTTATATAGCGCTTTTCTACCTATTGGCACTCAAAGTGCTTTACACTGCTTCTTATTTACCCATTCACACTCACAATCACACACACATTCATACACCGATGGGGGAGCTGCTATGCAGCTGGCCAACACTCAACGGGAGCAACTAAGTTGGGGTTCAGTGTCTTGCTCAAGGACACTTCGACATGTGATCGGAGGAGCCGGGGATTGAACCAACAACTGTGAGATTGGTGGACAACCGCTCTACCTTCCTGCGCCACAGTCGCCAGAAACAATGGGATGTGAGGAAGCTGCTACACTCTACATAGATACATTTTATTCTTAAGGTGGTTTGATTATTTCAACTGAACTTTAAAAGGCTGGCTCTGTTCTTTTTACAGCTGTCAGCATTCTGGTATTACAGATGTGACGCTTAACGTAATGCCCACTGATCTGTATAACACAATGTTGAAAATGCAATATATATCAAAACTATGCAGCTGTGAATCACTTAATAACATAACTAAGTAAAAGCACATTTTATTGTGATTAATCACAATTATTGACCGATTCAAATATAGACCCAACTCAGATCAGATGACAGGTCAGAAGCATTATAGAGAGAGAATATACTGTAGACACCCCGGCCCCCTGACCACAGTTTTTCTCCATGGCCCCTCTGGCCACGGCACCCTTGGTAACCCCTAGAGCAGCCCCTGGCACTATGAAGAGTAAAGATCGTCCTAAACAGACTGAATGCCCACCTAACCTTATGTGATTTAATGAACATGAAAATTAAACAACTTGGCATCCACACTGTTACTGCAACACATCTTGCATGATAATGTGACCTGTGTTCATTTTACCAGCCCTTTTTTTAAAACACCCATTCACATTTATCCCAAAAATGAATGTTAATTTTCCTGGTCCTAAAATTACATAACGAAATATGCGTTAGTTTGCACATTTACGACAAAATTTTGACTCAAAATACATTATGGACTCGTTTTCATGTGAACAGGTGTGTTTGCATGGCACTGTAAACTGTTAAAGGAGAAACAGGGTGACTCTTGAAGACCTCAACGATGAGCAGCAGAGGGAGTAAACAGAGCTGGAGCGAGAATGGGACCTGCTTCAAGATCATACCACCCAACTGGTTTAGCTACTAACAAACAACTGACCTTCAAATTGGCACAATATTCCTGCATTGAACTGGCATTTTAAAAGCCAACATATTTGCTGCTGTTATCACTCAGTGTTTCGGTGTAATGTTCTGTGTATGTAAGGAGAAAGCAAAGCTACAAATCATGGACAGCAATGTACCTGTTTAGATTACTGAATTTTATGATGTACGGTTTGTAAATCTTATGCCCAAATACAACAGCAGGGGACAGTAAACTGTATTGTATCTAGATCTTGTTTGGGCTCCAGAAATGCTGCAGAAACACTGTAGGTGAAGTTGTGCACAACCACTTGTTAGAGCAATTCCATTTATTTACATGAATTACGTGAGAACTCATGCTAATTTGCATGTTCTATCAAAGCAGTCAGTTACACAAACAACCTGGGACACGTGTTTGGCATCAGAGGTTTACACATGCTTCACTGAGCTCCTCGGTTCCACGCGTTTGAATTATGTAGTGCAGGGCTGCAGAGTGCCCTCCACCTCGTGCCACACTTCCCTGCCACGTTATCAGTGACAGAGATCTCTTCCACATTGCTTCTCTTGAAAGGCGAGGAGGCATTACTTGCCTCGCTTGGTGAATTATTGGTTCTGAGTGCAGGCTCGTGACGACTTTTTTCTCTGACTGTTGTATGAGCACTATTGGTGACGACATTGTCCTGCGAACTTTGAACGGGAGTTCAAGGGATCTGGGTGTTTGTGTCTCTGGTAATTTCAATGTTTGCCTGTACAGCTACTGTAAGCAAATGCTTTACACACCCACAATAATAATCTTACTTCCTTCATGGTACTGGTCAAAGCTGCTATAGGAATAGCTGCTAAATTATTGTCCACATCATATTTGTGCAATTTACAACTGATTTTAGATTTATGTCTATGCCATAAGAAGACTAAGGCTCAATGTCTCATACAAATTGCATGATGGTTGTTTGTTACCTACTGTAAGACACCTGAGAGTGTGTATGCATGAATATACTGTATGAGCCAGTGAAGTAATTTACATGAAATCCTCTTACTATATGCAGAAGTGAATAATAGATGGAACTATATGTTTTTAGGTCTCACATTTGTTTTTGGTGTTTGCGACACATAAACTACTGTAAACTAATAAAACATAAACTAACTAGTATGACTTCAATCTGTGGCAAGAATGTGTTGCTATTATATTAAATGCGTTGTATATTCATAACATCTGCCTTCTACATTAGGAGACATATTATGATTAAAACACCCATTCACATTTATCTCAAAAATTAATGTTAATTTTCCTGGTCCTAAAATTACATAACGAAATATGCGTTAGTTTGCACATTTACGACAAAATTTTGACTCGAAATACATTATGGACTCGTTTTCATGTGAACAGGTGTGTTTGCATGGTACTGTAAACTGTTGAAAGAGAAACAGGGTGACTCTTGACGACCTCAATGATGAGGTCAATGATGTTATAGTGATACTGTACAGTGTGTGGATTTGGCAAAGGACACAAGGACAGAAACAATGATTATCTGTGACTTTCATACTTTGGGTTGATGTCAGGACATTAACACAGCACATGTTACAGACTTTTAAGGACAGTGAAAAAGATTCTGTTAATTTGTTAATGGTGGGAGGTGGAATCAGCAAGAGATAGAACAAACCTTTGCAAATAAAAACACTGGTTAGTGAGGCAACATTTTAAAACAGATACATGAAAAAAGCCAAACATGCAGTTAGTAGTTGTTATCGCAAACTTAACATGGACACGGTGTAGAAAAACACACCTCTACCAAATCATGCTGTAAGTCCTGTGCAAACTAAAATTATCTTACAACACGCAAGAGCAGTTGCCTGCATAAGCTTTTCAAAGCTGCAACAGAATGAAAAATGTCAACTGTCACAACTTTTCTTCAATAAATGTCTTTGAAATAATCTATGAAATAATAAACAGTTGTATAACTCTATCAGCAGAGTTACCTTCATTTCTTACTCTATTTCTTACACTGCATTTAAGCCACTTCTGAATGCATTTTACTGTAATTATATTTGAGGTTATTATGCAGCTTGATGGCTTTTTATGTCTTAGTGAAACACATTAAGCCTCTACTAGTCTCAGCATCTACAAGGCTGGTAATTCTCACCTTCAGCGGGGCTCAGTCCTCGTGCGGCTGAGATCATAGAGAGAGTGGGGCTGCCATGGACTGTGCGTAAGTAGTGCTCCATGTGGGGGGTGACGTACGGATGTGGAGGGCTGAACGGTGACTCACCCGTCCCAGCCGTTGCATGTGGTGATAGACGGATCAGGGATATATCTGAGATGACTGGACTGCCTGTCAGTGCTGGAGGTCTGTGGAGAGGGAGTGAAAAGTTGTGGAATTTGAATAAATGTCACAAGATGGAAGGAAGAGAGACAGAACGAGAGGTGGTGGGAGAAGAAAAGAAGAACACTGTGTTAATTTGATACACAGTGAATTTGGGTTATTATCAGGATTGATCTTCATTAATATCTCGACAGACAAGCCTTAACTTTTGTTATTCTGCAAAAGTGTCTTCAGTCCACACACTCCTTTCCCTCCCAAGACACACAGATAATACATAATATTCACCTTTTGTTCGCCTTGACTAATAAGCCCCAGAGCTAAACAGACAAGTCGAGGCCAAGGGCTTTGAACTGCGAGACTATATGACAAAGTTTGCCCCGTCAGGTATTACATAGATGCTCAAAACCTAAAGACACCGCCTACGGCCACCTTTAGCTAGAAAGGTGTCTGCAGCTCTCACTCAGCCTGCCAGTCACATCAGGCCACACAGTAAATTTGTCATCTCTGGAGGTAATTGGCGGCTCGCCTTGAAGAAACGCTGACAAGTGGGTGTTGTAATTCTCGAGAGCCCAGAGGGGCTGAAGTCAAGATAAAACTGTCTCTTGGCCTCTAGCAGTGGCACGACCCTTTGAAGGGGCACTACTATTTATGTCGACCCGGCGCACTTTAGTCCTGATAAGTGGCCGCTGTACCCTCAGTGTGTGGTAAGAACACCTGGTAGAAATAAAGCCCTCTGAAGGCACTTAAGGTAGGAAACAGGACACTTTTACAAGTAGGGAATGATTCCTACACTTTATTACATGATAAACTGATTTTTGTTTTTTTTTATATACACAAAAGATAAGTGGCTACAACTTATAACACATGAAACTGGATTACTTGAAATGGCACATTCAAATGTGTCAGGTACTGTATTTTATTACGTGATCACACGGGATTAGAGCCATTGCTAAAAGTCATCCTTCATTCTCTTTGAAGAAAGAACAGAAGTGGGTAAAAGGAGGCAGATAAGGGTTGCGGGTAATAAACCTTGAGACAGCTACGCAGACAAATATGTCCTCCTTTCAGCAGAGATGACCAGACTAATGACTCACTATCGCGCTGTCAGTAAAGAAGAGGAGGCCCTCACGCACTGAGCGTGACTAACAAATGAGTATAATGTTAGGCTTTGTAGCCTCCTGCCAAACAGGATTTCAGTGTTGAGGTCAGTTAGTGTCCAACAATTTTTTAGAAAATCTTTGACGCCTTGGTGATTCTGCCCCCATGGCCCCCTTTACGTTGGATTATGAATGGGGAAAAAAGTGGTTAATAATTAGCTTTTACTTGATTTTAAAAATTAGTAGCAATTCTGTCTTAGAAGCTGTGACCACAGTGACACTCAAACAGCAACACAATATAATAAACAAGGGGATTGTTGTCTTTATGACTCCCAGGGAACAAACGCCGTCTAAGCTGACACTTTAGCAGCTTGAAGGCTGCTGTGAACAAATGAGTGTTTATATGTGTGGTTTTGATTCCTGGCAGCATCAACTGCATGCTGGGTACACAGCGTGTGTGTGTGTGTGTGTGTGTGTGTGTGTGTGTGTGTGTGTGGGAAGAAGGTGTAAGGAGTGGAAACAACATAGTTACCTGTTTGCATCTATAGGTAATGTCTTTCTGCAAGCCGAGAATAAAACTGCAGATACGTGCACTGATTTCAGTGAATGCTACGATAATTTATCAGTACGCATCTGAAAGAAATCAGTCAGTGGTGTCAAATGATTTGACTTGGAATAATTGAAAGTGACTGGTCCATGTTGTAGTTACTGGCTGTGTCTATGAAAGGTGGGTCTAAGACCTAGCAAGCATGCTTGGCAGGGCTTGTGCACCCCATCCTTCCTTCAGTTTGCTTAGTCAGACTCTCTTTTACCGTCTCTGTGCCGACGCCAAACTGCACCCGGCCCAACCCTGCCCAGCTAAGGCGGGCCAACCAACCCAGAGCCACGGCCCTTACTCCATTTCCAGTAAGCGCCTGCAGACTGCCGGCCTTGTCTGAGGGCCAACTTTCTGCCGTCAGGCCAATCTTCCCCCTACAAACAACCATAAAGAGCTCTCTGTTCTGGGCGGGAGGGGAGAAGTGAGAAGAAACAGACGCTCCATACACAAAAACATGCTTCGCTCCGTCTGCCTCTAAGCTGCATACAGAGAGCTTGGCAGTGCCTCCTCAGATTAGCACTGAAGGACTACCTGGGCAAACTGGCACCGGTGCTGGCCCCTTCTTGTCAGACTGGGTAACTCAAATCTCATCACAAATAAATAAATAAAAGAAAAACCAAAGAAAAAATAATAATAAATTGCACATTGTGATTTTCAGCATATAGACAAATCATAAGGCCACAATCCACAATCTGTAATCTATAATTCTTGAATGGACACAACATTAGACACTTGGCTTATGTAATGCAGGAATCTATTTGGCTTGTTCTGCATTCACCTCCAGTGGTGAAGAAATATTTACTTAAGTCAAACTATCAATCCCACAGGGTAGAAATACAAGAGCTAATAGTTAATAGAAGTTACAAGTAAAAGTAATAGATGCATTAATGAGGTCATCACTTTGATACTGCAGCTGGCAACAATAAAGCTTGATTTGACAACTATAAGCTATTTTTGTCATCATATTTTTAATCTGTTAATTTTATAATTCATTACTTCAAATACTGCTGGGCGGCTTGTTTCACAATGGTGGTTAATAAAGTCTAATGCTTATATTGTACTTTCATTACTAATCTGAATCTGAAAAATAACAAGTAACTAAATGGTTACCAACAAAATGTAGAGGAATAAAAGTAAGAAGTAGCAAAATAACAATAAAAAATGAATAATCGAACTAAAAAAATACTCAAATAAAATAGGAATATCTCAAAGTAAGTACAGCATATAAGTAAATGTACTTATTTACTATATACCACTGATTATCCCATCTCAGATTGATGTATTAATTTAAAACAATAGTAGCCAGGCTTCAGTTCCATGGATATAGGGTAAGGGTATTATATTTTGTAGAGTCAATTTGAAGGATAAAAATACTAAACGGATTTTTTTTACCATTTCAAATGAAATTAAATTTAAATAAATCACATAGCAATGAAGCTGCATTTCACCTAATATAATGTAAAGTTTTGATATTTTTACATACAGTGAGTTATTCAGTTGAATTAATTAAGTTGGTGGAAAGATTGTTCACTTATTTGCAGATGCTTCCTAAGATAAAAACCATCAAGGTGAAAGTTCAGAAATGTCTTTTTTTCCTCATATGAAAAAGGCTACACGTAGAGGATTATTCAGAGCCTTTAATGTGTCTCAGATGGGTCCAAAGCCCTTTTGTCAGATCATCAAAAACAAAACCTTGAAAACCAAGATGATAAAGTGCCTAAAGCTGATGTTAAGGAATAAAGACTCCATACAGATGCAGTGAAACATCGATGCTTGACAAGCTCTGACGTGTTTTTGATAATATTAAAAATAAAAACAATAGAATCTAATTTGTAAATCAGATTTAAAAGTTTAGAATTAATAAAGTCAAGTTGTTAAAATTTTGAATTTTCTTAACTTTCTTTTTCGCAGTGTAGGGAGTACTAGTTAGTACTGTATAGGCTCATCATATTTGTTGACATTAAAAACGATAACAGCATTTTGTCTGGTTTAGTGCTATATAAGTTATGGGAAGCCGCATGCATGGTCCCCTTGCAAAACTATTTTCTAGCATTTATTTTAAACCTGTATCCATCAACAATAGTCATTTGTTTCTTTGCTGAGAGCAAACCCGCGTGTCGGCACACCATCAAAGCTGCAGTATATCACTCAAACAACCTGTATGTATGAGGCCTTTGATAACAAGATGAAATTTACGGCATTTGCCTGTTAGGAGACTACAAATAATAGTCCTGTCTGGCAGGTACCTATTTTGAAGTCTTGTCGATCCACCCTCTTTCTGACAAGATATTACTTGAAGTCTGTGCGTTTTCCAGAGGCTGCAGTCACAGAATTTGAATGGGAAGCTCTCGGAGCCTCGTCTCCTAATCAGCAACTGCAGTTTAAAGACCCTTCCGTCAACCTGAACCCTATGGGTGGCTGCCCTGCTTGGAACAAAAATGGGAAACAGTACTTGCATGCAGTTAAAAATCTGAATTATTATTCCCTTGAGGAGAAATAGGGGGATAGGAAGCCAGAGTTAGACAGTGGATGACATGCTTTCAAAAGAGGTAATTGCTGTTTGTCTCCATGTTCTGTGCTGTGTGATTACACGCTGTCTGTTGTTTCATTGTTAAAACTCGGCTGTGAGAAAAAGTGATTTGGCCTTGGTACAGCTTGTCGAGCATATGAGTAACCCAGTGAGTAAGTGCATACCAGAGTGCATGTACATTAGTCTGGTGGTAGGGGTCGACTGCAGCATTATCAGTGGGGAGCCAAAGTCAAAGCACACAAAGTTGGTTTTTCAGTGACCTTGTTGTTACTAAGTAAATGGTCTTCACTTTTCTACCTATTGGCACTCAAAGCGCTGTACACTGCTTCTTATTCACCCATTCACACTCACAATCACACACACACACACACACACACACACACAACGATGGGGGAGCTGCTATGCAGCTGGACCTGCACCACAGTCGCCCGATACCAAGCATATGTGTAATCTAGGAGGAGGTTCATAGTTGGGCTTTCAAACATAAATTTTTCAATTGAGTTGTGAAAAAATATTTAACCCCCTTCTGATTTTTTTTGTTGTATCTCAAACTTGCTTACACATACTCATATTTAACACAGAGTATTTAATAAATTATCAATCTGAAATCTGCAGCAGCACTAACCAAGCCAAGGTGTCAAACTAAACTCCACCCACTCCATCCCAAAATAGGGAAACTTAACTGAGCTCCGCCCTTGCTCATACACAGAGAGTAGAAACTGCTCCACAAGTTTATCTTATTATTCGTTAATCTTCAGTAAATTCACAACACAAATATTATTACTAAATGTTCTTGCTCTAGTTAACCTTTAACAACTAAATCATCCCAGGTACCAAGTCTTTGTGTAGCATTAACTTCTAACCCAACTTGCGACGCGTCTACGCATGTTTCGTAAATTGACATATTTTTGTAATTGATTTCATCGCCCCACCCCGGGAAGTGATTTCACAGCACTGTACTGTCATCTTCTGGTCATAAGCTGGTTTGGAAGGAGAGGTTTAGTGTCATCATGCTTCAAATACAGCATTAGGTTGTTGAATTCAGGGGCTAACATTTTATATTTCCTAACAAGCAAACAAAATGGTTTGAATTGCATCTTTCCCCACTCTATGACAAAGGTCTTTCTTCAAATCTGGACTTCTTTTATCCCTTCCTCTTCACTGCCACAAGATGAACCAAGTAACCTGTTTTCAAGATGAGTTGGTATAGCAACGTTTCCTTTCAATGCATTTGGCTGGACCCTCTGGACTTCTAGCTGACCACAGTGTTGGTATCTGCCTCTCTGATATTTTCCCTGCTGGCTCACCGTGGGCTGAACTACGATGTGAAACACTCCCTTCTGTACATGTGGGCAGCTGAGGCAATTAAGTGAAATCACCATGTTACCTCATAGTGGACATGCAAACATCCCATGTCAGTTGCTTTCCAAGCCCTGAGTGGGATGCCGAGCATTTGGACATATACTCGATAGTGTACTGTGAAGCAAGTACTTTGGACTAGGAGTGTCCCATTGGAACTATGTCAGATGACTGGATAATACACTTAAATGAGGTGGGATTATACACAGTGTAATTATCTATTATTCAACTCCACTGCTGTCACATAACATTTAGTCTTTTTTGAGCGCCAGAAAATTATGTTGAGAGCGTGTGATAAACCATGAAGATCTCAGGCCATTTATTTGCAGCTTCACAGTTATTTGATTGATGGCTCCCTTGTCCTCTCAGCAGAACATTCCTAGCTGTAACTCAGGGGAACAACCAAATTCAAACATCAGCCGTGACGATGAGCCCCTGGCTGGTGCCAACAAGCAACGACGCATGATAACAACATGTCTGTCAAAACTGTCGACCACCTCCCCTCATTCCATGTTAACCAAACCAAAACAATGAAAAGAAAAAAAAAAAACATCAATCCAAATTGCTGATCTGTAAACTGTATTTAATCAACACATTCCATGGTGTGGGGCTGTGGGCCCTGAGCAAGCTGATTGCCCTTGTGAGTCGGACCACATCTGTTTGTATACAGGGGTGGTGTAGGCCACAGCTCTGCCGCACAAAAAAACCTTGGGCATATTTCAACTTTTCAGTGCCGCAATTTGCCCCCCAACTGCTTCCCAAAAGAATAAATACAAGCTGTGGAATGTTTTTCTCATTTGTTGTACTGTCGTTGAGGTTCTGGGAACGGAAGGCTGGATTTTGGATACTAATTACCCGGTCAAACATGTTGGCACAGTGGCTGGCTTTTCTGGCTTGTGGGTTCATACATAAGATGTTCAACTCCATAATATTCAGCAAACAGAGCTTGAGTGCTGTCTCTAAATCCAAATACTGTCATCCGACGAAAGGTCATTCTCTAATGTATTCCAGAGGCAGCTCAGATGCAGCACGTTTTGTCTGTCTGGAATGCAAAGTTCGTAAAAATCCTGGAAACCACAGCCGGAAGGTTGCTACTTTTAAATCCTGGCTTGAACATTACCAAATGGGCTGAACGATGGGTATGCCAAAACCCATCTTTTAATGCTGCAACCAGTGCAAAGAAAGTTGATTCGTGTTTACCAGAACAGGTCACAGAACAGGTCACAAGTATTTTTTGTGTACAGATCAGTCCAAAAACTGTTTTTGATGAAGGACAGCGTTTCAGACCTCCTCCTGATTTCCTATATTTTTGTGGGTATCAAACTGAACTGTGTAACAAAATCTAACCAAACACAAGATACAAGTTTGAAATGATTGCATTAATTAAATTAACAAAGTTAATTCTTACATCAACAAAATGCCGAAGGTGTGAATAAGTGTTAGAGAGCTACAGTATTTTTAAAGCTCTGGGAATATCGACAAATGGGAAAGACTTGGAACAATAGTGAACCTTCCTTCCAAAATTAGTCCACGAACACATAGATAACTCATCCAGAGAGTCACAAAAGATGGAAAAGATCCAAGGAAGCACCACTTCTCTCATCTCAGTAAAGATTAGTTTTCCTGACCCCACTGTATGAAAGACACAGAGCTGAAACCAGTGCAAACCCAGAAGAAAATTAAGCCTCATCTGAATTCCACCACCACTCACCTCTTTTAGATGCATCTAAATGCTAACACTTTCTTAAGAATGACACTTTTAGTGAGGACATATCACTTTGCTCGAATGTTCCAATCCTGGACTACAATGCACTCCAATGACCTTTAAGTAAAACTTTCTGGAGTGACCTGGTGAACGTCTTAAAGTGATCATTTCTTTACCCAGTACCTAAATCACCAATGTAATCATTTTGAGTGACACAGCCTCATCTGTTTGAAGAATACTGGAGGCTCGATCAACATTTACTGCATGATAGAAAGATCCACACGGTTTCTTGATTTTCAGTTCCTACACACAAAACCACTAACGCTAACAAAGTTCCACCTTTTTGCAAGGCCTATAGTGGTAAGAAACTACAAACAGCATAGAGAATGTAAATTGGCTTACAGAGCTGCAGAATAGCCCAGTCTGTCACCATATTGTGAACCAGGGAATACGGCAGGTAAACAAAGTGGTGAGCGCTGCAAGATCTACATTATGGAAGCTGTGACAGAATGACCCCCAGGCCTCATTATAGTGCATACAACCAAAGATAATCGTGTTCCACATGGAGTTAGCACTATCATTCAAACAGGAAGTGCAACACTGACATGAAGAAACCTGCCACAGACGAAGTTCTGCCACCAAGCGCACTCTGTGCCATCACCTTGCTCCATTTTGCCACAATGACACACAGTAGTTAGGTGAGTTTGGCACACGCTTGGGGGAAAGACAGCTAGATCAAGGTCTTGATGAATTAGTGGGAGCACTCTGTCAGAGTCTCATCACATTAATCAAAACCCACCGGGTGCACAGCCACAAGTTTGCCCCCACCTCCTTTCCCTCGCTTTGCAGGTGATGAATAGCCCTGCCTCCACTGTGTATCACCTGATCTCGCTGAATTTAAATGTAGCAGCATAGTCCTCGCAAAACCTCTATTGATCTTAATCCTGGGTTCCATTCCTGGATTCCAATATTTTAGATAAGCACAGGCCTGGTAATGTTAAGAAGGCCAGAGTTTTATGGTAATGCCACGTTATTAAAGTCAGAAAATAAATCAGTGTTCCTTTTTAGGTCAGGTTGGGATGCACACAACTGGACTGCCAACCTACTTATGCTAACCATTATAAGTTATTGTTTTTAGAATGGAATGACTTTTAGAAGTTAAATACATAAATATGTGTTGTACTTTAATACCCAATAATATTGTTTTCATTAGGGTTTTCATGTTGGAATTAGAGCTGCTGCCACTTTTACTTAACATCTCCAGCAAATCCCTTCTTCTGGGCTTTCTCTCAGCAGAAAACTCTTCTACGAGATACATGTTTCTTGGCAGAGCTCCTCATTTGAGGAAGATGCCAGCACCGGAGCGCTCTCCAAGTCACACACTATGAACCATTAAGAAAAAGGCAGATAAAAGGAGAGCAAGGAGTCGAAGCATTAACAGTTACAGGTGGTAACATGGCATGTGTTTCCTCATCTGTCTCTGTACTGCTCTCTGTTTGAATGTATTTGAACTTAATTCTCTGACGTTCAGGCTATAGAACCAGTGCAGGTGTTGTCAAAAACGTCTTACTGAAGTGGTGAATTCTCACAGGGAAAAGGCAAGACAATTAAAAAAGATTAATTAAAAATATTCCTTTTAGTATATCACTTACCCATGCATAGCGTGGAGTGGGTGTGGGTCGTAATGGTACCGCCCCTCGTGGTGTCTCATGTCGATTGGGATGGGTGTGTGAAATGTGGGGAAGATGTGATGAGCACCTGTGCAAAAGAAGAGGGATCAATCAAAAAAATTAAAGACAGTATGAAGACATATTTGATAAGCACACAGGCATAACATTAAATAAAATTATTAAGACTCAAATGAAGCTCTTGACTAGTGCCAACAGCACAGCATGAGATGCATTTGTACTACTTAACAGTTCCCATAATCCACCAGTAATTGAAACCTTCTCCAGTGTCTGTGGCTTTTCAGTGTTCAGTAATGGCTCTCTCTTCATCCCGTAAGACTTAAGCAGGTTTAACACAACAATGAATGTGTTTTTATGTGTCAGACAGAGAATGCATAAATCCACCATTTCCTGCCATAAATAGTCTGGTAGCTGGAGGGAAGTCTCAGCAACACAACTTCATTAATTACTGTCATTACAATGGCTGAGTAGGACACGTTATTGTCTTGACGGCAGGAGGAGGGACACATCTAATTACAGACACATCCTAAGTAATCCTTTCCAGTTTTTTTATGTTTAAGTGTCACATTTTTTAATGTGAGAAACTAAACCATAAACATCAAATCAGAATGATAAGCATCTTGCGAGCAAATGTGTGTGAGTGTGTATGTGTGTGTGTGTGTGGGGGGGGATAAACATCATAAAACAATTAAGCTACCCTAGATTTGCTGCCAAGGATTTTTTAGCTATGTTTGTTACAGTAAACTTGGGTTAACCTCAGAGCACCAAGGTAAAAACAACTCTGAGAATTTATGCTTGATTAGTAAATTTGGGACTATCCAATGGAATAGTCCAATGGAATGTAGCGGAGCATAGTAGACTCTTTTAATGATCACTTGGACAATAAAAGCATAAGGGGGAATTAATGTTGTGGTCCATCAGTGTATTTCAAATATTGCTTTTGTCCTTCACTTTGAAGGCACCTATTAGTCTCTAAAACAACAGAGTCATGTCATACTAACCACTCTTGTTCAATTTCTTTTTTTTTAAACAGACAAACTTCTTCCATACACTTGTTTCATTTGTTTTAATAAAATACATTATGCAGTTTTTTTAAATCGCTGATTGCTGTAAAGCTTCTGTCAATAAAACCCAAGACATCATGTTGCTGTTGAGGGGCGACTGTGGCGCAGGAAGGTAGAGCGGTTGTCCACCAATCTCACAGTTGTTGGTTCAATCCCCGGCTCCTCTGGTCACATGTCGAAGTGTCCTTGAGCAAGACACTGAACCCCAACTTAGTTGCTCCCGGTGAGTGTTGGCCAGCTGCATAGCAGCTCCCCCATTGGTGTATGAATGTGTGTGTGATTGTGAGTGTGATTGGGTAAATAAGAAGCAGTGTAAAGCGCTTTGAGTGCCAATAGGTAGAAAAGCGCTATATAAGTGCAGAACATTTACATTGATTTGCGAGTGAATCCTGGACTGATTCTGTCTTTATCAATAAAACTATCATCAAAGTAAGTGTTGTTTTTAATCTACCTGATGGTTGGAATTGGAATATGCATCTCAATCCGGTGTTAACCACAGCAGCAATTGAAG
Source organism: Channa argus (assembly GCF_033026475.1). Taxonomy (NCBI): domain Eukaryota; kingdom Metazoa; phylum Chordata; class Actinopteri; order Anabantiformes; family Channidae; genus Channa; species Channa argus. The sequence continues at coordinate 25,967,625 of NC_090205.1, forward strand.
CATATCATTCATTTTTTTTTCAATGTTTTCATTTTTTAAACACCTTCCTGTTTGAGATGTGCCTTAGGGGGGTCCCACCTGGGTGTAAACAGCACAGTGAAAACAAGGTGTAACAGGACCCTGTGCCTGTAGGCTGCGACAGAACGCTTGATGTTGTTTTTAGGTGATGCCAGTAACAAAGACAGACATTACAGCTACTTAAGCCTGATTGAGTCTTTTGTTATTGTGACTGAGGCAATCATCATGACGTTGTACCGTCTTGTTCTTAGTTAAGATGAGATTACATGTGACTTGGAGAGGAGAGCTCCCCTCAAGGCAGTTCGGAACTGTGAAATGTTTGACTGGTGTGGAATGTGTTTAAGTGGCAGCCAATGATGGTTTTGCCTTTAAACAAACCCAGTCTGCATGGTCTTAGTATTTTTCAAAAGTTCAACTTAAAACATGATTAGTATCCCCAAGGGACCTGGAGTGTGTCTTTAAACATGTTGGGATGATTTCTGGAGGAATTTGTACTTAGAGGAAATTACAGGACATGGAAGATCTGCACAACAATTGAATGAATGAACATTTTTACAAATGAGTGGGTGTCTCCAGGTAATGTCAACATCCAAGTCAAAATGTTCCACTGCATTAACGTACATAATGATGAACATTGTCTGTGAACCCAAAGTGAGTTGTAAAAACCCACGTGGTGCCCTGTGCTCCTTGTTGTTGTTCAGAGGGTCAAGGGCTCTGTTTCTATCCAGATCTATGCTGCTGGATCTGGATCTCAGCCAGTGACCCTCCATTGCTTTTGTGTGCAAGACAGGCGGCCAATTCCAAGTCGACTTGTGTGTTATGCGGCCAAAAAGAGGCACCCCAGTAAATGAGCGAGAGGGAGTGATCTGGGAAAAGGGGTTTAAGCTTTGTTTCACAAGTAGAGCCAGAAGTTCTGGCTTTGTCTGAGAGGTGCCCTATGCTTGTGCTGTCTGGCAGATTTCTGCTAGAGCAGATTCTCAGATTCAATGGCTTCTTGTTTGGGATATTTAGAGAGGCATATGTTAAAGTGAACTGATCATTGCTAGTATCAATGAAACCTGTTTAACGGAAGATGGCAGTTTATTTAAATAAAAAAGCCATCCATCGTGGATCCAAAGATTATTTTTTCCATTAAGTAAAAAAAATAATCTTTCCATCAGGGGATTAGGCAGACCTGATCAAGCACAGTGACACAGAAGAGGTGTTTTGGTTTCACCAAGTGCAAGAAAGAACAGACAGGATTTTAAAAAAAGATTTAAGTGCATAAGAAGTTTTCAGCAGTTTTTTGAAAATTAGGAGTGAGCGTGAAAAGTTAGGTAGCTCATCCACCTCCGTGGGACGACTGAGCTCAAGATTTTTGCTTAGGATATTTTCTATGGTTGATGGGACCAAAATGCTGCAGTGCAAATTTAGGAGTTAATAAAGCGCCCAGCTATCCTGAGGCACTGCTTGAACCCAAGGATTGCCTGTTGACAAGACGGGCACTTTGACCAGCTAAGCCACAGCACCTTCTCCAACCGAATAGCACAGAGACCCAAAGAATCTGATCCCTTCCTGTACGTTCCCAGTTAGGGGGCTCCTGTTCGTGGGGGTGACAGAGGCTGAACAAGCCCTTCTATCAACTAGACAATTGCGTTGTTTCCTTGGTTGCAGGGAAAGCTATCAGCAGGTAGAAGCCTGGAACTATTCTCTTTTTCTTGATTTACTGCCTATCTGTCACTTTTGGGTGTGTTGGCATGCAGGGTTACTCCACCCTATATCCAAAACAGAGAAAAGGACTCAAGCCAACATTAGTACATCAAGTCACAATTATACTACAACTTAATGTGTCTGGGATGCAGGGTAAAATTCTCATTGCGATAACTTTCCAAGAGTCATACAATCCTGTCTTACTGCGCTATATATCTTTAGCCAGTGTTCTGGCATCGAGTATGTCCTCATGTATCTTACCAGTACATGAAACAACATGCCCTCACCATAAAAACCCTCTAGCTATATTTAGCTATTTCCGAACTGAACAAGTACAAATCTAGAGAGAAAAAACTTTATCTCTCACTTTTATGCCTGATTTTAGTTTAGTTTATGTGTATGATTAATCAAGCAAACTACTTACTTTGTTCTTGTTTTCAAGCCCCGTATCTGCTCTGATCTCTCATCAAGTGTTAGTTTTAAGACTGAACATATCCCTTTGCCCTCTAGCCCCCATAACGATGCTCCAGACATGCCAAACATCCTGCCAAACAGCAGGAAGAGCCCCACATATTGTCTGTTTTTTAAGCTTGCATCTTAAAGCCTTTGGTTTGATCTCTCACTAAGACAATGCCAGGTGTTCGATGTTAACAAAGGCCCCTTCGAGTCTCATGACTCAGAGAAAGAGGGAAAAGCACTCTCTCATTATGTCCAAATGAAGCCCCAGATCAGGACCACGCTGAAGTGGAGAGTGGAGTGGGCTCACGTCTTTGAGGAAGTACTCAACGATAATAATAATGCCCTGAGAGCCCAGGCCAGGAATCATTTTCTGAAGAAAAAAAAAGCCTTTGTCGTACTTTGAGAGAGGGGGGAGGGGGGGTTGCACAGAGAGAAAGAGGGTCGTGAAGAGCAGAGGGATAGGAGAGGCGGGGGTGCTCGATTCAGAACAGGAAATTCCAGCAGAAAAAGTTGGCCTGGATCCTAACTACACAGCACCGTGCCAACAGCTATACACAAACGCTCATGTGCATGCATACACACAATTAGACACACACAGATACTGATTTGTTCTTCAGTTCATTCTCAGTAAACAGCTATCACAAGTGAGAAACAAAAATGTGTTACTTTGAGCTTGAACAGAAATGCTCTCCTTAAACACACACAGAAACAAATTTGCTCTCAAGGTGAATGCAAAACATTTTTTTAAAAAATCACACGGCTGCAAGTGTCATGGCCGAGGTTAATAAAAAAGTGTGTATTTAGTCTAATCCAGGAATCCTGCTGTAGACATACAACATGAAATCTGCAGGTTTAGTTTGCAAGACGTCGCTTCCTCTAGGGCAGTGCATGGGCGAGTGATGGCGACAGAGGGATTATAGGCTTACAGGAGAGCACGAAACCACTGGCATCTATGAAAGGAAGTCTTAACAGAGTGGTTCTTTATTTTTAACAGCCCTCGGGAAGGGTAAAATGATATCTGTTTTATTGATAGCGGGATTTTGGGCAGAAGGTAAGTGGATTAGGCCAATGGTCTCCGTAATCACACGAGAAGTTGATTAGTCCGTGTGAACTCATGCAAAGTCGGCATGTTATAGTGAATACATCAAGTGCTCGGTCTCTGGGAAGAATACGTGTTTTGTGTCAGCACTATAGAAAGTGCATGGTAGTTGAAGTCTGACTCAGTAGTTGTAGCTCTATTTGGAATGAGTATTGAACTTCAATAATAGACTGAAATGTGCCCGTAGTGCTAATACTGAAAGCATCCAGAATTCTCTATTCGTTACTTCATTTCTAATAAGCTACTCGCAAATTAAAACAGCAAAATAAGTAACTGTGAGATTTTCAGGCGTCTTTGTTCAAGGATCTATTCTAAGAAAGAGAGCTGCTATCAGAACCTCAAGACAGTGTTTATACCTCATTGCTATGATGCCCTCATCCCTCCTACTCTACTACCCCCAGATGTGTTGTATCATCTTGCAGGGGCTGTTGTGTAGTCACCCGGGCCTGTACTACATCCGTTCCTGTCCCAGCATGTTTACAGATCCCACTCAGATCCAGCTGGCTTCTTCACTCTGTGATCGGTCTCTGTCAAATTGGCGCGCCTCCCTCAGCCAATCACTTCTTTTGAGAACCAACCCCAGCGAACCCCACACTAGTATGATCCATCATCCAGGGTAAAAGGTGCTGCATTGCCTCATTTAATTGTTCTAAAGACGGAGCACTGCCAGGACCTTTTCTCACCTGCGTTGCCATTAGCCAGTAGTACTAAAGTCCATTCAGTGTAATAAAGGAGCCGAGGGAAACAAGCAGGCTTGAGGAGACCACTGCTTTTGTCAGATGCTTGAGTTTCAAGTATGATATTACTTCGATGACTGCACCTTAGAATTGTGTTTCCCCCTGGAAAAAATGGTTAGGGAATGTTATGACGTCAACCCTCTGAGACAAACTAAAACACAAAAATCCAGAGTTAAATAGTTTTCATCCTGGCAGTGGTGATATAGCCTCTAGTGTCCGGCAGCAGCACCTTGGGATCGTTGCATAACGACAACCATGCATCATCCACCCTGAGTGTTGAGCTGGGCTGGGTGTAGCCTGCCTAATGTTAGCATACAGGTGGCCCACGTTAGGAAATTCTCCTTGTGGCAGGCAATGGGCTTTTCTGTGAAGATTGATGATGTGTCAGGATAATCTGCTCCCCATACTGACTTCAGGCCACTTTCAAAAACAGGTACAATCTTGCTCAAGTAATTAGTTCTTATTGTTGCAGTGATGGTGAGAATTGAGTGATGGCCAATTTAGGAGGATGCTAGGATTAAGTGGAAAAACCTTTAGTCCCTGTTGGGTAGTTTTAAACACTTACTAGGCTGCTACTTGTCACTAATATTTAGTTTTTGTTATTTTTAAAGCAATGCATAGAAAATTTAGAAAAGACCACCTCACATGACGAGAAGTCTTTCCTCTGCCTTCAATGAGGCCTTTAACCTCACCGACGCAGCTGACTGCAAAGCTGCCATTTTACACAGTGTGTCCTCAACGCCCTATGATGACCTCCTCAGCACAAGCTCAGTATCCCCTCCCAGCAACCCCCCCCTGCCAACCAAACAGGGCTTGTTATAAAGAAAAGAAGGGAAAGGCAGAGGAAATACCCCAAAATGGCACACTGTGTGGAGGAAATGGAGATGCATCAATCTAAAGCCATTTCAGCTCGGGTCACCATGAGGTGAGGCACCCCTCTGGGGATACTGCTCTCAAGGCGCAAGAGGGAGGCTGGGGAGTATGTCTTGGAGAGAGAGCCTGATTTCCGTCGAACTTCCAATCCAAATGTGTTGGATCTGTCTGGGCTTTTCAAGAGTGATCCACATTTTCTCTGACCTGCAAAGACATCCTATTTAAGACACAGACGGAGGTAGTCTTCTTGAAGACCCGTCAAAATCATTTGTTTTAAAAAATGTCAGCGCTGAGGTTTTATTACATAAACGACCGATATCCTTGTAGTTTCAGGGTGACTTTAATAGCAGCAAAGTTTACAACAGATCTCAAACCATGTGGACTGTTTCAGACTCAGCTGTAGGACCGATTTACTTTTCCTTCATGTCTGTTTGCACATGAAGACTCAAAGTATTTTAAAAGGCTGTCGGCAGGTGAGAATAAACTGTCATAAACATTTGTGGCACCACATCGTTGCATTAACACATAAATCAATGAGAGAGTGAGTGCATTTTATTCCACTTTGTTCCCAAACTGGCCTCTCTCTACATCTGTAAACTGTACCAGTTAAGATAAGACTTAACTTACAGTTGTTTATTCTTGGCACAAGTTGAATCAAAGGTCGACTCTCACTAAATGTCTTCAAATATCATTTGAGCGTAAAGCCTCAATACTTTAAAAGCTACAAATGGATTTTGAAGAAATCAAGACCAACTCAGCTGACTGTTAGTGGCGTTCATAACACAGGGCAGAGCATCTTAAGTGCAGGCCCCTGTGCTCTCAGGTCATCTATCCTGATAAGATAAAATGTTAAGGCTGTGCTGTTTATACACGCACACAATCACACATACACAGCAGTGGGGTCTTATAACCCCAGTCTGGCATCTTTCTTCGGGGCAGGATTCAGCATGGAAACCATCTCACTCTGGGAATTAGTTAGCACTAAGTAGAACCAGCTGTGGAGCTGGTCAGGGGGCCTCCGACCAACCGGATTGGCTTTCAGGTGATGTACCCCCCCTCACTCAGTCTGATAATGGTGCCCTGCTCTTTCTCTTTTTTTTTTTTGGTAAATGACCCTGATTTGAAGTCCATGTTTTTTAAAGAAAAGATGCAGTTGATAGTGGTAGCAGTCGTAGGTGATATTTCAACTTTTTTAAGAGGCCCCTTGGGTTGACTGACCATTATAAAGTGAAGAATTATCACTACATCGATTCAACACAGAACTAACAATTCCTATTAAATAAAGTAAATGTCTTTACTAAAAAGGTTAAGCTCTTTTTGCTCAGCTTGATTGCTAAAATAATAATTTCACAAATGGATGAAAAGCCACACACTGTTGTTAAGTGAGAGGTGCAATACACCCTGGACAGATCCTCAATCTATCTCAGGGCCAACAGAGAGAGACATAAAGAGACAACCATTCACACTCACATTCACATCTACGGCCAATTTAGAGTCACCAATTAAGTTAACATGCATGTCTTTGGACTGTGGGCAGAAAAACTCGGACATGCATGGGGAGAACTTGCAAACTCCACATAGAAAGGCCATAGTTGAGAGGTAGATTAAAACCAGGGACAGCTGTACCAACCATTCCACCACTACTGTTAAAACAACACTTTGTAACTTTATTCAAGTATATTTTGAGTCGAAATATGTTCCAAAATCCTATTTTGGGGAAGTGCTGTCAACCCTTCAACCCAACTCACAAAACAGCTCTGCAGCACTCTCGCTTATTGTAATTTGATACTGACTAGTAAGTCCTAAGGCTCTGGGTGCAGCAGAGCAGGTAAAGGTAGGGCTGGGAGGGGCACAGGGAATCGACTGTAAATGCTGTTAGCACAAGATTAAATCGCATAAAGTAAACTTCAACTGAAGTAAGAGTTGAGCTTGAGTTGTTGGCAGAATTTAATTTTTTACTTCTAATTCCCAACAACAGTTTGTTACGTTGTAACAACTTAATTCATAACAACAAATTTAAGTTTCAGTGAGCAATGCTGCAGAAATCAAGGCTGGCAGTGTTAGTATTAGCAGCTATATGTATGACAACTGACCCATAACAACTATAGCGTTGAACATTATATGACACTGATGCACAAATTTACAGCATTTTCATTCACCTTGGGAACTGGAGGAGTGTTAATCACTATAAACAATAAAGAAGACTCCCTGGCTTCAAGCTAGAATGAGAGAGGTAGTGAAGAGAGTCAGTTGATGCAAAGATAAGGCCAGAGGAAGGAAAAGAGGAAGAGGAGGAGGGCACTGAGTCAATAATGGCTCAAATTATTAGGCCTAAAACGTGGGATTTGCCAGGTCACAGAACATGTGCTTTTAAAGCTTCTTTACCTTGGGGAGGGGGGGGCAAGGTTTATCAAGGATCCCTGAAGCAGAGAAGCAGTATGATCTCAGTTGGATCCTTCATAAGTACATACTGTAAGAACAGTGATTATTCTAAAACCTTAAACTGTCCTTTTTGAACATCTTTTCACAGCACCGTTTGTAATACGCTTCAGGCTTTCTCGGTCTTAATGCAAATAGGGATATCAAACAACAAGGGGCCCCAACACATGCGGGGGGGATTTGGGCAATTGAAAGGGAAAAGGAGCTTGCAACGTGTTAGTCCACATGTCTGTCTTCATTAGATTCCTGTACATGCAGACATATACAGAAAGGACATTGAGTGACGTGGCGGAAAGCGTAAGTCGAACAGGAAATGGCAAACACAAGAAACAGGTAGCCCGTAGTCTTAGTGACACCCAAGTTTGTGTGCACATCTAAGAAAGTTTGTTTTTTTCCGCATAAGCTATACTCGTTCATATAAACACACACGACTATAAAGCAAACGTGGCTCCTGACAACTGACAGCAGAGTAGCTGAAGCCTCTGAAGGCTCTAGAGATGAGAGCAAGTGGCCAGGACATTAGTCAGCAACAACAAACAAAAGCCCTGAAGATAAGGAATCATTTGTCACCGGAGCGGCGCTGACAAACAGCACGCTTTGTGTGATAAAATTAGCGAATGCACTGCGATCCCCTGTGTGACAGTGGAGCGTGCTGAGTCACCTCGGGGTAAGCCTGCGGGGGAATCTCCTTTATCTGACAAACACTTTTATGGAAATGTTCAGAGGAGGCTCTCAATCATAGGAAAGTGTTCTGCGGTTTTGAGATGTAAGTTTTATCCAGAGGAATTTGGTTTCCATTTGCTTCCTTCTGGATAATTATGACCCCGTTTGAATGCAAAGTTGTGGTGAAATATTAAAAAACCTATAATCATTCGGTTTGCTTCATGCACCTGCTTGTATGAAGTTTAAAATGTTATGCAACTGTTTATAGGTACACAATCTGGGTAGTTTAACCACAGACCTCAACTCTGGATCTCTGAGCAATCCAGCATTGCAGTCAATGTTGGGTGAGAACAGAAGATCCAGCTGTCATACTGGAGGCTTTTATTTAGATGGACATATAACAAAAGTAATATGTTTGCCTGCACTGAAAGAACTGACGTTTCCATGAATTGATTGGATACCATTGCCTCAAAGTACACTGTTCTCCTGCATCTGGACTCCATTGCGTGCTGGGTGTTTGCTCTCTACATTAAACTACACTGATACAGTATAACCTGATACATCGAATATGTCAAAACAAGCGAAATCCATGTAGAAGTATATCATCTAAAGTCAAAGGTTGCCTTGGATTGTGCATGTGTGTGTCAGTGGGAAGAAGGGAGGGGGGGGCGATGACAAGGATACAATCACATAGTTGAAAACATAACTAAAGCATTCAGGTTCTGATTGAGGCCAGAACTCCCTATATCCCTCGTCTCCATGTAACCTGAAACTACAAGAAGTCAGCGACTCGGCTGCCATTATAGAGATGAGGGCCTGGTTTATGAATGATGTGTAAAGCGCAGTTTTGGCAAAGTTGCTATTCACATACATTATCACTAAGACAGATATATTCTGTATAAAAAAAAAAACAAAAAAATCCAATCAATCCATTTTGTAAGGGGCCACTCCACTAATGTTACACACAGTTACACACAGTGACAATAATTAAAAAACATTTAGTCTAGTTTTCATCTGTGATAGTTTTGTCCCACTTTTCATCTTGTGGTTTTATTTTATTTATGCCTGTTAATCTATACAATATAAATATATTCAGAAAATTTGAGGCAGAGGCTGATTCACTTATATTTTGTCTAAAATATAGTTCACTGGGTTCAGCTGGAGGGACAAAGCTAAATAGTTTGCTAAAGAAATCTGTCTGTATTCATGTTATCAAACACAGTCTCTTCTGCTCATTTTGTCTAATGCTCAGTGGATTCAGTTAATTTAGTTTATATTTGTTTTAGTCAAAATTGTTCAACAGCAATTTTTTTGGTCGTACTTTTCATTTGCAAAATTAACACTGTTCAGTGGTTGCAAGATTTGCTTATTCTGTGTTGACAGATGATGTATCATCGGAGTCACCTCAACGTGGGCATGGATATGATATTGTTATGACATAAAGCCTGCATTGCAAACTATGAGGTAAAACCTTCATCGACTTCATTAAGATCAGGCTTAATGAAGTAGAGAAAGCAGGAGTGTTTCTGGGTCTTATTTCTCTGCATGGTACAGTTTGTGGGTGCAAAGAAAAACTATGTTCACTGACAATATTTTTCAGGTTTTCCTGAGCCAATGTATTTATTTATTTATGTTTCTCTTAATGACATTATAAACTGTTGATGAAATTTTCAAATGCTTTGCAGTTTTTTTTGCCAGTGCAGACTTTTTCCATCCTACAATCTGAAAGATTGAGCTTCTCTGGGATGTACTTTTATACCCAGTCATGATACCAATTGTTGCCAATTAACAGTTGTGAGATGTTTCATCAGGTTTTTCATCAGGTCTTTTATTTACATTTTACACAGCATCCAAATGTTTTTTGGAAACTAAGTGGTGAACTCTGCACTACTGAACCGTTTTTTTATAATAACATATCAATGTTTGTTGACCTGTAGAATTTAAACTAGAAACCTCTGTATTTTATAAGTGTACTCTGTCATTAAGCCCACATCTAGACTGAAGTACTGCCAGAGAGCTTCGATGGACAAATAAAATGAAAAATGTGGGGAACAAATTGAAGACATTGTTGCTTAGTCAGATTACAACAGTAATGATAACTGCGGTTTCATCAAACCTCAACATTTTGGAAGGCTAAAATAAGACACCCCAATCTACTAGAAAGTTCCATATGTCTTCTCAGTCTTAGCAATGGCACAATTGAGCGGTGACATAGTGAAACAATTAGTGTGGACCTGTGCCAAACTCCAGGCTCCAGACCAAATCCAGGATAAAGCCTCGTACGCTTATCATGCTTCCATCCAAGAAGGAAGGAAAAACCTTAAATTTGCTTTCTCTGCTGTCTCCAGAGCTGAATTCCATTTATTAAACCTAGAAAATGGTGTTTTAGACCTTTTAAAGAATCCCCGAAAGGAGCTTTAGCTCAGCTTTTATGGACAAAACAAACAAATGGCTACAGACTGAATTATCATATAATTCTTTCACTCGTTTTGTTTTCCCTTCGTCAGAAACAAACAAAAAAACATCTGGCTCCTCACACTTGGTTGGTCTTTCTAAAGTTTAAGAATTGTGGCTTTTGTTTCTGCAGGGCCTTGATTAGAGAGCTGTTTTCTCTTTGCCCCTCTTCAAAGCCCCAGTCTGAGAGCACATTGAAGTTTTAACTATTCCCGGCTGGCTCTTGATTCTGATTCACATGTGGCATGGTTGGGATCTTCATCCATCCACTTATGTTCGTTCGGTGGGTGAAAGTGTGGCGCGTTCTGCCACTGTGTTATTCTTAATCTTCTCTAAATGCACCACATTAAGCTCTTACTATGAACACATGTGACGCTGCACTGCATGCTGTGGTTTGAGAGAGGGGCGATGAATCATGACTCTTGCAAAAGCGTTGAACGTAGTTTTGGCAGCTTTGGCGTTGGTGATCTTCTCAAACCCACCATCACCTCAGTACTGTGGTTCACCCTGCATTAAAGACCTCAATATTTTCTTTTTTCCATTCAATTTAGAGGACTTCTTGGAAATAACACACACACACAGACTAAACAATCCAGGTCAGTCTTTTATGTTATATATTATGAAGAACAGTCAAATATGTTGTATAACAACATATATAACAAACAACATCATATCTACAGTGTACGTAATATTTTATTAAGAAAAATGCCAGACTCTTGCATTTAGCGTGTTTTTACAGTAGAACTAGAGATTCAGAAACACACATTCTTGTGTGTCAAAAATTATACCTACTAATTTAGCCATAATGTAACTGGCCTGAGATTTGGTTGTGTTATACCAGCAGCTGTGTATCCTAGAGTGAACAGCCTCAAGTAGAGGTGGGGAGATTTTAACTGCAAATTCCCCCCAACCAGCACTGACTGTGTTTATATGCACTTAAGTAACCGGGGTACTCATAGACATCAGCGCTCTCTCGAGTGGCATTTCCATAGAAGAAACCTGATTGCTGGAAACCCACGTATACATGCAGCAGCACAGTAACCTGATTTCTCCTCCACCTCAGACGTATTCTGAAAGCATGGTGCACAGATTGTAACTGTATAGTGAGAAAATGCTGCCTTCTAAATTGTCTTTGTGTGCATGTGTGTGTGTGTGTGTTCATGCCACAGCTTAATAGGAAGACACCTGCAGCTGATCCAGAAGAGGAACTGTCTAAATTTTAAAAAAATCCACCTGGGAAAGGGACTTATTTAGACTTTTAAAAGGCACGTTGTGTTAGTTAAAGGACACCTTCACTGATTGGGAATGTACTTCTTTTGGTTCTAGTTTGAGTAGTACATGTAAGTAAATGCCATTAAACTAACCATTGACTTCTCTATATTAAAATATGTCTCTACTTCTGTCCCAGATGACATCACTTGGAGAAATCTTCAGTTCAGATCATGTGATCTCATGTTCATACTATGAAGTTGCTTCTACAATCGTGGTCAACCTGCTTTTTCAGAGCTCCTTCAGATGACATCATCAGAACTCCCAATGATGAAAAACTCCTCCAGATCATGTCATCTGGAGGAGTTTTAGAAGGCAAGTTGAAAATTGCTAAAGTTGCAGTTTAAATTTTCTGTAAGACAGACTTTTAAAAATGCATGTGAATGATTTTTATTAATTCCTTCAGTCAGCTGCATGTTCCTGTATGCATCCTTATGTTACACACGTGCAGTCGGAGAAAGCTGATTAAAAATCAGGCTACACCTACATGGTGAAGAAATCAACGTTCTCCGACAGAAATGTACCACGGGAAACCAAGTTTCCTTAATCCCCTACCCCAATTATGGAAACCAGCTTTCCTGTTTACATGACACTTAAGCCGAACGCATTAAAACATTTTCTTTTGTTAAAAACTGTAAAAGCCTCTTTTCTTGTAAGAAAAAAGAAGATGAGGAATTGAGAGATTTCACGATGCACGTCTACCAACTAGTTTAGGTCTGGACTGAGTGTTTCTCGTGTACAAAGACTCTATTTAAAATAAAGCGCTCTGCTATAGGGCAGAGCTCTATTTCTATAGCTATGGGGCAGCCCAAGTCATCTGATCTCCCCCTGTTGGACCGCCACTTGTCAGCTTATATTAAGGCCAGTGGTTGCCTCTGCTTACATGTGGTACCCATCATCCCAGACCATGAGGTAGCCACCCTGTTTGGCTGCTGCAGTGCACTGCCCCTGAGGAAGCTTGGTTCACTCAGTCCTGGGATCACCTCAGGTTATATGCGCTGTGTTATGACAGCCTAATGGTTCTAGTAAATGTGTGGCAGTGGAGTGATGGGGGTGTGTGAGGGGTGTGGGGGTGTTTGGGGGTGGGGGTAGAGAAAGTGAGAGGCTGGAAGAGAAAGAGGTGAATGTGCATACCAATGTCTGTCATCTGTCCTAACACTGGATAAAGGATCAGATTTTTTAAATAAACACAAACGGCATAGTGTTGCATTAGTAGCTTTAAAAGAAATAAACAAAATTACCATTAAACCTTTAGGAAATGTTCATTTTAACCAAAAAGGGCCCAAGATACCTTTACGAGATCGTACAGCAGTAAGTAAGTTCATCCAGAATATAAAGCTTGTAGTAGGGGACAGTAACATTAGGAGTCTGAAGTGTTCACTCCAGCAATAATTTTACGAAGGAAAATATTTCTCAGGACGTTCTTTGCTGAACCTGAGCTTACAGAACCCCTCCTGTTCCTTCTCCTAGCACAGACTCTTGAGACTGGCACGAGCAACACAAATTCCAAATACTGAGTTACTAGTGTCTAACAAATGCAACAGTCAAGCTGAAACACAAACATAATATTGGATAAACACTCAACTATATAGAAAGTATAATGAATACGTATTCATAACTAGTCTAGTTTTATAATCTGTTATGGTTTCCTTTACTATTTTAACGAGAAGTGAGTCACCCTCATATGAAAACCTTATAATATTGTTGTTTCTCCATCAACCCCGCAGCCAAATTCTGGGGCCAATTGGGTTTTTAGCTATGACAAGCTGCCGGAGCTAAACTAACCAAACAGTCACACAGAAAAATGCACAAGGCCGATTTCACAAAATCACAAGCAGTCTAGTATTGAGTTACAGTACGTTAATATTCACCTGCGAAAACAGCTCCTTTTCCGGCTTGCTTGAGTTACTCAGTATACTTAAACAACGAACAAATGTTTCACCTTTTGAGAAGAAAATAAAAACAAAATTCATGCTATGATTAAATTTCAATGAAACGCATAATTGGGAAGACGCAAATGCACTATAAGTCGATAAGTTCGAGACATAAAGTGATGATCTGAGTCCTTTTGCAAACATTTGTTTTATAGTTAGCATCATTTTTCATTTACTTTTTTGGCAACATGGTCGACCAAGGCAATCTCTTAAAAATATTATCTGTTTTGCATGAAAAAAATTTAACTTAAGAGCTGGCAGTAAAGAATTATTAAAAATGTTCAGCTCTAATTTGTTTGGGAACATTTTAGCTGCCTTGAAGCCCAACTTATCTTTAGTTTTTCTTTCAATACGTTGCAAATGTCTTGAGACAAATGAACTTCCATTAAGATTTGAGCATTTGTCACTTCACGTCAAACTGCATTTAAAAGAAACGAAAAAACCAAACCTTCGACACATTTAACCAGACTGAACACACAACTTAATGTCTTGGTGATGTATAGTCTTGCAGTATCCACATATTTTACTCTATACACTTCTTGGAACATTTATATGGTAACTTGGGTCAATATTTGCTCATGTCTGTCATTTTGGCTCACTGTGCACGTACCCTGTCTATAGTCATTTGCTTAAGTTATCATGGGATACTTTTTGCATTCAGTGTTCCATAGGTTCAGGTAGTTTTATGACGTGATTACCAGTCTGTAATGGTTAAGGGTACTGAATGGTTTGGCCAGCTTGTGTCAATCACCAGCCACCATGATTCCATATTATTCCACATTCAGATGCCTATAAGAGCTAGTCTGGCCTTGTGGGTGGAAATATTATCTGGAGTGGAAGCACTAATAGGCAAGCACCCTGTCACCCCTCGAGTGCTAATGAACAGGGAAAATGGTCACAGCACAGAAAGAGGGAGAGAGAGGCAATAGGGGGGTTCTGTGGGCCCTCACCCTCTGTCCGGGGCTTAGGGCTACTTCCTCCTCTATAATTAAGGGGTTATTCCCCTGCACAATGAAGAAATTAAAACTGTAAAACCTCGCAAGGCAAATTACAGCTCTTCTTGGGAAGTTAAAGGAAGCTTCTTGATATGTAAACAATACCCTCACTTCAGCTGAGTACCACCCCCCTCCCTCTTTGTTCCATGGGAATTTCAGATGGGCCAGATTCTCTCTAAGACTACAACTCTGCAGAATAAAAAGGATTTAGGGTACCTTTATCACTTAAGTAGCTCCTGTTTTGCCAAAGCTAACACTCAAGAGAATATGCACTGCACACACACACACACACACACACACACACACGCTTATACATTTTTTCTTATGCTTAGATGAGTGCATTTGCATTTCTTATAAAAAAAAAAAATTATGGTTACACGCACAGTGCATATGATAGAAAAACAACAACTGGAAATTAGTCTGTTTCTCAAAATGACAGATGCTTTTAGTAGAATACATTTGTCACTGTTGGTATAGTGTGAATAAAAGGCCAAAATGATGACAATGGATGTGTAGTTAGTATGTGTTAAGGAATGAAACAATGCAAACACAGGTTCATAGTGGAAGAATGAAATAAAGGCACAAATGTACAATAACAACAACATCACTGGACAAACTTAAAATATATGTTGATGACAGTCAAGCTCACAACTGGTGCGTTCACAGTGTCAAAATACCAGAACCATGTCTGCCATGGGCATGTCTGTATTTGCTGTTATCAGGGGGTCACCCCACTACTCTTTGAAGCCACTGCCAGAAATTCTCAGGCTTAGTGAACACTGTTGTGGAAATTACCTGGCAAACAAAACCCAACAGGCTTATACACTATCCTGGCTTTTGGATTTTTTTAATTTCTTTTTTTACTTGTACTGATTATTAGACAGCCCCTTCCACTTATGTAATGAATGTAAAGCAAAGCAGTGAACTTTGTTGTGGTATTCACAGCATGAAGAGTACAGTAATCAATCAGCCGCTATCAAGGTTTGTTTTACAGAAAAGATTTAGAGGCATTTTCTGATCTAAGTATGATTGTTGAATGAATTTGAACACAATAAGTCAGTACTGTTAAATTCCTTATTCATGTGGAACAAAATATCACATGCTGCCTTGTGGGAATTGATCTTTGTTCTGCTTTGTATTGCCATTGTTAAATTTTTTTGTAAATTTCCAGTCTCCTGGTTCTAGTTAAATATTAAACTTTTACTCTCGATTCACTCGACATTTTGTCTTAGACATGCTGATGTCTTCAGTTTATCTTGAGTTTTTGGCTGGTGCCATTTATCAGTTCTTAGGTTTCCCTTTATATTCTTTTCATGCTCATTCTGGATTGAAATGCAATTAAAAAAACAAAGGTACAATGACACAGCTGTGTTTAGATCTTGCCATCCCCTCAGTGCATGTGTATTGTAAAAAGGCCATTCAAACAAACAAAAAAAATAAAAATAAAAATAAACCCCTCGAGGTAAAAGTATGAAATATGTAGAACTTAACCTACCTGTTAGTACAAAAGGACTCTCTCATACCCACCAGCCTATGCTCTGTGTTGCTTTCCAGCTGTTAGTGAAAGAACATCTTTATTCCTGCATAACTTCTGCAGCTGTATGATGAATGACATTACAAATCAGCTTTACAAAAGGCGGCATTTTGTTTACCTTTTTTTTTTTTTTTTTTTTTAATGGGGCCATGATGACCATTCAGGGCCCTGACGACAGGCTCTGCTGTGATTACAGGACAGTGTCACAAATACTAGTACAGTTAAAAAGAACTGTACACTATGACACTGTAACAAAAGCAGAAAGTCTTTCCAAATTAACGTTTTTTTCCCCCTACAGAACAAAGAGGAGCTGTGCAGGAATACTGTCCTCCAATTAGAATCCATTCTCTTCTTCTCTCACACAACACATGCAACTTAAGGTCCAGGTCCAGCTTAAGCTTTCTGAGCTTTCTGCACAATTATGTCACAGCAGGTGGTATCAAGTGGATGATAACATTGTGTAGCTCTGTATATTGTAGTCTATTAGATATGATTAAAAAAAGCAAAATTAGCTATGTTGGAAGTTGCAAAGCCCACATAATAACCACCTCTACAGTTAAAACAGTGTTTGTAAGAGCTTCTACGCTATTTTGCCTTTTAATCTCTCAGTGAGGATGGCACCTGAAGGTCTCCGCACTGCAATGTTTATGAAGAAAAAAAACTTGCAGATTGTGGTTTTTATATTTCTGCATGTTTATATTTGAACTTTGGTCTGAGCTAGCTGTTTACCTAGACAACACAGTGGTGGAGTGGTTAGCCTCATAGCTAGAAGGTCCCTGGTTCAAATCCCTGGCCACCCAGCCTTTCTACATATGTTGAGTTTACATGCTCCCACAGTCCAAAGACATGCATGTTAGGTTAATGTATAGAGTCAGTGTATGTCTCTTTGTGTTGAGACAGACTGGAGATGGATGAATAGATGGATGCATACCTGTCTCTTGTTTCACTCCTGGACAGACTGCCACTAGGAATATTACCCAACATTTCAAGCTTGGTATTTGATAAAAGATGAAGTTAAACATGTGCCTACATATTTAAAGAAGTCTAAAATTAAATGCAAAAAAGGAACAATAACCTCAAATATGAGTTGTGACATTTGTCTGAGAAGCCTTTCAGTTTTTTTTCTGCGGTTCTCTCTTTAGGACATGGCCCGAGAGCCGAATATGTAAGCAGGGACAGCTTTTGTTTGTTATGTTTGCTCAGGCAACCTCATCTGCTTATTTTGTTGGTTGCACAGTTTACTCGTCTGTGACCTGTCCTTGGGTTGGAGCCAGTAGGTGTTACGGCCACATACTCTGTCTGAGGAAAGAGTCACCCTCCAGGAGATGTGACCATAAAAATGTATTGCAAAAAGTTTATTTTTCTATCAGAAACGTTGCAGCTGCTGACTGGGCATGATCACACCATCCAGCCATGACTGTTGTCAAAAAGTCTTTAAAGAACCCAACTCATTTCTCTCAGTTCATCCACCATCTAGCAGGTGATCTTTACGAACATGTCTGCCTCTATGCCACCAGTGATTACGGCTAATTGCTAAATGCTAACACAGGCTGGAGAGCACCAGCAGTGAAACCTTAGATCTGTAATTACTAGAAGCAGCGTTTCCCTCAGGAAGAATTTCACAGATGGCAAAAATCAATTTCCCTCTATGCTTTCTTTGGTGGCTACAACCCAATTACACCTCGCATTAATGATAAAGACCTATTGTCCACAATACTCAAAAAAATCCTAGAAACACAACATGGCCTCTGAAGAGTCTTTAGGGTCTGGCACATTTTCTAAAGTGCACTAACACCCTCCATGGAGACATGTACTGTACTATACTGTTTGGTGATGTGCGATACACGTTGGTGGAAACTTTCCATTCAACCATCGTTGCCCTGCTGACACTCAGGAAAATCTATGACTGCAGTAAAACTTGTTCCACTTTTCCACTGAATGCTACCAGCTCATTTTGACTTGACTTTTTGGTAACAGGCACATTTGTCACTGCAGGTAAAGAACCCTCTCTATAGAAAAAGTACCAAGTACTATCAACAATTTTGGCCTGATGGAAACTAAAAAAGGTGTCAAGTTAAGTTTAGCAGGTACAATAGACAAAATGGACTAGACAATAGTTTTAACCCTGATTTACAAAGCCAGAGCATTTGCACCAGCGTGCTGCCTAATGCAAACTATGGCAACATTATAAACATGGGTGAGTGGGCTTCCTTGCTCCTTGCAGTGCTGTGACTGAATATTTTCCTCCAAACGGGGACCACAACTGTGTCTGTAGGCGAGGGTGGGGTGGGAGTTTGTGTTACAGTCCGGAAGAACTTGACCACAAACTGTCCGCCTCTGGAGCAACATAGCCATAGGAGCCGGGTCTGTTTACACAAGCGCCTCCTGCCCGTGTTTACAGCTAGCACACATTTTTGTTTTAAGTCTGAACTGCGTTTATTTTGCTTCAGTTGAACTGTGAGTGTTAGGACTACATTAACCGATGAAAGTAACAGGGTCTGATGGAGACAGAGGGGAACAGAGGAACAGGGGCAATGAGAGTTTACAGTATAAAAATGCCCGGGCATGGACTTTCAACAAGTTTTTTAATAATGTGGTATCTTCCCGTCAACATAAAGTGGTTGCCTTGGGCGACATCTTCAAAAAGAGGAGAAAGCTGGGCACCTCATTGGTCAGATTACCAAACAAAACAGGCAGGGAGCATCTTAGAGGCAGGGGCATGGATTACACTCTGCATGCTGGGAAAAAAAAGCTTTCTTTTAAGGAGAGGATGAAGTACAATAAGAGAAAGGGAAGTACACGCCATGGAGAAGGGAGAAACTCAGGGGATAGGGAGAGAAAGCTGGCTGACGGAGTGTTGCTTAATCCCCTAAAGCATCCATATATTGCCTCTACCTCCTCTCCCACTGCTTGTAAACAGTGAGGAATTTAACATGTTGTCTTTGGGCCCTGTGCGTGTCGACGCCTCTGGTATGGACAGATTTATATTCGCAGACATTGCCCAAAGCATACCATGTTGCTTTTTTAACTCTGGGGGCTTTGAAGCTAAGGCAAAGCGCTCCAAAGAAAATAACAAGTATCACAAATGTCCTCTCATTTGAGAGTGATTCATGTTTTGTAACCACATTAGAGACCTGTCAAAGGCTGTCAATCCTCCACTGAGTCAACATCCTATCAGAGTTGGTACAGATAATACAGTTCAAAGAACAGGCTTCTCAATATTAGCCTTCAAGACATTATTCTAACGGTGATATGATGAAGGATTAAAGACACTAAGATAAACATTTGTCTGGTGATATTCTTTTAAAAAGAGGAAACTATTCTCTACAGTGTAAGTCAACTTGTTAAGAATTACTCTAAAATAATGTAGTTAGATCCAGCTTGGTGTTTCTTTGCATATGTACTGTAAGTTAAGCGAAACATGCTGCATTTCAATTCAGTTTGAAAACAATCGTTAAAAAGTAATGTTAATGCATGTGCAGTATATGCAGTATTTTAAGCCCCAGTGACCAAATCCTGTGAATCTCTGGAGGAGAATCACACCACCTCCTACTGCAGGTCCATTCTCTTAGTATGTAGGCCAGCCCTTCTGTGATAAGAAGCCTCTGTAATGAACTATGATAAAAGAAGCAACTTTCGCAAATACCCAAGCCTAAAAACCTATGTTTTTGGTTTTACACAGCAGTAAAAGACCGGCAGTAAGGCCAAAAAAAAAAAAAACCCAAAAAACTGTGGATAAACAAGATGTCCCTTCTTTGCTTTCACTTAGCATATCTAATCATTAAATTCGGTCTTGGCCAGCCAGTGCCCCAAAGATAAGACAGACAGGAACAGAAAAGCAAGGATGAAGGTTGGGAGGGGAGTTGGAGGGTGACTTGGAAAGCAACCAAGCTGACTGTTTAGAAAGGCCACATGAAATAATGTAAGCAGATATCTCTGGAACACAGCGAGTCCGTCAGCAATTCAAGTATTTTAGCAATGTTTGCTGGCTGGGAATATCTGAATTTGTAAAAAAAAATGTAATAAAGTCCAGTCCCAGTGTATGGCACATGCTGGACATATTAGGCACAGAAATCTGAGTGTAAACTGACACTGTAGATGATGAAAAGTTTGCAAATAGAAGGCCATAAACTGAAAGTCATTCCGGGACAGAAACAATATCGGTCTCTGTTGAAGTCATTCTTGGAGGACGGTGGTGAGTTCCTGATAGTGTCCAGCTATAGATTCTGACAGGAAAATAAACAACATTGGGACTTGGTCAATAGGCCTTCCTGTAAGCTAGATGCTCACAGGTCTTCTCGAGTATCAGGAAAGGCATTACCGATATGCAGTTACAAAATGTTACTGTAGATGACACCTGATTCTGTACTTTGGGCTGTAAAACTGAAACCCATGACACATGTTTGGTGGCTTTAGGAGCCAGGGGAGGTGTTTCTTAGAGGCACAACAACATAACTTGATTTACAGCTTTCCTTTGCCATGGAAAGGTAGAATAAAGTTGTATTGTGCCGAGCATTTTAACCACAAGTTTCTTACTTCTTCTTTTTCTTACCCTGCGCGGTAAAGAAATGCTTCAAGAATTGAGAATTCTTCAAGAGCTCAGAGATGTATTCTGTGACTCATTTAACTAGGGTGGAGAGCCAAAGAACGGGCATGAATGTGGTCATCCTTGCACATAGCCCTGTCCACCGAGCCCCCCTTCACTTCTTCCTGCACCTCTCAACCTGGTGTGGGGAACCACAGAAGCGTAAGAGTCCCATTTAGGAGCATAGAAAGAAAAGCTGAAATCTCTTTCTCAGGAAGATTAGTGTCTGTTTTTTGGAGTAGGCCTATGGATGGAGAGGTGCTGGGGGTAAGGAGACGGGCACTATTTTATTCTCTGTCGTGAGCGACTGGGGGGTGGGGTGGGAGAGACAGCTATGACCCATTTGTGTGCACCCACGGCCGTTGCAGAGACCCTGGTAGAGATCCTTTAGACTCTAGGTACACTTAAGACATGATGGCTATGATTAACACCCAGCTCCTTATCACAAAGTCAAGTTCCACTCCCAGCAAGACTAATTATAATAGACTTCATCCATCTATGCTACAGTGTCTGCTCCAAGTTAGACTGGTAAGACTCGTTCGTTATTATTGGGAACGATTGCAGGAGGGGTGATTTAATGCTGCATTCAACCAGTGTTGACAAAGGTGCGGACATTTTTTGTGGCGCCTCTCATTGGCACTCCTTAGATATATCAGAGCTGTGAATAATTATCTCTGGACAATGTGTTTTGTATGGAGAACAACATAAATCTTCGCTTGGTCCTCACAAGCAATAGCCAACAAACTATGGCCAAGCAAGAAAGATGAATACACCATTCGAGTTGGGCAGAAATGAGAGTGCTACCGATGCTGTCTGCTCCACTGGCCTCGTACAGTCAACACCAAAGTGAGGGATGATGGAAAAATTCTCTTTGGCAAACTTTCCCAGCATATAATAAGGGTTGCAAAAAAACAAGTTGGCAGATCTATGTTTGAAGCTGTCACTCCTCCACAGTTGAGGCAAGGGGAAAACAGTGTCTCCTGTATATGCTCAGTTGGTGTGAAGTAGGAAGGGGGGGAGGGGGAGGGCCACATCAATCATAGGTATTCCTTTGAAACCGTGAGATGTTTTACAGTTCTGGAAGCGGGTACCTAATCTGAACACATGTTACTCTGACATGGTAAAGCGCAAGCCGACACAGACTCGTAAATCCCAGGGCCCGGGAGTTGGATTGCAAGGGTCGAGCCTGTGGAAGCACGCCCCGTAGCTGAGAGACACATGAAGGCTGTCACACAAAATGTGGGTGCCCTTTTAAAAACCATTAACAAGGCCTCGAGAAAAGACGCCCGATTCCTATCATGTGGACTGCACCTGACCTGCCCTGCCTCCATCCTCCCACCTCCAGGGAGAGAAAAGACATGATGGAAGTTTGTCTGGCTCCAAAAAACAGACACTGTCAAATTCAACAGGGCAAGGCACGTCCCCATGAAACACAAGCAGCGTCAGCTCTAATGAAACAAGGTATGAGATTCGTAGGCCAGCTGACACAATGGATCAGGGTAAACAAGATGTTTTTACAGTGTCTCTGCTTAAGTTACACTAGTGTATTATGTGGTTTCATTGTTCGGCTTTAGGAACTACGATGCAGTATACATGATTTACACTACTTTGCGGTTCCATCTTAGACATTAGTAAGCTAATTACAGGAGGACATTGAAGTAAGCCAGTTAGTGACATTTTACAAAGAATGTTCCCAAGCTACTTGATTTTGCCCCAAATGCATACCAAGTGAAGAATTGGTTCAAATAAATAGAAGTATAAGCTAAATCACAACAAAAGCTAAAAACTATGTAACTGCATTGAAACGTCCTATTTTTACTGTTCCCTTGTGTGACCAAGCGAGCTTAGTGATGGCAGGCCACCAGGCCCTTCATTAAACAGTAAAACAACTTGAATGATATGTTCCTGCAGTAGCCCCTCAGACGATGCCAGTGCGTCTTCCTGAGGGGTTTCAGTGTCCACCGGCCGACTTCAGTGGCCGGCGTTAGTAATTTATAATGCTGGTACCTCAGAAGTCCAAACGAGGTCCTTCAACCTCGTTATGTGGAGTTTTCATCACACTTTCACATGAAAACATGAGCGCCCATCTTTTAATTATGACCCCTTCATAAAGGGAATGTTGTACACACTGCATCCTGTGGCTTTGTGATACTGCCCAAAACCCAAATAACCCTTGATGGGTGCAAGGTTATAAAATTTCAACCCCCACGGCCTACATTAAACGCAATGGTCATAATTGTGTAAATGACTGAATAATTCATGTTGCGGCCAGCGCAGTATTTCTTTTTCTTCTGGCTGGTTTGAAAAACTTGAGGGCCTCTTTGTGGAGGTGCCAGGGAGGGTGTACTGAAACGTCCTAGATTCTCACCCCACATCCCCAAACAATTAATGCTCATGGCTCCTCTTGTGGCAGGCCACCAAACCCATCATTAAAAAAAATCCATCACAATGTCATATGACATCTTGTTAGCATTTCAAAAGGTGCTTCTCTCCTCCCAGCCTTTATCGGAGGCCTCTGGTACACCATGTCGTCCACCGCTATGCCAGTCATTTTTAGTAATTCATGAAATTTACTCTTGGGAGGTAAGAACAAGGTCTTTCGACCTCATTATAACATTTTTTCATCACCCATTCTCTGACATCTCTGAAACATGCAGCCCCCCTCTCTGGGTCTCACTCTTTTTATGTGCTACTCTGCTACTTATGTGAGAAGGCATAATTTTTCACTTCACTGCACTGCAGATTACATGATCCTACAGAAAAACATTAGAATGCAGGAGTGCAATATGATGCTAGTTTTTAAATTGACCAAATTACCTACTATATGTCTTTCTTATGTCGCATATCTAGTAAAAGAATAAATTGTTAAAGGGAACTGGAAAACAGTTGTACCTCTAGTCAGAGTGGTGGGTGAGGGCTTCTTTGGGAGCTCTGAGAAGCTGCTGCCATCCAGGCCAGAGCCTTTACACTCCTTGTTCTCAGTGGTTGTTGCAGCTGAAGTCTCCATGCTGCTCTTTACTGTTTGTCTACAACCTGGTGGGACAGGAGAGACACTAATGTTAGAAAAAACACTTATGTCAGAAAAAACTTTGTTAAAAACATTGCACACATGTGCAGCCTTGCAAAAAAAAAAAAAAAAACCCTGCAGTTTAAACAAAGTAATGCAATTGTGGTTCATTCAAAACTGATAGTTACAGTTCAATTCAAGTCAATTCAGCTTTATTTATATAGCACCAATTCACAACTCAAGGCAAATTACAGAATAAAGTCAACACTATAAAGATGTATAAAGAGAACCCAACAATTCCCCCTGGAGCAAGCACTAGGCAACAGTGGAGAGGAAAAACTCCCTTTAACGGAAGAAACCTCCAGCAGAACCAGGCTCAGGGTGGACGACCATCTGCCTCGACCCGTTGGGGTTAGTGGAAAGTGGAGAGAGAAAATAAAACAGCAACAAAAAGCAACAACAAAACATCGGGCAGATGTGTTCACCAACAAAAGTAAGGAGCAGCTTGTCAAAGTAGACCAACAAAGGTTATATACAATCACTTGCATTTGTAATAATGCATATTACTGAAAAACTAACTGACGGTGACACATTCTTCATTCATTGCATAACTGAAAATGGATCACATGAGACTCAACATCAATCCAATCCATCCCACTGAGTCCTCCCTCTCTCTGAACGTCTGCAATCCACCATGCTCTACTTTACATATAGTCATCATTATTACATTCTAGTTATAATTTAAAAAAATGCTCCACTACTTATTAAGTGGAAATAATCGAAATTAGCCACAAAGTTTGTTTTGTGGAATTCTGCATAATTAACAACTCAAAGATAAAAAAAAAAAAAAAGTGGTATTAAAAACTAAAATTCTGACAATTTCAGAGCATTTCTGTCACAAAACTGATCGTACAATGTAACGAGAGATTTAAATTCTGAAGTGTGTTAGAATGTTTTCACTGTGCTTTTCTGTGAGTGTGCGTATTTATTCTGTCAGTTTAACTAATGTCAGGTCAGGCCCTAAACACACACACAAAGGTTTCTCAAGTTTGATGTGATGACCAATTGTAAACACAAGTGGCTGAGGATTTTAGCCACAGACGCTGTGTCAAACGAGTCAGTAACCGGCCCCTTGTTTGACTACGTGGGACCTACGAGATCCTCTTCTGAGGGCAAACATGACCCTCTCACGTTCACTGCTGTTCCACCTGCTTTCAGACTGTGGTGAGAAAATGTCTCCATGCTTTGACACAATGCTGAGGTGCATTAGGACACAGCAGTGGGAGATAATCAGAGGATATGCAGGAAAAACAGCCTATTTTAACACAAAGCATTCCAATTATCTGCTCACACCTGTTTGTGGCTTCACTTGTTCCCAAACGACAATCAAATATTAAATAAAGAAAACAAATGGGATTTTTGGCTTTGAGAAAGACCACAAAAAACGTTCTAAAGGATCAAAGGAGCACATTAAAACCCAAAGTGTAAGATGAGAATAGGTAAACACAAATACAAAGTTATGAGTGCTGCGAATGATACTGTCATTAAAAAGGAAATTGTAATCGTTCCGTGATGATGAATTACCACTAGCCGAATGTGTGAAACGCTGTTTTGGGTTTCATGTGGATATCCAACATGTCATGCTTCATTGTGAGGCGTGTGTAGTAGCAGCCATGTCTGTGACCCCTCAGAAGTGCCAGTTGCCTGTCACAGAGCCAGTGTAAGCCGATTAGAGGTGGGCAACTAACAGGTTTAGGCTGCATCTGTTTCTTTTTTTTTTTCTACTGCCAAAAAGTCCTTGAGATAGCCAACGAGCTGTCCCATCTAAGAGAACTCCATCACTCTGACGTCACCTTGGTCATAGGAATTAATATGTTCTTTTCATAGGCCTTTATCGTATTTGGAGCTGGCCTGAAAGCAGGGGCTTTTCGGGGAGTGGAGCCTCTTGGCTCAGATAAGATGTGGCCATGAACATGCCAGCACTCACAGCAACAGTGTTTGCCTTTCAAGCAGCATGCCCGTGAAAAATATGTGAATCCTCTACTACCATCAGTGTCCGATGAACATCTGGCACCTCATTAATAGCTGTGTCCATGCTTTTGAAGCATGCCAACTATTTGCTTTCCAATTGCCTGTGAGCATGCATCCATTAGGCATTCGGTTTGGGGTACCTGTAGGTAATTTACCTAAAAAAAAAAAAAACCTGCAGGTGCAGTTGTGGGTGCTAGATCTACAAACACAAGTACGGCTGCTAGGGTTGTATTTATTTCTCAAAAGGTGGCCCCTCCTTCACCCTGAAACCCTCCCACCACTTTCCTCCAACTCTGTGGAGCTGTTACATTACCTCCTACCTGGAGTCTCCCCACAGGCCGGACCTGCTTTGCCCTCGATGACAGGGAAACCCAGCTTTGATGGGCTTGTACAGGTGTCAGGACCCAAGTTGACAGATGGCAGGGGCCAAAGGCGAACAAACGACAAGGGTGCACTTCTTTTCTCATCTTCCGGTTGGCTGAGCAGCCCATTGCACCACAAACAGTCCTCCCCCTTCAACCACCCTCTCCCTGTACCCCACACTCTGGTGCCATGGCTGGAGAGTGAGAATTAACCGTACTTTTGCAAAACACACATAGGTAACTCATTCTGAAATCTCACGCTCTT
Organism: Channa argus; assembly: GCF_033026475.1. Classification (NCBI taxonomy): domain Eukaryota; kingdom Metazoa; phylum Chordata; class Actinopteri; order Anabantiformes; family Channidae; genus Channa; species Channa argus. The sequence continues at coordinate 25,994,038 of NC_090205.1, forward strand.
TGACACGCAACAGTATATTCTCAAAACTAACGGATGCTCCAGTACCGGCTTCATGATATAAAGATTTTTCTGGGAAGTACAGAGCAAAAAAATATTACTTTACATTACAGTAACTGTGAACAGAAGAAAACAACAAAAATACAGATTGATTTATTTGTTTTATTTCAATACTTTTTCTTCTGGTGTAACCGTATCCGAAACCTTAACCCAAGGTTTTACGGTGCGGCTGCTTTGTTCTTGTTCCTTCCTGCCACTCAGCCACAAAACTGGATGTTTTTTTTTTCCATTGAGAAATTACTTATATTGCTTATAGTAATTTATCTTACAAGCATTCGAACTGAGGTTTTGGTAAAGAATCTGTGTCTGTGCACTTAGAGCAGGGAATACTGCTGGTTTAGCTGTTCTGGAAGTGAACACACATGCAAAGAATTATGTTTCATATTTAACAAGTTCAATTCCACGGTGCTATTTTCAAACTTAACACCCCCCCCCACACACACACCCGGAGGACTATGAATAAATAAGAATGATTCTGGATGATTATAAAATTCTTATGTTTAATGACACATGGCTAAAACAGGTAGCAGGACTGTGTGTAGCTTACAGTAACAGCTTATACAAGAGATTAAACATGCTGAGTTTCCTCCACAAGCCCTCATCCTGATGGACCACTGGGACAAGCCACTTAACCACACGCAGCACAGGAAAAAGACTGAGGAAATGAGGCAAGTTACTGTTGTGTTCCCTTTGGCAAAGGTCACTCTTTAAATCATAAAGCGGTCAGATAAGTTACTAGTTTCTGGGTGTTTGCAAATACTGAAGGTCAGCAGTTACTACGTATTTGCTCCATTTGTAGATTTTCTCTCAATTAAAGAGAATTGTGTCACTGTCACCTCCCTGTCTTCTCTCTCAGCTTCTCTACCCCCATCGTGTCAGACTTTTGCAGGACTTTTGTTATGAGACCTGGTGTGTATTTTTCTTAGCGCCTCGTTCAGTTTCAAGTGTTCCTCTCCTCCACTACCGTTCAACAGCTCCCCTTTCACCAACACTGAAAGGAATGCAAACACACATCAAAAGAGGCCCTCTCAGTTTGAAGATTTCCAGGCTTTGCTCTTCTTATTTTCTTCCTTCCTATCTTTCAGTCAGTGCGATCCGTATCCTGGTAGGCTCGCTTTCCTGGCAGCGCACGCACGCACACACACACACACACACACACACACACACAATGAGAGGCACACCAACTGCTGTCTCACACTCTGCTCACTTGGCAAACACAACACAGATGGATAGGTGAGGTCTCCTGCCCCTATAGCACCTGCAGACCAGTGTGATCAGGTTTCTGACAGTGGCACTCATGCAGGTTAACAGAACCACTACAAGCCTTGCTTTACATATTTTTGTGGCTTCGACACAGACGTTGTTGCCGTATCATTTTTCAGAACTTGTTGGGATTTGTGCAGATTACAGCCTTTTCACCTACATGGTTAGTGAACACCGGTGAGAAGTAGTGTAAGTACCTACTAATATAATGTGATACTTAAAGCTGAACAAGGCTGATTACTCACCAATATGTTGCCTTTTTACTGTAATGTTAGTATTGTATTAACAAGAAATTATAAAACTATCGTACTAGATACGGAAAATCCTCCAGTCTATGCTGAGCTGATAGTCTTCAACCTACTCTTGGGAGGATGGCTGGAAGCATAAACTCTAATTTACAGGTGGACAGGTGTAGAGGCAAGGAGAAGTGGTGGTGAAGGAGTTCACCCAGGCGTCTCCTTTCACTTTGCACACTGTCTTGGACTATTTCTGGAGCCAGAGTTCTCTCTGGACAGACAAATTATTCCGACAAAAACAGCTGCTTTTGCCCTCACATGGCCGGCCCCAACCACCTTGGCCAGACTTTCTACACTGCACTGCAACTGTTTCATGAGAAGCCTTTAATTTAACTTTACCAAATGTTCCCTCCATAAGAGCCCTTTTCACTTACCAAATACTTCCTTCCAGCTCATTTTTAGTCCTGGCTGCCGCAGTACCTAATAGTCAAAAAGTATTCATCTATAAACCACAATACAAAACTTTAAACTATGGTCTACCACATTTAAAACTGCATCCCTGCCAAATTCCACTTGATCCTCTGGGACTTTCAGAAAATGTTCACGAGTTGCATGTAAAGTTCGAGCACCCACACAGTGAACATGTTCCCATACGTTTACCTAAATCATTAGGTATGAAATCTTTTGATATACCTGACAAAAATATTTTTGGTGCTGTAATAAACTTTTAAAGCAGCAAGTCAGTATTTTTTTTATAATACCACTCGATCAGTTCCTCACAATCAGAAAGAGAAACACACATTGATGCTTCATGTTGCTCCATGTTCAACTCTACTGAATGCTTATTAGAAATTTACTATATCAAATTAAACAGCATTTTTAAAATGATCTTTTTAGTCTGTCTGCAAGTGGCCAAAAAGGTTTTGTAGCTTTAAAAAACAAGAGAAGAAAAAAACATATTCAACTTTTAGGAGGGAAGACATCCCCTGTCCAAAAAAGCTACACACATACTTTCATACTGTTCATACTTTAAAAACCTTGAAAATCTAAAGCTAACTTAAAAAAAAACATAGATGTGTTCCAGAAAAGTTTGCAAGATATAACCAAATTTGACATGAAACTCAAAACGTTTTTGTTAACAAGTAATACACAGCGAGACTCTAAGACCTTTGGGAGAAGACAAGTTTAGACTAGGACACATTCTCAATGGGTGAATCACCTGTCTTTGATGTCAAGGAGGAGAAGGAAGGAAGACCATGAAGTAGACTGTGAGGGGTCTGACAGCAAGTCAAGAGCGATTAGTCTGATTCAGAGGTTGAAACAACATCACTACAGGCTGTCACACATGTATACATTGAGGTCACTCAAGCAGGAAGGAGAGTATTGCCACAATATGGTTTCTCAAACCAGGGTCTATAGGGGTATGTTGTGGGGGAAATTTAACCTGTGGTGATTCAAAATGATTCATCACTTTGACCTAGAGCTAGATGGCTCCTGTGTATAGATTCTGTTTTTAATCATGTAGTCATGTAAATTAGGGCTTTTAAAAAATATTTGCTCGGAACATTCCAGTTTTTATTAATCTCCCTTCCATTCCAAATTTTTACAATCTGCAGACTGCACATGGGGACTCGAATCCCTTACCAAAACCATCCAGTGGATAGAAGATATACAGCAATGAGCATCTAACAACTGATCTAATATAAAAGGAATCTAAAACAGCAGAGAAAAGCCCTATGGATGAGTTCTTACCCCACCCCTGAACCTGACCTTTCCTGCTAGTAAAGGCAATATCCTGTGGATGATCTCTTCATCTCCTGCAACCAACACAAAACAGATGTGGAGCTCATGGCCTACACACAGCCCTCAGCAGAGAGGAATCTACATGTATCCAGTTTAGGTTTTTGTCTTTGTCTTAAAGAACCAAGGAACTAGCTGCAGTTCATAAAAAAAAATAAAACTGCACACCACGAATGTACAATTTCACACATATACATTTCAATTCAAGTCACGGTGGGCACCTTATAAACTGATCAAAGGCAGGTGCTAACGACCGAAGTGGTGAACCAACCAACTGGTCTAGTCATCTATTGCGTCATTCATGTGGGCGAAGGCTGAGACACACCAAGCAGATGGCGTCCAGAACAGTTGGCAAAAGTTGGACCCCTGTCGGTGACTTTTCAGTGAATTCAGCGTGCTGAATCGGCAGCAGTCCTCTTTGGTGAGATAGACCACTCTGATTGGCTGTTCTGCTTATTGAATCAATGCACGAGAAGACAAATGGAAATGACAAAAGCAAGTAAACAACAAAGAGTGGTGTGAAAATGGTGCTTTGTTTGCAGTTTGCATTCACACATACAGACTACCGTTACCTGCTGGTATGGAGGCACTATTTCCCCTAATGGACTTGAAAATGGCTGCAGTCTTTTTGGCATTTTCTAGTTCCCCTTTTAGGTCCAGAGGAAGAAGGTGACATGAAGAAATGGTCTGGCTTGGTGTGTCTCTTATGTGGATAGAAATATAACTAACAATTTGAATATGTCGCCTTGGACACGTTGTAAACAACATGGCCTGTAATGTTTTTTTATATATATTATATATTTTATATATATATATATATATATATATATTCGATATATTACAGGTAGCTCAACAAAAAGCTGACAATGTAACCATGTGGCGGACGTATGTGTCTGTGTGTTAAAGTCACAGCTGTCACCAGTGCAACATTGCACACTGCTGAGTTGAGCAGCTTCTTCTCCAAGACATTTGGCCTGAGTCATTCCTCCTAAATGTGTTGTTAGCACTCTCTCTCAACTGCTTCAGCTGTCAATAAGATTGGCCAAACTGGCTTTGTGTGTGTGTGTGTGTGTGTGTGTGTGTGTGTGTGTGTGTGTGTGTGTGTGTGTGTGTGTGTGTGTGTGTGGTGTGGGTGCACAACCACAGCGGATATGCCCACAAGCCAGCAAGTAAAGATTTGGCCAAATCAAAATTTGCATTTGCTGCTCTTAGGTTTCACTGTGTTGCAACTTCCACATTGTTGCGGTGAGTTGACTACTCCATCAGAAGTGCTTGTGATACTTCACAGTCTGCATGTGATCCACAGTCAGATGGGGCGGGGGGGGTGGGGGGGACTCCCCTTGAAGTTCGGGGGATGTCCATGTGTATTTGTGTTGGCTGGTCAACATGTCAGCAGCAGCTGTCAAAGCACAGGTGAGACCTTGTAATTTTAATGGCTACTACAGCTAACTCCTTTTTTGTAGCCCTCTGTACAGAATGTGCCAGCGTTCTATCACACATACAAGGTGGGCTTTTAGAAAACATGGCCCACAGTGGACACCTGAAACACCGGGAATATGTGGTAGGGGAAAAATGTACTTTTGGAAAACTGTGACATAAGCCTGTTAAGACAGGTGCAGGGGTGTCAGGCGTTAAAGTTACAGTAAAAAGAAAGACCACTTTCTGTTGCCTCTGTAAGCAATTTGAACATTGGTCTCACTGTTTTGTTCACTGTTTGTGTATTTATTTTGTCAAGCAACATAATCATTCAATGCAGAGATGTGATTGGTGCCTTAGTGCCGCAGCAAAGGAAATGACATCAATCACAACATTGTTTTTTTTCATCAACATAATATTAAGGCACATTCAGCTTGTACGAGTATTTATCAGAAATTAAAGGTAATTTCTGTTACATTTATTAAGCGGGGTGCAAACCTTTTCACTCATATCATTTTCAATATTGCAATATTTTGCTATAACTCTTTTAAACATTTCCTTACCAATGCTATTACATTTACGTGAAAAATGATCATGGAGATGATAGAAAAAGGTTTAACAAAAGTAAAATAATGAAATATATATTTATAAAGAGTTTGAATTTCGTTTGTAAATAAAAACATTATCAAACTTTAATATGTGATGGTTAGATTTGTATTAACTGTGCATTAAGTATGTCGATGAAAGAAAAATCTTTTAGCCATTTCAAAAAAGGGGACTGCATTTTTTTTTTGCACCCAACTGTAGAATAAATAAACGTGGCTCGCTGACATCCAATAAGAAAAGCAACACCATTTTTAAGTGAATGCCCATATTTAACACTCTATTCCCACTAAAGTCATTTTACAACTGTTTTCACTGTTGCTGCCTGCTTTAATATACAGTCCCATCCTTCAAAACAGCAATGTGTGAGCACAAGGAAAACACTGCATGTACATATTCTGCTGTCTGCTGTTTCCTTTTTCCTTCTACACCGTGACCACCTGTTGACACTGCTGAGTTCACTCTTAGAGCAGCCTGACATTGCGAAATTTTCTGAAAGCTGTGCATGTGAAAGAGCCGAGCGCAAAGATGGCCCCGCACATAGCCAGCATGGTTTTCATCCCACTTTCTCTGTAATGAGCAGATTACAAAACATGAGCAAACCTCATTTAGGCCCCGAGCCAGAGTGAGACACAGAGGGAGAAGAGAGAAGATGGCAGTAGAAGACATGAGGGAGAGGTTAGAAAGCTTCATGCTAAAGACAACCACATGTCTCTTTATCCAAGCTCAACTCTTGACTCTCGCTGCCTTTCCATCTCTTGTCTCCAGCTTGTATCTAAGAGGAGACTGTGGCTTGGCACAGGCTCAGCACCATTTGGAAACTAATATCTCTCATCATATGGAAACGTAAGAAAAGGAGCCCAACCGCCCTGCCCTTGAGGCTGTGTCGACTTTGTAGCTATGGGAGGGCCTAAGTGTAAATCATAACTTCCAACACAAACACCCGAGTTAGGAGCACAAACACATCCCGCTCCCCCCTCCTCTTTCTTTCTCTGTGTGTTGCTGCATTTTGTCGCCTCTGCATCAGATTAGGGCCGTGGCAAACATCGCAGACAATACGCCATTGTCTGCGAGCCCCTGTCGGTCTATCTCAAGAGCTCCCGATCACATAGAAAATCCTGCTGGGTGTTTGATCAAGACGTGATAATGATACAGTAAAGGGAAATCCTGATCTCTCCCCTCATTTAGGTCGTAGAGCATACAGCTTCTCATCTTTTGACTCCAGCCAGCACGAAGTAACAGCTTCTACTACACAAGCAAAGCATAAACAAACTTTCACATGACGCTACACAGTCCTCTGGAAAAGTCTAAAGTATTGAATCAAAATCACTTTTTTCACCAAACTAAGGGTCTAGAACTAAGCACTTTCAAAAATTAAGGGGCACCCACCAGGTGTTACACTACTTTCCATAAAATGCAATTTCTATGAATTTTCTTTTTAATATTGTAAATTAGTATTCAACACACAAACAATGGGCCTGCACAAAACTGATCGCTTCCTAGCACTCTGTGGATCCACTAAGTTACAGTTTCAATGTGTGCAGTGGAGCTGGGTGTTCACATTTGTGTATCCACATTGAACAATAATTATCAATGCACATGCACTTTACACCGTCAATGAGGGAGGAAACATGTTCAGTGTGTTCGATAGACCTCAAGGATCCTCACAATGATAGCGAGTCCTGTCACTTTCCATTGTCCACTGAGTTTATCTTGTGTTGAGATAATGAAATCAGTCTCGCCATCCCCCTCCCACAAATTAACTGACCTCCTGTGACCTGGGCAGGGTTTCCCAGCAGACCCTAAAGCTATGACCACCATTGTTCCTTTGTCGGCCGATAGACAATCATGATGTTACTGCTAGAATTGCTTTTGGGAAATTTGTTTTCCGATGAGTGAGGATGTAACTTAAGAAGTGTAAAGGGTTCAACCAGGACCTGATGGAAAGATCTTTGGACTGTGCTGGTCGTGACACGTGACGCATCAACACTAAATCTATTCAAGCCAAACAAGCACAGCAAAATGTGTTTTACGCTTTTAGAACAGACACTTATAACAGTTTATAACACACAGTTTTCCTGAGTAAACCTACTTCTTCCGCATTTGTGCATTGCCACCTTTTTTTATACATTCAGTGATTGATGAGGTCCAATGACCTGTAATGAGCTCGTCAGTTATTTTAGCCCACAGCCCTTAAAATGCCTTGTTAAATGTACATCAGCCTACACTCTTGTTTCCAGCGACGTGTGCGAGTCTAGACGGCGTAATTGTGTTCTTTTAACTGCACCGCCACAATCCAGCGTGACCTCACTTTCTGTGCTGGGATTTGAGTGCCCACTCATTGCGGCTCTAGTGTAAAGTAGGAGGAGGGGGTGTGGTGGGATGGGGGGGGGGGGGGGGGGGGGGTGCACACTGCACCCCTTCTTTACCCTTCAAACCCGGATATGATGTGAGCCTATTTAACCTCACACACTTGGGTGAAAATGAACAGGATGCCTTGAGGGGGAGTGAGACAACAAGCGTTAAAACAAGGAGGGATTGTCCTGTGCCATCCTCATGCCAAAGGCTTCAGTGAAGAGCTCTACACAAGAATGTGTCTCTCTTGCTTCTTCACTTCTTCCTCTATCTGAAGTGTGGGCTGCCTGTGAAAGATGGTAGTGGTGGGATGGCGTTTTACAGCCCCCTAAATGGCCATTAAAGTCTCATCAATTCATGCCTGCACATAAGTATTTTTCAATCCACAACACACCCCGTCTGTGGGCTCCAGGCCTCACGGCCCTGTGCAGAGAAAAATCACATACATAACCACAAATGGTTCTTTAAGACGTTAGTAAAATAAAACACACACACAAACACTCACACACACACACAAAACCTATAAGAATCAATTTATGCACCAGGGCTTCAACTAGCAGGAATGCACCACTTCTTTAAAATAAGAAATTTGCAGATACCAATATTAGTTTGATTATTTTGACAACCATTTGTGGCAGGAAACAAATAAATCTTAGTTGTGCTTTAAGCTCTTTCAATCCTTCACCGCACTCTTTGAGTGAGCACAAATAAGTTCACATTCTTTTTGTAAAAAATAAGTTTTAAAAGGACACGCACACACACACACACACACACACACGCACGACATACACATAAAGAAAAAGAAAACAAATTAGCCACTGGCATACGTAGATACCATCCTAGTAGTGCATAGGCTGATATCAGTAACCAAGGCAAATATCGGCCGATACTGGTATATGGGCTCATAAATTAGACCAGTGGATCCCTAGCTACTAAGCTCAATCAGTCACTCAGTCAGAAATTATTCTGATAATTGAATAAAATTTTTACCCAAAATTTAGTCTCTCTCTCAAATGTGAAGATTTCTCGATTTACTGACTTTGTAATGTAATTGTTTATCTTCAGGTTGTTTGCTGGACAAAACAAGCTATTTAATTTAAGGACCTCACCTCAGGGAAACTATGTGAGAACTTAATAAATAATTAAATAAAAACAGAATTTGCAAATCTCATCAACCCATATTTTATTCACAATAGAACAGAAACAACATATCAGATGTTCCATTTCATGGAGAATATTCATTTTGATTTTGATGGCAGCAACACATCTCAGAAAAGTTGGAAGAGGGGAGACAAAAGGCTGGAAAAGTAATTGCCGCAAATCCATGGAGGAACATTTGGCAACTAATTAGGTTAACTGGCAACAGGTTAGTTACATGTCTGGGTATTAAAGGAGCAGTTCAGAGCCTCCAGCAACTGGTCTCCTCACTTTTACAGACAGTTGTTAAAAGAAGAGGGGATGATACACAATGGTAAACATTGACTCTGCCATGTGTTGCAGCCATCAAGTTCAAAATAATCCATATTCAAAATTATCAATAAAATATGGGTTGATGAGATTTGCAAATAGGGGGCCTGTAGAAGGCTGTGAGTTGGCATCTCCATGCGTGACATAATTAAGGACTGCATCTAAGAGACAAACAAAAAAAAAAACGAGGAAGTTTGTAAAACTGATATTACTCTTTTCCTGCTTCCTGCAACCACAAATAAAAAAATGGACTCTAAAGCCACATTTACACATGTACTGGAATCCTGAAATTCTTCTGACTTAATCCACAGGGGCTGTATGCAAGAACGTAAATATCAGAGTGAGATGTTCCCAACATTATCCGAACTCTATCCGAAGTCCACATTGTGTGCCTGAGCCGATTTGAATGGGCATGTTGATGACACTCGACTGTTGTTGCAGATGAGTGATAGAAACTTTTTTTTTGACGCATGGCTCCGATGTGCTGTAAACAAAGCACTTTTTCCCAGAGCCAAAATTTTCTATTATGTTGTGCCTGATCACGCGACTAAAATCAAGAACACATCTGACACATCTCCCGCTGTGTGTTATATGTGTGTAGTAATGCAACTCCTGACGAAGTCCAGGGCCGATTTCTCCTGACATTAACCGGACTTTATATGTGAAACGGGCTTGAGATACAATGAACAGGGGTCAGCATATGGGTGTGTGTGGGACTGTCACTAATTTACTCGAATGAGGCAAACTGAAAGTTCAACACAATCTAACTTCAAAAACACACTGCCAACATGACAATGCGCACTTAGGTTGAGTTTATGTACAGTAGGATTTACAGTCAGTCACTTTTATATTGTGGAAAACTTTGTTCTGACTATGATCTGCAGTGTATTCAGCAGCAGGTCAGAGCTTTGCACAGTGCTTAAGGGGCTAAATTCCAGTGCAAACATTTTTCAGCCAAACCACCGAGGCCCCAAAAGCCTCTCTTCTGCCCCGCCACACCTAACGCCTCCCCACGGAGGCTGTGCTTTATCTTACTGTGGCCATCATGAGATGAATGGCTTCATTGGCACAGTCCAGTGTCTTAGCTCAGTGAAATGAGGGTCACAGTGGGATGAGTTGGGGTTGAAGGAGTTTACTCAGCAGGATTGTGGTGTAGGAGGTGGTGGTGGTGGTGATGCTCCTCCCCCTCTCTCCTCAGATTCACTCACCCTCTACACACTCTCCTCCAAACCCTCCTCTCTGTCCCTGTACGCTAGACTTCATCGGTATTTGCTTTCAAAAAGCGCCGTACCCCCTCCTCCTCTTCTTCTCCTTCCACCTTCTCCTCCTCCTCCTCCTTGGCTTATACCCCTCCAAAACACACACACACACACACACCACCCAGTCACTCCTTTTCCAGTATTTGGTTCATTAATTTTTCTTCGGACTTCCAGAAAAGAGGTAAAAAAAAAAAAAAAAAGGAACTAGATCAATAAAGTGGGGCCTGTGCACAGAGGCAATGTGTGAAAATGGGGGGCTGCAGCAGCATACAGCACACAGGGCTGCGCAGATGAAAGTGACATGGCCACTATGGGTCTCTGAACACTGCAGAGCGAATCCCCCAAACTGAGGCTGAATGAGCTGAATAGGCTCATCCATTCTTTACTCCTTTCACTCTGTGTAGGCCCTAACTGTTGGAACTCTTCATTCCTTACAATGGGCAAATGCACTAAAACTTTTTCTTTTTGTTTTCTCATGCAAATCACCTCAGCCCTGACTGGGTTCGGCGTCATGTGAAGCAGAAAGCACACATTCAAATACTCTAAAGTTAAAAATATCCCAAATATCATATTATTTCAAATTTGTTTTAGCTTTTTTTTAAAATGTGAATTATTCCCTCAGTTTTCTTTTTTTAAAAGCTTCTCTTCTTGATCTTAAATCCAATGATTTTCCAACTTTTCTGGGTCTGTGTCTCATCAGCATGCGGCGAAAAAAAAGTATCCAAGCACCCATTTTCTAATGTGCATGACTTCCATTAGAAAGGAAAAAAAAAAACCCAAACACACAGTTTCCCTTTTCATTAATATGTAGGCCAAAACAACCAACAAAAAAGTGGGACTCATAAGTCCCCACATGCCTTTGGAGATCATTAGCAGCGCCTATTAGATAGGGGTAAAAGCCAAGAGCAAATATTGCTGCCTAAGGGCCCCACAAAGGCGTCAAGTGTTTGTTGACTGCTCAGCCTGCAGAACAAACAGTAAACTTTAAATCTTTCAACAATAAGTACACATCTCCCACAGGCCTGTCAGAGGCAAAAATGTGTCCAGTGCTGCTGCTGCTGCTGCTGCATTCCTGACACTTTCTGCCTGATGTTTGCTGTTTGTGCTTTGTAGCATTAAGGGATTAACATTAAAGTAAAGGGCTCAAAACGTGTAGGAGAGTCACAATGTATAAATACATTTTATTTAACCACAAACCTGTGGAAGAAGCAAAAAGAGGCTTTTTTTATGCTAGTTGAACTTATATTGGAGGCTATAATTATTAGTTTTATTTCGGAATTAACACTAAAAAAGAATCAAACCAAAGCTTCACAGTTTGAACTCTGCTGTGATAAACTATTAAAAGCTCCAAGATCCTTGGCGCCGAGCTTTTCTGATCACATCTCTTCCCATATGGATCAAGTTGCAGGACAGAAAATTTTTTGGATTCCTGTGTCAGATAGGTTCAAAGTGCAAATGAGATGTGAAGCTGCCCTAAAAGCTTCATCTGCCGTTGACACGCAAGGCAACGAGGAGCAAGTCGCCGGTTGAACTCTCTTTTTTTAAGACTACATGGCAGAGTGGCTTAAGAAAAACCCACACATACACACACGGCACTTTTCTTACCTTCGCTGTCGTCTTTCTTCAAGTCTTTTTGTCCGTGGAAAACTTTGTCTGGAGTCGGATTCCTGTGAACTACGCTGGCGCTGAACGCAGAAGGCGCAAACGAGCCTCTCCGGACTTTACGCGAAACTCCATGAACCGAGTTGAGAAAAGTTTGGAAACACGCAAAGTTTACACGGCATCACCACCACCACCACCACCGCCACCACCCCCTCCTCCACCTCCACCTCCTCCTCCTCCTCCTCTGTCCCGGAGAGTGAGTCAGTGCGGAGCGCAAGTCGCGTCTAACTTTTTCTTACAATCCATCTTCCTCTCCAGGAGGTGCGCGCGCTCTCTCTCCCGTGTGTGTGTGTGTTGGTGTGCGTGAGCGCTGTGCGCGTCCTTCAGCAAACGAACATGATTTGTAAAAACTTGTTCTTTGTCTCTAGACTAAAAGGTGTGGGAGTTAAAGCGGTTTGGCTTCTCTCGGCAGTTGTTGCAGAGACATGCGGTGGTGTTGAGATCTTCAGGCTGCTGATCTGTTTTCAATCCGAGACCCCCTTCCCCCCCCCCCCCCCCCTTACCCCTCCTTCACCATCTCCTCCTTTCTCACTCCCCTCGCTCCCTGGTGAGTTGAGCCATTTGCTGCAGCAGATGGGCCGGGCTAACTCAATCCAGCAGTTGTAGACGGGGAAAAGTTAGATACAGTTTCATTTATTGTTCGATTTTGAACTGGCTCTGCAGTGGAGAATGTCTATCGGAGCCAGTTTTGTCCGAGGTTTACACTTTGCAAGTGTGATCACAGCTGAAATAATCCAATGTGAACGAGTTACAACTGTAGTGACCGAGAAATCAATGCTTTTTTAGGAGCTCTAATTGTATTTTCTTTTTTTCCTTTTCCTTTTTTTTTTTTTTCTTCCAGCGGTGATTCTTTGAGTGGGTGGACGGATAATCAAGGCCCTCTCTGATCCTGAAAGAAGCAAACTCACATTCACCAACAAATACACTCAAACCCCATAGTTAGAGCCGCAGAGGGTTAGTTAAGAAGAAGTGCACAGCAAACAATCTCCATCCTTCAGACTTTTTCATCTGAGCTGGAACCTTTTAGTCAGTGGATTGGGGCATAAATTGCGAACATGTAGATTATACATAAAGTCTATTTCATTAGTCATTTAAGTGTTGTACTGTTTTTTTTTACTAGAGAAGAAAGAAGAATGTGATGTTCTTCACTTAAGTACAAGGAACAATACAACATACAGTGTTGAATTTAAAATCTGGCAAAAGTATTATCAGCAAAATGTACTTGGTTTCAAAAGTCATATGGTCATTAAAGCCCCAGTCAGTGTTACTTATTATGTGTATTATTATTACTGATAATTTCTATGTAAGTGTAGTAAACACTTTAAACACTGGTTGTAGTAATGCATCATATATTAAAAAGTAACATATTTCATGATGAATGTAAAATCATAATGTGCACATTTCGTGCAAAATCTATCAGTCATTTATTTTATATTAATTACTAACTTTTATATTTTCAAAGTAATTCTGGTCAGAATTTACATAAACATTCTCAAAAACATCTAATAAGCATGAAATGTTTTTGATATGATGTATTTTAACTTCAAAACAATTATGATGAATTTCTCAGAGTTCACTCAACTCATTAAATTATTTCCCCAGCGTGTATTCTTTGTCTTTAAAGCAACTTTTGGGAGTCAAGAAACTTTGTGCATGACGCTCAATTTCAGTTCACCCAGAGAGTCAAGTACTAATGCTGTTGTTAGCATCTAATAGAAATTCCCAGTGTTGTGCTTAGGAAATACCTTCTCTGATTGGTTAGACGGGTGAGCCCTGCTCAAAAAGCTTTAGAAGTTAATATCGCTGCACCACTGCCAGTGCTGTTCTTTGAGACACTGACAAGTAATCTCTTAATTAATAATTAAATACATTTTGAAACACACTTCTATGAAAAAAAATCGACAAAACTGGCGAGTAAATTAATGAGTGTTGTTTTCATTTAGGGTGGAATTTTTCAAATGAGCAGAGACTGAGGTTTAAATCAGTTCTAAAAATATTGAATGAAGACATACGGGGTTTACGTAACAGACCATTGTAATGACACTAACATAAATTTGTTACTCTGGTAGTACAATGAATTAACAAATATAAATCAAGCAAACTAACCAGCAAAAAGTTTAGACAACATGCAATATTCAGTCAACGTAATATTTGGTTATTAAGGTACATTAACATAATCTGCATAATCTTTAAGGTAGCCTTAAAATCAGTTAGTTATAGTTAGTTATATACAGTTAGTTATATTATAAGTTAAAACAATAAGTTATATTTCACAGCAGCGGTCGCTAATAGGCGGACTGGGGTCCAGATCCAGGTCCAGACTCAGAACTGGCATATCATTGAGTTTTTAATTCAATTTTGGTAGAGACTTTATGACGACCAACCCCTCCACTACTACGCCACTACTTCGACACCACAACAGGGACTTCCTACCTGTCTCTGATTGGCCAGTACTAATTGCCATTGGTTTAGGCATGAGGACTGAGATTAGTCAAGGTGAAAATGTCCAATCTGCCAATCACAGGCAGAGCAGTGTGGGCTTTTACAGAACAGATGTGTGGAAAACCTGCATTCCGAGTGAAAACAGTGACAGTGAGAGAAACATAAAAAGTGAGAAGTGAGAATACAAGTAAAAGAAAAGCAGCCAAATTGTAAGTCAGTGTGTCAATGCTTGTGCTAAATGGCGGAAGGTGAGAGAGACTCTGGAATGGACTGAGGCGTACACGTTCATCCTTCACATAGGAAGCTTGAAACCGCTGTGTCTCATCTGCTCTGAGATGGTGGCAGTAGTTAAGGTGAAATGCAACCATGAATCAAAATCCAAAATTACAATAAAAAGAAATTACCCACTAAATTCAGCGAATTGGCTACAGAAAATAAACCATCCTAAACCCAGAGTCCAGAGTTTCTCAGAAAATAAATATTTAAATATAGCTTTCTTCATTTGATTTGAGTCATTGACAGTGCAGGTGTTGATACAATAATAACGCTACTTCAATATAAATAACTTAATTGTAATGTATAACTAAATTATAATGCAACTTAAACCTGTACAGACCTTAAACCATAATTGATTACCCTTGTTTTAGAGCTAATAAACATCACATTCTATGTGGAACTCGGTTTGCAGCAGGCACAAACACAATTTGCACGTCTATCTGACTTTAAATGATGAAGTCCAGGAATGCAAAGTAGTTATCTTATGATCCTTCATTCAATTCTTTCATTTTATTTTACACCTTATAAGTGATAAATAATCATAATAATGATAATCTATAGCCCATTTTAACACGTAGTTCTTAAAGTGTAGGTGTTCATAATAAATGGATGTGTACGTTCGGAGTCAAACTTATCTTTGTTAACTTTAACTTATCTTTTGCAGGTAAAAACTGCCTTAAGTCTTTGACCCATTGGCAGCAGCAGACACTTTGTATCTGGTTTACCAGGCTTCACTACTGACTCCTTCGGCTCTTGCATCTTGTTGGGTTTCTTTGATTTTCTGGTCCTCAGTGAGTGAGATCAGGTGATTGATTCCACGCTTTCATGCTGGAAAGTTATTTTTGTTGCCTTGGCCTTGTGTTTAGGATCATTGTCCTGCTTGATGATTTGGTGCATTTGTCAGACTTTGCTACCGTAAACACTCATTTTTATTGTATGTTTTTGTCAATTGCAACCTGGTTTTTCTTTTATTCTTAGACTTCCAAGTGGCTGTAGTTTTTGCAGTGAAACCTCTACGATCATAACTTCTTAATTGTTAACAAAGAAACACACTCATGCTTTGCAGGGACATCTTTAAACCTCTTTATTATCTTCTTCATTTGCATGATCATCTCTTTACACATATCTCTTCTTGTTCAACCTCAAATCTAATCTAAGTCTGAGGCACATCTGAGCTCTTTTGTTTATGAGCCAATATTGAACTTAGCATTAAATGATTTTATGGCACTTGCCATTTGCTCACCCAAGTGTTTAAAGGGAAATATCTCCCTCACCGTTTGTTCTTTGTTGTGAAATGTAGAAAACTCCTCAAATTGGACCCAAAACTTGGCACTTTACAATTATATCCATTTTTTTGTGGTTTAAATCGACTGTGCTGAAGCAGCGAGCCTGAAGAACAACAAATAACTTTCTAAAAGCTTATCGCCTGGGCTGCGTAAGCCTTGATGATTGTGTCTACTGAGGTCACTGTCACAGAATCGAGTGCCTGTTTGCCCTGTGGTGTCCATGCAGTATGTTATTTGAATTATTAATCACTTTAAGATGTGCACTTAGTGCAACTACATGTAAGTCTAGACACTGGTGTTAGTAAGGATTGACAGGAGAAGAAGGATTCACACACTTCACTCGCTGGACTTAAAGCAGTGATAACCACATGGTTGCATATTTTTATATGCCGGAAAACTGCCGGAAAATTGCTGCATGGTGATTTGATTTAAACACATGCATTTAGAAATAAGCAACAGATACAAAACATTTAGACACATTCAGGCTCTGTGGAATCCTGCAATTTATTGTACTTTAATAGTGAATATTCTTAAGAATATTCTCTTTTTACATTTACATTTACATGTAGTCATTTAGCAGACGCTTTTATCCAAAGCGACTTGCAAGGGAGTTACAAGGCAAACACACAATGTCAATATTTGACAGATCACTTATGCTCAAACAAAGTGTTACTGCTATGTAGTTCTGTACATGTCCCCAAACCAAAGGGACATGTAGTGTCTGTCCATGATTTCAGCATCTTTCTTTTACTTTTTTCATTAAATAATGCAATAAATTACTTTTTTCATTAAATAAAGATAATTATTTAATTAATTTTATGTTTGAGGCATAACTGTAAGATCCTACCATGTTTAAAAGTCTTACTTAACCTAAAGTAAATGGATTGGCCTATTTTGTATATTTCTTAATGTAAATATAATATTGTTGATGTTAATATTGTTAATACTATTAATGCACTCTGCTTTTACAAGGTTGTAATTTCCCGGTTTTTAAGTTCTAACTGTCAGAAAGGTCATAATTCTACCATGTGTTTATTAATGAGGTAGTGGAATCATATTGGAGTTTATTTGTGGAGAGGTGGTTCTAAAGTTTTGGCCACCATGTTTAAAATGAATGAGGTGTAATAATGTTATGCCTGATCAGTGTATTTAAATTGTACACAAGTGAAGTAATTGAGTAGATAGATTATTTTCCATCTGAGATAGCTGAACTGTCTAACAACTATTTGTTAAGAGGCAGCAACTCCAACTTGTTAGTTACCGCTCAGCTTCGCAGCAAAGACATGTAGAGATTGGAGAGGATGAAGATAGTGAACCACAGGTGGATCGTCAGGCCTGGTTTCTTCCAGGGCTCGAGGTGCTGCCACCTGTTGTTCCTCTCTGCACTTGCATCACATGCCCAAGTGGCCACTCCCAAACGCATCCTGTGCACATGAGTGGCCTCTGTGCCCGTGCACGTCCTCAAAAGAGGCTCACTGGCCTTCTCTCCCATGCTGCTATGGTGCTACAAGCAGGAATTTTAATGACCTTGTTGGGCTTTTTTTTTTTTTTTTTATTGCAATAGAATAATGTAACTGCAAAATACTGACAGTAAAGCAGAGAGAAAGAGAAAAAAAAAACGAAAAAAGCCAATAAAGGTGAGGAGAAGCCATAATTTCAAGTTTCATGGAGAGATTGTAAGATTATGATTTGATCATATTACATCATGCATTCTTTTATGATTACATCTGCAGCCTGTGATGGTGCAACTAATTTAACCAAATGTTTATGAGCTACATATTGTTTCAATAAACTCATGGTAGTGGATCATTTAAAACAAATTCAAATGGGAGCTTGTGGCCATGATCTCAATAAATGTCTTATTAGAATTCTTTACATGGTTTTGTCTTATCTATAGTCAAGTCATGTTAATGATATACCAGCACATTTGCACATTTAAGTGTTCTCACAATACTTTGTTGTGGTTTTTTTTAGCAAGAGTTTGAGTTTCATTGTTCCCAATGGTCTGACTTTTTTTTCAGGCGAACACAATGCTTCAGTAATTTTTTACACAGTGGCGATCGTGGACTCTGTTGGGTCCCAGGTCGGTTTTGCAGCACTGTACAGTGCCTTTATTAGCGCTTTAAGGGGGGTTATTGTTTTCATGTGCCAATATCAGTATATAGGAGGGGCCCCCTTTGCCAAAATGTTTTGTGGAGCTCCTAACATCTGCCTGGTTTGCCTGTACTGATGATACACCTCTGGGTGTCTGATCAAAATGTTGTTCCCTTACTACAACTGCCGACAATACAACTTTTTCCATATACATTTGTAGAAGTTTTCGTTTCGCTTTAGACTAAAAGATATTATCATTATGCTGATATCAACTTCCCCATCATTTGGAGTGTTAATTGTGAGTTTTCCAGAGATGAGCTGATTTACATGATAGAAGGAAAATTAGTTTAGGTTACAAACGAATGAATGAATGAATGTATGATTAACTAAGCGAAGGTGGACCTACAGTCAGAAAAAGCCTCTAAATGACTTTAACGAATGGTAACATTTTAAAAGTCACGTTTGATTTTTTTTATGGCCCAGAATCAAACATTTACCTCAAAGAACTTAGCAGTTTGTATAACATACAGCTCCTTCTGTCCCGAGACCCTCGATAAAGTAAGATTAACTTCACTCTGATCTGTGTCGAGTGCATGAGGTAAGTGAAGGAGCCCTCTCCTGGAGTACAGTAGTGACTTTGTTCTATTATCTTCACATCTCTGAGCCCCCAACAGTCTATTCAACCGCACTCTCTGTGCTTTTGACAGCTTGGCAGAATTTTCTCAGGGCAACAGGCTGGTCAACCTTTATCTGGGCCTTTACTGATAAAGTAAAATGGTTCTGGTTGTAAAAACTATACGGGAGTGTTAGGACAAGAGCTGTGAGCAGGGAAATAATGGGGCCAAAATGTTAAATGTTAAAATGGTCAAGTGGCACAATGAATAATGAATATATATAATGAATACATCCTGAAAAATGATGATGATGATGATTATTATTAGATTATAATTGAATTAAATATTGTGTGTTTTAGTTTTATTTGTGACATGTAGCATGAGTTACTTCAACCTATTACAACTACTGTTAAACTACTGCAACCCCAATTCCAAAACCCAAATAACTAACACAAATGTAAATCAAAACAGAATGCAATGATTTGCAAATCTCATCAACCCGTATTTTATTCACGATACAACATAAACAACATATCAAACGTTGAACTTAGAAATGTTATGATTTATGCTATGAATTTGAAATTTCAGCAACACATCTCATAAAAGTTGGAACACGGTTATGTTTGCAATTGTGTAGCATCCGCTCTTCTTTTAACAACTGTCTTTAAACATCTGGGAAGTGAGGAGACCAGTTGCTGGAGTTGTAGGACAGGAATGTTGTCCCATTACTGTCTGATGAAGGAGTCTAACTGCTCAACACCCCTGGGCCTTTGTTGCTGGAGTTTTTGTTTTATGATGCACCAAATGTTTTCTATTGGTGAACACTCTGGACTGCAGACAGGGCCAGTTCTGCACCCGGATTTTTCTGAAATTGTTCCACAATTTTTTGGCGCAGTTTGTCAAAGATTGGTGAACCTCTGCCCATACTTAAATTCGAGAGGCTTTACCTCTCTGAGATGCTCCTTTCATACCCAGTCATGTTACTGGCCTGTTGACAATTAACCTAGTTAGCTGTCAAATGTTTTCCAGTCTTTTGTTGCCCCTTCTCCAACTTTTTTGAGATGTGTTGCGGCCATCAAATTCAAAATTTTAGTTTCAACATCCAATATGTTGTTTATGTTCTATTGTGAATAAAATATGGGTTGATGAGATTTGCAAATCATTGCATTCTGTTTTTATTTACGTTTTACTCATAATCCAACCTTTTTGGAATTGGAGTTGTATATTAATTTGTTTTTACTCTTAGTACTACAGTATAAACTTTTACTGTACTAGTAATGCAAAAATGAAATAAATCACAGTCACTTACAACATGATGGAAGGAAACAGTGATATGAATTTCTTAGAAGATGCTGCCCTCTATTGATTATTCCAAATATTGCAGCTTGATTCACAACTGCTCAGTCAGTGTATTTTCTACTTTATTTTGCATGTTTTCTCAAACACAAAGAGTCATACTTCAAAGAAATAAGCCCTTATAGGTAGTGATAGTGTTCTGCTAGTATAGACCTGTGTAAATATGTGACCTTGGGAGCAAATTATGCTTTTAATGTCACTTGTACATAAGAAACATTTAATTGACCCTGGTGTTACTCGTATTGCAAACTACCAAAGAGAAGGAATCTGCTGTACATTTTCTAGCAGCTATTTGTGTTGCCTGTACATAATCACAATGCGTTGGTCATCATATCTTAAGTTAAGTCTTTCTGTGTAAGATTGTACAATTAGAGTCCATGTCAAGTATTTATCAACACAGTTGACCTGATTGTAATCAGGGATTGTGTCTAACAAGTCACACAAAGACTTCATTACCCACTTTCCTGCTGTGGGTTTATGGTAAGAAAATAATTCAGCTTTGAAAATTACATTCGGATACCTAAACATGACTTTGTTCACATCTGAATCAAATAAGAAGTAATTTGTATTATTTATTTATTCATGATGATTTGGACATCTGGCATTGACTGTGGGACAAATGTTTCATCCAATATAATGTAGGGACAGTGCTCAGTTTTATTTGTATTGCAGTTGTTGTACACAATGACAATTCAAGGTGAACTAATATTTCATAAGAGCATTAGAGGAGGAATCCTAGTTACAGGATCAACAGACCAAGGTGATGTGCACAGAATATAATTAATCCTAAACCACTATAGGCATGATTGTCTGCCTTGCTCTTGCTGGCCTGCACTTACATTGACATATACGTAGAAACCATGAACAAGCATACTTAAATCACCACAATGTTAAGAAGCACTTTCCTTCAGTAACAGCATTGGAGCTGTGTTCTCGGTCACAGATGTCAATAGATGAACCAGAGGCATGAGTCCAGCTGAACCTGTTTTTTGTAAAGCTTCAGCACTTGGATGGTCTTACTTGATAGTACTTCGTTCTAGTGGAGATGAATGCATGGAGCAGTTCTTCAGAATCTGCTTCTGAAGAACTGGACATATCTAACTCTATCGCTAAATTTGGACATATTCTTCAGAGGATAAAAAGCTCCTCTGCTTATGACACTGATATGTTTTTCATAGTGAGATCAGCATTAAAAAGGAATCCACGGTTCTGGACGATTGCTCACGCTCTCAAATTATTTCTGCAGCATGAGGGGAGTAAGCCCAAACGTACAGCCAGAGCCATCTGAAACTGTTTTCAGCGGAGATCCTGAAACTGGAAGAACTCATAGAACTGTATCAAGTTCTCCAAGATTAGAACATGGACCTGCTCCAAACCTTTCAGCCAGTCATTTTGGGGTCCCCTGGTGGGCTGGGATTCAAACCTGTGGCCTTCTGCAGCCCAACCCAATGCTCTACCATTGAGCCACCAGGTCCCATGTACCTGCTTAGTGCCTTGAAAAACTATGCACAAGGCAATGGGTGTAACAGCAGATGATTTAGATTTTCTTCTCTTTACCAGTTTAATTGCCTTAAATTTTATCACATCAGTGACATCAGCACACAAGCATTGTGTCTAATAGTTACACTTCAATACAGGATGTCATATTTTGCTACGATTATTTGTTACTGGACCCTTCTGCTGGATATATTTTGGATTATAGAGACAAAATGTTCAAAATTCATTCAATAGCCTTCAAATCATACAGTTGTATATTTGAATTTACGTTGATTCAGCCTGTGAATCTTTTTACCACCACAGTGGAAGGTGCCTGGCTGGGCATTTGTTGGGCCCCGCTTTGGGAATCATCGTTTCCAGCCTTCTCAAAGCGGCCACCACAAATGAGCATCCATCCGGAGAAAACAGCCCTATAAACTGAATAGAACTCTCTTAGTGGCAATTTCCTTGGCTTGGGTGGTAAATCACAGTGTTCGTCACAGGGAGGTTTATGTTGTTTGTGCACAATCTGCCACCACTTCAAAGCTGTGGGAGGGGGCGAATAGAGGGGGTAGGGAGGGTGTTGTCAGCAACTCATGGTCAACCTCAAAGGATCCAGTCTATAACATCCGGTCCAAGCATTTTGTTTGCTTAAGTGGGAGAAGCAGTTAAGAATTGTCCTTGTTGAGAATTCAGCAGGTGTTAACAGGTCATTTCAAGTTTTAAGACTTTGGATTCCAGCTGAGCTGCTCCCATCCCTAATTTCACATCGTTCCACTTTTCTCAGACATGACATTATTTGGGACTTTCCTCCAGCTTCCTTCAGAAGACCATCAGAACACACCTCTGGTCACTCAAGGTTCAGACTGGTGACCACAGATTGCAGCAGATACAGAAGCTGGCTGAATGAGCCGCAGGCCACAAGTGCCCAGTCCTCTCTGAGTCATGGCCTGGTCTGGCTCTGTAGCATGTAGTCAGTCACGGTAGCGTGTGGCGCAGAGCTTGTGGAAGAGCATCAGACGTCAATACACACCCTGACCACTAATCACAGTCTCTCTCAGGGGAAAATCAGTCAGGGACTTCTGTGATGTCTGCAAATGATGCAGTAAAAAGTTTCCCTGTTGTTACGGTAAAGAGGGACTAACAAAACCACACATTAGAGGAAAGTTTACAGCTGGAGCCAAGGTTGTTTTTTACAGAAGTAATAAATGTGCTTTCACTTGGTGTTCAAGTTTGGTCTCTCACTGAGATTTGAGTACAAGAAGCAGGTGCATTACTGGCAGTGAACACTAGGAGGTACCAGTGATCCACTGGTCCTGCATCACAGCTTAAGAACCAAGACTCAACCAAAACTTGTGCAGGGTACTTTGAAATTCAAGTGATTGCCGAAGCCAATAGAGGTAAAGTCATTTCAAATTCACCTTGGTAATGAAATGTGTATGAATTAGTACGGCTGGATAGACCTGCTGAGTGGTGCTGAGCTAAGATGAAGAATGGGCCCTATTTACTCCCTTGCTGTGTTCATTCTGTGACTTCTATTTTAAACCCTGCTGCCTTTAAGTGCCCATGAAATACAGTGCACACGGTGGGTCACATTCATTATATTTTGCCTTAAGTTCCAGAAACTAATTACTACTCCTCATTTAATAATATTTGCTTATGTTGCCTTGAAGATGTCCGCGTGTGGACAGAACTGCTTGAGAGATCAGAGAGCCTCAGAAATATCTCTCTTCCCCCTGTGTTTCCAGTGTCAGGAGAGGCACAGAACAGTCACGTGGAGACACAAAATGACTGAAACCAGACACAAACCAACCACACAGAGACGCTAAGGTGAATTAAAATAGATGCAAAATATTGACACAAAGAGACAGAGATGTGATTTCCGAAAGGAGAATATGAGGCCAAGTCTAAAGCTATGAAGCTCCTGTCCTGTGGAACCAGTTCAGGTTCACAAAGCTCTACTCTCTATAGGCCTAAAACCTCCCTTTTTGCTAAAGCGTATAGTTAGAACTGGCTCAGGTCACTCTAAGACATCTTATCCTACTAGACTGCTGAGGAACCCCCCAGTGCACTGAGCTCCTCTCCTCCTTACATGACATTAACTTTGTGTCGTCTTTCTTCTGTAGTTATGTTTCTCCTTCTGTGTCTCCCTCTCGTGTACATTTCTGCAGGTATTCTGGGTTTGGAGCTGTGTGGTTCCAATGTGCAATAGTCATTAGACGAAATGCAGGGTCCAACATGAACAGGTCTCCAGTCCATCTCATGCCCAACACAGAGCGGGAACTTTTCACACTCACATTCACACCTACAGGCAATTTAGAGTCACCAATTAATCTTACACGCATGTCTTTGGACTGTGGGAGGAAACCCACACAAGCACGGGGAGAACATGCAAACACTGCACACAGAAAGGCTTGGATTCCAAGGTGGGGACCTTCTCACTTGGTGCAACAGTATAAACATAATTATGCAATGAAATTAAAATAAAAAGACCAAAAAAACAAGCAAACCAACGACAAATAGCCACAAAACAACCAGAAAGACCCACAGAGAGATGCCTAAGCATCACTTGCAGTCGTTTTGCATCTCATTAGTATACGTCTATCTAGGAAGAGCAGCCGCCTTTTGACATGTCTCTGCTCGGGGATCCATTATCTAATAGGTCTCTATAGTGCATATTAACAAATGAATGTACAGTTAATGAATTACCAAACACAGACTGTTCTCTTAAAAACAGGACACCCCAGGAGATTCTCTCCATTTTGTCCAGTTTGAAGCTTTGCCACCTATCCTCAGGTATCCAAACACACAGTTCATGCCTGTGACTGGATTGATATGGGATCACATGACACGTTCACACAACACCAATAGAACATAATCCAAAAACTTCAGCTATCAAAGCGCCTTCTTTGACACGATTGCTGATATGTCCACTGTAAACAATTACTTAATTACTAAACTCATTGTTTGTTTGATATCATCATAGTTTATCAAAACTGCAGCAAGTGGAGCAATGACCTGCCTTGTGTGTGAGAGACCTCCCAGCAACCCACAGTGATCTGTGGTGCTGATATGCACAAGCAAAAGACAGACAAACAGCTTCACCTAAGGCCATTTTAGCAACATCCGCTCAGTTCTGGGATTTCGAGTTTTGTGGTGGGTGTGTGCCTCTTTTGCTGACAGTAATGCAGGAAAGCATCTTGGTTGGTCTAATTTAGAACCTACATCCTGTTGTTCTCTGACTACAACAATCTGTTTGAAATTAGAGCAACCACTATGGCACATTAACATATTTAACTTATCAGTTGCCTGCTGCTCAGGGCTTTTTTTTTGCAGGAATTAGCGATTTATTGTCATTTTTAACTCTGCATGGCTTCTGAGAGGTCCAACAGTGATGATAGTGGAATTTCATGGTTTTTAAAAATATCCCTCCAGGTGACACCAGAGTGCCCCGTGCAGTGGTTTGTCGGTGTGGAGTATTTGACTGTCTCATAAATCATGCCGTCATTGACCTGTGAAGCGCCTTTCAGAAACCCAAAATGACAGGCATGTGTTGAAGCTGCCCTCCCAGCTGCCGATGTGGAGATAAACCTCAGTGACTGTGTGCGTCACTCTCTTGTCATGGTACTTTGAATACCATCAGCTCTCTTTCAAGCTTGCCCAAACACAGAGGGCCAGTTTGAGGAACCCCGGGGACGAATCAGGCCAAACTATGCAGGCCAGATCAAGATATACATCGCTGGTCTGAGCCTTTGAGAATAAAAGGACCGAAAAGGAGGGGAGAGGAACAAACTGTCCCTCATCTCCCCATCGCGTTCCCATTTTGCCCACTTCTTTCTTGTTTGTAACAGCTCTTTGCTCCCTTTTCTGCCTCTCCAACTCTCAACTTAGTGTCTAATTCACTATAAGACCCAAAGCATGTCACAGATTTAAATTGTGGTGATTTGCAAATCGTTTGAAACCTATTTATGATCGTCAATACAACAAAGACAAAAATCAAATGCTGAAACTGAGAAATTTGGTTGTTTTTTGAAAATATAGACACATAAAAAGAAAAAAAAAAAAGTCCATGGACGGGGCAACTGCCACTGTTTTACATCACTACTTTTTTTAACAGCACTTTGTGTTTAGGATCAGATGGGACCAATTGTTCTACTTTAATTTAATTTAATTTTAGCTAATGAAATTGTTCTGACTAAAACTCTTGATTTGAATGATTTCCTGAACTACATCTGTATGTGTGAATTGATTTAGTAACTCTTATCCATCCATTATCTGTAACACCTTATTCTGTTCA
The DNA here is from genome assembly GCF_033026475.1 of Channa argus. Taxonomy (NCBI): domain Eukaryota; kingdom Metazoa; phylum Chordata; class Actinopteri; order Anabantiformes; family Channidae; genus Channa; species Channa argus. The sequence continues at coordinate 26,019,997 of NC_090205.1, forward strand.
GGGTCATAGGAGCTGAGGCCTATCCCAGCTTTCATTGGGCGAGAGACAGTGTGCAACCTGGACAGGTCGTCAGTCACCTGTTAACCTAATATGCATGTCTTTGGACTGGGGCAGAAAACTCCGCACAGAAAGGCCGGGATTTGAACCAGTGGCTTTCTACCTGCGAGGGAGCAGCTAACCAGTGCACCACCATGCTGCCTGTTTACCTCTAGGAGTACTTGCTTTAGGAACAGTTAACCTCTGACACTACACTGTATTCTTATAGCCTTGTAAGCCTTTTCCAATCTTCAGCTTTTCAGCTTGTACACCTGTACCAACGGTGTTAGCTAAACACTATGCAGACGTGAAGGAGATCAAGGCCATTCTTTTGTGACATGTCTTCCTCCCTCTGTTTATATTATAATCAGACCGTGATATGTTACACAGCAAACTACATGACTGGTCGGCTTGATGCCTCCTCTCAGCTGAAAGATCTGGCTTTTCCCTTATGACCACACTGTCTGGGAACCTCAAACGCTGAGACAGACAAGGAAATTGGAGTTAGACTGTCTGCCTCCTAGCCCTCTCTCTGAAATCTGCATTCTGTGGTCTCCAGAGGATTCACTCTTTCTATCTCAGACGATACAGTCGCAAAAAACTGACCACACCTTGGGTCTTACTGCTGCTTCCAACACGGGTTTAATGCAAACAGTGCTCGTAGGGCAGGAGGGGGGCTGGAGATTGAAATAAGGGGTTTATGTGTGCCACATCTGAGAAGTTGGATTCCTCATGACAAGTCTCATAACTTAGAAAGGTCAGAGGTTGGGGAGTTTCCCCACTGTTTCTTGCTTTTGTTGTGGTCTCTCTGGCACTGGCTTTGGTGATTAAGTAAAGGCTCTTTGAAGCACCATTAGACAAGCTTGCAAGTGTACAGTATCTTTCCCCAACAGGTGAGTGATGATGAGAGACAACAGCCTTTGCATTGTCAACACTCTTAGACCTACTGTGAAAACATCTTTTTGTATTTTGAAAGAGTAACAAAAGGGATTTGCTTCGAGAGAGCACTTAAAACGTCCGAAGGCAAAGTCCCAGATGACCAAGTTTATGTCACTCAGTGTCAGGTCTTGCATGCTTTGTACAGACATGTTATCTACACATTTAACCTGTGTAGGTGGGAAAAAATACCTTAAGGGCTTTTGTGACTGATTGCTGGCAGAGATTAGCCTGTAGTCGCTGAAGTAATCTCTATTGGTATATGATACATTTCCATGAAGCAAAACCCAAGCCCCCTATTGCATTACCTAACCCCAAGTACAGTTTGCCATGTTGTGTGTTGCTGGGTATTTTAAGGACAAATACCGAGAACAAAAGGTCTTTTATAGTCCTGAAGCACCTGCTTCGAAGAGCAAAGACACACTGTATCATTCTCCTTAAAATGTGACTCCATAACGCAGGGACAGCATTTGAAACCGAGTAAACAGGTCTCACACAGTAACATAACACATAGGGCACAGATATATCTAAGGTGCATCCGCCAGACTGGGGCACTGTCTGGAACTGCGTGTTATTCTTTAAGTGACCGTCTCGACTATCTTAACCCTGTTTACCTCATCTCTGCAGTGGCAGAAGGGACATGGGAAGCTGGGTGACCTCATTTAAGAATCCTAAGGCCCTGGCTTGGCAGGGTTCACTTTAAGTCACTCACCTGAGTCTTGTGCTGTGTGTGCAGGAAGTTCAATGCCTTTGTTGTTTTTTTTGCTAAGCCAAAAGGATCAGGGAATATTTTCTCACTTGTGATATCTAGCTGTGGAGATTTCAGCGCACAGGTTTTCAGATACTGTATCTGTCTGTAAGATTTCCCCTAAATGCCTTTATTATGATGGTAAAGGGAATCTGGTTTATGAAGCTTCCAGCATTGAAATATAATATAAAAAATCCCAACACTGGTGTATCTTTTCCTTTTTTTTCATACTAGCAACATAATGATGACTTTATAACTAGAAAGGACCTGATTTTGGGAAAAATCTGTGATTGCTTCAGACTAGCATGTTTTTTCTATCCTCATGTAACTTGGTGAATATTTAACATTATAATGTTACATGCTGTAACCTTTTCTTGAGACTCTCTGGAGTGAATTTCTTTTATTTTCCCACGATTGTTTTATACATATCTGCTTTATGACCTGGTTTAACTTCTATGATTAATAGACCACAATCAGGAAACAATCACCATGCTTCCTGGTGAGGTACTCTGCATTGTGTTGCCATCTTGTTTTGCTTTTTATTCATAAAAACATTGTGTAACATTCTGGAATGCAGTGCGACAATAGGAAGAAGATCATTGTCAATTACACAATAATATCAAACCAAAATCCGTTTATTAACAAACCTCAAGTCATGTTAACATGTACATATTGCACACATGCATCCCACTGGGGGAAGCCACACGGAGCTAGCGCTGAGGGTCTCGCTCAGGGACGCACCTGGTGGGGAGGCTGGGCTTTAGCCATTGCGCTACCAGACCACCAGTAAAGAAGGATTTGGAATGGCTGGGAATCAAACCTGGATCAACTGCTTGGAAGGCAGCTATGCTCACCACAATGCCACCATCGCTCAGACTGTTATTATTGCATTATTATTGTAAAAATAGAAACATTAGCAATATAGGTGATACTTTTAAACACAGTATCTTAAACTGTATAAAAGTCAAAGACCTTTTTTTAAAGACAGCTATCTTCCAGTATCCTTTCTCAATTTAGATAATGAAAATCTAATTAGGATTTTAGCAGTGAGATTATGTTTTGTAGTTGGAAAGCTGATACACACTCACCAAGCACAATAATGTATTTTATGTTTATTACCTTACATAAATATGGGTTTAGATGGTGCTATTATTAAAAAAAATATTTTTTTAATTTGAATTACCACTAGCTGACCACTAGATGTGGGCGACTGTGGCGCAGGAAGGTAGAGTGGTTGTCCACCAATCTCACAGTTGTTGGTTCAGTTCCCACCTCATCCAGTAACATGTTGAAGTGTCCTTGAGCAAGACACTGAACCCCCAACTTATTATCTAAAAATTGACTTCAGGTGAAATATATAAATAATACTGAATATAATATGATAATGATATAATGTCAAGTCCAGGTGGTATGAAGAGTTTTGGAGGTAATGCAGTTTTTCAGTACTACTTCAATAAAGCACATTCCAAATGTAACAGCATGAGATGGATTAATTGGAAGAAGTGAAAACTGAACAAATGTTCAGTGCTTTAATGATTTTACATATCTAAAAAGAAGATCACATTTGTTCTTTTGTGGATACTAGCTTCATACAACTTTGTAGTTTCTGTGGCAGAGACCTGACTTTTGAAATACAGTCAACATAGTTATAATGGGGTTGAGGTCAGGACTTTGGGAAATTGAATTTGAGTGTCAGGTGCCTTGCATAAGGGAACACCAAAAAGCAAAATGCCAAATCCAGTCTGTATGCGACATGCATCAGCGAATGAAACTGCAGCCTTCTGGCCATTCAGAAAGTTGCCCTGTAATACTACAACAAGTGTAATCACAGTAATCTGGATGAATCCCATTATAGCACTACCCGAGTCTAGACAGTGTGATCTCTGCAGTGCTCTACTCATATGACATCAGTGAATATTATTCCATTACATTTTGTCCAAACACAAGCCCACACGCACACACACACACACACACTCACACACACACAATCCAATAGCCTTGTATGTTGTCAGACAGCGTGGTCAGAGGATTTATGATGTCTCTAAAAATACAGCATAAGAGGTGAATGAGAGGAATCTGTCTCGCTAAGCTTTAGTACCACATGCAAGCTTTCATTCACCAACTCTTCGGTTTGGTTTTTCAACTTTCACCCTCGTCCTCTCCTATCAGTGTGCCCTCTGGTTTCTCAGCTAAGTGGATTGATTGTGCTTAATAGTGTGCTTTTTGAAGCAGGACATGTTCCCAACAAATACATGGATTAGAGAGTACAGGGACACACTGTAACCTAAGATGAACAGATAAAAAAAAAAAATGCTTTTCAAAATTTCCTCTGCTGCTGAAAATATAAATGTCCCCAACAGGAGTTCAGGTCCTTGGGTGTTTTTCCTCATGATGATGATGCTCGTAAATTAAGGGCATTGGCTACACGACTACAATAGAACAACTGCATTTCAGAGCACGGACACTTTATAAAGTGGTTATAGACATTACTGTAGGTAACATGACTGGTGGGGACCATTTACAGAGTTTTCTGACATCACTGACATAATAAAACTGGGTTATTTGTCAGATTACCCAATCAGGAAGCAGATATGCTTCTAGGTAGGTGTGTTATTCTGTTAGGGTCATCCTAGGCATGAATTTGGTTGAATTTGAATGACTGAATTTATTTCTGCAACATTTTTATTTTTATTTTATTTTTCATATAAAAACATCGCAGAGATTAGAATACATAGTTTGAGTAGTTGTGTGTGTGAGTCTAACTGAGTATTGAAAAATGTGTATTTCTGCATATCATTATCAAAATGTTCACACAATTGTAAAGATTCATACAATCTAAATATTAAAGTTGTATGATGTTTTTTGAGTTGTTCAACAATAGTGCTGCAATCCGGAACTGCACGGGTGGCTTCAGACAAATCTATCTCAAAAAGTATAAAAGCCACAGCTTAGATATTTACACATATGAATCAGGATGTGTAATGTTTTCACAAGTATGGAAACATTTTGATAGAGTTATATTTGTGTTGCTAGCAATGGCTAGAAAATAGGTACAAAATGAGATATTAACCATTAGCTAGGCTGTTTCAACTACCTCCTCGCCAGCTCGACCGAGCGTGTTTTCTGAAGAATCATCATTTAAAGTCTGATTTATGCCCTTCAACTAAAATGTCTAGAAATATCTTCATACGTATTACATGTCATTTCTGAGGACATCGTTTTTTTCAACAGCGTTCGGACAATAATGTTTCGTCACATCATCGCCACCCAGTGGATTTAATCGATGTTACATTCACTGCTCAATGACTGCGGATAAACAGACGAAGGTAGCTTTTCAGAGTTTTTACTACAGCAAAATAACGGCAAAAAAAAAAAGTTGCGATGCCAGCTGAACGGTTAAACCAGACCAAATTTTTCCCTAAGCTCAACTAAATTACGAGACTTTAAACCAGAGTTGTTCACCTCGTTATTTTGTCCAAGTTGTCCAAGTTATGACATATGTTGTTATGAGCGTTCTCTCATTTGCTGCATCAAAGATTCTACTGCATTTTTATCACTCCTTAATTTACTAACACACACTATGAGCATTGATTAGTTTAAAGGTATTAGCTGTATTTAACAAAATAATCTGATACATAGGAAAATTCTGAATTGCCAATATCTAATAATTATTTCATTAAATATTATTTGGGCTTTAAAGCAAAAACAAAGGCTGAGGTGGAGCTCCCTAGTTTGTATTTAAATGTAACTAATATTTATTTAATATTTATTGTGATCTTCTTCTCCATTATTGCAATGCTAGGTTTGTAGAATTTCTGGAAATAGAGAGAGATGTGCTCTAAATGGATGCCACTTTACTGTAGGTGTGTGACAGCCTGACTGATCCTGTCTGCACCTTTAATTCACACAGGCACTTATGTCAGCCTCAATCTTGAAAATGATTTTGTTAGCCCATTTTTTGACCAACTTCTTCACTGCAACCTTTTATTTTTGCGAGCAAAGTTATGATTTGTAGGGGCACAAAAGTACAAAACTATGTTTCAACTACATTTCCAACAAAAACATACTTGCAGTTTAGGGTTATTGAAAACAACATTTTATGGACGCAGGGTCTCTTGGTCATGCTTTAAGATGACACTTACATGGCACATTCTGCAAAGCAGTAGCCTTTTGTAAAACTTTGTGAATCTGAAGCTTTTAAACTGGGTCCATAATATATTTCAACACCTTAACACCAGCAATGCCTCACATTGCTTTGTCAAAAGCCCCTTTACAAGCAGCTTTGCATCAAGCATAGCAGGCAGGCTGGTTCACGTATACAAACTGGGTGTCCTCCTACATGTTAAAATGGTAAATGGTAAATGGTCGGTGCTTATATAGCATTTTTCTACCTATTGGCACTCAAACTGCTTTACACTGCTTCTTATTCACCCATTCACACTCACACTCACAATCACACTCACACACCGATGGGGGAGCTGCTATGCAGCTGGCCAAGGCTCACCGGGAGCAGCTAAGTTGGGGTTCAGTGTCTTGTCTCAAGGACACTTTGACATGTGACCGGAGGAGCAGTGGGTTCAAACCAACAACTGCAGAATTGGTGGACGGCCGCTCAACCTTCCTGGTCCACAGTCGCCCCAAAATGACATATCTCTTTCACTGTACCATATACTTTATCTATAGCTCTAACTGCTGTATTCACTCACTGCAGATTGGTTGTAGTAAACTGATTTTGTGTACTCCTTCAGGAAAAGGAACGTAGATGCCAAATACATATATCTGTGCTTATTCTGCACACACATAGAAATCTGTTCCACATGACAAAAGACGAATAAAAGCCAGATAATGGGCTTAGAAATCCTTCAGTGCTCCCTCCCACACATGCACATGCTGGCATGGCAGAGCCCTGGAGTACCACTTGATTTGAGGAGCTAAGCAGGTCTGGAGGCCTGCCAAAGAGGAGCTCCGATTGCAGTGTTGACATTGCTCTTTCTCATCCTTCACCTGCTATCTATTAGTTCTGAGCTGGTGATACTGGGGCAACGCAGCATTGTTTCTTGACCAGAGTCATGTTTTGCCCCAGGCCAGTTTCACATTTGTGGACTTTATGGGGAAATTTAGCATGGAGGCCCTTTAGGGATCATTGGCATTTTGGAAAAAAAAAAACTCAGCAGCTCTGGTTATTAAAGGAAATTTTGAGTGAAAGCAGTTATTGATTATGGATAAAAAATGGCCTCTATTACAATATATAATATGAGTGTCAGTCCATATCGAATACATTCTTAGGAGTGTTTAGTGTGCAGTTTTAATCCAGCAACATTATGTTCTTTGTCTTTGTTTCATTCGTGTGAGAGGCCACAAAGGTCTCTATTGTGGAACAGTGCCCAGCTTACAGCTCCGATAATGTGGTTATTTGGCTTCTTGTTCCTTTGTGTCCCTCTGTAGTATCGATAACATGTGAATTATAAAGGCATTGTTCTGTGTTTTGGTCATGATGCGACACATATTTCAGATTTCAATATACAGCGACTCCTCAGAGAAATGTGTCATGGTGGTGTGTATTACCCCCCTGGGGAAAGGCAGGTATACGTTTTCACACACACACACACACACACACACCTTGCAATTGAGCATCATCTATCATTCTTTTTGTTGTCTGTCTTTCAGATGTTGGGATTGTGGCATAAAAATGTGACTACAATACTTTTCACTGAGAAATCGTATTTAAGCTTGGCTACGAAAAGTTTCACATAAATGGCTGATTTGCTTAAATTGTAAAGAAAAAAAAAAACACAAGTGGGGTAAAGAAACATAAATGCATTACTGCGAGGCCACATGTAGAAGCTGTAACGAACATTACACTGCCTCCCAGGAGGTGGTTTGGGTGGATGGATCGGTCAGCAAAACACAGGACCTTCCCACAAGGGACTAGAGTTCAAGTCCGGTGTGAAACAACTACCAATGTATAAATTTGTGATGCAGTATTTACCTAAGTCAGAAAACGTATGTTATACTGGCTGCCATTTTGGTCCTTGATGCTAAAAGGCTGCAAAATTTAATAGACGCCCTCCTCCCAACAAGGGGGCGCTACTTCAACAAATGCTCTGTTATATGTGAGAGTAGTGATAAACAACGTACATGTGCATCCAAGTGGCAGGAACAGTATCCCATCAACTGAAAACAGGTATTACTGGCTCTCTTCTGAAGAAATAGTTCAAATTAAGACTTTTGAAATGATTTCTGGATGAAACAGTACCAGTCTTGTTTTATGTTTGGCCTGATATCACATATCACACATTTGCCTTATGGAGGTGGACAGTATGTAAAGCATACAATGCTTTATATATACGATAGGGTCTGAGCTACAAAACCTCACGTACTCACAAATATGGCCCCTGGTGGCCGCTCATTTTTGCGTATTTAGCAACCATCTGTATTCATATTCAAATGATCGTTTTGGCTTTCTGTAGCAAGCAAAACTGTGAGTGTGAAAGACTTGTATCTGATCAGTCAGCAAGTTTCAGCACTACTCACATATCTCAAGCTACAACCTGGAACAAAATGTAGACCCTGGTCTCCAAACTAGGAGGAGACACAAATAGAAAAATGACAAAACTTTCCTGTTCCAAGGAGACAGTCCCATTCAGACCAGGTCTTTTTCACCCTTCTCTTAAAATAGCTCTGCTTCACTCTTCACAGTCTGCTGAGCTCTGTACAGCTCTTCAGGTATTCAGGTCATTATCCAGTTAAAATGAATGAGAATCCTGCAAATCCTATTTAATCAGTAACTGTTGAAATTCTCTGATGAGTTAGAAGGCCAAGCCTCAAAAAACTTTAAGAAGCAAAAATCTCTGCATGGCTAAATGAGGATCACTCCATCTTAATGAAAGTTTGCTATCATGTGAGATCTTCAAGAAACCTTCAGGACAAATGTTTAGTATAATTCAGCCTGTGCAGCTTGCTGTTTGCCTTCTAAAAATCTGAGGTCAAATTAGCCAAAGCTGCATCCAGTCTGCAGAACAGGGGATTAGTTTCCATGCTGTGCAAGCTAAGGCAAAGAATCCTTAACGAGCAGTGCTTCAATGATTATTATACAGTGCCTGCAAATTGTTAGCTCCTCTCATAGTACACGCACACACACACACACACACACACAGTCACAACTCTCTATAGTTGTTGAGTGGAAACTCATTAAAGTAACCATAACCCATGATAACTAAATGCCTTACTTCAAACACTGTCTTAACCTAAACCTAAACTTGTCTTGAATTTTAAAGCCTTGACCCTCAAAAAACTTTTCAAGTTGTGAGTCCTTTGCGTAAAAACTTGTCCACACAGTGTGATGACTTGCTTATTGCGCTTCAGTTTGGGGTCCAGGTGGTTAAAGAGTAATCCAGCCTTGTGAGGATAGAGAGTGTGAGCGTCGTATGGTGTCTGGGTAGCATCCTTGGGACTGGCAGCTCTGCACACCAGGTCCAGACAGAGCTAGAGAAGGGATTTGATCACGCAAGAGTGGGAAACTGGGGCACACTGGGATCTCTGGTTCTCAGGATGGAGTCAGCCAACTCAGCAACACTTGGCTGTCACGTCTTATTGATCCAACTGCAACTGGCGGTGTGCAGATCAGCTGTTGTGCTGGCAGCTGTCAGTGAGTCACTGCTGGACAGCTTTAGTGCTGAATTGACTTCTATGCTTTCTATCTGCTGGTTCTTTTAAATGTGTGTTTGTGAGTGTGTGAAGTCAGGTTATAAACTGTATGCCTGACTCGAATACTGGATTTAACAAGGATGATTTTTGATGTATTTTTCACCTTCTGTGGATTAAGAGGATCACTGGAGCAGCGGCATGTACAGTGTGTACCTGAGGTGAGTGCAAGTCATTGTCCAAATTGTCCAGAAAACAGATAAAAATAGTGCAACCTAAAGGCCATCAGGCTAAATGGGAAATTATAGAGTGTCAGAGTAATAGTTTTCCCAGTATGACTTGCTTGAGCTTGTTGTAACTACTGCACTGCAGGGTCAAATGAATCATACTCAGGTTGCAGTACTGCATTATGCTGCACACAGGACTAAGAGACCAAATTATTCCATTACATTATGTTGCATATATGCTTGTTACAATTTATCACAAGCCCAAGCTCCTTCTGTCCTCTCATGATTGAAAAAAAAACCTTTTAGTAGATGTAACAAAATGTTTCACAAATATCCTCATGGGTCTGGAATGATGTTTGTTTTCAACCAGTGGCACTGCAGGTACCTCCTTATTACCTAGTCTCAGCTGATTGCTTGTAATGCCTGAGTGCATACGGCTGAAGGCACATGCTGGTGTCAGTAGGAATGCCCTCTTAATGGAGGCAGCAATCAGGCAGCCGTCGCCACTGAGCCAAAGAGAAAACACGCTGGAAACATGCAGCATGTCAGAGGCTCATTAAGAAGCGGAACAGCGTTTAAAACACTGCTGAGAGGAACAGTAAATCACTGTGCTCCCGTAGAGTGCTGACTGGAGGGACTCCTGCCCTGTTAAATGCACTGATCAACATTCCACACACACACACACATGCATGCACGCGCGCACACACACACACATATACACATTGCTGACTCTCTGATAAAACATACATGCACACAATTTGAGGAGGTCATTGTTAGTCTCCATTTTCCAGACCTGAAGGTAAAGTACAAATTAAAGAATAATATTGACAGTGATGGATATATAGTTATTAACTGACTGCTGTAATTATACTTTGGTTACATTTAAAAATATATGCAGCCCACGTTCGGAGACAGTCGTTTCTTTATTTCCGTCATTGTTTTCCTTTCCCCTCTATTTTGACCAGTGCCTCCTGCCCTTATGATGGCTCACTCATTCTGCACATCGCATTGTTGAGATTTGTGAGGTGTGGACCGGAGCATTATCCATAACAGCATTCTTTGTGTAGGTCCAAAGTTGAGACTCTCCTGATTGGTGTAGCTAAACTTCATCAGCACACATTTGTGCAAAGTTGCATTGTGTTCTTTTGAATCGGCTATGCACTGCAGAGGGGGTACATAGCTACGAAGCTGTCTCTCACCACCACTGGTGTGTAAACAACCAACACATTTTCACCAGGAAAGTACTGTACTTGACCAAGAAATGGAAACACCAACATAACATAATATAACATAATTAATATATAGCCAAAACTTGTGCCCCTGCTTTAGATGTTATCGCAGCATTTAGTGGATGCTATGCATTGTTATCAGGACCATAGATATGGAGCAGTATGTTCCTACTCCAGTCAGCTAAGTAAGTTGTACTATGAAGTGCCAGATGTGCCCTTTCTCTAAATGGAGCACAGCAACAACTTGGGTAGGTTTAGGGAAAGATCACAATGTGGGTTCAAATAGTAAAGTAAACAGTTTGAGATGGAAAACAAACTGTTGGCTCTTGTTTAAAAGCCCTGTCTTTTGTCTACATTTGGTTTTATATTTAAATTCTTCAACACGTTCCAGGCAAAGTGTTGCAGTCACAACCAACAGCTTTCAGCTTGTCCCTTCAGGGGTCGCCACAGCGGAATGTGTTGTGCATGTTGATTAGGCATGGGTTTTTACGTTGGATACCCCTTCCTGCTGCAACCCTCCTATCCTTGTCTGGGCTCGGGACCAGCACCAAGGTGGCCCTGTGATTCGATTCTGCAGCCTTCTATATCCCAACCCAATGCCCCCTGTCAGAGTTTTGCAGTACATCATTTAGTCATGCATCAAGTGTTTTTAAAGCAATTTCGAACTTCAGTTTTATAGTTTTCTTTGTCGACAGTGAAAGACTAGTGTAAGAAAAATTAATACATTTGCAACACAAATTCTGAAAACTTGAACTAAACTAAAACCCCCACTGAAGATAAAATCATGGTGTTCTCATCCTGATTGTGAGCAGAACCAATCACCTCCTATTTTCTAACCTGCTCATTATCTTACCATCTAACTCTGCTTTGTCAAATCTTTCTTAGAAAAAAAAAAAGCGTGAATGCATCAATTCTTTAGACATTAGCTCCAGATTAACTCAACTCTATCTAACAATCAGATAGCCATCAGCAGGACTGGGGCTCTGATATAACCCAAATGGGATAGCAGACATACAGATGGAGTGAATTGTGTCATTGTGAGGCTGATAATGGTGGCCTTCTTACACACATTAAATGCGAGTCAGGGGGCCCTTGAGGCCTCTGGCGACCTGTTTGCATGAGGTAAAATGCCTTCCATTCAATAGGGCATGGGCAGCTCCGTTTAACATTTATGGAGCTTGTTTAAACAGCCGTTAACTGGAGATTAAACCAGATCTGAGCTCCTGGCTTGGAAGAATCTGCCGTTCATATCCCTCATGCAAACACACATATCCATGTGAATGTACAAGGTAGCATGTACACACAGCGATACACAAATAAAACCACCTGGAATCTTGGCAGAGACACACACGTGTTTATGAATACATGTAAGGCATCTGAAAAATAAGCTGCTACAATATCTAGAATATTATACACCACTAGTTTACCTCTTGGGAAAAACTGCTTTATACTTATGTGTTTATTCCCATCATTATTTAGAATACATCAAAGAAATGTAAACGATTTGTGTCATTCAATTACTTTTTTAAATTTTTCTTCCCCATCTCAAATATAGAGATAATATCCTTTTATCAGTTAAGTAGGATAACAATAAAAGACATAGTAGTAATACAGAAAGTAAAGGTACCAGTACACTTTTCAGATGTAGACGTGTTATTTCGAAAGAGCACCTTCTTTAATTTATTGTGTAAAGTGCCTTGCGAGGATGTTGTTGTGATCTGGCGCTATACAAAGTTGAATTGAATTGAACTTAAAAAAAGTATAAATACTATTACATTGAATACAGCTTGTAAACATCACTAAAAATGAATATGTATCTCTGGGTCTTTTTTGGCTGCTAATGCAGTTGACCTATATATTACTCCTTCTCATAACAAATGCCCTCATAGGTAGGGTAGAGAAGATTGCCTACAATCAGATCCTACTGAGTTCAGGTATTTTGTCAATAGGGAATCTAAAGGAATCATGATTACAGCCACAAATAAGTCAGTTTGTATTTGTCAGCACAGTAGCTGTTTGGGCACCATTTCAAGTCAAGTCAAGTCAAGTGGCTTTTATTGTCATTTCTACTATACACAGTGGTACACAGTACACAGTAGAAACGAGGTAGCGTTCCTCCAAGAACCAAGGTTCTACAACAACACAAGCTATAGTAAAGTGCATCGAGTGCAACCAAGTGCAAACAGTGCAGACGAAAAACAGTACAGACAGACAGTGTAGACAGACAACACAAGTAACACAGGACAGGACACAAGACCCAAGACAGTGCCGACCAGTAAACCTACTGTGTACTATTTTACAGTACAGTACAGTACAGTCAAGTGTGCTAGGGGTGTAAAAAAAGAGCAGCATGTAAACGGTATAGTGCATTTAAATGTCCAGCATGTAAACAGTGCAATTGCATTGGAATGTGCAAAAAAACAGCAGGTAAACAGTGTAGTGCGGAAAATGTAGATAAATAAATAATAAATAAGTGGTGGTGGAATGAGATGAGTAGTGAGTGATGAGAATGTGCTGAGTTCGGTTTGTAGTGTGTTTAAGTTCTATTTCAGTTCTGTGTGTTGAGGAGCCTGATGGCTTGTGGGAAAAAACTGTTGCACAGTCTGGATGTGGTGGCCCGAATGCTTTGGAACCTCTTTCCTGATGGCAGGAGTGTGAAGAGTGTGTGTGATGGGTGTGTGGGGTCGTCCACAATGCTGTTGGCTTTGCGGATGCATCGTCAGACATCTTGCCTGGTGCCCTCTGTTTTGGCTGGCCAGTCCATTAATGTGTCCTGATTTTTACTTGCTCTTGCGTTGCTAATCTGGCCTTGAAACCACTGTCTGATGAGACCTGGCACTGTGCAAAGGATGCGGCTGTGACTGAGATTAACTTTAGCAATCCTTCCCACTGTCTCACACCGGTCCCAGACAGAAACGTGATGTAAGGTTGGAGTTGTTCCTGAAGCTGCATGCCTGCCATGTCTAATGTGGAGTTAGGCACAGTGGAGGCAGGCTGGGAAGAAGGGCAGGAGGTAAAACTATGAGGTCATGAGGTCACTGTCAGGGTCAGGAACTTGTTAATGAGAGGAGGAAGTTTTGACTGTACTGGTGAGTTATAGCTGGCAAAGAACTGAAAGTGGTGTGACCTGGATGCAACACACACACCCAAACACACACACACACACACAAACAATCATGGGTCAGTGATAGGCCAAAATAAAGCTCATGTTGATGCAGCAACAAATATACCATATAATTTACCAATAACCTTCAAACATTTTTTGTTTTTTTCATTATCTCTAAATGAATAATCTTCGCTTGATCAATAAAAAAACATTTGTACATTTGTAAACAACGTTTGTTTTCCGTTCTGTGACCTGCTGTTTGAGATATGATAATAAGCCTGCGCACAATTTAATTGGCACCACACACACTCGGCTCGTTGTTGTTTTGCCGTTTTGTGTGAGCAGGGGCCAAGGCTGCCTGCCACGGCGCTGGTGTGGACAGCTGGCCCGTCTGATCCCTCTAGTCCGCTCTTAAATTGGTTTGAGCGGCAGCACTAATAAAGCTGATTATCTGCGTGGCTCAAGGCCCTACTAACCCTGTGACACTCATGGCAGCTGGTGAGACTGGGAGCACGGAGGCCATCCACACTGAAAAAAGATCAGACTTTCCTTATTAATACAGGCAGGAGAAGACTACTTCTTTTTTTAATCCAACTGCATGAATTTTCTTGAAATAAAAAGAAATCAAACACCTTTATATGTTTATATGTGAAGCTAAGTGTCAGCATTGGCATGTTTGGAAGCTTTACCTTTTCCAACTTGAGCCGTTCTTCTCGATAGATAGATAGAGTTTTCCTTCGGTCCATCTCCCCTTCTTTCTCACCTCCCTCTCATACAGCCATCACTCTCTGTGCAGCTTCTGCTAAACCGTCTCTATTGATTTGCCTCCAGTAAATCCCCCCACACCCCATTATCCACACCCTCGCTCATATAAACACTTTAGACTAAAGCTGCATGTTATACTGTATGCAACATACAAGCCCCGATCTGTTGATTGTGTTGTTGTGTATTTTGAGCCCATGTACACACTGGCACATGTGTAGTCCCATTGTTGAACATAGGGGTGAATGAAGGGGGTGTGCCCCTTTCCCCTTTTAGAGCCCTAATTGCTGAATGTTCTAAATATGTGCAAATGACTCCCATAGACTGTGTGAGGTGTAGGTCACTGAGTATTACTTTTTATCCCTGCAACCAGAGAATGACACAAACACAAGGGGTGTGTATTGATGATTGTGTGATGTTGTGTTGGGAGGGAAGCGTGGGGGCAGGCAGTGGTGTAAAGGGCTTATTATGAGAATTATAATACTGGAAAGCAATATTCACACAGAACATTGACAAACAACTTGATTACTGTGAAAATCCAGATTATGGTTTTTGGATTAAAGCTTCTACATGATTTGCAATAACCACAACAATAGTTCAGTTATTATTATGAAGAATGCATAAAGGGAAGAAATAGGATTACAATGTAAAAACTGAGGGTTGAATTTCCTTTTTTTTTTGTCCTATTGGTTTATCCTGTGAGCTCAGGGTCACCACAGTGGATCATTGTCCGCTTGTTGATTTGGCACACTTCCTGACGCAACCCTCCCCAATTTCTGCTGGGCTTGGACCAGCACTGCACAGCTGGGTATGGGCTGTTCAGTGTCCTGTCCAGAGACACTTCAACACATAGCCAGGACCGGGATCGAACCACTGACGCTGTGGTCCGTGGACAACTGCCTTACCAACGGAGCTACAGCCGAGGATTGAACTTCATAGAGCACATTAAGCAAATGTATTCAATTGAACAAAAAATGTCAAGCTGTTGATGGTGGCTTTCTTTACAGGCATCAACAGTTGAAGTCTTGATGTTAAACATGCTTTGGACACGACAACGATTGACTGTTAATGACCAAATGTTAATTATTGATGAAGTGAACAACTGACATTCTAAATCAATGCAGGCTACGCAAATGTGCCATTTTACATGGTCATACATGTAGTTAGGAGCAAGTGTATGTAAAGCCTAAGGTTTTCCAAACATCCCTCTCTCTAGACACTATTGTTCAGGACCTCTTGCTGTATACCAAGGTTTTCAAGGCCAGATAAGATATATGATGTCTCCAGCATGTTCTGGATCCACCCTGTGGTCTTCTACCAGCTGGGCCTGATTTGAAGACCTCCAATGGGAGGCACCCAGAGAGAATTTTTACAAGATGCCAGAACCACCTCACCTTTTGAAATGAAGGATCTACTCTGATCTACCTCTGGATTTCCATACTACCGTATCTTTAAGGCTGAGCCTGGGCACCCAATGAAGGAAACGTATTTCGGCTTAGTCACTACCCAGAGCTCATGATCAAAGGTGACTGGTAAATTAGGAGCTTTGCCTTCCAGGTCAGCTTCCTCTGAACAGTCGTTCACACTCAATTTTACCTTTACTCCTAAACAAGACAGGACTCGGTATCTGCAGATAGGTTTCAGGTAGGGGCCAGTAAAACAATATCTCTACTAAATCCAGCAAAGTGTAAACTCTGTAAACCAGTTTGAAAGTCTGGTTATGAGTATATTAAAGATTGGTGATATGGTCATTGATCAGTGTAAACATTTTTTGAACGATGTCCAACCTCTTATCACTTGATAAAAGTCAGAACTTTCCTGAGCACACTAAACTGTCCATTTAAATTTGTGACTTAATAACTATTTAGGTAACAGCAGACAATCTGTGATCTTGTATAGTCGTGCTTGTAGGACTTACACCCCTGGGAAGCATGTTTGCCTGCTGAATGGTTGTCTTTGAATCTCTATTCCTGCTCCCATGAGCTTTGCCATTTCTCTGGTTTCACTCGCTGAGAGCAGCTTGCTTGAATTGGCCGGGGGCCCGGGGCTTCCTATAGGCCTAAGCTCAACAAAGCTTTTATGACATAGCCAGTTCCAGTCCCTCCACAGAGAAAGAAGGGGAATAATCACAGCAGAGCATATTTCCTGCAGCAGAGATCTGTAAGAGATCCCGTCTTTGTTTCAATAACAGAAAAGGCTTTTATTTATCAGTTACTGTGTCGCTTATCTGTAGGAAAAAGCATATCACCTTTCGGAGTGTTCATATCCTAAGAGCACCCATTAGTGCATTTTATAACATCACTTTTTTGATGTTTGGTTTAAGATTTGCTGTATATATTCACCTTGGTATGAGCCAGTTGGATCTTTTAGGAGATTTCTAAATACATACCTACATACAGCGGAATTCTGCCAATGATAGTGGGTTTATATCAAATATCCTATCAGCCCTGAGAATGCCTCATGATCCCCCGCAGTAGTTAAGTTAAGTAGAGGTGGCTTTATATAAATGATGATACCATTACTTGGACCCAGACAGATCGGTGAAATTAGATAATCTGTTTTCTGTGTTTTCTGCTATTTTCATCAGACCTGCCGAAGGCAATGATATGGAAAACAGTAGATTGTCCTTGTGCTTTGGCACACATTTCTGCCCAAAGTGAAAGATTTCAGGAATTTGTAGGATATTGTTTCTGAAAAGGGTAAAGTGGTGAACTGGTGAACTTGAAAATGTAGAACACAGATGACATGTGTATACCTTTCCTCTTTGGGTATCGATCTACAACCCACATTTCCAGCAAAGCCACTTGCATCAATAATGAAATGACTAATTTGTTATCACAGAATTGCCTGCACTGAATATGTGAAACTAATGTTTTTTATTGTTACGTACAAATGTACGTAACAATAAATTGGGTTCAAAACGGCACAGTTCTCATTCATTGTTATATGCAATAGGTAGGAACTGGAACAAATAAAACCAATAGAGAAAAGATAAATATTCAGTCTGTTTCCAGTATTAAAAAAAAAACAACAGAAAGGAATTTAGAAAGCATGCTCCTTTGCAATAAAAAAATGAGCCAACCCGAGAGGGGTTGGCCATCTGATCTGTCTCCCTGCCTCACTGATGAGGTATCCCAGGCATTCCCAAATGGGTTACCAGAGCTGACCCAAAATATACTAAAGGGATTGTATGTTCTGCAAAGTCTGGGGATACCTTGTCATTACCCAGAGGGACATCTAGGCTCTGTTGCTGAGCTTGCCGCTTATGTTATTCAATGGTATGTTACGGCTGGATAACATAACTTAGTCTGATAACATTATCTTCCACAGTATTCAAGAATTTCTACGTTTGATAATAGAACATTCTCAAAAACTGTGAAAAAGACAAAATACCTGTGACCACTGTAAATTAGGTAAGGACCAATTAGTCAAATGAGAATAGACGTTGGGCACAACACCTGCTTAGGTACGTGGGGCAGGCCAATTTATAATGCAAGCACTCTGCAATGTAAGCACTTACTGTTTTTTTCTTACAGTGAACAATTAGCAGGTCAGTTGCACATTTGCAAGCATTTGTGATTATTGTGGGATCCGTCTATGAAATTGACGGTAATGGAGAACAACCCAGTTGGGAGCGTGTTCTAACACATTATGGCACATAGTCGGAACTGTGCACACTGCTAATGTCTTTTCCTCCAACAGAAACAGCCACTTAACAGAAGGAAATTACATCAAAAGGTTCACAGACTTCCGAACATTTGGGAAGCCAACAAAAACTTGACGCAAGCCACTACAAAGTCGTTTCCTGGTTCCTTTGACCATTGCCTGGATTTTCAGCTGGAATGTGCATTGAGGAAGAACTGTGCTTACGTGAAGCTTGGCTTGCCTGGAGACATTGCTTTGCACTATACTAACTTTATCCAGAAGTTTTTTAAACTGATATGTTTGTTGACTTGGGTGGTTCAGCATAGTTAGATGCCAAAAGACAAACCGCATTTTCCGAAAAGTTAAGAACTTGCATGAAATCTAAATAAACTGAATGCATTAACTAGTAAAACAAATGAACGCTTTTTATGGTTGTAAATAGTTCAAAGACAACATGTCAGATGTTATAAATGAGCAATTTGACCTTGCATGTGGACAGCAGGCAGACCAGTTTAACACTTAGACTCTTTTACTGCTGAGCCATGCTGCAAAAAAATGGTTTGGTTTTGTGAACCAAAACTCCAAAACACTCCAAAACATGTATATTGTACTTGTGGACGCAGAGACAAACTGTGTCCACTGACAATGATTTTCACAAGACTTCCTCGTGCACTGATTCCCACTGCAGAATCAGGTCTGTTTTTAATGCAGTGCTTCCTCAGAACCCAAAGATCAGAGTGATTCAATATCTGTTTCTGGCTTTGTCCCTACAGTGTTTTTTTCTGGATGACAATAAATGAAGATCTGTTTATACCCAATCATAAAATGGACCTGCGGCCAATAAACCTCATTAGTTACTCACATAAAATTCATAATATGCAAATATATATAAAATAACACATTTTCTGATATTCAACATTTAATATAAAAATCAGGGCTTGAAACAATACATTCTCTTTTTAATTACATTTTTCACAATGTTCTAATTTTTTGGGAAATGGGGATTGTAGTTGACGGTAGGAATAGGGCATGCTAATCTTTGCACAACCATAGCACAAAGACTGGCAAAAAATATATAGTTTGGCAAAAATAAATAAAGAAGAAAAAACACATATCTTTAGCCAGCCATAGGTGAGGCTGACGTTTTTAAGGTTAGGCAGTTGTTTATAAGGAATAAAAGGCAAAATCATGACCCAATTTGGAGGTTTACTTTTGATGACTTGCATTTCAGGACAAGTTTAACCTCCAATTAAAATAGTATCAAAGATGTATCACTTTCAGATTCTTATACAGAGGAAAGTCAATTTTTAACAATGGATACCTATTGTCCATGGACTGGTGAGGGAAGAACAGAAAGAATAAAGCAAAGTTACTGCACTCACTCAGTAATTAGTAAATGTGATTAGAACAACTGTATTAAGTGTATATGGATTGTAAATAAATTATCTGGAAAGTGAGAGATTGAGCACAAGACTCAAAGGAATTAGAGGGGAACATGTCCAAGTCCACATAACTTAGGTTTTACTAATGCCTGCATTACAGTCAGCTAAATATTTACACATCAGGGGGTGGACTGGAAGTGCAGTTTGACTCAGGGTGCAGCCCAAAATAACTGGCACATAAACACAATGTAGTCCCATGTTGGCTTGTCTCAGTACTGTGATTTTAGTACTTTACAAGCCAATGTGGTACAAATGTTAGTAATTAGTTGAACACACTCACACCTCCTGTGCAGGTTTCATGTCATCCTGGATCAATTGCATATGTTTTTAGCATAAAAGTAATTCCTTCTGTAGTTAATCACATGAGGATTATCATCGATTATCAATTTAAATGCTGAGAACAAATATTAAAATACAGTGTCTGTCAACCCATTCAAACGATGTTTTCACCATGTTTGAATTTGCTTAGGCTGGATTAACTGTAGGGGCAGCATGCTTTAGCAAACTTGGCAGCATTCACCCACCCAAAAGAACCCATTTGATGTTAAATACAGCAACGTTTTTGAAGAAAATCTCCTTTAGTGAGCATGAGACCTGAAAAGTAATTTTTTCATAAATTGTAATTATGTGTTAGTGATGGGTAAAAACGGTTATTTTATCTTAATCTAATTTAATCTGAATGATATGCATGATACGTCAACATTTATGTTGTTGTGGTGGATGGGTAAACATGGGCATTATGGCTTCTGACACCTGTCAATCATGTTCAGCATTAGACTTTTTCCAATGCTGATCCCAGTTTACCTCAAATTTAAAATATTAATGTTGTGGCTGATATGTTTAAGGCCATTTATATGCTTCTGTCTAATCTAGTCTAAGCAAGTCACCAACGTCGAGCATTTATACTCATGTGCGTTTGTGTCTGTGTTGCTCTGTATTTACACTGCAAAACCACTAATTGGTGCTGGGGATTCTATGCCCGATGGCAAACAATGGTCACGGAAACTGAGTGGATCCTGTTGAAGTTGGTGCTAATAGATAATAAACAGCAGCTACTTTTAGTGAAACAACTGCAACACAGAAAACAGAGAAGATGTTATAGGGGATGATCATTATGAAATATGTAGTAGGAAATGTGATGCTACTAAGTCGAGTGCACTTAATACTCTGATGTCACATATTTTTGTGGACTAGCATGTCTGTCTTTGGCATAGAGTACAGGGCTACAGCACATCTTCACCATACTGATGACATAGGTTTGATGGAGAAGCATAAATGTAGCTTCCATGTTAGGCTGTCAGTAGCTATACTGCCAATAGAAGACAAATCCTAAATCAACTTTTTTTAGTAGAAAAATGTTGTAAAACTTTTCAAGGAAAGCTGCTACCACCTCCCATGAAGTCAGACTCAAAGAGATGTTTGCTTCTCAAAGCATTTGAGTGAAGCTCACCCTTCTGACCAATCAGAGAATTCCACTAATTTCTTCTTCAGTCCTGAAGGACTGTGCATGTTGGAGAGTAGCAGACGGGAGAAAATCTTAGCACAGTAGAAGGAGGGAGACCTGGACTTGACTGTTTCCAAGTTTCATGCAAGCGGTCGCTTAACCTAAAGATTGTAGCTTTAAGAATTAAATGCAAGGTTTGGTATAGTGTCTTTTCTTCCTGGCCAGCAGTGGAAGATGGAGGGATTACATCATGTACCTTCATTTAAGGGCTCATCAGTTCTGAGATTCCTTGACCTTCGGTAAACCCCAGCAACGATATACACAGTTTTTTCCTTTTTTCCAAACAGAGGTAATGCAATAACTTCCTCACTTTCCTCAGAACACTATAAAAGTGTTGGATGCAGCTTCAACATATGATATGCTTTCATAACCACAGCCCCTAAAAGCGCTTTCATAACACCTGTAAATGGGACAGTGAAAACAGGAAAACCATGTAACTGACCTGTGGTGACAGACAGTATCCAAGCAGTTTACATTGGACTCAGTCTCACATAAACACTCACTCTTACTCCATCCACCCTTCTTCCCATCGTCTCTTCGCTCTTCTGAAGCCACATAGTGGTTTCTCCTGGCAGATCTGTCAGCAGTGGTGCTGGGGTCAAAGGTCAACTATGTGACCTGGTCTTTTTTTTTGCCTGTCATCACATTCAGTTCATCATAACAAAAGATAAGAACCTGATTCGGATTTTATTAACTTCTTATAAACTTCTTTGCACAACCATGACTGTGTTAACTGTACAAGAGTATGAAGTATTACTCAGACTTATTGATCACTGTTACTGTGGTTATAAAAACCCAAATAAGTATATTCTGGGTTAGTCTCTATGCTATGTGGACTACAAAGCTATATCTGTTTAATAATGTCACATAAACTAGGATGCATACTACTGTGCTATGGAATACTCTGTTTTGTTATGGAAAGTATTTGATTAATATCATGTTAAGGACTGTAATCCTATCACCTAATTATGAATATCACACAAAAATTAAACAAACGAAATTGGAGTAGTTTCAAAGCATGCAGAGCAATCAAACAAAATTAGTCCAGTCTACTCATAGTTAGGTTGATAGTGAGCTTTGCATGTTAATTTAGCACAGGTTTTTACATCGAATGAGGGGTGGGCTTATACAGGGGTCTCCAACACCTCACTTTCCAAGGGCTAAGGAATATTAGTCACATTTGACAAACCAAATTACATGTATATCCATTTTAATTGTGCCCCGCCCCCCTTCTGGTTCCGTTAAAAAAAAAAAAAAAGGATTATTTGGCAATTAGTTGTCAGTCAAACAGCGCGCTGCTTTCAAGCTTGATGAGCCAGTGGTGATAATGTCACTACGTCTAGCGAGTATTCAGACCCCTCTACCGACTCTTTTCTTTGACAAATGTAGCGACTTTTTTTGGTGTTATTGGAGACTTTTAGAGACTCTGACGTGAAAGCACTTATCGTTCTCACACTTCTAATCCCAGCGCACTCACAGGCAGCCCAGTCCTTGCTCAGCAGCCCCTCCCAGCTGCACTCAGAGCAGCTGTGAGTCCAGTGACTACAAATGAAATGAATCGTGCATGCACAAAGTCGCCAGTGGTACCCCTACCAGTAAGAGAAAGAAATGCCTAGAGACACACTGCATGCAAAAAATACATATAAAAGTATTTTTTGTAATGTTTTGTGGACAAGTTGTGGACAACAAACTTTTGTACAGGTTCAGGGAAACAGCTTATCAGGTTGTTGAACATCACAAACAGGAGTAGCTCTCGGCCATTTTCGTTTTGTAAAAGTAGCTCTCAGGTGAACACAGCTTGGAGACCCCTGATCTAATGCAATTCTCCCCAAATTTTGTCAGAGTTTGGACTGGCTGTCACAGTGCACTGGTTTACTCAACCTTAAGGGGTTCAGTGATCGTCATCACACTGTATGGCTGAAGCCACTGTAGACCTGCAAAGTAAAGACACAGGCACCAACCAGCCATAACTTTAGTACTGGTGGTATTAATAATGACATGGAGGACAAGGATCAGCAAGGCCACTCAGAGCAGTCTGCAGTCTCATAATAAGATATGATGAACTAATATATATACATATATATATTAAAACCACCAGTTATGTTATGTTATCTAACATAACTAGACTTGGGGCTCATTGGTTTAAGGCTACATATTCGTAGTCTCTCGGGGAATTTGTAATTTTGAAATCTCAGCTTTTTAGCACAAATTCAGGAAATTCCTATGAATTCTGTAATTCTCTTAAGTGACAGCAACCTTTGTTCAAATCTAACCTACACTCTGCACTGTCCATGCTGTTACATAAAAACAATGTGTGAAGGGGAAATAATAAATTAAGAAATATTTAATTACCAGCATATTTTATTTATGTATGCATCAGGTAATCTCTATAATGATGCAGGAGACTCTTGGAACTTCCAGGAGAGGTGTCTGCAAAAGTTACTACTGAATGTTACGGATAGACTTTTGTACCTCAAACTATTTTGTGCTGGAACACAAACATAAGTAATTGACTAAGAGCGGTTGAAATCTGCGGAAAACAAACCCAACAATCTGCAACAATATCTGGAAAAAAGTCAGCAAAATCCTGGAGGGACTAAAATACTAACACATAAATCTGGAATTTACAACAAACACAAACTTGATAATAAAGGACATTCTAGTTTCTGCATTTTGCGTTTTGTTTTATCTTTAATTGCAGACAATTTTTACCACGCTGTTGCAAAATTATAAATCTTTATTATAATTAAGGCTGCTCAGACATAATCAACAGTTCTGACACTAAAATAATAAATCATGTAGATTTAATATGAGAAATTCTAAAACCCTTTTTGTTTTTCCTTTTTGATCCACTGTCCTTGTCCAGGTACAAGCACAAAAACTCGTCTCCTGTCTAAAATGTAATAGTAGCACTGAGGTGCACCGCCTCGTGTTACTACTTCTCCATACTGTAAGCTGTGTTAGCCTTGACCTTGGCAACCAAGCAGCCTGCTATCACACCTCATTAACATTAACAACAATCTACCTGGTGTGAACATTGCAGGCTATGGGAACCTTTTGGATTTTTACAGCTCCAATTGGCTGTCAGGTTCTAACATGTGGTAAGAGGAGGTCGTATTATCGTCACTGTAAGGCTAATGGTAGGCTGCATTCATTTTAGAAATACGCTTCCCTGTGAAATGGTGAACACCCACACCTGTGAACATTGTTGTATCATATTCTATTTGCAGAAACAGAAACTACAGCAAACTATTTGTGGAACTTGCATTACTATTACCAATGTATGTCTGGGCCGAGGATGCAGTGAAATGTGTGGTATGATGATGGAGAATGTAAAAATGATTTAAATTTGAGCAGTGACATAGGCCTCATGTATCATGAACTTTTTTTTTTTAACCAAAGATGATGTAACACTGAGTAATTCAATAACTTACAACATGAAGCCTTGTGACATATTGAACTTCACACCTTCCCTTGTTTAGGTTTTCTTTTCTAAGAGGCTTAAAATTCGCATTCCATTAACTAACAACCATGCAGGCAAACACAAACACTGGCTTACAGGTGTGTATAGTGTGACAGAATATGAAAGATATTCTAGATCTTTTTTCTAACAGGAACTAAGGAGTGCTAGAACCAGAAATGTGGAACTCAAGTTTCCTGACACACACAAACCCACAATTTTCTTAAGAACTAGGCTAAATTAGGCAAATTAGTGAATAATCCAAGATAAAACCCAAACCCACTATTTGAAATGCAATTTGCATTTGAATTTCATCAAATGCAAAGTTGTGTTGTCCTTTGTGGTTTATTGTTGCCAATCTTGTACTTTGTGTGTATAAATTCATTTACCACCTTTGCTTTTCGTTTGCAACATCCGCAACATCCAATGTGAAGAATAGGGTGAACTAGTTGGTAGAACAGTTGATAGGCTGAACCAGAGACATATAAGAATCTGGCTCAGTGTCATTATTGAACTACAGTTACCTTCAAGTTACGTGAGATACTTGCATTGTTCAGGAATGCAAAAATGTTGACGATTGATGTTAGCAACCAGGAACTTTGAGTTTTCAACTTACTAATTTGTGAGTTAAAAAAAAAAAACAGCAAATTCATGGATGTAAAGGCGAGGACAAGACAAAATCCTGCATATCGCCTACGAAGGAAAATTAAGTTAAAATAACAACAACGCTAACTGCAGATACTTTAGTTACTGTAGGTCTGCCTCAATTGTGACACTATCGGTCACCAAGACCAGTCATTAATAGTTTTTATTTGTCCTTTTGGCTTATCCAGTGAGTTCAGGGTCACCACAGCGGATCATTTGTCTGCATAAAGACCAGTCATTAATATAACCCCAATTCAAAATAAGTAGGGATGATGTGTAAAACATAAATAAAAACAGAATTCTATGATTTGCAAATCTCATCAACCCATATTTTATTTAAAATAGAACATAAACAACAAATCAGATGTTGAAACAGAAACATTTCACCATTTTATGGAAAATATTAGCTCGTTTTGAAATTGATGGCAGCAACACATCTCAAAAAAGTTGGAACAGGGGCAACAAAAGGCTGGAAAAAAGGCCAGATTTTCACAATTGGAGTTGTATTTAATATGTTTTTAAAAAATCTTGAATGACTGGCAGAGACTGGGTCTAGAATCTTTAGACAGCACACACTTAACAATTTCTTCTGCTGACACTAAGCCAGGCTGGCACTGACCAGAACCAAAGAGGTCCACCCAGTCGTCCCAACCAAATCACATTCATAATTCTGAGATGCACTGAAGCTGTTATATTGGCCCTTTGTATATTACAACGCTGGGTCCTAAAATTGTTTCTTAGTTTAAGGAGCTCAGAATAAAAACATTTCCTTGCTCCTGGGCTATAACTGTCCGTGTGGCAGAGCTGACACTGAACTGCTCCTATGATGTCAGGCACGTGCAACTGAAGTCAAAAAATCCAGGAATGAATGAAGAATGAAGGACCCTTGGAAGACGTGGAAGTCTGTACTCTGCCTGTACACACTGAAAAAAACTGTACACACTGAAATGTGTAATGAAATAAAGGGAAGGCATATAAGATAAATATAAAAACTAAGGAAATAAGAAAAGAAGATACAAGAGAGGAAAGAAATAAGGTACAGCAGGGAGTCTGAGAAAAAAAGATGAACTTTAAAATGAGTTAAAAAGGAAGGATTGATGAAGAGCAGTGATAGTAAAGGCAGGTGGTGAAGACTGGAGTGGTAAACTAAAAAAGAAGGTGTAGGAAAGGACACTAGTTAAAAAGAATGGAGGGACTACAAATGGCCACAGAGCTGTGAGATATGTAAGGCATCTTTCTCAAAGGTCAAAAAAGTTTTAACCCAGAAAAACAAACAGGACACCCAACATGTAAAAGCACCTTCTTCTCCTCTTGTGTTATCTCCTCAAGGTCAGCTAGAGTTAAACCAAAGGCGATGAAATGTGAAAGCAGGTTACAACAACAACACAACCAGGAAGGCTTCTAAAGAGTACATGGAGAAAACACAGTAGTCAGCTGGATGTTTTTTACTGCCTGCTGAGGAAATGTAAAAGATTTTATTGGTGTTCAAAAGAAGATAGAGTGAATGAGGGCCTCTCGTAAGCAACTCTAGACAGGAGTGGGGGTTTTGCAGGGTAGTGGATTGTGTAGGGCTCAAGTAGCTTTGAAACACAGGGGTTCAGGATCAGCCTCCTCGGCTGTAAAAAAAAAGAAAGGAAAAACATGAAGGCCAACCTGTTTTATTCCAGCGTTTAAAAAAAAGACCTCCTTTTATGTAAAGTCACTAAACTAGAAGAGATGTTATTAGGAATGTACAAGAAATTATATTGCTCCCCACGTCCAAGCTGCCCGTAGGAAATGAACTGCACCGTCATAAGTCTAAACTTCCTGTGACAATGAAGCTGCGGCAACACTCACACTTAAAAGTCATGGAATTGCTTTTGCTCATTGGTTTAGCCATAAAACACTAGATGTTTCAGTTTGGGAAGTAGAAACGATGCGTCACACACGCATTTTGTAAACTGATGCCTGAAGTAGTTGCCTTAACTCAAAAAGAAATCTTACAGGGTCAAATTACATCCAGAAATGAAAAGACATGATACAGTTGCATGTGTGACTCTAGAGCATAGTTTAGATGACAAGACTTGGACCTAGACAGAGATAATAAGTTACCCATTCCCTTACCTAAGGTTAAGGTTAGGTTTTGATTCATTAGAAATCACTCTTTGGGGTTGGGCATATAAGTAAGCTTCCGATAAAGCTAAAGGGAAAAACATCTATTCATCTGCATATTGTGTAAAAATGGGTTCCTGGGCACTGACAGAGAAAAGCCCCCCTTACACACCCTTCTTAGGACCATCATGTGTCTCATCTAGTTCAATTTCTGTTCTCTATGCTCATTGTTTCCATTTCAATTCCAAAAAAATGTTGGGAAGATGTGATACAGAACGCAATGATTTGCAAATCTCAGTAAATCCTGTTTTATTCACAATAGAACATAAACAACATATCAGATGTTGAAACGGAGATATTTTACCATTTCAAGGAAAATATTAGCTCATTTTGATTTTGAATTCAACAACACATGTCAAAAAAGTTGGAAGCGGGGCAACAAAAGGAAAAGGAATTTATTATTGGGTAAAAAAAGGAGCATTTCATTTTTTTGGTCTACTTTCTAACTGTAATATTCAAATAAGAAATGTGAACAATCATATGTGCAGGCTCTGGCGCGGGGCCCAACTGACCTTGAGGGCCCCTAAGTATTGCCAACTTTGGCTAGATATATATCAACAGATAAAGAGGCTTAGTTTCCTCTAGAATCCACTCCTAGGTGTGGAAATCTAGTTCCAACTGTGGGTCTGGGGATGTACCAAAGTGGTAACTTTGGTACAGAAAGAAATATCTGTTTGGAAAAAAAAATGTATTTTAAACACCCACAGAATAATTCTTGACATCATTCTTGATATCAAATGATATATTTACATAAAATTTGTTAGATATCCATATTATGCTGAGATATAAGTTTAGCGATTATCGTACACCAGCACGTAGTGTTTGAAAGTTTCGAGTAAAATGCTTGAATTCTCTAGATGTTTTCCTCTTTCATACCAAACTACTAAAATAAAACTACTAAACATCTGCAAAACTATTGACTCGCTCGGCAGTAGTCTGGAGTCTTTCATTAGAAGTGATGGATACATAATCTCAAAAAAAGCTTATGCAGAATGCATTTCTCTTGGTAAAACTAAGATAATAAGTAATATAATTACGGATAGTTTTAAATTTTTTGGCCAAAGACATTTATTTTGTAATGAATTGTAAGTTAAGAAAACAAATCTTATGAGTCTAGCTTAGGTTGTAATTTTTAAATTTGTTCAATTGAACGTCAGCTTTAGTGAATATTGCTTTGCTAATGTAGCCCCACGCGATGCTGTCTGTGTTGACATGGTATGAGATCTCAAAGCTTGAGAGTAGATGCTGAAGTGTCCCAATAGATTTAGAAGCTCTCCCCTTGGTTCCCCATTCAGATCATTGTCATCGTCATCCATGCAACATCCTGTCTTCCGGTTTATGTATCTCATGGTTTTTGGAGTCCTGACTCTTGTTCATGTGGATTTCTGTTATCTGTATCTTGGTCTGAGGTTTGCTTGTGGTTTTGTTTGTCTTTCCTATTGGTCCTGGTTTGTTTGTCATTGTGGTTTTGGTCTTTCATATCGCAGCTCTGTCTTTTGTTGTTTGATAAATGTCACCCGGTTTGCTTCTCATATCGATTCCCACCCTGCTTTGTTGTGCACACGTTCATTTTCTAGATAATTCCCTTGTTGTTCCCTGTCCTGTTTCCTTTTACTCGCCCCAGTTATCTTTTCCCTTATTGGAACTCGTTTCTCTCCTTGTTTGTGTTTCCGTAGTAATTCATATTTAATTCATGGCCCCAGTCAGCGTTTTTCCCTCCGTGTAGGAGTGAGTTTTAGTTTTGATACCCTGTGGTTAGTTAATTTATGTCTCATGCCCCCTTTCTCTGGTTTGTTCCCCTTGTCTACCCCATCTCAGTTGTTGTATACACCTTGGTATTCTGTCTCAGTTTTCATTAGCTCTGGTTCACCGTCATTTGTTGTGTTCAATCTCCTGTGTTCAGATTTAGGTATTTTTAGTATCTTGTTAAATTCCTTGGTTCATGTGACTAGTATGTGTGTTGTGTTCACTGTTATTCAGCCAACCTGTGTTTAAATTTGCATTTCCTCCATAGTTGTTTCTTACAAAATAATACTTATATTAATACTTGTCATGTTGTATTAGATGCACAACAACTTTGTAGGAATCCAGATCATCTTATAGAACTAGAAACAGCATATTAACACTTGGTTAATTTGACATTATTGGTTCTGAAAACAACATGCAGTGATTTTTTTGTGTGATGTCACATTAAGCACATTGAGTCTTTAATATTGAGATGTTGGCAGCTGTTTATAAAATAGTAACGTGTACATTTTTTGATCCTGAATTATTGATACTTCCAATCTAAATTGGAATTCTATATAATTAAATATAATTTATATTATTTATAATTTATATATAATTTATATGTGGGATCAATTCCCACATATAACGATCAACAAAGAGACACAGTCAGAAATTATGTTGTATGGTCTAAATGATCCTAATAGGTATAACTTCTCCTTTCATTTGTCATAGTCATGTATAAGTTAGGGCTCTGTGAATCACAATTGAGGAGACAAAAACAAGATTGGGTCACTGCTTAAACGTGTGAGGCACTAAAACACTCTGAACATTCTAGTAACTGTAACAGTAAGCAGTGAGATAATGTTATGAATCACCAGACACAAGAGGTAGAGAAGATAAAAATTGCTGTTGGGGAAAGAGACTTTCATCAGTGAGACCTGTATCTGTAGCAGTAGCAGCATTTTCCAGGTACAGTGAGGGAGAGACCATGGGAAACCATAGGCTTCAGTTTTTGTTTCCATGCTAAAACAACAGTCCCCCACATTCTTACAACTACAGAACAAGATTTACTTAAAAATGAGTAAATAAAAATGCCGGCAACAATACCCATATTGATTTAAGTCAAGTCAAGTCTTGCTTCATGATACCTGTCACAATGATAGCTATACAGTTTAAAGATTGGGGCTGCAACTGCAACTTTGGATCAAATAAACTTTGTGATTCACAAGGATTCACCTATAAGGCTTCGTCTGTTTAAATGTGTCTCAGTGGTTTATATGGCGTAAATTACATGTTTTTAGATCTGACCTGATTTTATTAGCGACTGCAATGGCAGGAAAGCACATTCCGTCCCCTAAAGCCATTCCGGCGTGTTGTTTTGTTGTTTACTAGAGAAACCATAGCATTACGCTAGTTCTGTCTTACACACTTGATGCCCTCCCTGTTGAATACTATAATTTGGAAGCTTTGAATTGGACAGGGGCCAGCCTGCTTAGTTAGGCCACTTCCAAAACTACCTGCACCTTGCACTGTGAGTTTCCATTGTAGTATTGGCGTGTTTTGCCATTTAGCTTGAAAAGTCATTGGAAAAATACTCATCTGGTAAAAGGTTGATGTAGATACATAACCACACACACACACACACACACACACACACACATCTTTTATCGTGTTCCTTGAAAGAGGGTGTCGACTTTGGTGAGAATTCCCTGTACTCCCTCCATCTCTTTGCTACCTGTATGTGATAAGTAAATAGAAAATGCTTTAAATGGTTTTCATTTGTTGGCTTTCAACAGAAAAATGTGCTGTGCTGAATTACTTCTGTGCTCTTGCCTGTTAATAAGGAAACAGTATCTCCAGGTGTGAGGTGTGTGAAAGCCCGAGATCAGGAAGGATAATGTGAGATAATCTGCTCAGGTGGAAACAAGACACTCATAGAAAATTGTGTTTTGTTTGAGTGTACACGTGTATGAGAGCGATGACAGGAGAACTTCACACTGCTGTACTTATGTTTAGAGTAAGGATGCTTTAAATAGGCCTTTAAAATTCCACAGTGTTTAAAGTTTTATTCAAGAACAGTAAATGTTCTGCACTTATATAGCACTTTTCTACATATTGGCACTCAAAGCACTTTACTTCTTTGCTTTTTATTCACCCATTCACACTCACAATCACACACACACTGATGGGGGAGCTGCTATGCAGTGTCTTGCTCAAGGACACTGACATGTGACCGGAGGAGCCGGGGATTGAACCAACAACTGTGAGATTGGTGGATAACTGCTCTACCTTCCTGCAATTTTGATGCCACTTGATGCCAAAAAAGTTGAGTTCCTCATTATTTGATAATTATTTGATAAGAAGCATCGTTCTGCTTGTTATACTTACTAGAACTCCGAGCTATATAAATCAACAGCTGAAAATATTCCCCAACAAATGCAAACTTTCTACCTCGATTTTGTAATAAAAATTACATTGATCAGCACTTTTAACCTTTAACCTTTAAAAATGAAACTGTATGTATATATGCAAACTATTTGTTAAAGAGCTAACGTGTAAAACAGGAATTCTGGTCCAACAATGGCCTGTTGAATCGTTGTATTACACAGTAATGCAAGCAATGGCACACATTTTAAAGAACTTTCCACGAGGCAATTCCAAGATATTACATTCAGAATAATAAGAAGAACACACAGATGGACAACAACAAAGCAACAGGCTAACAGTCACAGTAACATCACAGTTTTTCATATTGTATTGTACATTTCATTGGTAGGTGGAAGGATGCTGTTGCTTTTTCTGTTGTCAAGCAGCAACATTTTCTGTTTTGGAATCATTTTCTAAGCAGGAAGCCTCCAGCCTGAGTACTCTCACGTTAATCATGTGGAAAAGAAAAAAGTTCTCAGCTTTGTGCCTGTGTGTGTCTGGTGTCCTGTCTATCTTATTTTCCACAAACTGTACATTTGGTTGTTTACTTCCAGTGAAGCAAGGAAACACTTACAGATAGAGCAGTATGGGCGTAACCCAAACTCAGGGGATAGCTGACGTGTGCAAACACGTCCTGTCAGAGAACAGTGAGATCCCAGGTGATGTCTTCATAGACAAACACATGACTCACTGAAGTCCATGTGTCACTGTAACAAAGCAAAATAATGATTAAAACAATCCGTAAATAACCCACAGTACTCCAGCAGTTTTAAAAATTAAAACCACTAATGTTTCTTCTGTTTACTGAAAACACAGTTTCTTTGTGTTTGAGTCTATAATGAAATCATACTTACTTTTTTATGACACATTGGGCATTTCGATGATCTAAAATAGAAAAAAAGGAAAATTAAACACCGAGAGTGTATAGATCAATGCAGTTGTAGAATCACTCAAAGAATGGAAATTCCATATGTATCAATTATGTATTTCACATTTGCTGTTAACAATTGTTAGTTGTGTTTTTAGCAAAATTGAAAGGTTTCAGCAACAGTTTCTTCTTTGAAACATAAGAGAACAACAGCCTTACTTGACAGCAACAGCTAGTGTGGCTCTCTGATTTAGAACTCTGGATATGTTTTAAGAAAATGTTATATTATTGAGATTTAGCTTTGTGAGCGTCCACAACAAAGCAGCATAAAAAGGATGGATGGATGGATGAAAACACAAGGGAAAGTAATGATGTCCCCTTGCATCAAAATCTCCTTCTTTTGGTCACTACCCAGAGCTCATGACCATAGGTGAGGGTTGGAATGTAGACGGACTGGTAACCTGAGAGCTCTGTCTGCTCAGCTCCCTCTTTACCACAATGGTTCAGTACAATGTCTGAATTACTGCTAATGCTGCACCTATGCCCCTGTCAATGTCCCTCACCCGTTAACAAAACCCTGAGCTACTTCAATTCCTTCACTTGAGACAGCGATTCCTTCTTAACAATGCATTATTTTTATGATTTAAAAATTGCAATGTAATCTCCATCATCAGGACTGTGTGGATGCAGTTTGATCAAATTTGACTTCAACAAATCCTTTGTACCTTTTAATATAACGTGCAGCAGCATCTTTTCAAATAGTGTCACCAAGACTTTGTCACCATGAAACCAATTATGAACAGAATGGATGCAGTTTAAATTAAAGACACAGAAACAACTTTGTTTTGTTTTTTAACAAAACCCAAGCAACAAAAACAAGAAAGAAGAAATCACATGTCCACATAATGCACATTTTCAAACTCTAAATGCTACATCACGATGGTTATGTCATAATAACCACGGCTGCGAGGGATTTCCCAACTAATAATAACCTGCAGGCAGACATGTAGACATTTGGATTTATAACAGGACAACATTTGTGTTGATTTATATCTTATACCTGTCAACACTTTTCCTCAAAAGCAGCAATAAGTTCATTGTACCGTGTATATTTTTTCTGTCAACGATTAAACACTTTAACTTTAACTAACTACAACACTGAAAAGGCTGTTAAAACTGAACAAATACACTGGACAATTTCGACTATACTATGACCTGGTTGAGAATATTGACATAGAGACATAACTGTAAGTGATTTTTCCACCTCGTGATACCAGCTCAACTTGACTCTGCTCGCTGTTTTTGCATTTCCATCAGGGCGTAAGTTGTGAATAGTAACTAGTACCTGTTTTGATAACACCTCTGTCAGGTTGCCAGGAGCTAAAACATGTCACAGAATCACTATGACGACCAGCAACACTGGGGGGGTACAACATCCGCAGTGGAAAAGAAGTGCACTAAAATTCAGACGTCATATTTAATCGCTTGTTTTAAAAAACAAATGATGAGATTAATCTGTTCAACTGGCCAGTGTTAAAGTGGTTTAAATGTTTGATCAGTCAAACAGTCTACAATAGTGCCTTCACTGGTTTTCTGCTGTTGTGACAAAGCTTTCGTCTGTCCACATTGTAAAATGTTTCTTGAGTTTCCTTCCAACATGCTCCTCATTAATTCCCAGGAGAAAATCTGACCAGATTCCAGTTAGTTCACCCACATGTCTGCAAACCATTAAACAATCAAAAAAAAAAAAAAAAAAAAAAACCTATTCCTGGAGGAAGTTTGCCAATTATTCTGAATTACAGTTTGAAAGACTGTATTTCCTTGTCTTATTTCACTGGGAGCAGCATGTTCGTCATGTTCCATGTGTCCCTGATCAACACGTCTTTCCTGGTTAATCAAACCCATTTTCTATGTTGACGTGTTCTTCCTTATTTGATGACAAACATGGAGGCTCCCAAATATTCAATCTGTTCAGATATAGTAGTTCATTTTGAACTTTTGGCACAAGAGAAATGTGATTGACTGCAACAGGCCTCAAATTATATATCTTAAATCTAAAATGATAAATTTAGCTTGGTTCCGAATTAAATTGCACGCTGGGAAAGGACATTTCTTTCAGCACATGCCCAGCATTGTGATCTGTGCCAGAAAGCAGCAGGATATCCCAACAACATCAGGAAGGACATCCCAAAAACAGAGTCGCTCAACTATCCAGATTCACGTATTCTCAGTAGTCAAACATTAACAATGTCTGTAGACATAAATGACTTTTTTAAACAGTTTAAGCGACAAGAAGCAGCTGTACACCAGTATAAACGGGCTGTGGAGTCAAACAAACAATCATTAATTAATATATGATTAACTAAATCATCAGGGACTGCTCGGCCAGAGTTCTCAGTGCGTGACAGCAAACGCTCCCTTTACAAAGCTTTATTTCAAATAAGCAGCATGTGAGTCCCAGTGTGTCAAAGATTGTGCCAGTACTGCCTACTGGTGACTGGATCATGTGTTGTATAGCAACAAAGTCCAGTAATCAGTCCACTAAAATACAAACTTTGTTTTTCAAAATGTCAATAATCTGTATTTTTAACAAATTGGATTGCTGTGAAGTTTAAAAGCTTACGTTTATTATCTTACTGAGATGATTCTCAAATTACTTGCTACAACAGCATAAACTATATCAGACTGTAGCCCCTCAGCCCCAGGGGAATGAGACTGCTAGGGACTGTCAAGAATTCAGAGTAAGTGCCTGGTGTGGGAAGCTATGTCTGCTACCGCCTCACAACTAGAAGGTCCCCACTTAAGTCTACTTACCAGCTGCAGCCTTTCTGTGTGGAGTTTGCTTGTTGTCTCTGTGCTTATGTGGTTTTTTTAATGACAATGGGATGAACGGACTGACTTACTACACTCATTACTCGTTACGGGTCAATAGTGGGAATGGGTTACGTTTCACTCATCACATCTGCAGCCACAAATTTTGTTTTTTCTTTGTTGTACAGTAGCTGCTGTTCATGATTAAAATCCAGTTTTAGTTTTATAGCCATTGAAGGACTACAGCCAACCTCCACAGCTGCAGCTCATCTTTTTTGGGGTGTATCTCCACAAGCTTTACATTGCTCGACTGTTTTAAAGGACTCCTTCACTCATATTGAACTTCCTTTTTTTTTTGAGTCTAGTTTGGTTAGTACATGTAAATGAATTCCGTTAAAGTTGCCTCTGACGTCCCTATAGTAAAATATCTCTCTACTTCTTGCTGAAAAACTACTCCAGATGACTTGGAGGAACCTTCAATTCACATTACTGTATGTGATCTTCTTGCTTACACTAAGGCGTTTGTAATCATGGTCAACTGGCTTTTCCTGAGGTCCTCTAGATGTCATCAAGTTAATTCCCACTAATCAAAAACTTCTCTGGGTGACGTCAACTGGAGGAACCTTTTAGCTAGAAGCAGAGAAATATTTTAATATAGGGAAGTCAGAGGGAAACATTAATGTACAAAAAATTAAAATTAATTAAAAAATAAAAAGTTGTTTTTAGTATCTCAGTTTTGGGCCGTAACACGTTCCTATTTCAGTAATAACCTTACAAAGAGCAGCACATAGCAGCATTCCTGAAATGATCAGTGCAGCCATGCAAGTTTTGCTTTCACATCCGTTTTTGTGCAGGTGTGTAAAGATGGAAAAACTTGACAGTTTCTCTGTGATGTATAGCTAAAGCGACATGTGAGATTAGTCATCCTTATCCCAACTTCCATGTAAATACAAAGTGTCAACAACAATGCCATATTGTGTTTCTCAAAATAGACCTTTCCTGGAATCAATTTACTCAGTATCTCAGATTGGAAAATGGAGTGGTGGGAGGGCGGGGAGCTGGGTAGGGGTGGGGGTTGGGATCAGAGCCGGATTAGAGAGAAGCTATAATTTACTGACTGGGAGCTGAAAGAGCTTCCCATCATCATCATCATCATCATCATCATCACCACCACCTTTTTCTCGGCCGATAACCTTCAGGCTATGGGACTCTGCTAATCTTTTTCTTCAAATTTTTAATGTCACACAAGTGCTGTCATTAAAAGTTAACATACACCATGTTTCACAATTTTGAGTCTTTTACAGCCTTAAAAATAGCTGCTGGACTTGCTATAGTACAAGACAGTTTAGTATAGACACTCGTCATCTGACCACAAGTCCAGTTGCTTTTGTTGGGCACTGAGCATCACATAACTGGAAGAGAACACATTTACTGGAAGATCTGCATCATCAAGGATTAGATTAAAGTTTGGGAAGTCCTGAGTCATGTAAGGTTGGTTTTGGCATAGATGCTACAGGTATCAGTTTAATTTGGCAATTAAATTAAATAGTATTTTATTAAAAACTTGCATGAGCCACTTTCCCTTGCAAATGCGAGGATCTGTGCATTGTCCCCCCCATGATACAGTGAAAGCACCTTGGAGCCTAAAGCTCTGTTGTACAATCATGATAAACAAACAAGTAAGCAAAAGGGGGCAAGTCGCTGTTAAGCCCAGTAAAGACGGATGCTATTGGAATAACCCTTGGTGGATATAGAGAGCCAGAGTACTTTTAAATCCCTGGTCCTTCTCTCTCTACCAGATACAAGGGTCAGCCACCCAGGTCCTACAACATCTATTGTTGCTGTTGTGATGGTGTGAGGAATGTGGCAGAAAGGAAATTCCACCTTGAATACTAGATATGTGGGTATTTGTAGTAAAACCTATACTGATGTACTGTTGAGTTTTCCTTTTTTTGTTCATTTTCATTATTAAACCTCATGCCTGACTGAATTGCGGTATTAGGGAAAAGCTCAATAATGCAGCATCTTTGTCCAGTCTTTTTTGCCCTGTCCCTCTTTTGAAATCTTTAAAAAAAAAAAAAAATCATTATTCCCAAAGGTCACACCCTCCTTTTAGAGAAATCCACAGGGGTTTTGACCATCCCACCTGCAGAGAGAATAATATCCTAAATCCATATTAGTGCTCTTTCCCAAAAGCTTTGGTCAACAGATGGTTTACCCAAATCCCCTGGACCTCCCATCCAAAGCCCCCTGCCCCATTTGACTCCGAGCATGGACATGTGTTGGCAGGGTCCTATTAGTAAAAAAGGGAGATTCCATGATCCTCTCTGAAATGTTATTTAAATATTTAAATAAGAAAGAACGAACTACAGCTAAAACTGGACTTAGTTTTAGTAATGTAAATATATAAGATAATATAATAGTAACATAATAGTAATGGTACTGTATCATAGGGAGGTCTTTACATCACTTATGTCATTCAGTGCAAATTTGCTGCAGTCAACCTGTGTTAATTCACACTGAACTGTGAGTTTTCTCAGTTGGCTATGAGATAAGCAGCGAGGATTGCTGTGCCAGAACCAATTAGGGCCAACACAGTGCGGTTCAGGAAGTGACCCTGCTGCTGGCTTTTGCGGCGTTTGGTCATTAAGTCCCAACGGGAGTGGCTAGTTAATTGTAATCCTTGGGTGCTGGAACAACAGCCATAGTGTGGTAAACCCACTTCAGCTCCCCCCCTCCCCTCCCAAAATAAGTGAGTTCTAGCTGCTTGTCATGTTTCAAGTAGGTTTGTGACTAAGTTGCTGCCCCAAAAAACTGCAGTTACAAATCCAGGCTAACCAGAGATCAGACCAATAACAAAAATAATTATAATTTTTTAGAAAAGTTGGCACATTGTGGCACATTTGAAACCTACTTTTGACTGTAAATAGCACAAAGACAACTTAAAATGTTTACATTTTGAAATACTTAATTAAACTGGCACAGATTTTTTTTTTTTAAGTGGCAATAGATCAGTATTATAATTAGGTACAAACAGAGCATCCTGTCTTTTAGAAGTATTAATGGCGTGAGGTTTATCACTTTATGAAAATATGCGTGTTCAGCACTTTAGAGATAGTTTTTTACTGTGAAATTGCGAAACATTTTGGCATTTCTTTATTTATGTTTACTTTTTGTTAATGTTCAGAGAACAAGAAAATCTGTGAACATGAGGGGGAATAAAAAACCACAGTAATAAATGATTGTGATCTTCTGGTCGTCAGGCAGCAATGCATTAAAAACTGACGTAATTCTGTAGTGGAAATCACTGCATAGGCTTGGAAACACCACTAGAAAAAACAATGTATGTTTCTCTCTGCAGCCACGTTTAAGTCAAATCTCTACCCTGCAACCAGATCCAGAAACATTTCTTTCTCTGAGCCTGAAATCATTTAAAATGGGTTGAATTTAAGGAGGAAAACTGTCATGTGGTCTGACAAGTGAACATTTTTAATCATTTTGAAAATCATGGACGCTGTCCAGAGGAATACATGCCTCTTTCCCGACCTTTAAGAGTCACGGTCCTGGCATCAAGCAAAACGAAAACTGCATCTTTATCACATTTCTTAGAAAATGTGATATGTTTTATGATATGTCTTTGTACTATTTACAGTTAAAAATCTACCAACTGAAACGTTTTTATTCTGGCCAATCTGTTGGAAAAAGTGATGACCTCCATGACCTTAATGACAGCTTCATGTGCAATCTTTCAGTCAACAATCTAAATGCAGCTGTAACTGGAGTAACCCCTTGAAGATGTCCATCTCTGGGCCATGTGTCACTTACTGTATATAATGCTGCACAGTTTTGTGTTTAAACTTGCCTGTGGAATGTTGTCTTGTTTTGCTGTCTCGATCCCATTTTGTGGGGTCCTATTTGCACTTTGGAATGCCAGGAATGGCCGCTTCGCCACACAGACACATTGCATGGGACGTGCCAGGCAATAAATGAGAGGCTGACTGATCTACCAAAGTCAATATTAAACCGTGTTGATGGCATTTAATTCGGCCACTGACCCTAGTCGCAAGTCAATAAAATTGAAAAAAAAAACTCATTATAGGCAAATGTTATTAGGAAAATATATATTAAACGTTGCTGTTTTCTGTTTAAAATGTAAATACATTGGACACTTTTCCTCAGAGCTTTGCTAAATGATGCATCTTATCTGATTTTTGTAAGTATTACTTTCCCAAAGCAATAGAGGCACGTTGCATTATGTGCTGCAATTTGTTGTTTAACATGTGCACTGATAGGACTGTATAAGTGCATGTGTAGTGATTGTATACTTATTGTACTATGGAGAGTATCATCTTACACTGTCAATGTACTTTATACCATCTCTCTGTGTGCATAGTGCAAGTGTGCACAATGCAGCATGTACTGTACATTATGACACATGTGAACTTGATCTGTTTGATCTCTACCAGGAGATGTTAAAACAGTCTGGGAGTGTGACTCTTCTACTGTCCCCGTCAGCACGGAGTGTCACCTCACTGTGGCCTGTGGGTTACAGTTAGCATGCGATCCTGTGTCACACACTGTCAAGATGCTGCAGGGGCTTTCTCCACCAGCTTTCCCACACTGAAGGGCACTGGGGGGGCATGGACACCTTAGCTGCCTATTCAACCAACACACTGCAAAGGGCGGGCAAGCAGGGCCGGGCCCCTCCCCTCTCAATAGCAGAGGGCCGCGCCTCACTTCGTAGCCCAACAATGGGCACTGCTATCACTGCCCGGCTACACAAACCAGGGCGGGGACCCGCCAAGTGCTCATAAAAGACCCTGTCACTTTGACACTGGCAATCAGAGAGCTTGCCTTTATGAAAACCATAGAGAGAAAAATAGGGCTCTCTCTCAATCTCTCCCTCTTTCCTGCTCATTTTCCAATTCTAAATTCCTCTCTGACCGTTTGTCCCATGGCTCACCTGTGCCCGATGTGACATGCTGATGACAAGAAGGTGGTGAAATGGCACAGAATGAAGATGGCTACTGTATCTACTAGATATTTTATGATGACCTAAAGTATGGTAAAGATGTAGGAACTGCTTAGGACACAAATAATTTCCAATTAGATACTGTATGTACAGTAGAAACATAAGTGGGACTTAAATTGCAGTGGCATTTATATCTTTCAAAGTGCCCAACTATGGACTGATAAAAACCTAAAGTATCTGCGATTACTCTGTAACCTGAGATCTCTGTGTTGCGTGAAGCATGGCAAAGTGTGAATAGCACACTGAGACTGAATGGT
Source organism: Channa argus (assembly GCF_033026475.1). Taxonomy (NCBI): domain Eukaryota; kingdom Metazoa; phylum Chordata; class Actinopteri; order Anabantiformes; family Channidae; genus Channa; species Channa argus. The sequence continues at coordinate 26,060,655 of NC_090205.1, forward strand.
TTCATAAGTGAAGGTTGTCCACGTTTAGTAACATCAGGAGCCCAGTGTTGCCATTTCTTTTTCCACGATCATTTGTATTTTTAATGGGTGTGTTTTTTTAAAGGGAGAAATTGACTGTTTTTATCAGATTAAAAATATTTAATAATTATAATACTTTGGTAAAAAAAATTGGTAGAAAATTAGTAATTGCTATTACTAGTGTGACTGTATTTTGTTGGGAACATAATTGCAAATTATATGCTGATATTAGCATAAATGGAAAGTTGCAAATATATATGCAGTATATAATAACATTTTCCCTGACAACGTAGTTTTGTAAGCCCATCTAATCTTGCAGAACTACATCCGCTTGTCTTTCTCTAACACTAACAATAGTGCTTCAGTTGCCTAAACCGGAGCTGTAGTGTTTAGCATGGCAGTCCTGTGCTTTTATAAGCCAGTCAGTTTCCTTGCAAGTCACTTTCCGTTACTAAATATAGCATCCCGGCACATCCATCCTGTGATTCCTTTCAAGAATGGGATTTAATTTGCAGTGTAGTTGCATAGCAATGTAATTTTTAGAAGGCAGGGTGAATATCATGCATGACAATTGGCAATATACAGCATTTTAACCCAATTCTTCTTGGCCATTTTTTTCTTGTAACTGTTTTGCTCGTTGTTGATTCAAAATGAATGCATTTATTTTTACTCTGACATATAAGGAAGACAATTACCTTGATACTGATGTAACTAAGAAACCTCTTGCTACGCACGCTATGACTTCTAAGACACGAAGTTACTTTGTTATTGTGTGCTTGCTTTATATTAACAATTGGCTCACAACAGGAAGAGAGGAGGGGGGATGTATCCAATTTCTGGGATGTCGGGTATAATTTGTCAGGAAATTGCTATTAATACACAGAAGACTGAGTGAAGTTCCGGGAGAGGTGGGATGTCAGCTAAAATAAGCTCCCACCAGATTAAAGCCATATTGAACAGCGCTTTAAAAGCCCTCAATGCAATTTGGGTACGATTGTATGCACTGTTTGTTATGTGGCTGATAAATCTCACCTTTATACCTGTGACATCATCAGCCAAGCTGAACTACCTAAGCACCTGCGGAGCTGGAACACCTGGAAGCTCCCGTTTCACCCCTGTCACCTCTGCCTGCTGCTGATGATTTTAAAGTAAAACCGAAACCTTCAGAGACAGCTGACATCATACGCCTGAACTTTGTAGTTGGTGGAGTAACTTTACTCTGCTTTGAACAATAGTGAATCATTTTTGATGTTTGTGAGTTCGTTAGAGATATTGTCCCTAATAATCACAGCACAGAGGTGAGGTTAACCCTGTTTGCTGACAGAAAATTGGCAAATCCCATTCTGCACCAACAGGTTCCTAAGAGGAACGAAAAGCTGATGAAGGACATGCACACTGCATTCAAATGATCTCCTTTCGGCTTATCCCGTGAGTTCGGGGTCGCCACAGCGGATCATTGTCCGCATCTTGATTTGGCACAGTTTTAATGCGGATGCCCTTCCTGATGCAACCCTCCCCAATTTCTACCGGGCTTGGACCGGCACTGCATCGCTGGGGAGGGGGAATGGGCTGTTAGGGGTTCAGGGTCTTGCCCAAGGACACTTAGACATATAGCCAGGGCCGGGGATCGAACCACTCACCCTGTGATCCGTAAGCAACTGCCTTTACCAACTGAGCTATAGCCGCCCCATACACACACTCTGCATTCAAATGCTTTAAGAAATTTAAAATAGCCTCTTTCTCTCTCTGTATATATATGTATATATATACATATATATACATATGAGTGCAAAGTGGATCAAATAAAAGTGATTAAAATGCATGTAAATTGTTGGATTACCACATATTGTATGTCAACACAATAATACAGTATGTTTAAATGTAGTTTAATGGTGGTGGTTGTAGCTCAGTTGGCAAGGTAGTCATCCACGGACTACAGGGTCAGTGTTTCGATCCCCGGTCCCGGCTTCACGTCAAAGTGTCTCTGGGCAAGACACTGAACCGCCAACATACCTTTTCCAAGCCCGGTAGAAAATTGGGGAGGGTTGGGAAGGGCATCCGTCGTGAAAAAAAAAACTGTGCAAAATGAACATGCAGACAATGATCCACTGTCGCGACCCTGAAAAAAAATCAAACGTTAAAATGTTAAATGTAGTTTAATATACAATATTTTGTAATAGGGTTTGCACGTGTTCCTTCTTGCTTGTGCTTAGATGAAAGAGCTTTTACTGTTCTTTTAACTCTAACACGCATACACATAGACAGCAGATGAAAGTATGTCATGTATTGTAATTTGGGTCTGTAAGGTACAATAGGAGGATAATGTGATGATGTGATCTGGCAGAGTTGTATTATGCTCAGGTCTTTGTTATGTACAAAGTACTGCCTGTATAGTATCCAGTGGATTCAGTTCACTCAAGTGTTGAATTTTTCCTTCTACAAATATGTCATTTCCAGTGCCAAACAGGAAGTCGACGCGTTCATTGTCTTTTGCTCTCTCTAATTTATCTTGGCCCGTGAGCCTATAAGGAAAATGCGATGATCAAATATGATTCCGTCATTGGTTCTCCAGCTCTCCCAAACCCAGCAGGAATTTATTAATACTAAGAAAAATATTTGTAATGTGGATTGTTTCATTGCGAACCGCTAAACGACTGTGGTACTGGAAACATTCACATATATGTATGCTATATATTTCCACTGCAATTGTAAATAAAACCACGCAGACCAGAGTTCATTAAATCATTAGTTTAACCTGCTCTTTAATTACCGCGTGCTAGCATTATCACTTACTGTAAAACACAGCTAAAGACAAACAAAACTATGCCTATTTTAAGATCACTTAACAGATCAGTGATAGATTTATGAGGACAAGAGTAAAAGCTCCACTCTTCTCAGCTTGGCAGTGCATTAAAGAAGGCTCCAGTTTAAGTGCAGCTCCAGTATCTATTCAGTATTTCATTGTGCAGCCTAGCCACCATGTCTCATGTAAAACTCAAGGGAGGCCATAAAGCAGCTTCTAAAACAGCAGCTCACTGTACACATTTAGCACTTGTCATTTTCATTAGGGGAAAAAGTTTTTCTGCAACTGCTCCTGAGACTCTGATGAATGCCTTGTATGTTGTCTCTGTTCCCCATGGTACCATCATAAAGGTTACAAGTGTTTTCCCGTGCCTTAGTTAATACAAACATTTATTCATTTCAATTCTCTGACAAAATGTCTGAAAGGGCATTGAAAATTCATACCACTTTTCAGGCTTTGCAGTCCCCTCCGAAAGTATTGGCATATAACAAGGCCAATTCATTTGATTTTACTGTAGAGTAAAGGCTATTGGGTTTGAGATCCGAGTTTATTTGATAGAATTTACACCTTGATACTGGCACACGAGAGAGGTTACAAGGGTCTTACGTTCTGACTGAGGTACCAGTTGATTGAATTTAAGTTGCTTCTACGGGTTAGTTCAAGAATCAGGAGCTTTGTTGCTCCTAAAGGTTCTCATAAAGAGAAAGCCTTCCTACAAATTTCTGTCCCGTTTACTAAGCAGATATGCGCTTTGTAATCTCAAATTATGGAAGGAGGACATGGTGCATGAAATGAGTTTGCACAGATATGAGGGGAGTTTATCCAGAAGGGCTTTATAGATGAAAACATACCACTGACTCAGACAGCGCATAGAATGGAAAGGCGCGGCCACACCGATGTACATGGTGCAATAATGTGAATCCAACTTACAAAGTGATTGCGTACAATAAGTCACCATAATCAAGGGTTGATAAAGAGGCAGCAACCAGTTGTTTTCTGGACATAAACAGGACTGAAATAAAACCCCAGGAACACATTGGTTTGATAACAGACATTCATCAAGCCACACACCACGGACTTTAAAGCAACAACCTTTAAAATGTCAGCTGCATAGGACAGATTCCTGCTTGTATTAGGGAATTGCATCAACTTGGTTCTCTGCATTAAGTATTGGTTTTTGTTGGGGAAGCTGTGATTGTAAGGTGTTAAACGCTTATTTAAAAACGTTAATGTACTGTGAGTGAGAGTCCTATCTGATAGATAATTGGAAGATTAACATACTGCAAGCTCATTTATCATTTAGGCTTCATAGATCAGTGAATAAAGCTGCTCAACTTCACTTCTTTTCTAGAGCTAAACATATTATTTACCACCTCCACTGCAGCTGTATTAGTACTTTACTACTTTCTAAAGTTGGATTGATATTTACACAGAATGTCTGTAGAATCTTATTTTAATTGTTTATGACAGCTGTTTTAAGGATGTTAGCCAGTACAATAGACTGGATAGATCAATTTTTATTTTATTTATTTATTTTTTGTCCTTTCGGCTTATCCCCTGAGTTCAGGGTCGCCACAGCGGATCATTGTCCGCATTTTGATTTGGCAAAGTTTTTACCCCGGTTGCCCTCATAGATCAATAGTTATTTAAATACAAAGTGGCTCTTTCTTTTAACAATGGCAAAACAAATGCCGATTTCCATCTCTTAAGGAGCACATTTGTATTTAGGGTAAATTTGAAAATGTGGGCACTGGGAAAGACAATGATGTCTGCAGAAGACTTTGAAAAATAGGGCTAAAGGTTGTCTGGGTCGGCTTTAGGTACCTTGGCCAAAAAGAATTGTTCCAGTTGGAAACTTTTTGACAACTTTTGCATATCAGTTGTTACTGAGCGGTTGTCAGAGTAAGTTACAGTTATAGTACCAGAGCCAGCTAAACTATTAGAACTAGTCCCAACATTGAGTGTGGCAACAACATGGTTACTGAAAAAATTTAATAACCATTCAATTTTTTTCTGATTTGGCTTATTATGTATGAATGTCCTTAGTTGCCTGAAATCTGCTCCAACCTGTTTTCCTAGTTTTGGCAAGTGAGGTTGTATACAGTTCAAGTGAGATTCGGTGCAGATGCAGCCATCGACCCAAACCGTGACGCTACCTCCCGCATGCTTCACTGATTAGCTTTGAATCATGATCAGATGCATTCTTCTTATTCTACACTTTGGAAAAATTTGGGTGTCATCCATCCTTAAAACATTCCAAATTGTTGTATTTGATATGCACAATATTAGTTCGGTGCCATTGATTATTTTCATATCTTCTCCCTATTTGAAATATCTGCTTTTCTCCCGTAGACAGCTGATATTAATTTTTGCTTTTTATAACAAATACAGTCTTCACAGGTAAAAATCAAGACACTGAACCCCCCCCCCCCCCCCCCAAAAAAAAAGTCTTCACAGGTACAGCTCCCATCGATGTATGAGTGTGTGTGTGATTGTGAGTGTGAATGGGTGAATAAGAAGCAGTGTAAAGCGCTTTGAGTGCCAATAGGTAGAAAAGTGCTATATAAGTGCAGAACATTTACTGGTAAGAAAAAGTTAATAAACACCAAGACATTATTGTATGTTTACTTTGAAAAAAATTAATACCAAGTCAGAGAAAACATGTCTATCCTTTATTTCCAACAATTTAAACAGCAGGTAAACCATCTAAAATGTCAATAATTACCTTTTACAAAACATCTACCATTTGCTACTTGATCAGTTCTAAACATTAAGGCTTTGTATCCGTTTGTGTCTGCATGCCCTCCAGGTGTTAAAACCAGTTAATGTCCAATAAACAAAAAAAAAGTGACCTGTCAGTATAAATAGGAATTAAACATTGTCAACCACAAACAGCTTTTCTTAAATCCATCGCTTCTGTACAGTTATTCTTTATTAGATAAAGCTCCTGAATTGGCCACATCATTGAAATAAACATGAGAGAAACCAATGTGCACAAACACTTGGAAAATTGTAAGAAAAGGTTGCAGTGGGCCAAAATGAACACAGGGGACTTTATATGACTGACTCATCAGTCCTCAGAACTTTAAAACTATACACCTTATACTTTAAGTTTGAGGTTTATAGATGCCCGCCCAAAACCATCAGTGAAGCATAGACTTTAAAATGTGATGATATGGGAATGCTATTATTCTGTGCTCAAGCAAGAACATGCAAACTCCACACAGAAAGGCCACGGCCGGCCAGGGACACTAACCTGCAACCTTCTAGTTTAGAGGGGGCAACTCTAACCACCCTACCACTCGGCTGCCTTACAACCAAACAAGAAAATTTTTTTATTGCTAGTTTATCAAGATGTAAATATCAAAAACAAAAAAAGAAAAAGTAAAAAAAAAACAGCTGAAACCCAACTTTTAAACTGAAGTAAACCAATGTCTTTGGTGTACAGCCAAAAAAAAAAAGAATTGGCCTTCCAATACTTTTAAAGAAAAATTAGTTTTTAATAGTTATAACGTGTAACTTTTATTCTAGCATTCATTTTAAATTGTTAATTGTAGACATAGGCAACTCCTGTCAGACCAACTCTTAGTTGGGAAGGGGCCAGACTGGACACATATTGTGTCACTCACAGTCAACTTTCAATAAATGAGCTTGTTGTGAACACAGTGTAGCATTACAAACTAGTGCCACAGGAATCACTTTAAGACCCTCTCTTTTTATGAAAAAGGACTTGTATGAACATGGGATTGGGGGCAGCCTGTTCATGTATGGACTTTGAGGCCATACTTACGCCTAGCTTATTGTGAGAATATGGAGATGGTTATTTAAAGAAAAACATCCATCATTTGTCAGATATTTAAGTATACAGTAGGGCATGTTTCAATTGAACTGACAATTAAGCAGCCGTGTGAGTAATCTATTTTCTGTCCAAAATAAAAGGTGGAAGTTGCATGACCTTGACATACGGCACAGCCACAAAAAGAAGTATCGCGTATCCCAGGTGTTATGTCCAAACGGGAGTCATGATTTACAGCTAGGTACTCTACATGTCTTAACGATGTTTTTTTTTTTTTTTAACCATCCATCTCGCACGGCAGATATTCCTGTCGGTCCACAAAGGCCCGACCCATTCCTGTTTTACATTCAAGTCATAGCATATCTTTTTGATGCACTCACATGACCTACACACGGTACAGGGCCTCAACTCATCCTATTTATCAACCCTGTCTCCTGAATATGGTTTTCCTATGCAACTAAAATGCAATTTTTGTAGGGCACATGAGAACTGCTCTGATGCCTTATATGTTTTGAACAATTTAAGCCCAACAAATCCTTATGCTATTTTTGTTTTTCATTTCATTTGAGAAAATGCCTCCCCAATTTAATCAGAACTTATTAAATGAGAATTTAATCCCAATTGTAAGGCCAAAATGAGTAACCTTGGGTTCTATTGGTAGGGGAAACATAGGAGAATTATGAAAGAAAGTAAGCAGCCTTTATCGCCAGGCCAGACTGAGATTTGAAAAACCAGTAAAAAGTGACATTTTTATTTCTGCCTATGAAAATTCAAACTTAGAGTTACTGAGGTTTTTATATTAATGAGTCAATGGACAAAGATGCTATTGAACACGTTGTGAAACTCCACACCCATTTTATTCACAGCTGTACTAGACAGCCTGGACCTCTCTGACATATACTTTCCAAAAAAGATTTCAGCTCAGTTCAGAGCCACAACTAGCATCGACAGTGTAGGACATGCTACAAACACTGGGCTGGCGGAACCTCCCCCCCACCCAAAGCCTTGGTTATGAAAGATTTCCAATTAGAAAAAAGTAATCAATCAACACAATACAATGAACCATGTGGAGAGGCCAAAGCAGTTCAAAGATGATGGGTCTTAATTAGAATGATTATCTGTCACTCATGGATCACATAGCATAGGACCAATTAGAATCATCTAATATGCAATTGCATACTAACAAGATTACCACTTCACTGCCTTTTTATCCACCTAGTCCTACCTATTTTGCCATAATCCTTGCTCAGCCCTCCCCTGCAGCTACAGTAAGTGCTCCAATTATGTAAGCATCTGGTTTTTCATGTGAGATTGTGTAACAATGAAAAGGTGTAGCATGCAGGTGGATTTCAGTTGTTGGATATTCCTACAGCGGAGAAATAAATGCTGTACCTCATGCAAAGACTTTTAAAATGTCAAATTATCCATTACTAGAAATAAACTGGGGCCATGACAGAGATTTCTGTGTCTTTGCAGTTCACTTCTGTCATTTTTTTTTCTTTGAAAAACGGAGCAGTCATGAAATATCCATGATACACAGCACAGCATTGTGTTTATAGGGGAATATGCTCCATGCTGTAGATGACCTTCACAAAATACAGTTAGCAGCCAACCTGAGATGCTGTGACCGCACACCATGTAGCTCTTGCTATAACTGTTTCATTTTTGCTGCATCTGCTGATGTACAAGCTGTATTACATTTGTATTATCGGGTGTGTTGGGTCTTTTGCATCATTGAGCAGGGATAAGACTCAGAGGGTTCCTTTTATACTTCAAGGACACTTGAATTTGAAATCTAAACTGAAGGTATTTGTGAAAAAACACTGACAAGGGTGTTGAGGGTGGTTGTTTTCCTCAGCTTTATTTTATTCCCATTTGTTAACTGTATTTCACCTATTTTTTTAAACTCTCCATACAGTAAATGCTGCAGTGAACACAAAATGTTTTACTTCCTCTAAAGGAAAGAGCTCATTAGCCAGCTACTTGGCAGGAACAAATAACAGCTCTGACATCTTTTGGAGATCCTCCACACATAAAGCTTTTAGATACAAACTCCACAAAACCAATTGAACCAACCAATTGATTCTCAGGAGAAGTACATAAGCACACCAGGAAAGAGACCCATTCCCAGAAAAGTTGGGAAATTGTTTAATGTGAACAAGCAAATATAATCATTTGTAAATCATTTTAAAAGAGGTGAACAGACACATTGTTTAACCTGTCAGGGTTTGTGTAATTCGATGCCAAAGATAAAGAGAGGTGAAAGGAAAGCGTGCTGCTACTAGAAAATTTAAGTTCAAATGGAAAAATCAGTACACCACAAGGAAATGAGGAATTACAGACCTGACAAGGGGGGGGGGGGGGGGGGGAGGTAGAGTGCTCAATGGCACTGAGCAACTGGGGGGAGGTGTAAGAAATAAACCAACTTGACAACATTCAGGTGAGTGAGTGCAGGGGTGGAGAAGAGGAATTAGGTAAACTGGAACACCTGTGGACGGCTGAGAAATGGGGAAGAGAGAGCAGGAAGCATAGACAGAAAGAGAAGGAAGTGAGAGGGATGTCCAACAGGTGAGGGTGGTGGGGTCCAGGGTCTGATACATGACAGCCCCAGTTCCACTTTTAGAGAACAGGGGCAGGTAGCAAGAGTACATTCAAAATGAGCTAATAGTATTTTTAACATTTGACATGTCTTTGAATCCCTGTCCACCTGCAGACTTTCGGTATGGAGTTTCCATGTTCTCCCTGTGGTTTCCTCCCACAGTCCAAAGACATGCATGGTTTATTAATTGGTGACTCTAAATTGGCCACAGCCCCCTGTGACCCTGAACAGGATAAGTGGATACAGATAATAGATGAATGGATGTTGTGTTTCTACTATTTAAGTGAAAAAAGATGATTTGCAAATCATTGATATGTTTTGATCATCGTTATGAATGTTCATAGTATCCCAACTTTTCTAGAAATATGGGTTTTTACAAAAATATATTTTTGACTTATAAAACAATAAAGTGGAATGTTAGATTTATTTGCATAGGCTTTGCAAAAATTGCTCCATTAGCAGATCCACATAATGCTGTAATTCAAGGTTAATTGTATAAATGAAAGCACCAGTCCATGAGAAAGATAACTAAATATAAATTATCCTATTAAAATAAAAACTATGATATGTTTTACAGTTTTAATCAGGGAATTAAAAAATTAAGTAATGTTAAAGAGAGACAGGTGCAACAATTCAGAAGTGAGGCACTAAAGATAAGGTTCTTGAGATCAAACAGTTGAACGAGGATGCAGCGAGGAGTTATCAAGTGCAGATGTATCCTGCTAGTCTGAAGATTAGAAACTGTGACCTTTAACCCTTTTGGCTTCAGTTAGCCTGAAATCGTTTTATTTTTATGGCTGAGCCGTGCTCTCAGAACCCTGTACCAGCTGATGGTCCTCAACATTATGACAACATCGCCAGTCAAATCCTTCCACTCCAAAACTACCCGGCTAATTGCACTGGGATGTTGTTGAAAAGAGGCTCGGAGATGAGGTGGAAGTCGGCTGACTGGGTAGAGGGTTTGGGATAGGCTGCATTTGCAGTGTTGACCCCAGTAACCCTAATGACCCCTGGGCTCATGTCCCGTTAATAAGTGTTGTCTCCTTGGTGGTAACAGAATGGTCAAACATTATGCCAAGGGTAATTAAGGTCCGAATGCTCCTGACCCTGATATAATCCCCTTTGAAAGGATCTCCAACTGTTTGGTGTAATTAACAAGCACTGTTGCACTGGGAGGATCGGCTGCTGGTGAGAAAGCTTTATAGGGCCCTTTTTTATCACCACATAAAGTGTCTTCCAAGAGCTTCAGAAGATGTCCACAAGTCCCAGAGACAACAAGTCGGCGCTTTGAGCTCTCATTGAACATTACCGACCAAATGGCCGGCTGGTTAAAGGCTTCGGAAGCAATAAAGGATTTCCCTTCAGTCTGAAGACTATTAAAAAGCTTGTAGGTAATCTGCTAAGAATGTGCGCATCTGCTGATACGGAGGGATTTTCTATGTCTGATTATACATAGATAAAACTAGAGTTACATTAATGGATGACTGTGCAGTGCTGAGGTTATTGGCTACAGCCTACAAACCATTGGCAACATTTTTTGAAGCACACTAAAGCCACAGCCGACATGAGGCTATAAACAGTAACTGTAGCATGTTTGGTGCAGGCAGCATGTCCTCCCACATTATCTGGCACATGTGTCTTGGTGTGGGCCCTAAAGCCGCACGCAATTACATACTTCAGTAGCAAACTGACCCCACACCCCACATTGTACTCACTCACATCCTCACATTGACCATAAGCACACATCCACATCCTTGCAGTGGGGAGTCCAACATGACAGACTGTCCTTGCCATGTCCACTAACGGTCACTCTAATGCATTGGAGGTCACAGGATTAGTCTCAGAGGGTCATCTTCACAGGGCCAGAGTATTTAATATGAATCCTACAGAGAGGTCAGTGTCCGAGGGCGGGTGAGGTGGTGGATGATGAACCCCCCCCCCACCTTCCCCACTGCTTGTCTACTCTCCACCCGTTCTGTCCCAACTCCTTGTAAGCCCCACACACAAACACACACACACACCAAAGTCACCCGCCTCTCTGCAAAGACAGCAGCACCCCGTCCGTCCTTTATCTCTGGGGGCAGCATAAGTCATGCGGAACTCACGAGAGGAGCATGCTGAGTGTGAGCTCATCGGATTAAGCTTCAAGATAGGGGCAGGGTGCCTTCGAAGGAGTTGGTGTGGCTTCCTCCGACTCATGAGCCTTTCCTAAACAGCCACCATTTTGCACAAACACAGACACAACAGGAAGGTACCCAGGTTCAACCCCAAGCAGCCTCAAAGTTGCTGAAAAGAAACCCAGAAGAAAAGGACTTAATGATACACCTAATGACAGATCTGAGAGTTATTTTGTGTAACACACACAGACACACATTAAAACTGAACTCTCCACCCTGCCCTGAGCCCTTCTGGATACTTTCCACTCTTTGTCTTGTCAGTCTTCAAAACAAAAAACCCCCCCAAAAAAACGCATTAAGAGAGGCACGTATCAATTCACAAGAGAAAAACAAAACAAAACAAATGCGTTATGAAGGGGTATTCCACAACACAATACTAATTTGTGGTAATATGTTCTAAATGGACTGGGTGAGATAAAATATCAAAAGCATGATAAAATTAGGTGAGTGTGGCTGCAGATCAAAGGTGACTGAATCTGCTGAATTTTCCCTCCTTGAATTACATCAGATTTGGAGATGCTCCACCATGCTTTGTTAGGCGCCCTAATGCCTGAACAATCTGACTCTGTTACAGCTTTGATGGGAGCAGTGTTCTGTGATGAATGGGGTTAGGCGCAACCTTTTGAAGTAATAAAACAAAGAAAAGTAGGCTGACGCATGGCTGTGTGCCAAAGTTTTTTAGTATGGGGCAGTGGCAGGGGGGGGAGGGCACATGATCTCTAACGGGTGATGTCTTTGATCATGCTTCCAAACAAAGCACCAGCTAAAAAGGGGTAATCGACACCTCTGGCCAGAAGTCCAAATTTGCTCCTGCCAGTGTCTATAAATTACCCGCCATTAAAGAGCAACGTTTGGCATTGTTACACCACTTAGTGACCAGGCGGTGACATGTGACGTGTGCAGCCCACACTGTTTTCACTTACGCAGGCAGGCAGGCAGAAATGCCGCAACAGGACAAGGTGCAGTTTCCACCCTGTTGGCCTTGTAGCTGGGAGCTTGGTGGGATCAGTCTGTGCCAAAGCGTGAGTAAGACAATGACCATGGGTGAACAGTGAGGGTGGAGTGGGGGACTCCAGTCTTGACCCGCTGTGTGGTTTATGTCTTCCAATGTACCATCTCCAAAGCAGCGCTACTGTTGCCAAAATGATGCGTTGCCCATCCTGAATGTCCCCTCTGAATTCCTTCTTTTGCTCAGTGTTTTACAGCAGAAATAAAAGTTTGTTACAGCACAGAGATATTAGCATTTTGGAAATGCTGCCCTCTTAGAAATTCAAACATTCAAGTGTCTCCTGACCAGCAGTGTGGGGTAGCACATGTTGAAGTGTCCTTGAGCAAGACCCTGAACCCCAACTTAATTGCTCCCAGTGAGCGTTGGCCAGCTGCATAGCAGACCCCCCATCGGTGTGTGAGTGTGTTTGAGTGTGCACAGTTTTTGTAGATGGGCCAAAAAAATTTGATGTTTGAGGTGTCTTTTTTTAACGGCTATTAAATACTGTACCATCTGTAAAAAATAAATTAAATAAAATCATAATGTTGTTTCTAAATGTTCTTAATGTTTATTGTGTCACTATGGAAAATATTATTATTATTAGAATTAGAATAATAGACTAGTGATCTGTTCAGGATAAGCAGTTTAGATACTGGATGGATGGACAACTGGCTGTAGATCAGTTGGCAAAGGCAGTCGTCCACAGACCACAGGGTGAGTGGTTTGATATCCGGCCCCGGTTATATGTCGAAGTGTCCCTGGGCAGGACACCGAACCCCTAACAGCCCATTCCCCTCCCCAGCTGTGCAGTGCCGGTCCAAGCCCGGTAGAAATTGGGGAGGGTTGTGTCAGGAAGGGCATCCGGCGTAAAAACTGTGCAATAGACAATGATCCCCTGTGGCGACCCTGAACTAACGGGATAAACCGAAAGGACAAAAAAATAAAAAAATAAAAAATACTGGATGGACAAAAGTAGCACATTACCTCAAAATTACTGGACTAAGTTTTAGCACAAGCCAGTGGTTGTATGAAGGTGCTTCTAGACCTGTACAGAGATCTAAACTCATTACATTACAACATTTCTGTCATTGTGTTAGTGTGTTTGTGCAAAACAAGTTTTCTTCAGTTTTCTTCATATTTCCTCAAATGTTATAGTATTTACACTACAGTACTATTTTTATAACTAATAATATACTTGTAACTATTTTACAAACCATTGTGGTCTTTTAAAATTAATAAAAACTTCAGAAACACTTTAACCACAAAAAGAGGATGTGGGTCTGGGCTGCTCGTGGTACCGAACAGCGGCTTCACTCAGCTCAGATAACTCTGAGAGCACCGATCCTTCAGGAGACGAGTGTCTCTCTGTTGTTTGTACAAAGAGAGACGTTTCTCTTCGTCCTCAATGTTTTCCTTCAGTTTCTGCGTGAATGTGCTGTGTGTGCGTACGGCCCTGCAGTCTCAAAGCCTTTTATAGTTCACTGTTGCTAAACCTGAAGCACTTTCAACTTAAAATATTTCAACCACTTTCAACCAAGCACAGCGGAATTCATCCTCATAAGAACACAAGTGTAAACAGTTTCTGCAGTTTCAGAACATCATGAAAGTGATGAACGCTTTCATAGGACCAATCACTCTAAGCACTACAAACCAACAGAAGTTTGAGGATTTCATTCGTAAAATGTGAAAAACTATAGCTCCTACGACAAAAAAACCCTCCCCAATGTTACCCTCTAAAGCCATTGCGTGTTGCTTTTTACTCGCCATGTCTGAAACCTTCTACAGCGTTCAGTCCTCCATGTCCTGATGTTACAGCCATGTCTTTGCTTGCGTGTGAGCCATCGCGTCTCCCATAGGGTTTCCTCTTCTGTCAGGCTGTGACACTTAGCTAGAGAACAGCTCGGGCTTAGGTACCATCGCTTATGGGGCAATGGGGTTTTGTAAAGGCCACTACAAAATCAAATACTGTAGTACATATACATTGAATTTTCAAATACTTACCATACCTTATATGACACACTGCTGACGAAGGCTGCGTTCCAAAGCTGGATTTATGTTATTAGCAATGTTACAAATCTCCGTGGGATTTTGAATGTGTTTCACTTATTTCTGAAATGAAACCCAACAGTTCTGGTTTTGTCTACAGAGATTCATAATTGTTTTCATTTTTTTGTCCTTATGCTTATGCTGTGAGTTTCGGGTCGCCACAGCGTATCATTTGTCCACATGTTGATTTGGAGCCGTTTCTTCACCGAATCCCCTTTTTGACGCAATCCTCCTCAATTTCTACTGGGCTTTGGGACCAGCACTCCACCGCTGGGGATGTGGATGGGCTGTTAGGAGTTCAGTGTCTTGTGAGTGTGTGTGTGTGTGTGTGTGTGTGTGTGTGTGTCTGTGTAACGGGTAGAGTTGCAGACTGATTAATTCACAGTTTGCTTTATGCGCACTTCATTTCTGCTGCTTGCAATCACCTTGTTCAGAAGTTCCTGTGCAGATAAAACACTGAATAGCAAAGAAGAGGAAACGTTCTTAACATGCAATCCTGTGGTGACGCTTGGGTCATTTACTTCCAAAGAAGTATGGCAAAATTTGTTTTATGTGCGTGTGTGTGTGCTTGTGTGTGTGTGTGTGTTTACAGAAAACAAATGAGTCCTACCACAGGCAATAATCGGCTTCCATTCGTCACTTACTGTACTGTGCATCCTTAGTGCAGTGTCATTTGATCGTAATCGCACTGGGAGGATGCTAAAGAGAATTGCTGTGATCTTAAGTGCTTGGAGAAGAATTGTATTTGTAATTGTCTTTGTCTCAGCTTTGTTGTGTCCTGTCACTATACAAACACACTTAAATTTTTAGAGCACGATGAACAACATGCATCTGTGATTCTTTCTCCTATGACTCCTTAAAGTATAATGGAGCCTATTGTTCAACTCATTATTTTTTCCTACTAGTTTGAGGGTCAGATGTTGAAACTTGCCATCTGCTATGACACACAAGTTATTGTTTTTTTCTTTTTTCTTTTTTCTTTTTTGTTTTATATCACAACACTGACATGCTCATCTATTACCAGCAGGAAGGAAATTTCCCACAGAGAAAGCAAAGTGTTGCCTGAGTGTTTTCCAGTTGATGTCTCTGTGTAAATCCCGGGCTCTAATGTTTGGGTTAGAGATTGTAATTTTGTAATGGCTGTTTACATGGCTTTAGGCTCAGTACACAGACAGTGAGAACAAGCTGAGAACAGCTCATTTGCTGGCCCTCAGCTGGATAGAAAACACTCATCGATACATTCATCAGCTCAAGTATGTCAAGCATGTGTGCTGATATTGTAAATTACTGTCACTGTTGCTTTATTACATTTAGACGTCTTTGGTAAGAGGATTATGTTCCCACAAGGGAGTTTCCTCTGTTGCATGCAAAGTGTCATGGTTATTTCTTTTCGTGTGAAGGGAAAACATGTTGTGAAAATGGTTTTGTTCAAACGAGACAGACAGACAGACAGACAGACAGACAGACAGACAGAGAAAAAGAGAGATAGAGAAAGTAATATGTTCCCGTCCGAGGATAGTTTTTTTTTTTTTACTAGATCTATATTCAGAGTTTACTTACAAATTCTTTAAAAGGTTAAATGGAATGCTGCAAAAATATGCTTTTGTTAATCTTAACCAGAGATGGTAGAAGTACACATAGACTTTCAAAATTACTGCATTACTTTAGATTTTGTTATGAATTATTCAGATTCTTTACCCAAGCACTATGTACATGCCCTAAATTTTGATTTGAAATACAAGTAGTCAGTGAAGAAAAGTTAAAGTTAAAAAAATACAATAATATTGAGTCCAATCACAAGTACATCACAAGTCTTCATGGTACAGAATTGTATATGAGGCTTTAAATACACAGAATACTTGTTAGTTGAGTAGTATTCAGTGTTGGTCTTTTCATGGGATTTGTTGACAGTAGGTTTTGCATGCCAATATTAATATTAATAATATTTAAATGTTTGAGTAGTTGTTAGGTTTCTGTTTGACAAAATGTCCTGTCAGTATATTTTACTTACAGCAGTAGTGGGATGCTGGAAGGGAAGTAACTCAAAAAATAACCTGAAGTTAGCCAAAAAAAAAAAAAAAAAATGTTGAATTGAACTAAATAGTCCAACAGCTCGAGTAAAGGGGTTGGAATGTTCAAAATGGGATTTTTGGTGCAGTAATCACTGGTACAGACATCTAAGATTTAAAAACTTTGACAGCATTTTATTTTTATTGTTTTAGATAATAAATTCCAGAGAAGCAAGTCAATGATCAATTATCATTTCCAGGAATGTTGGGAGGCTGTGTAAGATTTAAAGAATGAATGAAATTGTTTGCACATCAGCAAAACTTTTTTTTTAAATATATGCTTAACATGTGACATGTTTGGACTGCTGGCAGACAACTTTAGCACCCAGGCACTTTTAAAAGAGCCATGTAAAACGTACAAAGTGTGGTTTGGCATTGTGTTGCGGAAATAATCAAGACCTTTCCTGAGAAGTCGGCATCTGGATGATAGTGTATATTACTCCAAATGTCTTGACTTTTGAAATATGCGCTGACAGGATTTCCTGGAATGCTTAATGATATTATGAATCCCAAATAATAATATCACATTTTTTTTGCAATTTATGTTGTATTCTCAAGGTCTGCAAGATACATATTTTTTTCACAGTGATTAATCTCATCCCTTCCTTTTAGAGATGCCCTTACTGTGCCTGAACAATGCCCACTGTGAGACCACCAGGTGTTTTTTTAAATTACTTTTATATCTAATATTACACAACTTTTCAAGTCTTTTGTTTTGAAAGGGAAATGTTCTGCACTTATATAGTGCTTTTCTACCTATTGGCACTCAAAGCGCTTTACACTGCTTCTTATTCACCCATTCACACTCACAATCACACACACACTCATACACCGATGGGGGAGCTGCTATGCAGCTGGCCAACACTCGCCGGGAGCAACTAAGTTGGGGTTCAGTGTCTTGCTCAAGGACACTTTGACATGTGACCGGAGGAGCCGGGGATTGAACCAACAATGGAGGACGACTGCTCTACCTTCCTGCGCCACGGTGGCCCCAAAAGTTTTTTTTTTTAAATGTGTTGCTGATGTCAGAACATTTGTTTTCAGTTGATTTAGAAATGATCGCATTCTGTCTTAATTTACAGTAAATTTTACAAAAGAATCCTGGACACGGGCTTTGTGCAACCAGGGAACCAGATGACCAAATGACATCAAGCCTCATCCTCAATCTGAGGGTAATCTACAAACAATGATTTAGGAAAATATTATAAATGAAAACAAACCAACTGAAATGACTGAATGGTGAGTCCAGTAATGCCCTTGCATACTTGTAAAGCTTTCTCAGTACCACAGCTGATCCCTAATTTAAAACTATTTTGGCTAGTTTAGCAATATCTATAATCAGACATGCTATCATCCTCAAGCATGAAGCCAAGCCTCTGATGACTGGTGTTGCTGTGTGCTGGACACAACCTCCAATTAAATCCAATTCCTAAATGTTATTTCATGAGATTTACCTTTCAAGGGGTCTGCTATACAGTTCCTGTTGTGCCACATGATGAATGAATGAATAAACAATCTATTCCTTTATCATGGTTTTACCTCCGCTGCTTGTTTGTTGTAAGTGGAGCGGTTCGCTTGCAATGGTTGTTTTGTCAGACATAATCAAGGGAGCTGTATGAAATGAGAAGATTGTGTCTCAGGTTTCATTGAGCGGGGAAGCAGTTGATGATCCAAAACATGAGTTCGCTTTCAAAATGTCATCACCAGACTAGAAAGAAAATTCTGCCATAAAAAAATGGTTTGTTTCATCATTGTATCATATTTATTTGCCTGGTAGATGAATTAAGAGCGTGTTTATGTATCATTTAGGGTTTTTTTTTTAGCAGTTTTATGGAGGAGTATTCCAGGACTGAGGGTTACTGTATGTACTGGACAGTCAGGACAGTCAGTCTAGGTTTAAAAGATACAGATTTACAGATCTTCATTACCACAATACATCTAACTAGTTAATGCCAGACCAAAGCATAAATGTAAGGTGTAAATTTGGGGTAATGTGAGTGTGTAGGTACTTTATTTAAAGGCACCATTTTCTTCATAAACAGCCAGGTACATTGTGATACAAAGACTTGATGCCAAAGCATGTACACTCAGAGACCAGGTTTGACCCTGTGATGCACTACATGTGTACTACACTAGATGTACTATACTGTGTAGAATGCATATTTGTTTGCCCATTTACAGTATTGGAGTTAAGCTAAGCTAAACCTGCCCAGACTCCAGTTCGTCCAGGATGGACTGTCTTTATCCATGTGGTGCTTAAACAATGACTCCTAAAAAGGATGTATTAACTGCAACCACAAGTACATTTAGTAAGTAAAACAATCGCAAGCAAGTTACATTTTCTGTCAGTGAGAGGAGGATATGTTATTTTTGTTGCACATATGTTACCTGCTGAACATAAGGTGCTGATCAACTAATTTGAATATCTTAACAAAGTTGATGTATTTCACTAATTCCATTCAAGAAGTGAAACCTGTATAATGTTTACATTCATTCCACACAGAGTGATATATTTCAAGTGTTTATGTCTTTTAATTTTGATGATTTTAACTGACAACTAATGAAAACCCCAAATTCAGTCTCTCAGAAAATTTGAATATTACTTAAGACCAATACAAAGAAAGGATTTTTCCACACTCTAATCAGCTAATTAACTCAAAACACCTGCAAAGGCCTTTAAATGGTCTCTCAGTCCAGTTCCGTAGGCTGCACAATCATGGGGAAGACTGCTGATTTGACAGTTGTCCACCTTGCACAAGGAGGGCGAGACACAAAAGGTCAATTAATTAGTTTAAGCCTATGGATGTACGTATTAGAAGACATGCACCTACTACCTGATTAACTCACCAAACTGTGGCATAAACTGTTCAGCTTAGTACTGAGCGATGTGGTACCAACACTTTCACAGTGGGGTTTTAATCAGCAACAGCAAAACAGATGTCTGTGTGTATAAAATACAGTATAATGTGATTTTGCTTCAATTAGAGTGATTTTTTTATACTAAGAATGGTGAGAAGTGAGTAGTGTCCAATTTTGTGGTTTATACCATTACTTATTATTAGTTAGTTATACTCCAGTACAATTCTGTAGAATGCTGCACTTGGACTCCACTAAATACTTGACAGTTTTAATTCCACAAATATAATTCATAAAATATAATCAGCTAAATACTGATGATGTATCATTATGGCAGTATATTAAGTGGTTATAGTCAGCTGAGGCTTTATTAGCTGCTACATTCTTGTTCCAGTCCAAGTTGATTTGAAAACATCTTTGACCTTTATTCTTATCTCATTACTGAACCATTCCTTTGCCATGATCTTCATCTTTGAGAGGGCGTGGAACAAATGTGGAGCAGATTTGCACGTTTATGATATCAACGGCATCAATACAACAGTGTTACTTCAATACTGAGTTCATGCACTCCTTCCAACTCAGCTACTTTATGGCTTCTGCAAATGCAAACTCCTGTTGCTGCAAATGTGCAGAAAGGTGGATCAGCAAAAGCAAAACAATATTTACGTGAGAGTGATTTACTTTATAAAGGTCAGTGGAATGATCAGATCCAGGCTGTCTGACCTTTCTCACGCTGCACACTAACTCCCTGTGTCCTTGCATAATACCATGACACCGTTTATCACACCTTTAACTCTTTATCAGACCTCCCACTGAGAGTCCCAGCTCTTTCCTTCCAACGAGCCTGTCTGTAGCGTAGCTTTACTTATCGGCCCCTCAGGAAAAAGCACCAAACGCAGCCTTTCATTCGACCACAGCACAACCTCAGTGCAGGTGTGTGACCAAATCTATTGCGCCTCGAGTCTAGCAGGCATTCCTCCATGGTTCCCCCAACCTATGTCTGTCTCCCTTCCTCATCAGATCCCCATGGAATCGATTTGCAACTTTCCATTACTCACTGCGTCCACTGGGGTCCTGTAAAGTCTTTTCTGGTGTCTGTCTCTCATCGAGCCCTCTAGTGATATTATGTTATTAAGGGGACAAATGACATTTACAAACAGCAATGTGTTATCACATGGTGAGTTGAGTTCAGCCATGTATCTGCTGATGAGGATGTTTAACTAGTAAATGGATGAGGATGAGGATTACAACACATTTGAATCGGCCTCTTTTGAAGACATATGCTTTGTGGTGGTGGGAAAAGAATACATTTGCGTTTAATGGTTATCATAACACAACCTGTCCCATGTAGGAAGAATCAAAACTAAAAGCTCCTTGTAATAAACCACTCAACACATCAGAAAACAAATTGCGATTTTTCTAGAGAAACCTGCAGCAACTGTTCTGATGGTGCTGGACTAGAAACTGTGAATCTGTGTGGAACAGCCACATCCCAATTTCACAGTCGGAAATTTGAACAACAGAGGGCATTTCTCAAGCCGGTCGAATCTTTTTGAAGATATTACAGGAGCCAGATAAAGCTTTGACTTTCACCCCAGTGCAATCTTCCCTGGACAATTTTGAAAGTTTCCTAAGAGATTAAGAAAAGAGTGAGAAGGGAAGGATTTCAAAATAGCTCATGATGGATTAACAAACCTCAGCCAGGTGTCTTAGTCCACCCAACCACTGGCAGCCTTTCCACGTCAAGCACTCAAACATCACTTAACAGCCCTCACATGCCATTCATGAGCACACAGAACTAACAACCATCGATTAGTGGATTCAGGTGCACTAAATCAAGCGTAGAACAATGAGGGTACTTGAGGAATAATAGCTGCTGATCTTCAAAGCAGTTGGACAGATTGATTCCGCAGTTTGTACTTTGCTGGTGTCACAACACGGGGAAGTGTTCTAGGCAGAGTGAATACTCCCTGCTGCATCTGACAACCGGTAGAATCGATGCAAACCCCAGAAGAAGAGGATGAAAGAGGGGGTTTAATCCCTTTCATTGAGGTTTCATCAACAACACACGCACGACTCTCAAGTGTATGTTAGATGTGGGTAATGAGGGTAGCTTATTATTAGTATTTTGCCTCTGACATGCATAGTTCCATGCACTTGTCCATGCATTTCTGTGTTCAGATAAAAATAGGAAGCGATAGAGGGGAAACAGATATGAAAGATGTAGTTCATCGATGTGGCCATTAAAAATTAAACACTGACCGAAGGCATCTATTTAATAAAACAGTAAAGATTCTTAAAGGAGTTTGAACTTGCTGTTTTTTATCTAGTTTGAGTAATTTATGTAAAATGACCACCATTAAACTCCACTCTGAGATCCCTAAATTAAAATATCTCTGTTTTTCTAGCTTCCAGATGACATCACTTGGAGGAACCTTCAGTTCTGATCATGTAATCTCGTTCTATGGAGGTTGTAACCAGGGTGAGTCTGCTTTTCCAGAGCTCCTTTTTTGGTTTGGGATATTTAGGATTCTGCATAAAACAATGTGAATGTAGTTAAAAATGCAGTATGTAAAAAAACAGGCTTTTTATAATCCTCATAAAACACAGAATGTCCAGCACAGAAATATTTGCTTCCATATTCTTTTGAGCGACAAATTAGACAATGTAATTTGCTTTATTACGTCTTGGAGCATTCTCATCTATTGTCATTTCCCAGTGACAACTACCTGAAGCTCTGGGCTTTGTGCACTAAAAATAAATGCCAAACAATTTTAAATACTGAAAGAGTAGCTCAGTATTACTCAAAGTCTGCAGCCACATATAAATTATGAGCAAATAGGCTCCTAGACACATCTGTTACTGTGCTGTTTATGGCCTCTGCCCCTAACAGAAGCACAAGAGACCTTGACTGAATGATACATAAGTAAGATGACTGCAAACAACACAGTTTGCGGTTGAGGACATTTTTTCTTACTTTGTTGTCAATTTGTATCTGTTTGCGTTCCATTTGCACCTTTTCAAGGTCATTGTTGGTCTCTCTGTGGTTGGGTTGTGTATGTGTGATCATTTTTTCCCTCTCTTTCTGGTTCTTGGGCCTTCACGGTTGCATTTTTGCCTCATCTCTTGGTTTTTTTTTCCTGTTTCTGTGTGGTCACTTGCATTTCTTTGGGTAACTTTCCAATGGGATGCATTAAAAGTGCCCTGCTGGCTCCGGTGGCGGGTGAGGAGTAGACATTCCACCCATGGTGATCAGAAAGTTTTAAGAAAGGATAAAAAGAAATAACTTCTGTCCTCTTAAAATTCCCTTTGATTATGGAAATGTACATGGTTTGTTATGCAGTGAATTTTAGCTGATATGAAAACAGCAAACCAACTTTACTTCTTTTCAGTACAGTAGCTTTCTTCTTCAGAACACGTGGTAAAATGTGAGTCATATTGTTTGGTGTGTCGTGTCACAGTTGGCTGCTCACTCCTTTCAAGCTTGTGATGGATTTCAGGCTATCACTGGCTCGACAGGCAGTGATTCCACCTTTCGTTTGAAGGCAGGGAAACCTCAGCAAACACGATGCTCAAGCCTGATTGATGAACTGCTGCTATTGATACGATCCCTCACATGTGGTTTGGACATTGTAGCACATGTGGTTAACCGATAAAGAACAGATCTAGGTTAGATGCAAACACAACAAGCAGATTGCAGGGTTTGGTTCCTGTTCTGATTCAACTGCTACATTATCATTGGCTGCTAAAATGAATCCAAAGGCCAGTTTTAGTCTTCAACCTGTCATTATTGTACCCTGGAGGGTTTTAAATAGGTTTTCTGTCATGCTTCGCGTCCCCAATAGCAGGAGCAATGTAGCTTTTCTCATGGATTACAGCAAGTTCAGAAGAGCACTAAGAAAGTTGGTTTGGTTAATGAATAGTTTTAGTTTATTACAAACTAGGCAGATGATCAATTAGAGTTTTAAAGAAAAGCCACATATCCATGTAAATTCAAATAATATTGTTATATTGGAGTTTGTGTCATGGACAAATGAAAGGTTCAAACCCTTCAAATTTGTATGTAGGCAGATGCAGCAGAGTGGGAGTTTGTGTATGGGGTAAAGACTGCAAGATATATAGTGCTAATCACAAAAAAACCTAATAATAATCCAAATCCAATATGTTTCTTTAATCAGGTCGACTGATCTTGGATTAGATTTCATCAGTTGTTTGAAAATTGTACGACACACTAGGGTTCTGCATGGCCATTATATCCAAATATAAAATGCAGTGTGCTGACCTGGAGGGGGTGTTACACGTGGAAAGGTTGGATGTCAAGTAATCGCAGAGCTATCGTTGGTAATTTAACGAGGCAATTTAAAAATTTCCACTCACTACCTACAACAAAGGCTACTACTAGCTCCCCTGACGACTATCATTATCGTTATCACTATAAATGTAATGGTCCCCAAAATCGGGTCCATTTTATTTCATCTAAACCAAACTTTTCAATCTAAACTGACAGAAAAGGTCCCATTTGGCCAGGGTGCAATGCCTGTTTAAAGCTGACAAATATCATTATTTAGTTACCCAAAAATGTAACGGCAACCATTTTTCAATTCATTTAAACTTTATTTATATCGCGGCAATTCACAACCAAGTCATCTCAAGCCACTTTACATAATAAAGTCAAGACTATAAAGATATAGATCCCCCTTGAGCTAGCACTAGGCAACTTGGAGAGGGAAAACTCCCTTTAAGGGAAGAAACCTCCAGCAGAACCCGGCTCAGGGTGGACGACCATCTGCCTTGACCGGTTGGGGTGAGTGGAAAGTGGAGAGAGAGAAGAAAAAGAGCAACAAAAGCAACAACAAAAAACCGGGTAGGTTGGTTGGACCAGTAGCTGCACGCTGGAAGACACTCAGCTCCAAAGCCGGGGACACCTGCAGAAAGGGACAGACAGAGGGAGACAGAGAGGGAGAACGAAAACTACATGAGAAAGAAGACACTAATTTAATGTTATGCATTGGTAAACTATTTTTAAAAAAAAAGGTTTTTGACAAGGGTCCAGTGCCTCTTTAAATCATTATTTAGTTTCTCTTAAACCTAATGGCAGCGATTTCTATAACAGTCATTTAGGGCTTTGGCACTGTGTACTGTTTCTTGATGATTGACTGATTAATTGATCATAATTTAAGTTGAGGCTGATTTATCAACAACAGAATTTGCTTGGTAACAATCATAATGAAGCTAATTTAAACACCCTCTGAATTTACCTGAACTACCTCCTACCATGTACAATCATTGTCATATCGGTTGTTGCTTTGTACGCAACAATGTCTTATTCTCTGCCAAACTGTCAGGTTGTGAGCCAGGTGCCTGCTTCTTGTTGTTGTCTTTAAAAGGAGGGCGTCAACCATATGAAGTGTGTACGTATTTGCATGTGTGCACTTGTTTGAACTTGATGCATTACTGACAGGAGCAAGCCCTGGTGCAGCAGTGATCTATTGTTTTCCCTGGCAGAGATTAGTGGCCCCCAGGGGTCGATGCCACAAAGAGAGCTCTGTTACCCACTAGAGTTCTTTATTGTACCCTAAATTAACCCCATGGAGAGGAGAAAAAAAAAAACCCAGCATGGCAAATATAGAGCATGCATAATGTCACTGAGCAAACTGACAGCTGCGTAGTGCAGAAATTCCATGCTGCTCGCATCCATCAGTGATGCTCATCTTCCCCCGATGAGACGTGTTCAGTTTTTACTTTAAGACAATTCTAATGTCTGTTCAGTTTAACTCGTTAATCTAGAAAATGCATTTAGGGTTTTTTTCTACATCTTTACAGTGCCTGTGGAATTTAAATAACATTTTTGCCCCTTTGATTCTTATATTTAGAGCCCCTCATTTTATCATGTCGGAATAAAGAAACCACGTTGTTCAGTGTGGCTTAACGTCCTCTTACACGCTTGTTCGTGTTCATCTAAAACATGGACAGAGCTCTACATCCCCGAATTCTTCTAAGACCTCTCCAAAAGACGAATGGGGTCATGTTTACAAAGAAGAATAATCCTCTATTCTCCGCTGCCGACAAACAGGCCTGTCAATTGGCCTCATTGTCAACATCCTAGGGGACAGTTTTTTTCAAAGTGTCAAGATCAAAAGGCTTGACTGACAAAGCACGCTTTTTATTATTGCAGTGGCAACCCATAAGCTGTTAATGTTGGAAATTATAGTAATTAAGTACAAGCTGTACAAGCTTTGGATATCCACAGAGGCTTTGAGGAGTTAACCACAAACCCCCCCCCCCCCCAAAAAAACAGTCCCATAGCTGAGATAAAGAGGGTGGTATGTAAATATGGGCTCTTTGTACTGGTAAGTAGTACAGAGAGCTCGCCTGAGGTGTCTCCTATGAATCCAAGCAGCATGTGATTTATCAGATTTCAAGAAATGGTGTCTTTGATTTACAATAAGGCTTAATGACACAGGAAGGTTGGAGGAGAGAAAATTATAATGAATAGGTAAGCTGAAGAAGACCCTGCTGCAAAGGAATTGCGTACCGCTTCCAACCCGTGAGAAGTTAGTCCCCTGGCAAACTGTGTGTAAAACGAGCAACCTGCATTTTCTCTAGCATTTTGTGTGACATTATGCATTTTTGGATTAACTTGTAATCCCTTAAGACTCAGATCATCATCCATATGTTTGTGGCCCCATTCACTTCAGGAGGGAACTTTGTTGCTTCTTTGTTGCCATGTTTTAGCTGATCATTGAGTAGGCACCAGGTAAACTTCACCCTAATATGAATAAAATGTATCATTTAAAATTTTTGACCCTTTATCTTTTGTCACTTTTGACTGGTGATTGATTGCTGAGTGATTTACTCGTGTCCCGTAGAAAATGAATGGGGTTGGTCTTTGTGTTCGTCAGTGGAGCTTTATGGAAAGACTTTTGTGAGCTTAACTCACTGAACGGTGTGGCAGCGGCACAGAGATATTTTCTTCTAAACGTTTTTTTAATCAATCAGACATGCTCAATTATTTCTGCTTGAATATCAATCATTCATTGTTGAGACCAACAACTGAAGGACTGTGCGGCAGAGCAGTAACAGGGAGGGATCGGCACTCATAAAACCACCAGTTTAAAGGTATAACATTGAGCTTGCAAGTAAAAGAACACCGTTTCTAATGCATAATACAAACCAGAGACCCCATAACATGCCAGAATCGGCTCCGCTTTGTTGCGTAGGTTGCTTTGACGCTTCTGACACAGTGCACCTTGAATCTGTGCAGGGCACAAAGGAAGCAGTAGGTTATCGAGGCGTTCCAGGGAGAAACATGCTGCCCAGTCTCAGAGAGCTCCGTTGAAGTCACAGTTGGCTGATCCAGAGGCAACAAGACTGAATGACAAAGAACTAAAATGTGGAGAGGCCTGTTTAAGTGCATTAGCGCAAAATAGTGTATTACAAGGTATTTGCTCGTATCATTTTAATCTTGTTTGTGTTATTTAAAAGAATTCGTTCCAAAAGCAACATTCATCTGTTGTATGAAATGTGCGGGATTTAATTTCCCCGCAAATGTCCAGTTTTTTGAAGACAACTGATCCCAAATCAAAGCACATTGGCCCTTGGAGTGGCATTTTCCACAGTTTTTACTATTATTAGGAAATTTGGGATGTGGTGATAATACGAATAGCAGTCCTCGCATCTATCCATCCCAACGGGGCAATACATTGATTGTGGGTTGATTTGTATCCATATTTAAATAATATTTTGGATGGACGTGTTTCCATAAATGTTTGCATTACAGTACAGGCAGGTTCAGCAAGTTATGCAGCTCAGACTATCCTCTCCCCAGCAGTGCCCCCCCTGAGACTTTACTAGACCACACGAGATGTATAAAGTCTCCAGTGAAGATCTTAAGTGGAAGTCATCCAGGAGGCATCCTGATTGGATGTCTGACTCACCTCAAGTGACTCATTTTGACACGAAGGAGCAGCAGATCTATTTCAAGCTCACCTGCCAAAACTCCATTGCCAAACCCTTAATGGCTAAAGTAAACTAACTTTAAAGAATTTGTGGTGAGAAAGGCAAATATATATATATATATATGTATATACATACAAGTGTATATATGTACACACTGGTATACTGGAAACAAAGTGTGTCACTGTTATACGTACATATACACACTGGTGGGAACATTTTTATAATATTTAAATTGCAAGGTTGTGCAGAATCCACGGTGATGGGTTGAATTAATTGTTGTGATCACGACATTGCAAACTACTGCAGGAGACTGACTTACCGTTTCATTTTCTCAGTTGACGTCTCCTAATGGGACAGAAGGGTGTGCAGCCTTCAGTCCGACTTGTTGGTGATGCAGAGTGAGAACGACAGACACGGCTCTGTCCTAGCTATAGTTTACACTGCATCTACTGTTGGTAGTTGCCCTCTGAGTGGCCACTGCAGTGAAAGGCTGGTGGGCAGGGGTGACTCTGGCCTCTCCTCATTGTTTTCCAGAGCTTGGTATTCCTCTCGTAGCATGCCCTGGGCTCTAAAGGCTCTAAAGGATGTGCTTTTAAAGATCCCAGGCCCTCCTAATGGCCCAACTCACCTCGCCAACACACTTATAAACAAACACGCCCCTTGAACTTGATTTCTTCGATGCTCACTTCTGAAAAGAAAAAGTTAATTTTATCTGGAGAAATAATGTAGCGACAAACTTCAATTCCTTCCACATTATTTGTATATATATGTTTTAATCACACCCCCACCTCCACCTTCTCTATATAAACCCGTCTCTGCTTCACCCTTCCTCTCTCAGGCCTCTCTCTCTCTCTCTCCATCCTTTTTGCTGAATGTCCCGCTCAGCTGGCCAGCACCTTTTCACTCTTTGCTTAGGGAATTGTCCCCTGCATGTCAAGTGTAGCCATTAGAAGGAAGGGTTTAGATGAGAGGTGCTTTTCAGGTCCCCATCCCCCTCACCTTTGAATGGAGACAATAGAGCTGTTCTTTATGTTCAGATGACCACACACACACAAACACACACACACACACACGTGCAAGCGCACACGTGCACAGATTGCCAGGAAACTTTCTAGTGTCCTTCAGCAGTTGGGGCCTGTATGGCAAATTCACATTTCAAGCAACAGGCATATTACATAATAAAGCTATGATTGCTGTCTTTCACTGTAGTTAACCCTGTTGTGTTAAAGGCAACAATGTTGCTTTTAACACAACATTTTTCTCCCATTTAGGTAAAACACACACTTTTGTAGACTAAACTAAAACCATGAGTATGTTTTTGTAAGGATCACTAAGCTTGATCATGTTCCAATGCAATATATTATTTGACTGAACAAAGTGTTTCATTTATTAGGGGGAACAGAGTCACAGTGAAGTGGTTTTTGGTGTTTGGTGGGCAAACAAAGTACATGACTGTCACACCAAAGATCTGAGTTTGGACCCCCAGCTGTGATTAGGATTAGACAACAAATCACTTTAACGTTCGAGAAGGATTGTGGTGGCACTGGGCCTCATGCAACAACATTTTCATATTCTTGTGTTTTCAGACCTTTTTTGTGAAGCTTCCTCCTACAAATGTTGCATGTCAGATGGAGAAAACCCTCATCCCCAGACATGTTTGTTGTAAATCGCCCATTTGAGTTTGATGAATCCCACCTGTACGTTTGTGGAAGCTGATCACCCACTAACACCCACACTTTCCTAATTATGGCTAATTAATTCATGTTCTTCTCCATTTGTGTGCACTATCCAATCCTAAATACTATGTGGCTCCTAAAAGAAAGAAGAAGAATTTTACGAGAGCTTTTAAAAACCAGCAAGCAAAAACATTAAATATGAAGCAGTGAGAAGTGGGATTAGAGGACCACAGAAGGCAAAATAAATAAAAGAAATATCACATACTCTGATTACTGTAATGGAGTTTTAAAAATTGAAATTGCAAAACTCAGACCAATAAACTATTTAACTTTATGGGGCTTTATTGGTTAATTCAAACATTACAGTGGTCAGTTTTTGCCAAATCAAAAGTTCTATTTTTCATCTGCTATTTCTTTGAGTGTGAGGGACTAAGGAAGCAGGCAAGAGAAGACAGGTGTTTTTTTTTTAACAAAAGGTTGTTATTTACCCCAAAATGTGAAATAACAATATTAATATACTGGGCCCATAAATGGGGGTTTCACAAAACCTATCTAGTCTCATATTGCTCTAACACCATTATTTCTAAATAAACATTATAATCAACCAACCAAACCAACCCACAAACTGAACACACAAGGGAACATATATAATGGCTGATCAGACCTTTTAAGACACAAAAGTGGAAGCTGAAAGATAAAAACTCCCAATCAACGTGTGCAGAACAAAATATAACAATGAATCTAACAGATGCAACAGATTGTACAGCAGCTTGCCACCATCTGCAATCTACCTGGCCTTCAAAATACCAATGGGACTCTAATGCAGCATGAGTGCACATTTGATGCTCATTATATGAGGGGTTCGATACCCGGCCCCGGCTATATGTCGAAGTGTCTCTGGGCAAGACACTGAACCCCCTAACAGCCCATTCCCCTCCCCAGCTTTGCAGTGCTGGTGCAAGCCCGGTAGAAATTGGGGAGGGTTGCATCAGGACGGACAATGATCCGCTGTGGTGACCCTGAACTCATGGGATAAGCCAAAAGGACACAAAAAATATATATATAAGAGCCCTGTCTGCACTGTGAGTGGACCGCAGGAGTCATGGGCCATGGTGCTAAAGCATAACGTACCCCAACTGCTCTATTACACAGCACAAATGAGTCGTGTACTCCACCCGACCAATGGGCACAAACACTGGGCACTTTGCATTTCAAATCTGATATGATCTGGACATTGATGAAGTGATGCTGCTACTTTTCAATTGAGGAATGGGATTGGATCCGTGGAAGGCACTTTAAGGTGCACATGTGAACAGTCTACTAAAAAAAATTAAAAAAGATAAATAGACAGTTGTATGCCTGTATTAGTTCGGGCTTGTTCTGCTACAGTTTATGCAAAACAATTATACCTGGGTGTTGGTCTGGTGAGGGATTTGAAGATTGAGGAAAGTGTATGACTCACTGATTTACTCTGAGACACCTTGTGGACAGCACTTAGAGATGGAGTGGAATGGGGTTTGATTGATAGGTTTGTTGGTTGACATAGGCCTCATATTCAGAGGGTAATTAACTCCTTCGGGAAGGTGCAAGCTATTTGTATGTGACTGCTATGACAAGTCAACACCACTTGTAAATTATGCTCTTAGCTAGGAAAACAACACGAGAATCAAAAAGTCCCAAATTCTCTTATTTTTCATACTTGGCAGTTGAGACCAAATATGTTCACAGAAGCGATAGACTTTTGTTTTCACCACAGGAAGGATGATTGAAAATCTGACATTTAATGTTTATAGTCGTTGCATTTGATCGAAGTGCCTCCATTCAACACGTGGAAAGATTTTCTTTACTTCGACTTTTTCCGGGCAAAAGCTAATAAAAACATTATTGTAACATGTAAACAGTGTGCAGACACTGAAGTGGTAGGATTCTTTTTACTGCAAACAACACAACCTCACACCTTGAAATAGAACGACAATGTCAAGCTTGTGGACATTGGCTGTGGCCACAGAGAATGTCTGTAATCCTTCAGTGAGTAAACAAGTAAAAATGAGTTTTAATCGTCAACATTAAGCTGCAACAAAGAATTCTCAAAGGTTGTGGCTGCATATGTGGTGGATGAAATGTTCCACTATTGACTCCATCCAGCTTTCAAACCGCACCACTTTAGAATAGTAATATAACAAGTAATGTAAGGAGTTATTTTTGACAGGGACTAACAAGTAAAGTAATAATATTAATATTAAACAGAGCAATGAGTATCTTTCTCTATCTTAACTAAGTGATGTCTAAACCACAGAAACGTAATGTTGTACTGGTGGCAGAAATGTAATATATTGTGTGGGAACATTTTATTGACATGCCAATGTGAAGGGATAACAACTTTTGGGCTCATGCTAAACACAAAGTCTGGCCCTGGATTCTAAGAGCACACAATCTCAAAAGACCATTTGTCCACTCTTTTTTATTTGGGCTCCACAGGTGTCAGAGCACGTTATTCTCTCTACTCAGTCTTACAGCAGTGTGATTTTTCTGAGGAGTAAATGTGGACGATCCTAGGTAAAATCTCCTGAGAGCATGTCTTTGGCGAGCAGGGGGATCATTGTTGCCATTCCCGCCACCATGGATTTGCAGAAAAACATTAAAGCTAATGCAGTGTACAGTCTCCACGCTTGCCTTTCATGACTGACAAAGTCACTCATACCAGGAGATTAGCATGCTTCACCTCTAAATGGTTGTTGCTAATGTGCCCATGACGGACATGCTGCAGCATGCAGCAGATAGCCCCGTTTGCTCTATCACCCTCCAACTCGGTGTCCTCTCCATGCCTGGAAACATCCTCACTCCATCCTCCTCCCTTTTCTCTGACAAAGTTGCTACTTACTATGTGTTGAGTAGCATGAATGAGGCCTATCCTCCCCCTGCAGAAAAAAAAAAAAAGGCAAGATAACGCTCATGTGGCTGGTACACACATTCACACACAAACGTATTCTTCACTAACTTGTTTCACACATAATATTGACTTGCATGCACATATATTATAAGCCATGTGTTAAGGAAGATGTTGAGCGGCGGACTGCTGGACAGTAGATCACTTTACCACATTAGTACTGTTTGCTGTTTTTCTTCAATGGCTGTTTAATCCTTGTTGGGTGATTGGCATGAGGTTAATCTACCATGCAACTTAAACTAGCGCTACCTTGAGACACTGATCCTCTCTGCTCTGCCCAGCTCTCCCTCTCCCTGCTCTGACACAGTTTTGCTACACTCTCTGCCATGCTCTGCACAGCCCCTCAGCTAGCCATCTTTGTGAAACTAAAATAAATAAGGTTGTTAAGAAAAGAAGAGCTCAGCTCAAGCGCAGAACCTTTTAGGACTGAATATCTCTGCAGCACTGCCACAGCTGTTCAGTGGGTCTGTCTCACAGGAGGTGTCAGGATCACCTCTTCACAATGAGATGTTATGGATAATATTTTTTCTTAAAAATCATTTGAAAAATGTTCATCATTTATCTGGAAGGTAGGGAAACGGGCTTATTCTGAACAACCAGTCATAGAAAATGACATGAGCGGAATTTAACAGCGTAATCAGCTCTCATAAAGAGAAGACCTCACCATCCTGCAGATGTGATAAAGACACAGCTCTCTGTTTCAAGAACATCTGGGTAATGCCAAATGGAGCACACCTGTGTCTTGTGTCAGTCCTGTGTACAGTAGGATTCATGCTACAGCCTTATAAGGGCTTCTTTCCTTGTGGTCTTGTCATAATGAGAATTAAGGTCCAGCTGGCCTCCTGCATGTGTGAGTTATGAAATGAGTTGTCAGTATGGCATTAGTTGTCCGGAGCACCTCCCTTTCCCCTCTGGTAACTTTTTTGCTCAAAAAAGTAAAAAGTTTCCACATTGCGCATCCGTTTTCTATGTGTGGGTGGGTGTGTGTGTGTGTGTGCGCAACCAGACAATTGTCTGAGGCCTTGGCTGAGCCAGCTACTCCCAGACATGAGGTGGAGCACCTGTATACTGACTCACTCATTCATACACACAAGGACTTACACATATCTGCACACACACTGTGGATCGTCTGGCCTTGGGATTACAATTGGCTGCCTTCAAATCATCTAAAGCTCGGGAGTCACACAATGGGTTTGAGGCATTTATGTAAACAATGGACTCACCCTTCCATTAAGATAAAGACAATTTCACGATTTGTACTTTTTTTTTTTGTATAAGCGCTTTCTTCAAATGTGCCTTATTGACTGCTACATCTCAGCTTGGTAAAATCTAAGAAGAATTCAAAACAACAACAATAAGACAGTGACAGTAGTTTGTCATAGACAAAATTGTTAGTACCCATCCAGAAGAAAGAAACTACTTACAATTTTGTTTTTGAAATAATAAGTAATAAAAACTTGTAATGATAAGGCGTAACCAAAGTTTTCTCCATTTAAAATAAGCTAATTAACTGATTAATAACACAACTGAAGACATGTGATGATAATTATACAAACCAAATATCACTATAATGCAGTTATTTTTTTTCTGTCTGGCCCCATTTTTATTTGTTGTATAATTTGAAATATTCTGCTCAATGAAAGATTAAAAGCAAAGTCAGATTTTTATGTAGTTTATTTCTATTGTCAAGTTTTTTTCTTTTTATGATCAGCATTCAAAGACCTGAAAGCATCTTTAGCTGCCCAAATTACTCAAAGCTTGACAAGGAGAACTTCAAACTCCACTTCGATGGCTCAAATCTCAAATGAGTTGGAGGATGTTGACTTTTAACTTGAAATAGTAGCATATGATCTAAACCTGTCTCAAGCAATTAATGGTTGACTTCAGCCTTAGAAAGTCCTGAGACTTGACCTGTACTTGAATGAGTTTGAATTAAACAGCTCAAGTGATTTGACAATTGTCTTTACTGAGCTTGAGACTTGGTTCGACAGTGTTGTGGTTTGACATCAAGATGTCTTTAATGGGCTTCAGATATGACTTGGTGATATGACTTAGTGATATCTGGTTTGATATTTGGTTCCTTCTGTGATTAGGACACCTCAAGACTTGAGGCAAATGTCTTGTGACTCAAGTTACTCAACTTGGATTATTTCATTTGGAGCTTGAATTGCCCACGATGAGACAAAGACTATCTCAACCATATTCTGATGACCTGTGACTAAAACTTCATTTGGAAAATTTCTAATGCAAAAAACTTTAGATGTGACTTTTTGTGGAGAGCATGGGGCTCAAATGACTTGACACTTGAATCGAATGACCTATTGAATTCAAATTGCTTCGATTTGACTTCACTTGAAGGACTTTAATTTAGACATACCTTCAAGGAATTCATGGACTTGAGACTTGGTCAAACAAACCTAAGTTTGTCATTGCTGATGCCGTAAGTCCCTTCTGAGATATGTCCAAAAGTGTTGGTGCTGAGTTTCCTTTTTAACATTCCACCTCTCTCACGCAAGAACATGTCCAGCTAAGCACAAAGACCACACATTCCAACTAGGTCCACTGTGTGATCTGCAAATGTGACGGTGTTAACTTGCTGCTGCTGCCGCTGCTTAATATGTGATGATACCCATGTGTGGATTTTCTGTTAAATCCCTATGGCTTTACCAGCGCTTGGTAAGACTTAAACATAACCCTTTCCTGTTATTGCAGGGGATTCTCAGCGAAGCCAACCCAAATGGAGCTAAGTTACAACTGATCCAGCTGGTGTTGGGAGAGCATATAAGGCTCCTGGGTCTGTCCCAGATGGTCCTTCACCAATAAAACAGAAGAAAGAAAATGAGAGGATTTGGAACAAGACAGGAAAGCAGAGGTTGAGAAAAATGCAAGCAGGCAAAAAAAAAAGGAGGACAGAGAAAAAGAGAGAGACGATTAAAGATGGTTAACAGCAAGTAAAAAGACCTGTAGGAGAACTCTGATAAGATGAAGAATGTGGCCTTCTCTTCACATGTAGAGTCATCGCTCAAATTAACTTAGAAATGAACAAATTGTGAAACGGTGACGAGAACTGCTCAGAGATAGGTAGGCAGTGTTATCCAAGAGCAAACATGTTTGTCACCTACACAAATTCAGGGCATCGTCGCACTGCCTTTCTTTTCTCTGTCCTTATATAAGGTCTTCAAGATAAGGTCTAAATGAGCATATTCTTATTAAAATAGAAGGTTGACTCTGTCCATGTGATCCACTTTATGGCCCTATGCCACCTGACTCGTGAGGCCCAATCTAATCGGGTCACTACAGCCAGTTCACCGCTTCAGAACCAGGCCTTACCTCAGCTGATATGCATGTGGTCAAGAGAAGGAAGTGGCTGAGATAACTGAGGCGTTTCTCAGTGAGACAAGCATGAGGTAAGACATCAGGAATCTCTCACGGTGCACTACCTCAGACTGTAGGCGCACAAATGCCACTGGATGTCAATGATGGATGTGTCCATAAAAATAATAATACAAAAAACACACACACCCCAGAGGTGGTACCTAATTTAGGCACTGGGCTCTGGTTCATCATTGATTGTCTCCTATGTTAGGAGAACACACCGTGACTCATAATTTCACAGTATGAGGTTGGCTAGGTTTGCTTGTAATTAAAGGCTGTGTCTGCTCTTGTTCAAGCACAATGTGTGTCAATTCATTAAAGCTACAGGGTAAAACCTTTTCCCTTTTTTTTTGGTCGAAAGCGTCTCCAAAAGTCATCTTATTGTGACTTCAATTCGAGTGAAGTCAGGCTCATTGAACATCCCTGGCAGTGGTAAAAGTTTGAAGGAGGCCCATTCTTCTAACCAATCAGAAAAGTCAAATATTCCTGCTGTGCCAGTGGGTTTTGCAGCGTTCTAAGTTGTTGTCATTGCATAATGACCACCTGAAGCACTTTGCTGCATGTGGAGACAGACAGTAGAAGGACAGTAGAAGGGCAGGGAGAGGGACTGCTGGGCAGAGCAGAGCGGATGGATCTCAAGTCTCACACTAGACCCACGCTTAAGTTGCATGTTTTGGTTTTAAATGATTTGACACGTAATTTTCCCAAAGGGGGAAAAAACCTTAAATAAGTAGCAGATGTGTTTGAGGAAATGCATTGCAGACGAAGATGTACAGCTGGCAGAGTTAGTTCTTGTCTCGTCTTGTCATATGCTCAAAAGCTGTAATGTTTTTCTTGTTTAACAGTAACCTGTGCAGCTCATTGGCACGATCACAAGGAATGTTCAGAATGCAGCAGAAAAGGTCAACAATAAAAGTATTTCGGAGACATTAGATTGCTCACAATGGACGCCTACTACAAGAGATGTCTTTGTTGTGTGTACTCTCAGCTCATCACAGAGGTACAGCACAGGCACAGATCCTGTTTCACTGCAGTAATCTGAGATTTGACCAAAAAAAAAAAAAAAAAATTGTAAGGGAAATCAGCCTTTAGAGGGAGGGTAACTTCAGATGGTATCTCCCCTACTGCATCATCTAAGCCAGAGACAATCAAAGGCTGTGTGTGGCACACTCATTCACCCTGATCCAGAGCCAAGACGCAGCAAAATAAATCTTGATCTAAATGATATCCACAAAGCCAAACCATTTGTCCACGCCCAGAGAAGACCCCACACCCCAAGCCATCCATGGCCTTTTTGCCTTTTTTGCTTTGGATTTTCTGCCCTCTGCACTGACTCCAATAAACACACGAGCTAAATCAACAGGAATGCTATGTGAACTTGACTCGTCTTATAATGAGCAGAAGTGAACGCTCCCGTGTCAATGTCCATCAAAGGTTCTTTAGTTTTACTTCTTCCTCACTTCTTGTTTTTCTCACTTGGCACCAGGAATGTCTTTGAAAAAAGGGAGCTTTGTTTTCCCACACACTGTCAGAGAGGCTACGTATAGGTGATGTACACACACACACACACACACAGAAATTTTTAAATAACAAAAAAACTTGTATATGAGGAATAAATTATAATGTAGCTATCATTTTTTCAAAATAAGAGCTTCATTTTTGTTCATTATATAATGCAGGTACTTTTTAAAGATCCAAAATTGTACAATACAATACAAAAACAACACACATCTCCCACCTGCGTCCCCTCATAATAAAGATGCCAGCAGGTAATATGTGTCCGGCTATTTATTCTAGACCAAGGGGTTTTTCCATAAGGTCATGCAACGACATGCACAGTGTCTGACACACAGCAGGGGATGATGGTGCCCTGACAAAAGCCTAACTCTTGCTCCTTCTACATAAACTAGTGCAGTTGATCACGTTGGAAAATAATGTCTGAATTGCTCTCTCTTATTGTGGTCACTATCACCACATGCCACCAAACATCTAAACAGCTCCTATGTTCCTTCATACACATTCTCTCAGAACAAAGCCTTTTCTCTTCTGTTGATGCCACAGCTTGTCAGTCTTCTTGACTTTGACTCCGGCCACCGCCGCCACCACCACCACCACCCCTCCTCTCTGCATATTTTGGTCTTGTGTTTTTGGTATGCTCATGAAAAGACCCGCAAAGACAGGACAATAGGGCACCTGCCAGCATAATGAGCCCTCACAGAGAAATGCAGCTGGGGCTGAGAGTCATACAGGAACGCTGATGATGGTCCCACTTTAAAGTGGTCAGAGATGATCTTCACTCACACCTTTTACTCCCCCCCAGCTGGAATTTCCCCTCTGACACACACACACACACACACACAAAGTAGTCATGCTTACTTATGAGTGTGCCCACAAATACACGGAAAGAGCTCTGAAGGCAAATATTCAGAGCCAGTTTTCCCTGTGTTTGTCACAAGAGAGTTTTTAAGTAGTTTCATTCACCTACAGTGCCACAATCACTGCCAGCCTATGAGTTAGCTCACTATCATTCACACTACGTCACCTGAATGTGGACAGAAACTATGCTCCTCTGAAACAAAAGCCAGACTGTTTACACACCGGTTCTACATATAACTCCTATGAGCACATGTGACATTAGTCACCAGGATTCCTTTCCCTTTTATAGGTTGTAAGGAAAAAAAAACCCTCATCACTTCAAAATAACATCAGTGAGCTAAATTTAGCTGGTCAACAGTTCCAGGGAGTTGATTCCAGAGCCATATGGTGTTTTCTCAACAAACATTTAGAATTTTATTACAAAGTTAGAGCCTTTTCACACCTACCTTATTTAGCTTGGACCTTTGGATTATTTAGATTGGTCTTATAAAAAATAGCAGTTGTGAACGGTGAACCAAAATTGTGTCCCAACCCAAAGAGGTGGTCTTGGTCCAGATCAAATAGTGTGAAAAAAAACTGCATGGTTTAGACTTTTGGACCAATTACAGAAAGTTGAGGCAGGCTATTGCCACCCATTAAAAAAAGATTAACAGAATGAAAACTGAGCTGTGGGAGCACCTGGAAACGTGGGGAGACGAGACAGTAGATTTCAGCTTGGCCCAAGGAACAAATAAAGCCCCCCCCCCAAAAAAAAACACATAACACTGCTGAAATGTTTTGTTTGTTTCTTTCTGAGAGGGGATATGAGAGGATGGGAGAGCAATCCCTTAAAAGAAGCTGGAGCAGCAGCCCATTAAAATGTGGTCCCACAATGGCAATGATGACACAAACCTGCAATGTGAAACCAAAGCTAACTCGATTTACTAAATCCGTGAACCTGGGTTCTTGGTCCTTGGTGGTGTGAAAATACCCTTATTCAAACTGCAGCTCCTCACTGGGAGCTAGAACATTTAACACATCCTCACCAGGCTACTGAGCTCCACAAAGCAGAACAGGCCACAAAGACCCAAACACATCACTCAGGTGCAGCATATGATTGCGTTTTGCAATGGAAGAATTAAGATGCTGTCTCCTGATGACACTTTTGTGTTGGGAATATATATTACTCCATACAGAGACTTTAACATATTAACCCATAGACACAGGTGATTCATCC
Source organism: Channa argus (assembly GCF_033026475.1). NCBI lineage: Eukaryota > Metazoa > Chordata > Actinopteri > Anabantiformes > Channidae > Channa > Channa argus. The sequence goes on from NC_090205.1 coordinate 26,099,556, forward strand.
CGTTACTTTACCAAATCCGGCTTCACAGTAAATCGGGATGTTGGAATTCTTTAATGGAGACTGTGTTATTTCACCGAGCACAAGAATAACAGTGAATAACAAGGTGAATTTGGATTGACTAAACTCTCTGAGTGACCCAGTGGCAAAAGCCTGTAAGTTGGCCACAGTACTCTGCACACCCAAAAGTCCTGTGACCACCGTGCTCCGCTGCCTCAAAGGAGTCATCTCTTTGTTAGGCATGAAGATAACAACCAATGTGCAGTCAGACAGTGAAGCAGTGAAGCCCTATTAAACTCCACAGGTTCTCCCTGTGCTTGCGTGAGTTTCCTCCTACAGTCCAAAGACATTCATGTTAGGTTAATTGGTTCTGACTGTCTTTTTTTGGTTGTCTTTTGTTCTTGCATCTACAGCATTTTGCATATTATTTTAATGCAACAACCTTTTTTTTTGAAACTTCAGCGAAGTTACAGCTGTAGGATTGATTTTCACAACCTCTCACGCCCCCTGCTTTGATACAAATGCATCAATACTAAGAAGCTGACGTTACATTGTTATTTAGGAGAAGAGAAAACAAACACTAAAGATCACTCCTTTCCAACCACCCCATCATCTCCGATCCCTCCCCCCCCAGCATTATGTTGTTCTACGTCTGTACTGGAGGTGAGTGGCAGTGATCCTGGAGCAAGCACTAGCCACCGTAGACAACACAAATGAGGGCTTTGTGGCCCCTGAGTGTCTCTTCAGTACTCTGGGAGTCAGGAGGTCAGGATGGTAGAAGGTGGGGTGGGGAGGTGAGAAGGTTTAATGCCTGATGGGAAGACATACTTTGGGGGAGGGGAAGGTCGAGACGGAGGCTGGGTTGACAAGGCTTCAGTTGTTTTACTGAACCGGGCAGGAACAACCCTGACATTATGACACTCAGGACGCATGAAAATACACACACACACACACCATCCACTTTGCCATGTTGCCCCGTCACCTCCTTCACTGCAGCATTCAGCAGGGAGAAAGTCAAAGCAAACAGAATTACTGATGTGGTAACAACAATTAGAGGCAGTGTTAATGCTACTGGGTAAATACTGGACATCTGTAAAACCACAGGCTGGTGTTGGTGTCGGTGTCAGTCAGCTTGAATTTGTCTTTACCAGTAATCATTTGTAAAACATGAACAGTGCTTCTTTGTCTTTTAAGTGAGCATGTACATGCTGACAAGCATCAGGAGCCGCAATGCTGCTCCACAGTTCTTCAGCTTTTAAAATGCGCGTAATGATTAAAAAGGCAATAAAGAGGGAAAAAATTAACAATATAGAATGCAGACATTAAGAATGATAGGATTAATGAGGGTTTTTTGCTCATTAGTACTCACAAATATGCTTTCAAGTCGTAAAGCCTTTTTACTCCTTCAGTAATCCTCCTGTGAAAGAGAGCTTGCATGGTCCACATTGCTCCTAAGGTCAAAATGTGGCTGGGTTGTAGAGGAGAAGTAAACAGGGGTGGAATAAGCCTCCTGTCTGAGGGGGCCCATACCATAAATCCTTGGAATAAGAGTGCCTATACATGAAGCTGAAACAAAGGCCCAGGCTTTAATCGCCAGTAATAGAAACACTGCTGTGTTAGCTCAGGGGATTCAGTTGTTAGCAAACAACTGTACGGAGGCCTGTAAATGCAAAAACCCAACCAAATGTAAGAAAATTTCCAATTTTTAGAATTTAGAAAACAACATTTCACACAAACTGGAAAACGTTTCAGCAACTACCATAAAATTTTACAAAACATTTTGCAAAACAACATTTTTTTTAAAACAGGACATTTAAAAAAAAAAACCCACACAAAAACATTTCTGGAAAGTCAGTTACATTTCAGGTTACAGAAGAGGCACTGCTGCCACCTGACTGGAGCAGTCTGGGTTGACTTTAGTTCTGTCTAATCAGGAGCAAGCAGTGCCGTCCCTGCCGGTTATGTGATCTGAAATGTCGTCGGTTTGGTACAATGCTGTTCGCTCTTGCGCCAATAGGCCCCCGTACAAAATCTTTAAGAGACATTTAATACTACAAAAAGCCTAAATTTGGGAATATGTGAGTCATCTGGAGAGTCATCATCAACATGCTTGGCTCATTCCTCCAGGCCACACAGCCGAATAGGAGCAATGTGAAGGCAGAAGAATTCCTGGCCCTGGGCAATGAATAGTCATAAATTCATTAGTGAATGTGGCTGATTTGGAAGAATGAGTGCAATTGCAGTGATAAACTAACTGACCCTCTCAACTTGGCAGCTGTCATGACCTCAACCTGTGGCAGTATTAGATGTAGGAAGGGGGGGGGGGGGGGGGGGGGGGCGGGCAGAGAGACAATATTTGTTTAAGCTGATAACTGGGGGGTTGTAGAGGTTGTATGTGTGAATACATATTTGTTTTTATTGTCTTGATTATGGGGAACAAGAGTGAGCATGACTTTGGCAAAGTGAGAGAGTATGAGAGCATACAAAGCAACACATCTGTAGTTATGCTGTAATGATTATTGGAGAGTACATTTGCAAACACGTGCAAAAACACACACACACACACCTCTGATGTGATCCTGCAAGAGCCAGTGTGTGGCCCCGGCTGCAGCCATGAATGACAGCGTGCTCAGTAGCCTACAGCTCTCGCTCAGCGTCATTAACATTCCAGCTATGGAGATTTTGGCATGCATTGGAAAGCATGACAAGACAGCACACACACACACACACACACACACACACACACACACACACACACACACACACACACACGCCCACCCCAGCCCTTGCTGAGTAGGGTACAGGCTCCAAGGAGATTAAAAACAATGTCACTCACTTCTGATCATTTGTGACAGATAATTTCTCTTCTTGTCCGGCCGCTTGTCAGTGACACGCCCCCTAACATTGATTTGCCCCCCCCCCCCCCCCCCCTTTTCTCCTGCTGCTTCTCCCAGCTTGTCCACCCAGCTACAGGTAAAGGAGTTATTTACACTGATCCCTCCCTAACATGCTATTTGCCCTGCAGCCAAACAAATCTCATCGCACTGTTTGGCAGATCTTTACGGCTTCATTTAGAGCAATTATACAGCAGATATAGTAACATAAGATGTGTTATGCAGAAACATTACATAAAATCTGACTGTTGGTAGGTGTGGGCACGGGCAGACAGTGAGTCGGGCAAGGCTTGTGCTGTTGCACAAATTGTTGTCACAAAGCAGTGACACAACGCTGCTGACAATATGTTAACTGTAAACCTGCCTTGAGAAACAGAAACATAATGCTAAATGCTGCAGGGTGATGTAACACATTGCACAGCTGCACCCATCCACCGCAGCAATGTTACCGGTTTCCTAACATGTGAAGGTACACAGACACACAATGAACTGAATGCAAACACATCAACAGGCAGCTGCAGCCAAAAAGGAATCAAGAAAGTATGTGAAGCTCTGTATGTTGGCAGTGCCTATGGATGTGCCAATGAGGCTGTTAATCATATTTGTAATTACTGTTCTACAGTTCCAGCTTATTAGAGACACTCCTGACACTCCAGTCCTGACAAATGGCAACAGGGAAGAGTTTTATGTTTCAACCAGTATAGACGAAGACGGCAGCATGTGGATGTTTTTCTTCTAGTACCCCGATGTTTCAGCCACGCTTTGTTTTGTCTTGAATTGCACCAGCTATCACAAAATACCTCAGCACATACAGATTTACTTCGTTTTGTGGATCTAGAGACCAACTGTGTTGAAAGTGGTTCTCAGAGATGTTCCTGGGCCAATGCTGCGGTTTTCACTGCAGAATCATTTCTGTGTTTGATGCAGCGATGCCTGAGGGCCTGAAAATTATGACCATCCGGTGTTGTTTTTTTGTCTTTGAATCATCTATTTTGTGACATATGTAATGATATTGCCAAACGCTGCAGTTTAAGCAATATCATTCTAAAGTTGCTGAACTATTTTCATGTTACTCGCTTATCCTCATTTCTGTCATATGATAACACTAACCGGTTGCCGATTATTGTTTTAGGATTACACTACAAAATTTTCAATCTTTTGGTGCCTCTCTTCCAACTTCTTCGAAATGTGTAGCTGGCATCAAATTCAAATTAACAATATGTATATTAATGTTAACATTCGATGTTTTCCTCGTACAATAAAATATAGGTTTTAGATTATTTGGAATGTTGTATTATAGTAATAATGATAATTTTTGACATTTTAGACACTGTCCCAAACGGTAATAGGCCTAATCCATTTCCGACAACATGACGCAAGAAAAGACTTCAAACTTACAAAATATTTAGGAAAAACATTTTATTTTACATAAACTGTACAGATGACATTTATTTATTTGACTAAATGATTCTTAGACAGGAACTAAAAATAACTTTCTTATTAAATAGAAAACAAACAAAAATAGAATTAAAGATGAAAAAAATGAAATGTTGCTTATTGTACAAAACAGAGAATGAAAATATAGCTAAGAAATGAAAAGCGTGTCGTACCCTGATACAGTGGTAGGCCTTTTGCAAAATTATCAAAAACAGTATTGTACACAGTAACTCAATGGCCTTGCCATCTTGGTACAATAGTTAAAATCATGGCCTCTTTGGTTCCATTAATTAGGTAAAATACATTTGAAACAAAATTCAATTTACTTCTATAAAAATAAGTTTTCAATGGCAGTTTTTGTCTCACTAATCCCGCAACTTTTCAGTGCAAACATCACAACAATCATTCGCTTTGGAAAGGAAGCGAAAGATTATACATTTCAAGTATTGATAAAGAGTTGAGGACTGAAGAGAGGAAGAATGAGAGAGAGCAAGATGGAAAGAATTCAGTCTAATAGCGCATGTTGTGTATGTGAATACGTTACTACACATTGCATAGCTCATGTGGCACTTATTTACCGATAGGACAGGAAACTCAGTACCCCTTGGAAGGCATTTCTTTATACAAGTGCTATTCGGGGTGTGCATTTCAGTTTTCTGCAAGTGCTGCCCTGTGCCCCTGCAAACTGGAGGCCCGTTTCTCCTGAGCCTTACGGGGCTTGAGGAAGCAGTTCTCCCTCTCTGCTGCTCCCTGTGCACAGGTGAAGTGCACTTATGACATCTGTCTTCACTTAGTTGTCATGGTAGCAGGGCCTGCAGCACTCTTGACGGGCAGGAAGTTAACGTCGAGGCCCATTGTTGATGGCATGAATGACGACACTGGCAGCAGCTCAGTGGGGGACTTTCGTTTGCCACTACACTGCTGTGGAGGGTATAATCCTGCACGGCATTAAACGCTGCCACTATAATTCCACTAGAGAGGACAGTTAGACTGTGTCTGTCAGCATAGCAGGGAAGTGCTGGTGTTCTGAATTGTATAAGCTGATGAATTGTCAGTGCTTTATAAAAACAAAAGTCTGTCATGTGCTTAAAGTACTTAAGAGGGCTGGGGGAGTGGGGGGTTGGGGGGTGAAGCCAATAATGTCATCGGCTGATCCTATCACCTTCCTTAAGCGCTTTTTATCTTCATTAAAGAGGATGATGGGCCATTATTTTTTGACTAGAAATGGCAAACTAGAGCAAAGTATCATTTGGTGACAATTATTCCCTTCTCGTCCCATCGCTGACCACGTTTTGCTGAAAGTGCCACACTTGGACAGCCAGCATGTCACTCAGTCTGATAAATACACACACTCGCACGGACACGTGCAAAGAGACGCGTGCAAACATGGACACAACACTGATACTTGCGTTTGATAGACTGTACCAGTGTGTGTTGCCTGCACAGACAGTAGGTATAGATATATTGTATATGTGTACCGTACAAAAACGTCCTGTTTGTACAAAAGGCCTTTTGACTGTTTCAAGTTCAGGTAATGAAGGGTCAGTGTAAACTCAAGCACAGCCACATTCCTCCACAATCATGTTGGGAACATCCCTCTTGACAATGTTGTACTCGTCATCAAAGTAGAGCATGGACATAGTACTGAGCTTGGTGGGGATGCAGCAGGAGTTGACTGAACCTGGGCTCATCCCTCTCATACGGTACTGGTTGACAACAGCTGTGTGGAACGATGAGGCTGAGCCTGGCACACCTGCCATGTAGGCCGGGCAGCTGCCCTCGCAGTAGTTACCGTAATAGCCAGCTGGGGCGATGATCCAGTCGTTCCAGCCAATAAGGCGGAAGTCTATGTAAAACTGCTGCCGGCAGCAAAGACCCCCGTTGGTGCCATCACACTCCAGCCCTCGCTTGCGAATCCGGTGCTTTCCGTCCACCTGCCGCGCACGCACCACGAGAAAGGGCCGATGGGATGGGTCACCGGGGTCCACGAGCACCGGTGCCACGCCAGCTGTCTCGCAACCCTCACACTGGACCTCCAGGTCCTGCCGCCGACCGCCTTTTCCAAACACAGCCCGCACTGCATCCGAGAGGGGAAATGTATGCCAGCCACTACGCTTCAGATCCACCCGTTTCTCCACCAGGGCCCAGCGACCTGTTCCTCCTGCAACGCCACCTTCTAGGCCTCCAGGTGCACTGTTGGAAACACCAGCCTCCTTGTAGTGAATCCTGACAGTCACCTTCCTCCTGAGGCCCTTCTCAGGACCAGCTGGTGATATGCGAAAGTAGAGCCACAGGTTCGCCTGGGACACATGCAGGTTCTGGTTGCCCTCGTTGGAAACGAGAAAGTACAAACCAGACTTAGAGGAGGTTTGCTCATCTGTTGGAGACAACAACAGAGAAATTGTTAGTTCACAATCTGCCATTTATAAAACATTACCCAATCAGTGTAAATGCAAAACACGGTTCAGTGATCATTTAAATGCATAACTTCCTGTTTATGTGGCATAGGGTTAGAGTTAGGGTAAACACTGATTGGAAAAAGAATGAAGCTTCCAATCATATCTTGTGAGCTTCATTAATGAATGAAGTTGTCAGGGAGATAGTGTGACTGTTGTCACATGACCTAAGAATAGAATTTTGGTCGTGTGATATCATATACAATGCCAGAGAGTATCCTCATGTGCCCTGAATTTACCTTTTATCATATGAGCTAAATTCCATACTTAGGTCACGCAATAATTAAACATCTCCATGACTACTGAGCGAATGACACTGGCTTTTGAACGCCATGAAATGTGGCCGTAGCCCTGGTAATGTTTCAATAAACTGACCTTGTGATAAAGATTTTCTTGTCCAATATAATTAGGTGATTTCTCGAGAAAGAGCTAAAGACCAGTTGTCACATTATAAACACACAAGTGTGCCCAGATGGAAAGCAGAAAGTCCCCAAAGAAGGGAAGACTTCTGTCTTTACAGCCATTTTTTTAGCTTGTTTTCCCTGTTCACACTCAATCACTGTGTCAGGTGACCTCTGTGGCAGCTCCTGATAGGCCAGCTACAACAGACCAGCTCTGGGATTAGACCCAGTTGGACTCAGGTCCAGCTTTGTGAAGTGAAAGGGCCAAATAGGGAGGAGAGGGAATAGAGAAGGAGAAGAAAAACGAAGGAACGACGCAAAGTAGAAAAGGTAGGAGGGTGGCACACACGGCCAAGGCTCCCCAGGGGTTCATTGAGTTCGCGGTTAGTGCACCCCCCCCTCTCCTCCCCGTCTCCTTCCAGTGTGAGTACCCTGAGAGTGACAGCACAAAGACCCCTGTGAGGCACCGGGAGACAGCCGTGCTGCAGCTCGGCATTGAAACGTGTGGCTTTCCAGCAAAAAGCATGATGTGGCAAAAATAAAGCCATTTACATGACACTGGCCACTTTCTACAGCAGCACAATGAAGAGATCCCAGGAGTCTAAAGGTGACGATGGGCTCTCCCTGGCACTGTTTTTTTTCGTCTTTTTTTTCTAAACCTAATGATGTCTTCCAAATTACCCTGAGGTAACTTGAAAGGTTTCTATTTCAGGAGATTTGGTACAATGTCCTCAAGCAAAGCAGTGCCTTTGAAAGTGGCTAAATTACTTTGTTTGCCGACTGATTAGTGTGTGTCAGTGTCAACAGGTGGCCACCAAAGAAGGGCCCCCTCTTTAAGGCGCCTCACGCCTCTTCCTCCTGTTAACCATAGCTTTACATTCACACAGGGACCTGTTCAGACCAGCTCTCCACTCTGTAGCATGTGAGCTCAGAGCTCAGGCAATTTACACGCACACACATTTGCATCCAACTGCATCCAGATCTACACCCACTCGCCCAACCTCAAAGAAAGCAATACATCAAATATCAGCTTTCTCAAAGCTTGCATGTAAAGTATCAGATGCACATACTGACTACATGCTAAAATCCATCTGAAGTGAACAACTTAAGGAATTAGCTGAACAGCAGCTTTTGCCTGGGACTGCTGTAAAGGCCCCTCAGGGCTACAAGTAACTAACCTCACCTCATTCAGTGCTGTGCGTTCTTACGTGCCTCAACAGCTCAGAGTGAAGAAAAATGAGGATCGTAGAACACTGGTGGCAAGATGATAGACAGGGAGTAAAGCCTGACATAAAACTGAATAAACACTGAAGTGCTCTGCTGTTTGTTCTGATGACTTGTTAAAAGACTTGGTTTCTTTCTGAGCTATGGGTTCTAACGTAAGATACCACTAATTTATCTCTCTTTATCTCTATCTGATTGCCATTTAGAATAGGGCAGCAGCTAACTTTATATAAAACAGTACACCATATAGGCCTAACATACCTTAGTTTAGTTCTTCACCAAACTACTTGTTCCAGAAAATCCAAGTCCAAGTCCTACTCCTGCACCCTTGTGTCTGCTACACGATCAGCGGCATACATTTATTCACTGCCCACGTCTGTTAATAGTCAGGACAGACTTTACAGACGTCCACATGCAAGCTCAAGAAGGTGTGTCAAGATGTCAGCTCACTAACGCACGAGAAAAGTTGTTTGTTCACGCATTGATGGTTTGCAGGTTTATCTGTACACCTGTGTATCTTAACATGCTTGGCACTGTTCATGTAAAACAGTTACTGATTTACTGATTCATATTTATATCTTCTGCTGAGCTACAGGGGCGTCTGAAGCTCAGTTGGTAAGTCGTCCACCAGCCCATTCCCACGCCTGGCTGCACAGTACCGGTCTAAGCCCGGTAGAAATTGGGGAGGGTTGCGTCAGGAAGGGCTGACTGTGCCAAATCTAAATGCGGACGATGATCCGCTGTGGCGACCCTCTCGGGATAACCCGAAAGGACAAAAAAAAAAAAAAAAGAGACACTGAGGAAGCATACTGAGGAAGAAAAAATACTGAGGAAGCATTCATCATGCTTCCGTTTGAGGAATGAATTGTTATTTTCATCCAGTGTTAAAAACAATTTGGAGCTGGCCCTGACACGCCTCACCTGACCCTGCAGTGGAACAGTTGTTAGTGATTATCAGCGAGCAGGACACCTGGGTGGGCCTGTGTTTGTGGATAAAGAGCTTCTTCAGCGTGTCCCCACCTGTGCCACCAAGTCAGGGAGACAAGCAGCAGAAATAGGCGAGCCAGCAGGCAGCTCCATAGCTTGTTACTGAAAGCTGCTGTTGACAAGACCACACGCTGTGGAAGGATGAGGGCGCGGCACGCAGCACTCGTGCCTCTAGCTGAAGCAGAGGCATGTGTGTAGCAGCCATCCCTTGGGCTATGGGGAACAGGGGCTACGGTGGTGGAGAGGATGAAGGGGTTTGGTTGAGACACTGGACTTTTGGCCACAGCTTAAAGCTGCTGCGGTTCTGGCTTTGTTGTGGTTTTAGTTTTACTACCAGAGCGTTTTGCCTAAATCATTTATAGGATCAGAAGCTACACTGACACTGGCCCACTGAGGACTGAAACACACACTTGGGAATGAATGTGGAAAATGTCTGGACCATGCCCAGGAGTGCTTTGACTGACGGCTCCTCATGAAAGAGTGGTGTCCTGAAGTAAACCTGCCAACCTGATCCACTGGAGGAACCAGGCCAGAGTTAATGACCTTCTATAATGAAGTCCTAATTCCACGCCTTGGACCACTGGCAAGTTCACTGGGTCTGAATGGCTGTAGTGAACAATCAAGAAGCGCAGATCTAAACTTCTCCATCGACCCCGCTTCTCTTTCGCCCACCCCTCCTCTCTCTGCCTGTGTTCCCCGCTTCGCTCCCGTGGATACGGGACACCGAATCCCTCAGCGTGGACCCACGGGACCATGTCAGCGGAGAAGGGAGATTGGCATCGCCCCCCTTCGCCCTCCCTGGGGCTTCTTGGCAGACTTTTTACCTCTCCCCGCTAAAGCAACCGCTGATAAGAAGCCAGCTCCCTGGCTGACAAGCACACAGTTAACCCTGTGCTGAGGGGAGGCTGAGGATGCAAACTGACCCCAGTGGTCAACACATGCACACCGCACACAGACAACTATCCACACGTATTCACTGGCTGGTGGCTGGCTAAGCCTACGCCAGCCTCACCCCCAACCCACCTTGTCTTAAACTGTGATAACAACAATTTACACTCCCTGATGCTTGGGGGACAAGCTCCCCTGGCTTCAGAGCTTTCTGGAGACCTTGCCTCTGAGCCATGCCCCGGCTGGCAGCATCCGATGTGAGGGGAGGGGGTGTGAGCCAGCTGGCCAGGAAGCAGAAGGGGTCTAGGGAGCAGGGACCCAAGCCAGCTCCATGGTACAATGGTACACAAAGACTCAAAGGTGTGAGGAAGAATAGAACTAGGAGAAAAAAAAACAGAAGTAGAAGAAGAAGCAAAGGAGTCCAGTGAACCTTTAGAATGACAAAAGCATTCTTAATAATACTGCAATATGGGGACAAACACACAATATCACACCCCCCCCCCCCCAACACCATATCCCTCCACCCACACTCCCCCAATCTAACCCCACATGGATTCAAATGTCTCATGCATTATTCTGAGCAATTTCTTTTGTTTTTCCTGCCTTTTTTTTTTCCCTCCTACTTCTTAACGTTGACATGTTGGGTTCAGCACGAACACATAGTGCTCTTATAATAATTGCCTGGCTTTGTTCTCTTGTCAGGAGAGCGCTCAGATCATTCCCATTGCAAGGCAGGACCTAGCAGCCCCATTCGGGCTAATTGTACCGGCAGGGCCAATGGGAAAAGACAGGATAGTGTGTATGTGTTTGTGTATTTAAGAAAGTCCTATTTTAGTGTTTTAATTGCATGTTTTCTTTTTGTTAAACTAACAGTTTGTGTCAGAGGTGTGGTTCTCACAGGCTAACGGACAATTATTGGATTCTGACAAGCGCTGATGATTTTAGGTGTATGTGTAGGTGTGTGTTTGAGTGGGAAGGGGAGGGGGGTGTAGAGAAAGCGAGAGGAAAGGGTGTTCTCTTTGGACTTCTGAGAATTAGTTAGATACACATTCTTAGAGGAAGGGATAAATGCCCAATTGAAGGACTTTGTCTGTATTTAAAAGAGGGCTTTATACATTGGAGTATTGAGTGTGAGCACAGCTTTAGTGATGAAATTGGATTCAGAGGTTCTTTTTATCCCCTAGACAACACATGAGGGTAATTTAAGGACTCTTTCTTTAGTTGCATTGCTTTTTTTTTTATTTTACTGGAGCTAAACAGGAGGATTTAAGAGCAGCCACTGGCTTCAGCAGGGGTCAACTGTGATGTAATGCGATGATGAAAATAATGGTGGCATCCGGGTTTGGCGTTTTATAGCAACAGTTAGGTCTGTTTCACCTCTGCCGATTTGTGAAGAACTCAGGACAACACCCCCACCAAACACACACACACACACACACACACACACACATGCAAAATGTGAAGTTCTATCTATACAAGAGGCTGGTTTTAAGTTACTAACTCAGGTGGCTCATTGCGCAGCCTATTGTGTGCACACAAAGTCAAACGTTGACAGGGGTTCATCCAGGGGTCGATTTAGATGTATCCAATGAATTATTGATTATTACCTGATTCGGCGAAGCTGATAATCTCTGAGGTCTCGGTATGAACCTCGTTGTTGAACGCGCCCTGTCCGTCAAAGCTGGGGATCTCCACCCGGCCGTCCTCTCGCACTTTGCCGGCGTGTAACCTCCGCAGAGCCGTCACCATCGCAGCCTTCGGGATGGGATGGGTGATGTTAGGTCTGTCCCTCATCTGCAGCCTGTTCAGTATGTGCCTTTTCACCGCCTCCAAGAAGTCTATGTTTACCCGCTCTGACGGATCCGGCGTCCTGAGGCCGCAGGACGCGCAGGACTCTTGCGCCGAGCTCTGAGTCTCTGTCCCGGTCAACGAGCTGCAGCGCACGGACACAATGCACGCAACTAAACAGGTCAATGCCAACGTGTAGAGGCTCATTTTTCTAAACTTAAAGTCCAATAATATGGGACAGAAGGAGGATATATTAACACACTCAGATGAAAGTTACTTTTTATTTACAAAATTCCGGAAGAACATCCACGTGTGCTCCAAGGGAGAGAGATCCAAAGAAGCCAGTGATATCTACGTATTCCCCAACGTACAAGAGCGGCACTCACATTAACTCCGGTCACTACGCATGGAGCGTATTGTCCAACAAGGTTTCTTTTTATGCAAAAAAAAAAAAAATAAATAAAAGTTCTTCTCTGTAGCAAAGCGCACTCAGGAGTTTTGATTGTTGATGCACCGCGTTCACTTCACGCTGGTAACTTGTACCAAAACAAACGAGGACACAAACAGTGCCGCGCCGAAAAGTCTAAATTAAACCCCATTCAGTGTGGAAACGCGTTCAGTCCGCTCGTTTCCATTCAAACACGCACAAACTCCACTTCTCCAGCCTCAGTCCCTGGGAGAATAATTGCGCTCGGTAAGTCCCGTGCCTTTTTGTGTGTGCGCCTGGGTACCATGTCCGGTGCGTGCGTCTGTGGAAAGTCAGCTCCGTGCGTCTTGCAGGATGCTGCTCACTAAGACCCCCCTTTTTCCACTATGCAATCACGACAACAGGGGCTCCGCACACCCAAAGTTTTTATACCGGAGTCGAAACCACGTGGGGATTTCCACCAACTGGACGCAAGGGATTAGACTACTACGTCTCCTTGGAACAAGGTTTTATTATGGTAACACGCCAGCCCCCGAGAGGTTGCATAATTGTTTCTCCCCAATGAGTCTTAGACTGCAGTATGTGAGACATAATTTGATCATCAATTTAGAAGATCACAAGCCCTCATAACGCAGATTTAGCTCGGACACGGTACAGCCGCAATCCTGTTCAATGTAATTTAGGATGTGTTAGGATGATTTATGGTAGGTAACATCTTCCTGACTGATCCTAAAGATTACACCTACATTTCTTTATAAAACCATATTTAGACAAATATCCCAACTCCCGCAGGCTCCTTTTTCCTTTGAGCGTTTCATCCCAGCAGATGCGTTCACGTTAAGAAAAAGGTTTCCCAAATACGGAAAATAATTCTGAATAAGAATAACTTAATGATTTAAAAGTAAAGGCAACTATAGAATTCAAATATTAAGATATAAAAAAAACGAACCTGAAAGAACTGATTAATCAAAGATGGAACTTAAGCGACAAGTGAGTTTATGGCCGGTTATAAGGTATATTACCAAACAAATGGCGCCATCTACAAACAGAAATATTTCATTACACACTGGAGCTGCATCACAGCTTCCATCTGTTTTAAATATACAATGTACAATGATAGTATCCTATTTACAAGTATCCTATTTAAAACAGTGATCGTGATGCGATTCATAACATAAATGTACACATATAGTCCAGATTTGTGCCACAAATCTGGACTATATTTTCTCAGAACTTACTTTGTCCACATTTCTTCTATTTAGGTAACGGATCCGGTAGTAAGTAAGAATTTAAAAAAAAAAACAGTTGCGTGCTACACATATTAACACAACAAATTACCTGTTGTAAACTAATTTCACATCGCTATACACTGCAAACCACTTGTACTACCAGGTCATTAATAATTCATACGATATATATACTGTATTTTGCATAAACTATCCAAAAGAAGTTCAAAATGACCACAAACATCAAACATCTTTATTAAAAAAGGTGTAAAAAGACAAAAACACACCAAAAGTCTAATTACAGACACCAAATGCATAAAAATATAAATGAAATGACCAATAGCAGACACAAAATGTCAGAAAATAGACAAAAAATCACTACAAGATTGTTTCTGTGAATAAAAAGAAAAAAGAAACAATTACACACAATTGTGCTTTTTTTAAAAAAAACAAACATTCCTTTTATTTTATGTAGCTTATAAAAAAATTATCAAATAAAACCAAGCAGCACATTATGAAAAGGAAACATCTTTGGTTCACCTGCTTACAATTACGTAACCACTAATGCCATAACCTGCGATGGGGTCACAGTTCCTCATTTGAAATGGTTGGAAAACAATGTTATAAATCACTATGTAATATGTGTGATGTCACCATCATCATCCCATCACCAGTTCATACAATCAAATTGCAAAATAAGAAGATCAATAATGGGCAATAACAATGATACTATCTACAATATTCTCTAAGAGGACTTGTGGAGCAAGTTGTTTGGGAGCTGTAATGTAGGTCAATGGGGCAAACAAAAGGAGGCACAGCGCGATGGATTACAGCAGCCTGGCCTGCTGCATAAGAGTTGTCCCACAATTACACATGCAGATCTTAGATCTCTCAGGATTCATTTACATTGTCTAATTCCATGGAAGACAAACATTTCTTAAAATTGTAAGTGAGACAATTTCAAAATTGACTTATTAACTTAGGTACTTATAACTGCTATTTTAGCCAATAGAACTATGCATTACAAAGTTTTGACCTTGGGGCCGTGGCAATCAGCCCCAATGATTCCTACTAAAGATTCACTTTTGAACAATAGGCCATAATATATTTTAATTAGTTTAATTTAGTTTAAGTTAAAAAAAAAACAAAAGAAAATGAGTGTAATTTTCAGCAAAAGGTGGCAGGCTTGGATCCCACCATACCAGGCTTGACCCTGCCCTTGGTGGCTGGAGCCTGGATCAAAAAAATGGGCGGGTTGCAGCAGGAAGAGCATCCGGCATAAAAACTTATGTCTAATCAAAGTGCGGAACATATTGATTTTTATTACTCAGATGGTGAACTTGTTAGGGAATATTTTAAGTGTTGAGAAAAAATAATACAAGAGATATTATTTGTCAGACGTTCCTCGTGGTTACCACTGGCTACAGCTGTATCGTTACCCTGTTCAATCCTAGGCCACTAACAGAGGCTTATTTCTGTGGTGCATTAAGAAAGTGAGGAAAAAGGTGCTTTTATTAGAATGTCATTGCTGATTTGTTTGGGTGATGGGCCTTCAACAGACTTTACAGGCTCAAAGTCATTTGTTGGTTTTATCTCAGCCAGATCACTATGGATCAAAGAGTAGTAACCTGAGGGCAAAGTTACATAAAGAACATAGATGAAGCAAACGTTTCAAAGTAAATATAAAAATATATATCAATATATCAAATTTATATCAATATAAAAACACAGCATCATACATCAAAATTTGAACAGTTATAAAAAAAATAAAAGCTCTGGTTCAAGCCTGTGGAGACTGCTACATGTTCAGGATTGACAGGATTATATTTAGGCAGGATGCTTTGGAATATCACCTACTCAACTGTGTATGTTTTTAAGGCAAATGAACCAAACAGCATTGTAGGACACTTTTCACAGTTTCCATTCCCTGAAGACAAGAACTATGAATCCGTGCTTGTTTGCCGTTTCTAAACAAATGTTGAGCTCTGGCGCCATCATGTGTAATTTGGATGATAAAGACCTTGTTATGTCCATGTTTTCATGTTTGCAGTACAAACCTCATTTCTGGGAAAGCTGGGATGCCATGTAAAGTGTAACACAAAAACAGTAATAAATTTGTAGATTATTAAAACCCAACTCACTAAGGTGAAGTGGAAAACTGTCCTGTGGTCTGATGAGCCAAAGTGTTACATTCTTATTGCAAACAATCAACACCACAGCCTTCATGCTAAAGAGGAGAGGGACTATCTGACGTGTTTGGAGTACACAGCTTAAAAGCCAGGACCTGTAATGCTGTGGGGTTGGTGTAGTGAACACCTCTTCACTAACTTATGTGTGAAGGCCACATTATGCTAAACAACATACACAGGTTTTGGAGCAACACATGCTGCCATCTAGGTGACATGTGTTTTAGGTTTATAGCTTATTTCAACAACAAACAATATTCAGCAGTGAAGAGTGTGGCTACCAATCTGCCCTGGCTGCAGTTCAGAACTGTCCACCACTGAAACATTTGGAGCTTAATGCAGTGAAAAATATGAAAAAGGAGGCCCTGAACTGTTGAGCAGTCTCAAGAATGCTAAAAATGTTTTCTTTCAAAATTAAAGCAATCTTTGTTGTAGTTGTGTTTTAATTTTTTTCATTTTTACATATTGTAAAGCACTTTGTGATTTTATCTGTGAAAGGTGCTACATAAACAAATTGTACTTACTTGTTTTCACAATTATATGACATGTGATTAATGCAGTAATTTACAACAAAACGCACACCTAAAATTAACAGAATTACAAAAATATATTTTCTTATTAACAGAACACCAGTAAATCTATAGATAAAGTCATAAAATACTGCAGTTTTTTCATATGTTTCTCATTGAGGAACCATTTGTTCTTACAGGCTGTCACGACTCAGTCAGGGTCATATGCCATATGGAGATGGGACTGTGACCGGTGCAAGGTCGTCCTCCCAGGACCAGCAGCACATCAGGCAGGTGCATGGATATGTCTTCCTCCACTTCATGGAGCAGGTCTCCATCTGTGCAGCTCTGCTGTTTCCTGAAAGCTCTGTTCTCGAAGGTCAAACAATCTTCACTCTGCTGGTGATTGTTCTCCACCCGGCCCTGTTTGCTTTTCTCTAGTTTGGAGCAGTTTGGAGGTGTGTTGCTATCGTAGCAGTGTTGTGGGCTAAATGTCTCCAGCTCTATTGCTACCTCTGATCCTAGAAACGTGAGAGGTGCAGGGAAGCACTTGTTTTTGAAGGGTCTGAGTCTGTCATTCAGTTTTGAGCTAGAGGTGGGGTCACTGGTGTTGGACTTGTAGCTGGGACCCAACCCAGTGCAGCAGTGATGGATCTTGTTTGGAGGGTTAGAGCCTGGGTGTGTTGAAACTTGCCCCCATGTCTGAGTGCTGAAGCTGTACCTCCATAGGCAGTTCTTTGGAGAGTCCTGGCTTTCACCTCCCCCAAAAAGAAGCATACTATCCTTATAGGCCACAGCAGAGTGTCCCACCAGTCTGGAGGGACCGGACCTGAAGATAACAACCACAGGTGGTGTTAGCAGGATGCACCTTTGTTGCGGAAGACTTAAAAGATAAAGTCGGTGATTTGACAGTTTGGTTATTGTGAACAAATCCCAGTGTTTCCCACACATGCAATATACCTGCTCACGCATATTTATGGCCAACCAAATCTATTTAGCCACCTGTTTTTTAATCGGTCCAAGGGAATGACAACATCTGTGATCAATGATTTTCCCTCATTCTACAGCACCTATAAACTACTTATTTGCTGCTTAAATGTCAGACAGCAGCACAGATCACCTTTCAGTAAGGTTAGTTCCGTGATTTACATTGATGGCAGGACTAATGCAAATTGTTAATAGTGACTTATTTCTATATTCTGTATATAAAAATGAAAAAAAAGAAAGAAGAAGAAAGTTAATTAGGGACACCTAAAGGTAAAAGTAAGTTATTTTATTCTAACAGTTCTACATAAATCCTCCTGTTGTTGAAATGTGTCATACAGAGAGGTGTTTCTACACTCAGCATAGAGCTACACTCATTGCTTTTACATGCACTCATGGGGGGAGGAAAGACACATGCAGTTGACCGACAATAGTCTAAATTTAAAAAATCCACGGGGGAGAGTGGCTTATTTAGACTTCTATGGGAGACGCAGACTTTGTTTTTAAAAATGAGCAAGCATCACCCTGTTAACTCATTAACGATCTCTCCTCTCATTCATTCTTTTACTCAGCTACGTGGTACCGTCTGCAGCCTTTGGTTACGCACATGTGCTGTTGAAGAAAGACGATTAGAAACCTGGGGATGTGTAAACATGGCAGAGTAATCAACATTCTCCAACAGAAATCTACCTGAAAGCACATAGTTAGTTATAGTTATGCTGTTATAGTATAGACTGCTGGGGGACCCACCCCCTGATGAACTGAGCTCCTTTCCTCCTCTTCTCCCTATCTCCTCTGCTCTCACCCCACAATTGTCACTACTGTATGACATTAACTTTGTGTCTTCTTTCTCCAGTAGTTGTCTTTGTCCTTCTCCGTCCCCCTCTCTCTGTCCCTTTCTGCAGGTGTCCTAAACTTTGAAGCTGTGTGTCGTCCAGCGTGCAGCTACTGGTCAAACCAACCTGCCCGATGTTTTGTTGTTGCTTTTGTTGCTCTTTTCTTTTCTCTCTTCACTTTCCACTCACCCCAACCGGTCGAGGCAGATGGTCGTCCACCCTGAGCCTGGTTCTGCTGGAGGTTTCTTCCATTAAAGGGAGTTTTTTCTCTCCACTGTTGCCTATGGTTTGCTCCAGGGGGAATTGTTGGGTTCTCTGTATGTCTTTCAACTTTATTCATATAGCACCAATTCACAACAAAGTCATCTCAGGGCACTTTACAGAGTAAAGTCAAGATTATAAAGAGTTGTAGAGAGAACCCAACAATTCCCCCTTGAGGGGGATTTCTATACATCTTTATTTCTATACATCTTTATAGTCTTGACTTTAGTCTGTAAAGTGCCTTGAGATGACTTTCTTGTGAATTGGAGCTATATAAATAAAGTTGAATTGAATTACCTCGATAACCCAAATCCCCTACCCCGATTATTTCCATATATATGACACTTTAGTAACCAGGTTATAGTTGGCTTTCTCCAGAAAGCTGATTTCTTATGTCCATAAAAACAGAGAAACTGCTGAAAACAGCCTTATTTTAAAAGGAATTATTTGATTGGTTATTTATTATTTTCCTCAAAGTTCTACAAAAAATACCCCACAATGACAACGTGGAAAGTTTTTTCTGCAACAACTGTAGCTGCTGAAGAATTGAGTGGTTAACACCAAAATACACTGCATTACAGTAGTCAAGCCTCGAGGAAAAAAGACCATGAATGGCAATTTCCAAGTCATTGTGTGGTAGAAAAGGCTTGACTTTGGCGAGAGAGCACAGTTGGTGAAAGTACAGTTTTTAATCGCAGAGCTGTTTATCGAACCGCAGTTCACTATTAAGAAACCTAGGTGTTCGTTTTGACAATGTTAACATTGGAAGATAGACTTCCCAGATATTACAATATTATAGGATTTTGCATTTGTCACTAGATCCAAACAAAATGACTTCAGATTAGGCCTCATTCAAAAACAATAAATTTCTGCCCAGCCAGTTTTTAATATCCGCCAGACAATGAAGAACCACCTGGCCAGAGTTTTGTGATAAGCCATTCAGTGGTAGATAGAACTGAACGTCATCTGCATAGAAATGTAAAGAGTGATTGTGTTTGCTAATGATAGACCCCAACAGGTAAGATTTGAACCAACTAAGTGCCTTGGATCCCCACCAGCCCAAACAGTTCAGCTCTCCCATTGCAGCGCTCCAGGATGTGGCTCTGTGGGACCTCTAAATCTGTCCGCGACCTTCTTCCTGCTAGACACAGCTTACTTTGTCTTTTTTTTTTTCTTCATAGTTTGATTAACTTGGAAGAAACTAAGGCTCACTGACCTGTATCCACGCTACACATTTGAAAACAGAAAGTGTGGGCATTTTATATTTGAGCATGAATAAAGGGAGGAGGAAAAAGAAGAGGGGGCTAAAGAAAGAATGCAAGAGAAACATGGAGCACATTTGCAACTTGAACTTACAAAATCATTCAAGACTGAGAGATTTGAGACATGAAACCACTACTCACTTATTTCTGAGAGAAGTCCACATGGTGCTGGTGGAATTCCATTTCCAGAAGTCTCTCTGCTCTTGCAGTCCTTTCAACCCCCCAAAGAGGTACATGCAATCCTGGTAGACCATGGCTGAGTGACTGTGTCTGGGGCCAGGGCCTAATGAGCCCTTCTGAGAACCATTCAGCTGGGACCAAGCCATGGTATCTTTCATAAATATAAACACAGAGAAATCTCAACAACACTTGCACACAATGGATGCTATGTGGTCATGGTGTGCTTGTGTTTTCTGCAGACATTCCTGTGTTTGACAATTTTACTTGGAAATTTTCCACCCTTGTAAGCTGTTTACATATTCTCAGAATTTAGCTCAGACATCTTACTGTGCATATAAACTCACCAAAATCCAAACTCCAAAATTCCTGGGAGGAACCTTTCATATCAATGTAGCCTCCATACACCAGCATGGAAGAGTGGATCACCACAGCACTGTGTCCTTTTCTGTTTGTTGGCATTTGGGCCTAAAGGCACAGACATATACACACAACAGTATGAGTTTCAAGACGATATTAAAGTTAGGTTGCATGGATCTTGCAGGGTTGCAGATCTGATGTCAGCTTTAAAGGCTATTATTGTACACGAGGTACAACTGTGCAGCTCATGCTTTGTTCATCCTGACATCTGTGAACTGTGGAGTTTCTGGCATTTATGCTGGGGAAAAAAGTCTCTCCAGAGCAGCTTAGACATTAACTTTCTTTTTGTGTCTATCAACATGATTTTTAGTACCTGCTTTTATAAACATAGAGTCTTTCCAGTCTACGTACACTTGTGAAATTGCTCTCAATTAATCAGTGATGCCTGATTTTTGCACAGTATAGTCATGCAAATTCCTTTGTTAATCTGGACATGTTTTAGGGCTAAGAAAATTGGTAAATACCTACATGGAAATATGGTATATTATCACTGTAAAACAGGATCTAATCTGTTACATTTTGTCAGTAATACTATTTGGAAGGATTTATTCACATGAGCAAGGAATCAGAGTGGGTTTCATGATATCTGTTACAACTTCAAATTATTCTGATATGAAAGAAGCTTTGTACCTGAGGGGAGCTTATTTTTCCTTGGCACTGGACCCATTTCTGCTTTTCTGAAACATACACAAAGACAAATGAACATAGAGTTTAGGGGACACAGATAAATATTAAACAATTACAATATATTAAACAATTACAGTTTTTTATGTGGACAGGGCGACTGTGGCGCACGACGGAGAGCAGTCATCCAGCAACCCCAGGGTTGTGGTTGGATACCAGGCTGACGAAGTGTCCTTGAGCAAGACACTGAATCCCAACTTAGTTGCTCCCGGTGTTGGCCAGCTGCATAGCAGCTCCCCCATCAGTGTGTGTGTGACTGTGAGTACAAATGGGTGAATAAGCAGCAGTGTAAAGCGCTTTAAATACCAATAGGTAGAAAAGCGTTATATAAGTTACCATTTACTGGTCACTTGAAATCAACTTTTCCATTTCTTACCACAAACAGCATTAAAATTAAAAGTTTGCAAATTCTTATAAAGCCTTATCATTAGGGATGCAATCAATCACTATGACATATTTTTCTAATAACCTTTATATAATATTCTGGGATCTCAAGGTTTTTTATTTATTTTAAACATAATATTACTTTTAGCTTGTGAATGGGTTTTACACTGAAATAACACTAAGCACAGTGTGTAGACCCCCCCCTTTAATAATTTCCAGTTACAAGTAATGCAAAAAGTTATAAAACAATTATAAATTGTACATGCAATAATATTGGAAGATGGGAAGGCCCCCATTCATTGGCCGAAAATATTCCCATTACTTTGATTTTTTTGGGAGGGAGGATAAGGGCAAAAATGAACAGTGCTCATTTCCACTATTGACTCAGTCTTTTAGATCCCAATCCTTTGGGAAAAGTAATATGACAAGTAACGCAAGGTTACTTTTGACAGGGAGTAATAAGTAAAGTAATAATATTAATTTTAAACAGATTAAAGGGTACTGAATAATATTTTCATTTTTTTGAGTAATGAGACCAAAACCGATTGTTTATCACAATTACATGGCAGTAGTCTGAAGCAGTTGCTGCCTATTGTGAGTTGTACCATGTAAGCACTTCCACAGTGAAACTCACCAGTGTTAAATACCCAAAGAGCACTCCTGCACATGGTGTATGCAGATTCCAGTAAGCCACCAAAGACATAGAGGAAGCCCTGGAAATTAATAAAATATTGTGATATTTAGCAGAGGTAGAGAGAGTTTATGTCATTTAGGAAAAACAAACAGATATTTATGTTTGTACCTCATGAGCCACTATAGAATGTTCCTCTAGCTCTTCTGGTGCAGCTTCACTGGTGCAGCTCAACTCAGTCCACTCATTACGTACTAAAATATTACAAATACAATTTTTGTTTGATTGCCTGATAATTATGATGATGATGATTCTACAGTATGAAGTGCACAACACTGGATTACTTTTTCCTTTACTGGCTTTTATTTGTACATATCATATGTTACTATGATATATGTGTAACAATAACGACAATACACCTATATGTGAATCAGTTGATTGGTTTTGAAAGCCACATATCTACTGTTTGCATCACTTAAATATAAGCACACTTTTGTGTCTGGCTCTTACCTACACTGTACCTCCAGAAGTCCCTTAGACATCTGTTGTCTCTGCCTCCCAGGATATAGACACTGCCATCATAACTGCAGCAGGCATGCTTGTACCGATCACATGGGGATGGGCCGCTCTGGGGGGGCTGAGTCCAAAGAGAGTTACCACTTTGAATCATGGCTGGCATCCTCTGCTCTCACTGCCCCATTGTCTAAAAGAAAAAATGCCAGTATTGAGAAATGTACCATATAAAATGAAATGCACCTATAACCCTTTCACAATCAGATTGTATTTTCTTCTTAGCATCTCAAAATGTAAACAGCCCACAAATAGTCCACAGTTTAAAATCCACAAAATATGGGATATTATAACCTTCAAGTTATCTCTGCACATGTTGGTGCCACCAACATGGCAGTGAGGGTCTGCTAGTTACTGATTTAATCAACACATGTAACTTCTTCCTGTACATCCTGTATGGAAAAATGTCCACACCCTGGAGAGCACTTGCAATCTTCTGCAAGCCCTTCTCTTTAGTCTCAGTAGTAAACTGTGCGTTAGCATTACAAGACATTTCTTTATGTGACTACGCAAGATTATTACAGAATCCAAATATCACAAAATGTCAGTGTTTCTGAAAGTGACCATTTAAAGTTCATGTAAAGTACAAGCAGTAAGCAAGTTACACTGCTGGATTAGTAATTCCAGTTTTGTTGATAAGGTAAAAAATAGTTTGTGCCTATAAAAACTATGAACCCTTTTGTAAGTGTTGGCCTTTTAATTGTTTGTCTTGGTCAACTTGATTTGGCATTTTTGACAAAATGTTACTAAAAGAAGAATCTTGCATACTAAAGTGAAAACAGTAATACGAAACAAGAAAAGAGACTGTATAAGTCAGTCCCTCTTTGAGTTTGTGAATTCAAACAATCCCTGTGCATTCTGCATAACCTTGAAAATTAAATTTTAAAAGAAATCATACAACATTGCAATGTGTATCATAGTTTTTTTAGAAAAGCTGTCATAAAATCAGACATTTTAGGCCACAACAATCAGAAAAAGGTCAGCAAAATCCTGGAGGGAGTGAGAGTATTCACTTTTACTTTTAGAGTAGCTCCCCTAAATTATCACTGGGGTATCCAGTTGTTTTTATAAACCACACAATTAGTTATGTTGAGTGCAGTAAATGTGTAATAAGTGTGTAATAAATAAGTATCCTGGCTAAAATCTACACCATGAAAACCCTCCAATCGACTCGGTGAAAGAATTATTAAAAAGCAGATATCTGGGGGGACATTTAGAAGTCAGTGAATAACTCCTGGAGTAAATTCACCTAGAAATGGAATGGACATTGCTTGGACGACTTCTGTGCATTTACACAGTTTCTTTTTAAGAGATGTAATTATTTTAATGTTTAACCTATGGTATTGTATATATTGTACTTTCAACCCACATAACCCTCTGTCATCAAAACTGTTCTACTTCACTAGGGTTTGCTAAAGGTTAATGTAAAGGTTACTGAGGTCTTTCTGATTTTTTAGATCTGGTGAAATTCAGGGTAGAATTGTAGTTTAACAGTATAGATGGTCACCTCAGAGCAGCTTCAGACTTCCAAAAATACAGCTATGAACTGGTAGGTGGTTCTTGCTTAAGCCTGTAAAACCTGACCAATAAGAGCACAATGGGCTTTATGAGAGGGGGTCTTAAACAGACGCATTTAAAAAAGGTCCTTTACAGTTGACCAATCACGTTTTTGAGTTTTATGAACTGTAAAGCACTTTTTGCGGTTCTATTAAAACCATAAAAAAGGAACCGGAAAATTCCAAAAAACAAAACTTCACAAGTTATGAGGTTGGCTCAGCTGTCAGAAGGAAAATGGAAACATCCATTGACAATACATGGCTAGGGACACACCAATACCATTACCGGCACTGGTATTTGAATGAATCCTGTACAAACACTCTGAAATTTCTCCCGAAGTAGCAAAGGTTAATGTGATGTTGCTATAAATCGGTGTTGCCATAAGTTAAAACACAAAAAAGTAAAGCTTCCTGTCCACTACACATGATATGACATGTAAACCTAACATTATTGCTCTTTAGACATTTTTTCATGCTGCAACATCTGATCAGACAGATTAAAGTGTTTCCACATTAACATACCAGCCATACTTGAAGTTATATAAAAAACACAACACTTTATTAGTGGGAATAGGATGAAGACTGGAGTGAGGAACCATGGGACGGGACAACCGTATCCCACAATGCAACACTACGTCAGCTTTAAGTGATGATGCAACGTGACATGCCTTAGAAATACAAGTGTCCCAAATGTCACTGCTCACTATTGAGTGAACTACTTAGCGTACATTTAAAAAGGGAGCAATGAATTATTGAGTAGGGGGTAATTTCAGACCCAGCCTGCAATTTGGGGAAGGCTTTGGGCAGGCTCTGCTATTGCTCCATGCACAGCAGACCCCCCCCCCCCCCCCCGGCCCTGTGGACACAATAAAATTAAAATAAAAACAGAGGAGGGTGGATGGGATGTAAAAAAAAAAACCCTATTTCAACATAATAGACTGGAAGGGGAATGTCTGAGGTGTGGTCACACTGCTGAACTTCAAATGTTATTCTCCCCTCAATGATTGAGTCACTTTATATCATCAGTATTCTACTAGCAAAAAAAGAAAGAAAAAATAAACCCAGCAACAACAGGCTTGAGTAATCTGTAAATAGTTCAGTGTTACTTTCTCCCTTTTATTTGGATAAACATGATGTGGATGTACAGTAACTGCTCTTCTACCCACATCACAACTCACTGCCTCCAGCTCATCGTCACTGCATAGTCATCCTCCACAATTATACAGTAATGTGCCTTTGGACGTCACTAAACGTTTCATTCTTGTATTACCTGTTGAGTACCTACTCTTTAGTGATGGCTATGACAACAGTGTTGTGCCCTGAACGGTGTAAATGAGCAGAGCATGTTACTGGGAAAATCTTAGCTGATTTGAATTTTAAAGGTATTATGTTTTTCTGAAAATGTTATGAACTAAACAGAAAAAGTATATTCCAAACAGAAAGAAAATCCTTTCAGCGCCGAAGAATTGACAGTGCATTTTCTGTCATTGCAAAAAATGTTAAATTATGTGATGTAAGTGATGATACCATCGATGACATCGTCACTTCAAATCAAGACGGAAGTCAGCATAATAAAGATTAGGATATCTTTCACAGTTTTTTTTTTTTTTTGTCCTTTCTGCTTATCCCGTGAGTTCAGGGTCACCACAGCGGATCATTGTCCGCATGTTGATTTGGCACAGTTTCTACATCGGATGCCCTTCCTGACGCAACCCTCCCCAATTTCTGCCGGGCTTGCACAGCTCGGGAGGGGAATGGGCTGTTAGGGGTTCGGTGTCTTGCCCAGAGACAATTCGACATATAGCCGTGACTGGGGATCGAACCACTCACCCTGTGGTCCGTGGACGACTGCCTTTACCAACTGAGCATTCACAGTAGATTCATTAAAAAACAACAGTGATCTTAACCCTATTTTTTAAATAATCAGCATCATATCAGTGTTGTTTAAAATGTTTTCTTAGTGGGGTACTTTAAATCTTTTACTTAAAGTACAAATGTAAAACTGCTACTTGTAGTGGAGACTTTTTAAGAATAATACTTGCACTTATACTTGAGTATTTGTGTACTTTTCCAACCTCTCCACACAGTGTCTAAAATATGGAAATAACGGGTTTGCCAGCAGTTACGAAATGTGTGACGCATTAACTACACCAAACTTTTAGTGTGTTTTGGTTGTTTTTACAGATACTGAAGGTAATTTACCCAACAATACTTACAGTCATCATCATGCAGTCAGACCTAGTTACTCATCCCAAACCATGTCCCTCTGCAGCCTTCCTGCTACTAACTTTAAGCTATTGCACACCGCGTTTACAATAACTGTTTCTATTTCGTCATCTTGCAAAAAGTGCCGTCATTAACGTTAGCTAAATGTCTGCGGGACTGTCAGCGCCCCAGCTTCCGTGGTCATGTCACCCCCACCCCCCGCCCCACCTCCAAAACACTCCTTCGCTGCAGGCTGTAACGTCACGCGACTGTATGCCTTCGACGATGGCTCGTGGACAGCCTGAAGAGGAACGTGGCCCGTTAATTCAAGGTTCCGTTATCTTTGAGGTGTAACTCACACGTGCTACAAATAGCACGAGCAAGTTGTAAAATTTCAGTCAGCTGACGTTAGGTCAGTTTAAATTATGTACAACGTGCAAACAAATTCGACAGAGGCAAGTTCCCAGTGAAGCTGAATACGAGGAAATGGGGATGTGAACTTTCAGTTAGTAGGTTCACATCCCCTTTTTTCCCGACTGAACCGGTATTTAATGCAAATAATATGCAAACAAGCTCACGTTCACAAGCAAAGTAGTTCGATAGTCTAAACTAGTGAAAAAACTTAAACATTTGCGGCAAAAATGTTTTGGTAACGTAAATGTTACTCACGACACCCAACAGCTTCTCTTCGTCTGAAAATGTTGCCCGCGTTGCATTCAGGACCACGTCGGAAACTCTCCACTAAGTTGCGGACTTGTGTAAAATTGTCAAACTTGCTGCGCACTGATGGTTTTTAGGACACGAACTATCAGGAATTTGCCCAAAGTAATATTTAGGAAATGCTGCAAAAGCAGAATTACTACTACTACTGCTACTGACATGTCGGTTAAATATAGCAGCCTGAAGCCTGGGGACTGTTGTACTGGTAATATGTTAATGCATTAATAGCAACAACATATTGGCTGACGTCAGATAATTTTAGCACATGAGGTAATAAAACTGCAAATTACCAAAGAAGCCTACATATTTTTTTATTAAACATGAACACTGCCAAATATATAATATAACAAAATGTGCTACAGCTGTGTGTAACTGCACTGTTAACCTATTGTATATTAATTTATAACTTGAATGCATTAATAATAAATACACCAAATCTTTTTTACACTTGTTATTTGTATATGCATAGCAAACAATATGTTTTTAACTCACAATTATCCATTTTTGATATGATTGACCTGTATTTTAAAAGGGTTGATGAAGTTTACAAATTAGGACAAAGACAGAACTTGAGATAGCAATTCATTTTATCACACTTGAGTAAAATCTTCTATTTTGCAGACACAAAATATTACAAAATAAAGTTTGTGTTGTATTACAGCAAAATGTAATTACATTAGAGAAAATTCATTTATTGTAGCTTATTGGCTGTTACAATGCAGATTAAACATGAAGCCACTTTTTTTTTTTTTTGTTCTGCACAGATGCAGGACAAAGTGTTGAATTTCGGTGGAAAAAGTCCGGCACAACCACGCGGGCATTTGAAATTCTAGTTAATTAGATATGTCATCAGGATGAAGCTAACAAAAAACATGAAATATGATGACATGTCTTTGATCTAAAAGGCCTAAAAGGACTACAAACAAAACCAATAGAAGGATGAAAGTAAATAGTTCCCTTATTTATGACCTTTGTTGGCAGAGACACTTCCCTACATTATTTACAGTGTCTACCATATAGGAAATCACAGATAAACTGACGTCCTGTTGGATCCATCTCAGATCTTTTAAAGGGCATCAGATCAACCTATAAAACTGGCTTTCTTGGCCTTTTCCTTCCAAACTACATAAATACATTCAAGACCACAAAATCAGCCTTTGTCAGATCCGTGTGCTGCTGGGGCTTCACATTTATACAGATCCTCACATCCCAGTTAATAAGGGTTTGTGCTACGTCATGAATTAAATCAGCATTGATGATTTTAGGGACTAGAGTGTAATAGAATTTAGTCCTTGATATAACCTGACTTCACTGACTGATTTTGTTTGGTGAAAACAGAATTAATCCGTGGTCATTGTTGAGGTGTTGCAGTCAGGAAAGGCAGTATCATAAACAAGTCACGATTATTTCAGACAGAACTGTAATAAGCATGTATTAAAAAACATGCTGTGGTTTATTGAGGTTGTGCCATTTTTACATATTTGTGCAAAGTTTATTAACCAGTTTCCTCAGTCTATTAATTAGTTCCCTAAGTTAATGTCTATGGACAGTACATATGTTAGGAGAAGTCTAATCAGGCCCAATTAGTAAAGGTGATGTGTTGGTGGAGTAGGCCAGAGATCATCCAACCTACTGTGAATGCTGGAGCATTGTCATTTTCTCCCACATGATACACGCTGAACACACACACACACACACACACACACACACACACACACACACACACACACACACACACACACACACACACACACACACACAATACGTTTTCATATTTTAATTTTTTGGCATTTGAATGTTAAAATAAGTTTGGGGTTTTAGTCTACCTGTATTAATACGTCCAGGTTCGCCGATTGGACAATTGTTAGAATCTCTTCAGTTTCTCCACATTGAGATGTAAATGATTCTTCATACATTGACCTACAGAGATTTCAACTTTAAACGTGACGTTTCGAAATGGTCATAATTTATAAATTCTACTTTTCTTCAGATGTTTAACTTAAACTTTGAACTCCTCCATTACATTTCTACAGTTTCCAGGACTGACATGCTATGTTTCATCTGCTCAAAGCAAAACAGTTAACCCTTTAATTCTGCTTATTTTCTACTTTTTTTACATTTCCATATTAAACAGTGTATTCCCTTTTTAAAAATGCTTTTACTTAGTTAGACAACTGGTTGTTTACAGTAGTTATTTATAGTTATGGAATATGTACAGGGTTTAAATAGCAAACAAATTCATCAACTGCATTTTGTTAATCTACTGTTGAGAAGTGGAGAGATACAAATTGTTTTGCAGCGATTGCCAGTATTTCCAACAGTAAGTGAAGGCAGCTTCGGTTCACTCATATGGAGGAGGGGCACGTGTGTGGGAGGAAAGGTGTCGCTTGAACACGCTGGAGTGTGTCGGTGGCTTACATGCACTTATACACAGAAATCAGGGAATGGAGTTTACATGCATTAAGGAACCTGATTACTTACCTGCTAAACCTTTGGTGGGGTGGGGTGTTGGGGTCTCAGTTCCCCAGAACTGTTAATGAAACAGTCTGATGTGACCTTCTTGATTTATTCCTAAAGAAAATCCGTTTTATTTTTATTGTATTTCAACAGGCCATCTCAAAAAAGTGCAGGTGCAGAGAGTAGCAGGATTTCTTATCTCCAGTAAAATCACCATGTGGCTATTGGTATATTGATAGATGCATTTCGTTGTGTAATTAGTGATTGAAAGAGTAAAAGTTTGACCACAGGTTGCGCTTTTTTTTAAGAGAAACTATTGCTGTTGCAGGTTTTTATTGTTTTAGTTAGTAGAATGTGTTCATTTTGGACAGTGAGCTTCCATTTCAGCTTGTGTTAACTGGCTGTAAAATCAGGATGAACACAAGTGTCTGAGGAACTGATAAAACCTAATACTGCTGAAGTGACAGCACAGAGGGAGAAAGAGGAAGAAGGGACACAGCCGATCCACACTAAAAATTAAAATACTCTGGAGTGAAAAGCAACTTCTTTAGACTTCTATGAGGAACTTGTTGTGCTACATTTTTTTGTCGGCCTTTATATTGACTGGATTTAAAAATCAGGAGATTGCGTAACAGTTTCAAACAAAATATGGTTGAACTGAGGAGATAGAACTACGGTTTATCTTAGGACATTAGCTTTTCATAGAGATTAAACATGAGTTTAGTTTGCCTGAAAAACCGGTTTTGGGGCTGACTGCTGTTGTTCACATCACATTGTTGGTCCCATTTTAACTCAAACATGCCACTTGCATTTGAACTGGATTTTAACAGGTTTTATTTTTGTGGTTCAACCACAATCAACAACTAGACACCACAGAGGCCAGTTTTTACCTGTAGTGTGTTAAAAATGAAAACAGTGCGAATGTTTAACTTTTTCAATTTAACTCTATTTATATAGCACCGATTCCAAACAAAGTCATCTTAAGGTAAATGGTCTGCGCTTTTCGACCTATTGGCACTCAAAGCATTTCACACTGCTTCTTATTCACCCATTCACACTCACAATCTCACACACACACACACTCACACACTGTTGGGTAAGTCTCTATGCAGCTGGCCAACACTCACCGGGAGGAACTAAGTAGAGGTTCAGTGTCTCGCTGAAGGACACTTGTGACCGGAGAAGCCAGGGATCAAACTGTGGGATTGATGGATGACTGGTCTACCTCTTGTGCCACAGTTGCCCTGTTGAAGCCCTGTCAAGGCACCTTACATATTAAAGTCTATAAAGATGTACAGAGAAAACCCAACAAATCCCCCCTTGAACAAGCCCCAGGCAACAGTGAGAGGAAAAACTCCCTTTAACGGAAAAAACTTCGAGCCCAATCAGGCTCAGGGTGAGCGGCCATCTTCCTTGATTGGTTGGGGTGAGTGGCCTTTGTGTCACTATGTGCATTAAAGTGCATCACCATGCACAGTGTGTTGTCAGTGGGAATGTTTTTAAAGTTTTGCAAAAAAAACAGTGATTCATTTGAAAAATTAGTTTTGTCAGTTGAGAGTTTTGCTATCAGTGGGGTTTAGTAGTGCAATTCCAATGAAACTATAAGATAAATGTTGGAGCATATCTCTATTTAAAAATATGTAAAATGTGGTGAAATCAAGCCGAACTGCAATTCATTCTTCAAACAAATGTTAATTAACTAAAAATTGTGTGTTTTGTAAAATTGGTTTAAATTTGATAACTTTGGTAAATTAAACTGAGCAGGAAGTTGTGTTGTATATTTACAAGTCTGTCTGCTACAGTAAGATATGAAAACATCTGTTTTGTCACTGTTGTGTCTGTGTAAATGAATTGAACCTTGTTGATCATTTTTTAAAATGTGCCCAGATATGAACAAACTGGGAGGTTTTTCCAGCCTTTTGTTGTCCCTCTTCCACATTTTTGGAGATGTGTTGCTGCCATCAAATTCAAAGTGAGCTAATAATTTCCACGAAAAGGTAAAATGTTAGTTTCAACATCTGATATGTTGTTTATGTTCTAGTGAATAAAATATGGTTGGTGAAATTTGCATGTCACTGCATTCTGTTTTTATTTACGTTTTTACACACCGTCCCAAACCTCGTTTGACTGAAACCAAAGATCACATATGAGACAACCATTTTATTAAAACACAGTATATGTAAGTTGCACACAGAATTCTGTTTCACATTTGTGCAGCTCAGTAGACAAATAAATTAATGTAAATATTTATATACACACACATATTTTTGTACTTGGTCCCCATTTCTGCAGTTTGGACATGTTCAAATGCCACCTCACATATTTCAGAATGCAAAGAAACTGTGCTCAGACAAACTGAGCTATAAGCCATCCCCTCTGTTTAAGGACTTAGTGTAAGACACAGAATTCAGAGGAGCCAAAAGGGCAGAGAATGCAAAACACATGTTTAAGAACGGGGGCCAAAGTTACTCTGTGATAACCACAGATTTCATCTCCTACAGAAGAATAGAGAATAGGGGTGTTTTTAAAGTCAATAAATAGAACTTTTTAACATAAAAAGCATCAAACTCTGTCCCGTGGGTATAGCAACTCAGTGCCTGGCTGTAAGAAGTGCACACTCTTCATCACGTCACAACGGTGCATGAATGTCACATATTGTATTTGCTTGTGCACCCCACCAGAAACCCCTGTGTATGAACATATACTTAATCCACAGAGACATTCAGTGTCATTTGCTGATAAAACACAAAGCCAATGTCTTGATCAAGAAAAATAGAACAGGACAGAATGTACAGAATATTAAGTTATTTTCAATCATTTGAAGTGTATAAATTAAGGGAAACAAATGCCTCACACCCTATACAATACATTCCAACATTTAAAAAATGCATATTAGTCAATGGTCCACCTTGAAATTATTTGTTGACCATACATTTGGGCACTTACTTTCCTTATTAAACTGTCCCAAGTACAGAAGAGGACCTGTAGTTTTCAGATCCAGCCTGCAGAGAGCAGTGTGTGCTCACAAATGACCTACTGTGGGTTGCGGTTTTCAGTACAGCTGTGACCCTGGATACTGATAATGCACAGTCTGTGGTTTATTAGGTTGTTTGGTCACAAATGGGTGTTCTTGTCGGTGCGGTCCCCCTTTCCTTCACTTTTGAAATTCTCATCAAGCTCAAATGCTTTGTTGTCCAAAGCACAGCCCTTTACCTTTACTGGCTCAGTGTCATCAGCTTCCACTGATGGGGCCTCACTGTCTGCATCAGCTGGGCCACAGCTGCAAAGCTTTTTATATCCTTGGTAGCCTGTAGAGGAAGAAAATGGTTAAAAAACCAAGCTGTGATTTTGGTGTCCTTTCTCTATATGTTTTTTTCTATATGTCTAGTAAGAATATTTCCCTTTACCCATTAGACGCATTGGGTTTTTTTTTTCTAAAAAACTAGACTTGCAAAAGAATCAGGTTTTCATTTGGGTTTCTCCATTTAATTTGTTGTGTTAACTTCTTATTTAAATACAGCCTAGGGGATAGCAACAGCATCTAACAAGATGCTATAACTTATAAGTGTCTTGTCAGATACTTTAGTATCTGATAGGACACTGTCTTATCAGATGTCTAATCAGATACTTCAGTATGTGATAAGACACTAACCCTTGATCATAGGAAGATAGCCTTGATCATTGTCCTTAAACTCACTACCAGCTTCTGTCCTTTTGTTGTTTGTTAATTTTCATTTTCCTTTCACAACAGGAAATGTTCAGTCTGCTTAAGGACAGATTAAGGGTTCACACAGCTAAAGCCACAGAGACCTTGTATTTATAGCAACACTACATGTCAGCACAGGGGAGGATTATGCATAATATTTCTGGTCCGTATCTTCTAAAGCAAAATTTCACAAGGCACTTTGTAACACCCAATTCTAGAGCCACGAAACTGCAGAACTACTGCACACAATGAAAATGTTTGAGTGTTGTTTCTTCCCTGTGGTGACATGAAGTTTTGGGGGGATTTAGGTGTGTGAAACATTTAATATTCATTGTATAGATTTAAGTGGCATGCACCCGAGGATGGGTAAAATCCAGAGTGTGCAATATGTATATGTGCTGTTCTGTGCTGTTGTATTTTCTTGCATTTGATGGAGTTCAATGCTTCTTACCTCTATGTTGTTAAAGGTCAATTTGATGATTCACATAGAAGAAAACCTGATTACACCTGATTAAAAACTGCCAGGGCACTTTGAAAAGCCAAGAAGGCTTAAAGCAGTGTAAAGCAGCATTCATCTGGCCCAAAAAAATTTTTTTTTTCATCCTTTCAGCTTATCCCATGAGTTCAGGGTCCCCACAGCGGATCATTTGTCTGCATGTTGATTTGGGACAGTTTTACACCGGATGCCCTTCCTGACGGAACCCTCCCCAATTTCTGCTTGGCTTGGGACCGGCACTGCGTGGCTGGGGATGGGCTGTTAGGGGTTCAGTGCTTTGCTCAGAGACATTTCAACATGACCTCCGACCCTATGGTCAGTGGGCGGCCACTCTACCAACTGAGCCATTAATGCCACGTAACCATTTACGCAAAGTTACGAACAAGAACTTTGTGGTTGGTAGAATCTTACCTCCGACAAATAACACTGCAACAACAAGCTGGAAGATGCTGTAGATGAGGGGGAATGCAAACATGACTTCTAGGTCTTCAAGACTGAAAGACAACTGGACAACCGTGCTGCACAACTGGGAATTCTGGAAACCCGTCTCCAGTGCTATGGTTCGACACCTGATAAAAGCAAGAAATGATGAATGACCTCAAGTCAGTTGAGTTTTGTAATAAATACTATGAGCAGGAAGGGCTGCTGCCACTTTACTGTACCTGTGCCAGGGTTGACCCACAAACCTGGCCATGAGAAACCCCATGCCAAAACCAATAAAAGGGTAGATAGTTCCAATAACCCACAGGGAAGGAGCAATGTTCCAGGAAGACTGGTAGAGAACCCCTCCAACTACAGCTATGATTATGATGAGACCGAAGCCGGCAATGGACCCCACCTGTTCACAACAGACACATTACTAAAACCCAGTCCTGAATCTTTCATCGGGGAAAAAAATGCAACATGTTAATGACACAATGAAATCTTTACTGACTAAAATATGAACATGTTGTAAACTGCTGAGTGTTCCTACCTTAAGGATCTTTTTTGCCAAGTGGGGCTTCTTGCGTTTAAAATACATTCCTATGGCAATGGGGACAAGAAGGGCTGCGAGAGTGATCCCTGAGAAAGCACAGTTTTCATATTATTACATCCATTTTGGCTCAAATTTATTTCCTACAGATTTATTTTAAGACACAATGCCACTACACCCCTTTGCTTATCGAGAGTCTGCCCACTTGCTAATAATCATATGATTTTTCCACTGACCAATGCTGTCATATGGGATCTGGATGGTGCCAGAAGAGGTCCACGTGGTTGTGTAAATAACCAAACAGAGAGGCATCATTCCCAAGGCCAGGATAGAAGAACAAGCTGTCATACTGATACTAAGGATTAGAGAACACAGAGGATTCAGGGTGTAATTCAAACAAGCTCCCCCAGTTTACATTTCACACAGCTAATGCTCTATAGAAAATCCATAAAATTCTGGAATCTGGAATCAAAAGATTTGCCACTTGGAATTTTGCTAATAGGGCCCCACTTGAAGTCCCTATTAATTATGTACATGTACGATACAGTATGATTCCTCACATGACCTTCTCTTGTAGTCCATGTCCTACAGTATATGAAGGCACTGACAAATATTTTATCTAGATTATTCTAATCTTACAAGGCTAGTCATATTAGTTATTACTGGGCACAGCCCCAGGGGCTCAAGAGTTCAGATTGAGAGTGCCCCTGGACTAAAGCCTCTCTTAATTGAAACTCACAGAGAAAAGTTAAAAGACACAATGTCATAGCAAAAAGATGCCAAATGATTGGCTAAAGAGACCAAAAAAAAAAAAAAAAAAAGAAAAGAAAAAACCCCATAAAGCGCCTGAAATGGACAAGAAATAAGAGTTGAAACAAATGAGACAGTTGATGCTGCTTCATCTGTAGTAGTTTTGGTTCTCTCTTAGTCTGTAGAACCTATGGGTGTGGGCTCATTTACCTCTCCATCCCAAGGGGCCATTTAATTATAATGTGTTCATTTTTTGGGGTGTATATAGTTGAAATATATACTAATAAAAATGTTTGCGTGATCAATTTTGCGAGTATACTATGTGGGTAATTACCCCACAATCTCTGGAAACAAGGTTTGTACTGCAAAACGGTGTAATGCTGAAACTCAGATCATGAATCAGATTACTTCATGTCAAAAAAGTGCATTAACTAACATAACAGGAGCCTTTTATCAAGCCAGTAAGTCCAGCAGGTTTCTTACCTGAGATCCATGTCTCCATCCAGCCAGTAGCAGATAATGTTAGAGCCGGATCCTCCAGGACAGCAGCCCATAATGATGATGACGATAGCCTGCACAGGCTGCACACCAAAAGCCAGCGACAAGGCAAAGCCTGTGAAAGGCATGATGCCAAACTGGCAGATAAAGCCAATGATGATGCCCCAGGGTTTCTTAATGTGGCCCCATAGCTTTTGGGCATCCACAGTGCAGCCCATGGAGAACATGACCATTGCGAGCATCACTGTGAGCACTGAACTCAACACCACGCTCAGGATTTCATTAAAATTACTGGGAGGTACGAGGCAGTTTGCACCTGAACAGATCGTCGAAGTAGAGTCGCAGGCAAGATGCACTGCTGTTGTTGCTGTGAATGTGGACATGGTGATGAGAGAAAAAGCGTAAAACAAGCGGCTCCCAAAGTGATGGAACAGTGAAAGAGATTCCTCAGCTTTTAATTCATAAATTGCATGAGATAAGTCCAGTTTCTTCCTCTCTGTCAAGAAAGATATCCAA
The DNA here is from genome assembly GCF_033026475.1 of Channa argus. Taxonomy (NCBI): domain Eukaryota; kingdom Metazoa; phylum Chordata; class Actinopteri; order Anabantiformes; family Channidae; genus Channa; species Channa argus. The sequence goes on from NC_090205.1 coordinate 26,136,062, forward strand.
GAGGATGACAGTGAGAGTGAAAGCTGTTCGCTCACTGTGCTCTTTATGCCTCAGCCACATTACAGTGGGAGGGCAACAAGGTAAAAAAAAAAAAAAAACTAAGAAAAATCAAAAATTAACCAATATGTTAAATTTTATGGGGTCAGTGCTCCTGAGCACATAAAAAGAAAATCATTCTGAAATGTGAAATGTAATTACACCATCACGCCAACCTTTATTGTCCTTGGACTCTAAACTTTATTGGATAGTTATTCTATGCAGCATCATCATCCCACAGTACAATTCCAGTAAGGAGAGAAGATGCTTATAGTTCTCAGATGAGGGCACACCCTGTAGGCACAATGTGTTGTTTGCACAATTGCCTATAAAAATGACATATTTGTTTCCCCATGGTTTTTAAACATTAAATCACGGGGTGGATGAGTAGGATTTTGTAATATTGATGAATAGAAGAAGAGTTGTCAATGCCAAAGTAAAAACAAACGAAACCAAGCCCTTAAATTGTATTTGGTCTAAATTAAATTACAATGTGTAACACAGTCTGACACAGAAGCTGCAATTTTCCTGGCAAAATTAATTAAAACTCGCAACATGGCTACAGAAGAGTTACATTCGTGGAAAGCATATATGTAATTTCCAAGGAATATCAAAATACAGAAAGGTCAGTAAGGAGACAAAAAACAGACAAGAGACCCTACTTAAAATAGAGCCTGTTTACCCTGGTGATTCACTAGTCACGGCTCATCTGCCTTATCTTATTTTAAACCAGTTTTAAGTCCGTTTGTATTTTATATTTGCATTGGTTTTAATCAAGTCTGCCTAGATGTTTTTGTCTATTGTGGCATTTAACTGTAAAAGATCTTACATACAGCTTCATTCTGATATTATCATAAATCTTAAGTTAGCAAACATTTTTGGTGCACGGGGTTTTCATTTGCAGTTTTCATAGGAGAGACTCTGCACGTGATCGATGGCTCGGAATGGACAGGACTTGGCTGAAGGGAATTTTGAAAATACTGAAATATGAATTTCTAACACCAGTGTATTCTTTTGACTTTTAGTTAACCTGTCATCAGCTCGTATTTAAGAAAAAGTCACTATTTTAGCTCTGATCGTTCTGGCTATGATTGACAAACAACTCATTTACTCATTTGTGATACAATGTACCACAAATTTGACTACAGCACATAAAATCAACATGTTACTGTCTACTGTCAACATGATCAACATATCTATTTACGCAGTTGAATGTGCACAGCACCGGCTCCTAAGTTCTTTGTGAATATGGCTGAAACCTGCTGTTAAGAGCAAAGTTTAACTTGCGCTGGTCATTTGCATAACAAACTCATTAAAGGGCTGCATCTTTAATCTACATCCGTTAAAGATTAAAGTGAGCACACAGACATTTACCCCCTCAACAGATGAGTGGTGCAAAACATTAAACGTTCAAGTAAAGTAACAGTAAGATAAGGTTGTTCAGTGAAATGATATGTTGCCCTTTATGAGCACGTTTCGTTTGCTTAAATGCTGCTACTCACTGAGGCAACAAATTCTTGATGCATTGCAATAATTTTCATTGCAGACCGCTATCAAAACTACTAAGGGGCGGCTGTAGCTCAGTTGGTAAAAGCAGTCGTCCACGGACCACAGGGTGAGTGGTTTATTCCCTGGCCCTGGCTATATGTCGAAGTGTCCCTGTGCAAGACACTGAAACCCCAACAGCCCATTCCCCTCCCCAGCTGTGCAGTGCCAGTCCAAGCCGGGGAGAAATTGGTGAGGGTTGCGTCAGGAAGGGCATCCGGTGGAAAAACTGTGGCAAATCAACATGCGGACAATGATCCGCTGTCGCGACCCTGAACTCACGGGATAAGACGAAAGGACAAATAAAAAAAACCCTATCAAAACTACTGTAACCTTAAAGTGCAACTTCATACATTTCCAACTTGCTGTTTATACAGTAGGTCTTAATAAGGGAGTAGGCTACATGTAAAACTTACTGATTTTAAAATATGTCTGCCTGTAGCTGAAAAAACCCCGATGATGTCATTTTTAGTGCTGTCACTGACTGTTATTTTTGGTTTGTCACAGTTCTAATGATACATGTGTCATCAGTTACTGTTGTTTCCCTGTGGTGATCTGTTCTGTGTATGTTGCTCAGGACCTCTTATTGTTTTCCCTTTACAGATTCAAAATGGCTTGCTGTTCTCACATGGACATCTCACTGTTTGATGTTGAGTTACATCTTTCTATTAACAAATACATTATTTATTCATAGAACCCAAGTAAGTTTCTAGACATATTAATTGTTCGAACAATACACTTTCCATGACACCCCTGTAACAGGAAACACTTGTTAGTACTTTGGGCTAATTAGAATTTGATACATAAGATACTGCATTAGATGAAATGAATTGTATGTTCCTTAACATATGTTGTTTAATATATATAATTGTATATGCAATTCTGAATTTTCTTACATCCATCTATTGACCTCAAACCCAAATGTGCAGCAAATACAAATGAATCTAAGCTCCCATGCCCATACTTTTGAGGGGGGTGTTTTTTGATCCAAGTAAAGCAGAGGTATCTTTAATATCATTCATATACTGTGCATGTACTCCCCAAACTAGAACCATTGAAAGCAATTTGAAAATAACGGTGACTCATTTACAATTCAGTAATTTTTCTAAACATTTATGATATTATTCCAAAAAGTGTTACCTGTTTAAAAGCAATTCTCACAATCACTGTCAACCAATCACATGCTTGTTTCTAGTAATTATGAAGCCGTAGTTTGTGTAAATGATCATTACTCCAGTACATGCAACACATTTAAAAAATTGTGACATTATAACATGAATGAAATGAAACTTGAAATCTATTTGTCGGAATTCAGTATTCAAATTTGCAATTAACATTTAACCCAATAAAAATAATTATGTCAAGTGTACTGTTCAAAAGATCACAATGTTTACAGACTCATTGATCTTTTAATTTGTGTATTTCTCCTGTACTCTGTTTTTCTTCTCATTTTATTATGTTATTCAAGAAGCTAGTTATAACCAGTTATAACTAAATCTTTGATATTGCATAGAAGAATCTAATATGGTTAATACATTATATGTATGTAATTATATGTAATATGTAGATAACAAAAAAAAACAAAACAAAACAAATAAAATCTTAACTAAAACATAAATGGTGTGTGTTGTACATGTGCAGTGTATCATGATGTACTTAATGAGCAAGGAGAAAATGAAATACTCATGGTAGCTCTTGAGATGAACTCTTATCAGTAGTTATCTGTCCTATCGGCTTTAATCTTTTTGTCTCTGCAGTATCTGACCCATCCTTGATTTAGGCTTTCTGCTCCTGATGTGTGAATGAGTGTAAAAAGGTTTGTGTCGTGTCATGGCCATTATCTTTCGTGATCTGATTCCAGATAACCATCTAATCTGATAGGCCAACATTTAACACAGTGTTCTGGCGACATTGTAAAATAGGGAAATGATAAGACACGTTTTGGAAACCTTCCCCCTGGCTTGCTCGTCTTTTATGTAACAAGAAGACTAAATGAAAAGGATTTAACGAGATGTTCAGACTGTGACCTTGACCCATTGCTTACTATCTCCTATAAAAAAGCTTTATGACTACATATCTGCTGATCTGCTATGTGTTTTAAACCTTCCTTGTTCTTTCTACACTGTTTCCTATTGTAGTTCCATAAATTACCAACAATCCTGCAAAAAAAAAAAAAAAAAAAAGACAAAGTGGTCTGTTAAACTTAACCACTAAATTTAATAGTTAGGTATAACCCCAATTCTAAGAGTTTGCTTCTCAGTAGAATTCTACAAAGATGTGTGTTCAAATTGATTTTAATTAAAAATACCTGAGAGAGACTTTAAGCTATTGAACAACTCATGTTCATGTTCAAAATCTTTACTACACAGATTACAGGCTAACTCGTCCATGCCAAAAGCAATCTATTATTACAATTGTCAACTCAATTACAAGTTTCAGCATATCAGGTAATTCTGAGAAGTCGTAGCCAGGCTATAAATTTCATTATTTCAAGGGCAAGGCCATTTGGCCTTCAGTTTCATGCATTTTCGGAGGGCGCAAAGGCCACTTGAATGAGCACAAATGCCGACAAAGTAAAAATAGTGCCGTGTGGGTGTGTATGTGTACTAAGCAGTAATGTTAAGCAGTGATTTAGTGGATCTGTTGACAATATAAAAACAACAAAGAGGTTTCAAATCAATGTGCAGGTGTTTATGAAAGAGAAATATGTAGACATTTTGCACACCAATGCATTAGTGGCAATAATAATTGTGTACCTGTATTATATTTTGGAGATTACATTATCTGTTCAATATAAAAGCCATGACATACAAAAATCCAACACCTAATCCAGCTGTCAGTTGACTGATGTTGGTTCAGATGACATGTCAGAGGAAACTTGAGTACATTCAGGAGAAAGCATCCGATAGAGTGTGCAATTTATTTCGAATTAGTAGATCATTTGGATTCCAAATAATAGTGGAAAATAGTTCCTGATGGGGGGTACATTTACTTTGGGGTCAGCTTAAGCATCATAAGAGATGTTATTAATGGGGTAAAGTATAGGGAAACGAGAGGAAGACAGACTTTACATTATCCACAGAACCTACTTGAGCTGTGGATTCTAATAGGCTCACAGTTTGCTGCTTTGCAAAGACAATGACTAAGACATTTGTACATGACTAAATGTGTTCCAGTCTTTTTTCAGACCTTGAAAAGACAGGCAGATGATGGAAGCAAAGCGAAGGCAGTTTTGATAGCAGTTTGACTGAATTTCACTGAATCCAGAACAACAGTTTGCCAGCTGCAGAGGCAGAACAAGTCTTTGTGGTGGTGGTGGTTGAGCATTGGCTGATGCTGCAGAGACTTTCAGCCAACCTCACCACTCAGGAGAGAATTGCCACAGGCAACTACTAGAAAAAGGTAACAGACTACTTAAAATAGGAGAACACGTCGAAGGGTGACCTGCCACTGCCTGTATCCAGAAGATGCCACCATTTGCTTGTATGGACTGCCCAAGATACACAAGGAAGAAGCCCCCCTCCGACCCATTGTCAGCAGCATTAACTCAGTTACATATAACATTGCAAAATGCAAAATACTTGGCCACCATCCTAGCGTTTTCAGCCAGGGTCAGGGAGTTGAAACTGGATGCAGATGAGGGTTATGGTATCCTTTGATGTTACATTCCTCTTCCCCACCATCCCCACTACCGATGCACAGTTGTTAGGAGAGGATTAGAAGAGGTCAACACCCTGGACATGAGAGGCAACCTAAACCCAGATGAGATTTGTGCCCTCCTGTACTTGTGTCTGAACACCAGGAAGTGGAGAAAAAAGCACTCAACTCCTTTCCAGGACAGCACCGACCCATTGGTTCAGATATGTAGATGACATCTGGGTGAAGATCAAGATCTAGGAAGTTCAGACTTTTACAGACCACATTAATGCAGTGGACAATAACATCATATAATAAAAAGGGGCTGGAGACCTCAACCAAAAAGAACAACAACAAAAAAAAAACAATGATTTCCAGCCCAAACTAAAATAACTAAAATAAAAAAAACCCAGCACCTAATCATGAACAGAGTAAAATAATCCCCAGCCCAGGTATAAATATGTTCTTCTCCCAATTCCTGTACTACCTTCTTCCCTTTTATCTCCTCACTCTCCCTCCATCCGAGCACCAATTATACGCTGTGCAACAGCTTGAGGGAGGAAGGTAACCTGAGGGAAAAAACGGAAAGAGAGCAGGACACACACAGAGGCATGTGTAACAACGACTTAAACAAGATGGCGTCCAGATCCAGCAAAAAGACAACAGACAGAGCAGAGAAAAAAAATAGTGATTCCATACATAGGTAAAGCTAAAAAGCATTTTCAGAAAACACATACTTGTTCACTTCAAACCCATTAACACACTGAGACAGAGACTCTTCTACCCAATGGCCTGAACACCTAAACACAAGAAGAGCAACATAGTGTTTGTAGTCCAATGCAGGGAAGAGTGTTCAGGGCTCTACATCGTAGAAGCTTAACAGCATCTACACAAGAGGATGTTGTTCTCCCAGCACAGGAGAAGCAACAAAGCATGCTTTGGAGGACAAAGGACACATATTTGAGGACAACAATGTACACATTTCGGACAGAGACGCCAAATGGTATAAGACAGGATAATATGCAGCCATATATGTTCACATGGAGAAGCCTTAACAGAAGAGGAGGCCTCAGGCACATCTGTCTCCTATTTTCCATGCTGCCCTTTCATCCATCCCCAGGAAGATTAGGACCACTTCACACATCCACCATGGAGGCTACATCTAATGATCACATCCTAGTGGATTAAGGGTGTTTATGGTTGTGAACATTACATCAATAATACTCCGCCCTCTTCTCACCTCCCCTTTTATCCCCCTAACAAGCCTATTCAGGCCAGGTGAAAACAGGGTCTCCTTTGAAGGCTATAACTGTTTCCCCTAACCAAGTCCAGTTGACACGATTCAACCTTCAGGCACGACAAGAGAGGTGGGCTACATGCTAGGCTAAAGGCCGGGGCTACGAGACCACCGGTAATTAGCTTGCTGTTAGTCAACATTCGCTCCCTCAAAAACAAGATGGATGAGCTGGGAATCATGACAAAAACACAGAGGAATATCAGAAAATGTGCTGATTTTCACGGAAACCTGGCTCTCGGACACCTTGCCAGATTCTGCATTCCAGCTTTGCTTCATCTGCCTCAGGTAAAAAAAAGGTTGAGGTGTCTGTGTCCACATCAACAACCGGTGGCAGATGTACAGACCATCACCAGATATTGTGCAGCTGATGTGAAACTACTAATGTTGAAGTGCAGACTGTATTATTTGCTGAGAGAATTCAACGCGATGTTTATAGCAGCTGTTTATATCCCACCATGGGTGGACACCACTGCAGCACTGGGCCTGCTGCACGACACTGTTGACTTAGAGGAATATGCTTCAGCAGTAACTGGCTACATCAGTCGTCCCCCAAAAAACATTCTAAAAGAAATCCAAATTAGAAACCCTGATTAAACAGCGAGGTACGAGCCACGTGTGCATGCTCTTCTGCTGAAGACTACAAAGGGCCAAATGACCTGTGTAGATCTAATACGGATGGCAAGAGAGCGTACAGGCAGAAGCTGCATGGATTTTATTTTTTTCCAGGTGCATGCGACGAGGTCTACAACATGTCACAGACTACCAGCAGAGGAGCAAGGTGGCAGACCTGGTGACCTTTTGCTGTGTCCTTTAAATTCTTCGGAGTGCACACAAGCGAGGATCTCACCTGGTCTAATTATTTAAAATAATAGTTTTAAAACAAACAGCCAGCTTTGCAGATATTGTAGACAGAATTTCAGGTTTTCTCTTAAGCTGTCTAGTTTATTGTTTACAAAACCACCCGTCTGTCTCGTATCAGGTGTTGTGAAAATGTATCACGGTGAACGTCTATAAATAGAAGAAACCTGCCCCTGAGTTTGCGTGACTTGTGACCCACTTGTGCGATTTGTCACGTCTCGTTCCTCTTTTATTACTGCAGGCTTTTCACCCTTCTTTTGGCCATTTGAAACCAGTATAAGGACCTTTGCCTTTAGATGTTGTTTCTTTGAAGTATACTGGGCTCTTAAGGGTTTGTTTCTCAGTAAAAGTAATCACATGTGCAGTCCTAACTATATACCAATAAAGAGCATAATATGTAACAGATTTCAGTCACACCCACGTTTTTGGCAAACATAAAGTAACATGAGTTAAATTAAGTTATGTGTTATTATTAAGTAAACTATGGTCTTGTAAATAACTTGGAGAGGTTTTTTCAATTACCTATAGGCATCTGTAGTGTTCTAGCCAATAGAGAAGTGTGAGAAAGAAGTTTTGTGCCACTTCAGAAGTTGTTTTGCAAGTGAAAACAGTTTATGTATTTGTGGATCCCCCTACATGCAATTTAAATGTAAGAGGATGCAAACATAACAATGTGCATTAAGCTAGTACTAATGTACACATTTTTCATCATCAGAAGTAACAGAAATGGTCAAGCAGTATACAAAAATGCAAAAAAAAGAGGTCAATTCAATAAGCCACATTTAAAATGTCCCCATGTTAAATGCAGTCATTAACTACTGTAATCACACAGTCACGACCACTGGACCACTGGTGAGCGAGCGGGAAGCCAGTTTACATACGAGATTACCGATGAAATGTAGATGGGTTTATGGTTAAAACGTAGCAGCAATGCAGCGGAAAACATGAAGAAGTGAAAAAAAAAAAGCAAAAACAGAGCCAACCAAATGCCGTCAGCATCAGGAAGAATATGTTGTAATGGGATTTACCTCAACAAGCTGCAACCCTCCAAACGGGGGAAGAATTATCCAACAGTAGCATGAATCCAGCGCACTTCCAATGACATCACAAAAGAACCATGTCATGTTGGTAAGCCACCACAGATCATCATGATCTTCAGATCATCCAAAGAAACGATTTAAAAACGACTCAAAAACACCTTTATATGCCGTGTTTTTGCTCGTAGCTAAAACCAAAAAAGCCATTGTTAGGTTAATTGCTCTGTCTTCTTTTTCCTTTGACCTCATGTCACTACCTGTCTACAGGTGCCTGAGTAGAACACACAGCCATTTTTTACTGATAACCTTTAGATACTGTATCAATTCCTTGAACCTCTGTAGTTATTTATTACTGGGCAGTTTACCATACAAATAAGAAATGATGTTGCTGGCTTGGCACAGTGGCAGTTTTGGTACTGTGGACAGGTGCCAAGTCCTGTTGGAAGATGAAACCAGCATCTCCACAAAGCTTATCAGCAAGCAGAAGCATGAAGTGCTCTAAAAGTTCCTGGTAGATGACTGCATTGACTTTGAAAAACACAGTGGACTGATGCCAGCAGATGGCATAGATCACATCACAAATTTATTCTGCTGCTGTTTTACAGCCACATAGTGTAATAATGTCAAAATGTTAGCTACACTGTACATTTTTTTGATCAGAGGAAAACTGTCTAAAAGCAACAATGTTCAAAAGTGTAAGAGCTGCCAACACTGTAATGCTAAGGGGGAAAAAATGGCCAGACACAGGTACATTATATCCTCTGCTACTGGCAGTAAGGTACAGCAGCATCTGCAATTTAGAGATGCAGACCCCTTTCTGCCTTTTTCTTGACTTTTCAGATACATGTAAAGTGTACCATCTTACCAGTTGAAAGAGACCAATTAGTTATTTTTATTCCTTTTCATCTTGCAAATGCTTTGTTCTTTTGAGTCTTGGGAAAGTGGTGGTTAAAACCAGCCGAAGGGCACAACAGAACCCTACAGACAGTTACTGTCTGGACTTAGGAGCTAAGGGCACCAACATGTGTCTGTCCACCCAAAAAACGTAAGAAACAACGACCAGATGCTGCTTCTGCATCTCCGGGGATAAATGAGCTAATGAATCTCAGAGTCCTCTGTCTTTGGGGGTTAAAGAAAAAAAGGTACGGTTCAGTTTGATTGTCCTCTTTCTTAACAGCCGTCACCTGAAGCATTTAAATGCTACAGTTTGAACGGATTCATATGTCATGTTTCTTTTTGTGACTGTGTGTGTCAGAAACATTTCACTTAAAGCTTTAAGGGGACTTTGCATCTTTTCCGTTTGTCTTTTCTTATTTCCCTGACCCGTCTTTCTATTGACATTCAATAAAGCAATCTGTTTCCTTGTCTTCCTTATTTGCAGGATGTAGTGGAGGACTGATATAGGCACAGGGTCATCAAAAGCTTCTCTCTCTTGCCTCCCATATACCAAATCTAAAGCAGAATAACCTGGCTTAAGAAACTAAAGAACATCAGGTAAGTCAGCCAGTGATCCTGGTCTTTCCCATGTTCAGCCACAAACTTTTTTACACATAGACTTTACAGGGGATCAAAGATAATAGGCCCACTGTCAGACCGAAGACCTGCTAGAAAGACATAATAAAACACTAATCTACTGACCCAAATGACAAAACGCTGTGCTTTGGTCTAAAATACATAAACACATAGATTTTCCAACAAGGGAAACAAGACCGGACCGGACCTTGTTTACACCACCCAGAGAGGAGCTTACAAGGTTACAAGGCCTTACCCTTCCCTCACCTCGGTGCCTCAGACCACATCACTGTTATGCTAATCACATTTTGATATTTTGTAATTCCATAGACTCGCTACTTGTGCTTAGATTCTTTATTTCCTTTTACACTTATTCACACCCTTCCATTTTTATACCAAGGTTCAGAGGTGTTGCTGTTGTGCATTTTCATTTGGTTAGTTATGTTGTCATTTGCAGTTGTTAAATATGTTGATATTAATTATGCATGGCTTTTGTTTCCATAATCTGTTTAACACCTACTGGCTGTTTAAAGTTAAGCTGGAAACAGCTCTTTGTATTTTGTATAAAACTTTATTCGGGAAGTGAAACAGTTGGCAGTGGCACACTAGAGAGTAGAAAGTGCTGCAGCATAGCAATTCTATGATGTAAGAGCAACAGTTATCTGCATACATCCTATGCCTTTGGCTGCATGTGCTTGAAAAGGTATGATGTTTGTAAACCCTTCATTACATTTCATGTGACCTTGATAGCCGTCTATAGCTGATTCACTCAATTAAGTAATGCCATTGTCCTTTTTATTCTTAAAAAGGGCCTTTGTATACATACATGTACATCACATCTTTGACATAAAAGTGAATTTATGAGAGATATTGTAAGTTGGGCATGTAGGATTGTGACTACATATTGCTCTAAGGAAGCCATCTTTACTCCCAAACAACTCAGTTGTTCTCTAGTCATAGACATCTTTAACTGACACTCTGTTATGGTTAGCGCTAGACCCAAAGACAACTTACATCTCTGGGCTAACACACACTAAAAGTAGGCAAGTATCTCCTCCTTTGCCAAGTGAAGTTGCCAATTCAGTCTGTTTTGTGTCTCCATGAAACTGTCACAGCCTTCCTCAAGGTTGCATTTCAGTGATAAGTCAGTTCAACTGTGAGTTTTATCAGTAAAACATCCAGGGGTCCCATGAGGCAGTGAGGCTATCCTACTGGCAACAACAGCTGGCTCCTCCGGTCACATGTTGAAGTGTCCTTGAGCAAGACACTGAATCCCAACGTAGTTGCTCCCGGTGAGTGTTGGCCAGCTGCACAGCAGCTCCCCCATCAGAGTGTGTGTTTGTGTGTGTGTGTGTGTGTGTGTGTGCAATTGTGATTGTGAATGGGTGAAAAGGAAGCAGTGTAAAGATCTTTGAGTACCAATAGGTAGATAAGTGCAGACCATTTAAAATTTTCTGTTGTTACTGTCCTTCTTAAGATCACATACCAGTATCTGGAGGAATGACAAACTCTTAATTAGACAGAGCCACATAGTTGTCATTGCATGTTTGCTCAAATAGTATAGAGGTCAGTTGCCTATTTATTTTATCACAGATAAATTTTTCTGCAGATGCATACAAGATCTGGATATTAGTCCTTTCTCTTCTGGACAATCTGGACAGGGTTTAAAAATGTAAGGTTGTACTTGTTCGGCTGTTCTTTTGTAGAATACATCTATGGTGCCTGGTTTGTGAAAGCACCTGTTGTTATCACCCAGCCCAGACCGAGCTTTGGGAATCATCGCTAGGACAATTCACTTGCTGGCACAAGTGAACTACTGAGAGCAAGTTTGGGTGTTGGAATCTCCTGTTGGTTGTTAGAAGGTCATTACAATGCCTTCCAATGGTCTTCTACCTATGGTAAGTCAACAGGTTACATGGGTTACTGTGAAAGATGTTGAACCATCAAAGTACTAGAAACAGGCCAAAGACTGGTTGTCCTGCTCATTGAGTATCGCGTAAACTGTCAGTGCTTCATCACTTGTGGTAAAGATTGTACCATGGCAGATCTCAGAACATGATCCATAAATGAGTTCACTTCCACAGATTTGGGTATATTGGACTGTCATTTCCAAAGTTGCTATACTGTCTTCCTCCACACCATACTCTGAAGGGAGACTGCTTGTGCATCCAAGGTACAGGTCCTTGTTAGAGTTCAGAGATTTGCTTCTCACTTCCACTTGTGTTCCACTTCTCACATGTGTTGCCTCAGTGCTCAGTTTGGACTATCTCCCCTTATGTTTTGGTCTGAGGTTTGGTTTTCTCTTTGTTTCATTCTGTTTCTGTGTTTTGGTTTTATCCTTTGTAATCCCTGCTTGTTTGGCTATTTATTTCCCCCCTTCTGTCAGTCTGCCTTTTATGTTGCGGGTCGCCCAGAGGGGTTTAGCCACCACCTCCGACCCCCAAACATGGACTTGACTGGGCCCACCTGGGCCCAAGCAGCTGAAATGAGTTTCCTGCAAAGGGTGGTTGGGCTCAGCCTTAGAGATATGGTGCCAGTTCTGACATCCAAATGTTGAAAGGAACAAGTTGAGGTGGTTTGGGCATTTAATAAGAATGTCTCCTGGGTGGATGCAAATGCACTTACGGGGAAAGGGAAAGTTTAGGTCAGAGACAGGCATGTCAACAACAATCTAGAGACAGGCACTAAGGAACTTAACAAGGGCAAGAATCTTATATTAATTATATATATATAATATATATACATAATCACGGTTCTCTGAGTTAGCACAGGGGAGTGTCTCACATTGGTGATGACTAAGTGACTGGATGGCAAAATAATTATTTTCAGACCAAAGCAAATCATAAAAAGACCAAGTGGCAGACTGGAGAAGACTATAACACCGGCACCAAGGTCTATAGAATATATAGAGATTTCTGCAAGATGTCAAATTATGCAGCTTGTTTAGGTCTGGTTTAAAGAATAATGGCAGGCACGGAGCAGCATTTCTTTCACAAGGGCACACATGGTACAAGAATTTACTATGTGTTGTGTGACCAACCAGTGGCAGGGAAATGATCAATTTTCCCTGCCACCTGGAGGCTGTAGTAGTAGTAAACACATTATTAGTATGGTCAGTTTTTTAGTTGATAGGATGAACTTGTTAGCAGACACTTTATCATTTCAGCATTTTGCGAAATATGTATACTGTATAAATGTACAGTTGAATTAATTTGGGGTGGTGCTTGTGTCCATTGTGGCGAATTGTGTTTGTGCATTTCAACCCATGTAGATGTTAAATGCCTTATTATGTTCACCAGCTGGTCTCACTTGTGACAGTAATTCGGATTTCACAGATGCACTCCGGACAATGTCACGAGTTGAATTTCACACATGTAACACACAGTGGTAAAGCGTCCAAGTCAGAAGTGTCCTCAAAGGGGAAAGTTTTAGTGCAGGAGGCACAATATGATAGAAAACTAGAAAAGCTCTGTTCTATTACTCAACTACAATGGCAGTCGAAACGTCATCAACACGCTAATGAAAGGAGATGATGCTGCCTCATTTTTTAAACGTCTGCTAAAAGTCAGACAGAAGATGTAACCATCACAAAGTGCCTCGTAGAAGTCTAAAATAAGTCCCTTTCCCTTGAAAATGTTTAAAATTCACACATATCCTGTTTTAGATCAGCTGCATGTGTCTTCCCTTTCTCTCCCCCTGTGCTGCCAATCTGCTGCCACACAAACTAACACAAAAAAGCAAAGTCAGAAGGCAGCATTTACTGTGACTGAATCCGATGACTCTGCTGCTGCATGTATACAGTGGGACCCCCAAAACCTTTTCACAGTGGTGGCCAGATGGGGGGTCCTCCTTGTGATAACTCAGATTCAGTTCGAGCCCCTTGACTGTTTTTCAGGAGGGAAGATTACAGTCAGAATGTGTGAGACGACAGTTGATGATTAAAGTTTACAAAATGTGGCTTGTTTTCAAAGTAATTCAACTTACAGTATGATACTTCAAAGCTAATCAGTGTAAATACTCAAGGAAAGACGATTTGTTTAAATGGATTTTAAAACTATACCCACATTGATCTATATATAATTACACATCTCAGAATATATTTTAGTAATTTTAGAACTGATCTAGAGAAAATGTATCATTGTGCACTTCAGGTTGTATGCGTTCCTGCATTATCTGAGCAGTGATATACTTTTGACACTTTGGTAAAATGTTTGATAGTTTTTCCTTCAGCTGATGAGACACCATGTCAGCATTCATCATGTGTGTTTCAAATTGAATTTGATTATGTTGTATTTTTAGTATCAAAAAAGTACTAAATGTAATTGCACACGCTCCCCTGTACCATGGTGTATTAGCTCAAAGATTTCTGCCCCCTGCTTTATTTGCTTGTGTGCTGCTTTTGGTTGTAGAGGAAACTGAATCAAGGATAGAGTAAGCTACATCTGAGTCACTATCTCCCGAAGCATTTGCAGAAAGGGGAACAAAACCGTTTAGGAGTAACTGCGAAGCTCGGTCATCACTGCCAGATGCATTTAGAGGAAGGAGTAGAACCGACACCTTCCCAGTTCAACACGCAATATCATTTGAAAATTTCAAAGAACAGTAGCTCTAAAGAAGAAGGTTTTTTTTATTTCTCGTTTCCTGTTTTGTCCTTTATTTTGTAGTAGCTCTGTTACTGTTCAGCATCAGAAAGCACATTATGACAAAATGGTCAAAATGCTGGTTCACCTATAAAAATGTTTTTATCAAAAATATTACCAGTCCTGCCTGAACATCCCATTTCAGATGGTATTAATAATGCTAGATAAGATGTACCTCCTTATCTCTCTTGGGTTACAGATACAATATACATCAAGTATCTCTTTTACATGGAAATATTGTAAATAGTTACCTGTTAAAGTGAATGACTGTACTCATGACAGCACATGTCGCGCATAGAAATGATTGACAATCAATGATGACTTAAGATTTAGCTTTAGCTTGCTTTTATTTGCCTTGTGAACACTTTTTCCGTATATAAAACTTGTCCAATCAGTTCCTTACACATTACACAAGTGACGTCATTGTTCTCCATTCCTGGATCACCTCTGAACCTTGATTGCAAAAATAAAATGGAAACAAATGTTACATTAGCAAAACGCTGCCATCACAATGAGCTGCATGTGGTGCACAACACCTTGACAGTAAATCATTCCTCTCACAAGAACCATGAAAAAGGTGAAGCCAGTAGATGCCATATCCAGGTACCTGATCTGTAAAATACAACTAACGTAAGGCATTTAGTCTTATGTTAACCCTGAATGTACAGTAAGTTGCCAAAACAGTGGTCTGTAATAGCACTATATGCTACCAGTTATCATAATTACCATTGTCACAAATAATGTAATTTTTATTCTAAATTGTGACTCCAAGCTGTTTTGCTGGGCATGCTGGTAGTTTAAAAAGGTTGCAGGTTGAGGTCTATGAAGCAATGTACTATATTTACAGGCAGGTCTATCTGCCCTCCCACTGCTTCAGCCAGTATCAACTCATGAGTGCACATGAAGTGTAGAGTCCAGGTCTGTGTTAGGATGGCTGACCATGTCCTTCATTTTGTTTTGTAACCTCTCCAAAATGTGACATCTTAGCATGTCCTGTCAGAAAAGCAATAAATATCAGCACACTAATGGCAACACAATTTGTAATACAGCAATAATATGCATTTTCATGAACCACCACCACCACATACAAACCTCAGAAGTGGATGCTCCCAGGGTCAGGGAGCTGAAACTGGGTGCTGATGAAACCGTGGTAGCATTTGACGTCAAATCCCTCTTCACCAGCATCCCCACCACCGATGCACTGATAGTCATTAGGAGAAGATTAGAAGAGGACAGCGCCCTGTCCACCAGAAGCAACCTCAACCCACATCAGATCTGTGCCCTCCAGGACCACTTTCAGACATGCTCTGTCCCTAATCGTCGGGAGGATTAAAAGCGAGTGGGTGTGGTGATGATGTTTCTCTCACTAAACTCGAATAATTGAACCATAATAATAATTTATTTAGTCGCACAGATGGGCTGTAAACAAAACTTTGTTTCCCCGTTTTTAAGTTTTATATGTTCTTCTGTTTTATACGATGCCTTCTGTGCCCACTCGGTGCCCACGGGCACCATGTTGGTGACCCCTGGTGTATGCAGTCCAGTGCAGTGAAGAGCGCTCAGAGCTTTACATTGGAGAAACCAAACAGCCTCTACACAAGAGTATGGCCCAGTACAGGAGAAGCAACACCTCAGGCACAAAATCAGCTCATTTGAGGACAACAATGTCCACATTTTGGTTAGAGAAGCCAAACTATGAGAAAGGGATACGTGAAGCTATATTTACGATCACATAGAGAATCCTTCTCTCAACAGAGGAAGAGGTCTCAGACACAACCTGTCTCCCATTTTTCATGCTGCCCTTTCATCCATCCCTATGAAGATTAAGACCACTTCACACATCCAGGAAAGAGACCACACCTAACGATCCCGTCCTAGGGAATTAAGGTGTTTGTCTCCACCCTCCTCCCCCATTTTGGGCCTAATCAGCATAGGAAATATAACATTGAAAGACACTATTTAAGTACAGCTGATGCATGCAAAGCACTACGGTTTCTCACGGAACTGAAAAGTATCACAGACGACTACTTAGATGAGATAAAGCTCTAGCATCTACATCTATGGAATGTGAAAGGACAAATATTAAGTTTCAAGCTGTTTTTTCAAGGTTTCCACTAGGCCCTACTTAGTGGGAGATCTATAACATGTAGCCTGAATTGGTTTGGCACCAGCCTGTCTGCTCCCAGACGTGACCTTAGCCCCTTTAAAACTTAAGAGATGAGCTGGAGGCCTGAATGTGAGCCAGTTGTCACCTACCCTCAGCTGTAGTTATCTATTACTGGACTTCAGTCAAATCCTTTGGCAAAGAGGGGACAAATCTCTAAGACAATGTTTCAAAATCTTGTTAAGGCTTTTCTGAAGGGTCGAGATTAACTGCAGTTTAAAGTCAATTACACACAATGTAACATTTAGGTGCCTATGAACCATTAGCTACTAGAGTCTAGTATAGTATAATATATCATAGTATATGTGGCAGGTAGACACTAGGACTCAGGTAGGGGTGGTGTTAGAAAATATAAAATGGAAGTTTATTTCCTTGCACATATTGCAACAGCTTGGTTTTAATTTGTTAGGTTGTTTTTGGATTTGGTTGAGTTTTAATCCTTCTGTTGCTTCTAGTACTGCGGCGTGTTGGGGCCTCCACCCATGGCTATGGTTGGTATATAGTTTACTCACTGTTATACTGCATGTTGAGTGTTTGTATGGTTTGTTGTCTCTTTATTCAATATGATTTGGGTTTGTTGTGTGGTTAATTCACATTTAGGATACTCCCAGCCCCCTGCCAGTGGGTGGTCGGTTTCCCGGCCGTAAGTTTGACTTTCTGTCTTCTTCTGTTCCTTTTTAATTTTAGGATTTAATATTGTTTTGTTTGTATTAGATGGCCGTTGATGGCAGTTAACCCAAACTGACTGTTGTGGCATCTTTACTGAAGCCCCTGTGCTTAACTTAATCTTGACTGGGTATCTCAGGATACTCAAGGTCACAGAGTATAGTATGGTAAAGACTTGGGTAGTAATATGTGCTCATAAAACTATTAAATACAATATGAGTAAATTGTACATTTTATTAAAAAAAGAAACATTTTGAGCTGTTACATAGTTTAACTGTATGTATATGTACTGTATGTATGACAGTCAAAACCTGCCCCCCCAACATGCTGGAGCATCTCATTGAGCACTAAGTAAAATCCACAAAGAAAGTGCCATCAAATCTTCATTCATCCTTTCCTCTGTTGTAATCTGAAGATTTAAGGTAAATTCATATGAGCCAATGTTGAGGCCACACTTAGTAAGATTAAACTGGCCTCTTGTCAGCTTTGAGATGTGTTTGTTAATCTGATGCTTCCGGTTACATGGGCAATGAAGCATCTCAGGAGGTAGATGCCCCAAAACTGGAGGGAGCTGTTGCAAAACCAAAGACAGAAAGAAATATGGTTAATCAATGTGTAACTCAACACATTATTAAAATCATGTCTCGACAGGGTAAAATGCATGATGTTAATTCTGGTAGCCCAGCAGCAGGTCGGTCACCATGTTTTTCAATTACTTTTCTTTTTACAACTAATGGTGGTTTTCACACCACGTAGTATAAACTACAGAATACTATTTGCAGTGGAAAAGAAAAGTGATCCCTCTTAGTGTATCTGGTTGTCATAGTGACACTTCTTTCTGAATAATCAGTAGTCTGCATCGTTTTTACATCAGCTTATTTAATAATAAAGAGTTTTGCTAAAACTCTTTATTATAGTCTCTATTATACTCTTATGTGTTTTACTAAAATACATTTAAATTATGCTTATGTTGAACTTAATAGTTTAACATAGGTTGTGAAAACACATGGTCCAGTTTGAACATTGGTTCATACTGTTTTTTGTTTTTTTGGAAATAAACATTTAAATAACAAATGAGCCATTTATATATATGCAGCTGCTGCAGCTGTTAAAATGCCTAACGATGGCAAGAGTTTAATAGTAGGTTTGCACTGGAGAAAAACACTAATGTGAAGTGTTTATGGGAAATAAGTCTACTGTTACTCTTCTTAATGTCAAATCCTTTAAAGAGGAGAACCCAGCAGTCTCATTGATGTCCTACTTGGTGTTTTAGTATTTCGAGTAGCTGGACACTGTTTTCAGGAATCATGGACATCGCAGATTAATCTGTCATTTTAGGCAGGAGAAGAGCTCTGTAGCACAGAGGAATAGGACATGACATCTTAGGATACACATGCAATACCTGTCCTAATGATACATTTATGGTTGGTTTTGGTATTTCAGTTGGATTTGTTGACAAAAGAAAACGTAAAACACTCTTTTCCTTTAAGTAGCCAATCCGAGGGTGTAACTCACCTGACAAGAAATGGCTGAGGGAAGCAGCTGATGGTTTCTGTTTTCACCACATCCTGAAGATGAATCAAGTTGGACAGCAGTGCTCCATGGCCACATTTGTCAATCTTGGTCACCACAATCTGCATGACATAATGTTTGGCAGATTTTACCCTTATGTGCAATATACATATGCAATATCATACACAGCTACAGAAGCAGCAAATACACAAGATTTTAAAGCAAAATCACAACAAACATTCTTATTTTGAACATTCTAATTTAAGCTTTGTGTCAAGTAAGTAAGCACACAAAAGAGACTTTACACCTGCCAGTCGACTGTGGTGCAGGAAGGTAGAGCGGTTGTCCACCAATTTCAAACTTGTTGGTTCAATCCCCACCTCCTCCAGTCACATATCGAAGTGTCCTTGAGCAAGACACTGAACCCCAACTTAGTTGCTCCCGGTGAGTGATGGCCAGCTGCATAGCAGCTCCCCCATCGGTGTGTAAGTGTGTGTGTGATTGTGAGTGTGATTGGGTGAATAAGAAGCAGTGTAAAGTGCTTTGAGTGCCAATAGGTAGAAAAGTGCTATATAAGTGCAGAACATTTACCAGTTAGGAATATTACTATAGAGTCTGTTATGGACAGTAAGACATATGGAATTTGATAATCTAGTATTAAATGTGCATCTTTCAGATACTGATATATTAACTGTACACTAAGTGTTCACGGTTTGACAAAACCTACATTTCAAGTCAAACAGTAGTTTTAGACAGCAATTTACACAGATTTTACACCAGTTAGATCAGCACCAGTTCACACGGGTGCAACTGTTCATCAGAACCCAAGATACAAAAAAAAAAAAAAAAAACTAGATCCCAAATTGATAAAATTGATAAAGAAGATATAGCTTTTATGCCCGCTCCTCTACAATTAGTGGTGTTTTTGCTGCACACCAAGTATAAATAGTAAAATCAATCTACTGTATACACACATCAGTAGTAGACATCATAACTTGATAAAATATGTATTTACACAGTAGCACATTAACAACACACTGAGTTGTCAAACCTTATTTTCCTGATTCAGAACTAAAAGTTGGTTTGCTGGATTTATTCAAATCATAGGAAATAGACAAAGTGGAGATGCTTTTACAGAAAACATTTTACACTTTTAGAAGAGCAACTCAGTGAACACTGGTTGTTCAGATGTTTTAGAGTGATGCCCTTTTACCTCTAATAAAATATTGTTTACAGACAGCGGTGTCGAAGCCCGTTTTTAACAGACAGTGGACAACAGCGTGTTGTTTTTTAGCCTTGCATAAATTTTAATCGCGGGACTAACATTAGTTATTAACATATGATCTGACCTGATGTTTGACACTTTAACTAGGCTGCTAACAGATTTCTAGATTGAGCTTTGCTAACAACACGGACATTGCGCTGATGTTTATTTTAATTTAATCTTATGTAATGTTTGCTCCTGTATTAATGACTTATAACACAGGTGAAGTTACATAGTTTCTTAATACTGGTAAAGCTAAATCCTGTAGTAACGGGACAAATCGTTGCAGCAAGTAAAACCTGATTTAGTGGCTTCCCAAAAACTGTTTTAAGACAGATTTGAAAAAATGTGAACCTATCTTTTAAAGCCATGAGCTAAGGGACCATTTCAGCTTATTGCTTCTTTTTTAATTCAGCAGCAGAGCTTTAGTGAGAGTTAATCTTTGCTAAGAGCTGTCCTGTCACAGCCTTAATAATGGTCAAAGTGTTTAATAACCTGTGAGCATTAATAATTGACGGCAGAGTGCTTGGAGAATGAAGGGGTGCTTCATTATGTCACAGCAGTAGCATTTCAGAATGGACAGCAGTTTTTAAATAGCTGAGTGGGAGCATTCAGCATTAATTCAGTGCGGACATAATGATGAGGATTTGTAAGAAGGATAAGTAAAACGTGCAAAGGAGGCAAAAAGGCTGGTTAATGCTTGTCATCTCTACTAAGTAGTTTAAGTCGTGTCTTTCCAGCATGAGAAACAGCTGTAACAAACATTCAGTCTCCTCACAGTTCTCACAATTTGTTAAACAGTTGCCTCTTGCTATGTGTTGGTACAGGCAGGAACTGTGTGCTCTGCTGTCAATTCTTTAAAACACTTCCGCTCGTTTCGCTTGTATACCGGGTCACCACACTTTCCCCAAGATCATGGCTTTATTTATATGAAAAGGCTGAGAACATTGGCATCTCTGGTAAATGTCTGCTGATTAAATTCTACTTAGAAAGTGTGTGTCTTACCACATATGGACATCTGATCTCCTCACACATTTCCAAGGCGATTAGGTCAGCTTTCTGTAGACCAACACTACCATCAACCAACAGGAATGTTCTCACGAGGCTGAAAGTTTAGAGGGAGATATATTCTGCAAGTTTAACAAAGACCAGGAAAACAGAAGTGACTGATAGGAGTTATGATGATTTCTAGTGACACAAATAAGAATATTTACTGTTATAATTCCTTAGAAAACAGTACCACTGAATTTGAAACGGAAAGTAGTAGTAAGAGATTATACATTTTCTTTCCCAATTTAAGACCTAAATGTGTCCTGTTCAGCACGGCTACAGTTGTAATTAAACACTCAAATTCTGACAGTGCATTTAAACAGCACCACCTAGTGGACCAGGTCACAGCCCACATGTGGTAACGGCACAGAACAACTGTTGCCACTGGTACGACCAGGGGGGACTGGGATTAAAAACTTTTTGCCCAATGTAGCCCCAAAAAACTCAGCCTGCATTAGGGCTGTCACGATGCTACCAACAATTGCTATTGTCAAGGTGTTTATCAAGGTAATAGTAAGGTAACAAGACAGAATAACTGTAGAGCCACAACATATCTTAAATAATAATTCAGATCTGTGCAGTAGCAGCTTCTTCAATAGGTCACTTTTCTCTGCAACCCTAATGGATGTAGAGGTAATGCATGTGGTATTTTGCACGTCTGATGAGCGGCAGTCTTTTAAAGAAGTCAACTTCATGTGGTAATATTCTGAGAGGGATTATAATGTTAGCCGATAGTAAGAGAAGCATTAAATGTGAATACTAACCATGTTTAACTCTGATAAATCATCACTAACCTAGGGTCATTAAATCTAACAATCTTCGTCACAAGATCCATCTTCTGCCAAAATGAACAACTTCCAGCTAATATTTCCTGAGGTAATCTGTCATCTTTGTCTGCAATCAAATGTTCCTGTGTCTTTCCCTCACATCAGCTGCCATCTGACCTCTTACTAATATTTTGTTGCTGTTGGTCACTATTGTTTTAGCCTCACTGCCAAACTGCTTTGTTAACATTCTGTGTTTGGAACCCTAACTCTGACTGTTCCAATTGTTTTTTCACATTAAATTTCATATCCATCATTTACAATGAAGTACAATGGTCTAACATTGTACTTCTCCTACAATTATCACCGGATGTTCAGCAATCAAATAATGTGCTACTGCCCGCTGCACCCGGTGTTGATAGCATTAAATATTAAATCTATAACTTTGTGAGGGCCAGATGTAGAGTTAATAGGCCGAATAGAGGTTGGGTTAGGTCAAGGGCTGTCTGGAACCAAGGACTATTGTTTACACTGGTCATTGTGAATCTTTCCAAAATTAATAAATGGATCTTTCTAGCCATGGGTGTAATTTATTTGTACAGGGGCCCAGTATTAAAATGCAGAGTTACAGCATAAACAGACCTCACAGGCACATCAAATATTTGCAAATATAGATTATACCATGTTGATGTTATTGTCGGTAAGCGTGCAGTGTCCTAACTTGTATGGATTTTGCTTTTCTAAAAACAGACACAAATATCCCTGAAATGAGAGAAAATTTGCAGCTTGTTTTTTTAAAAAACAAACCAAAAAAAAAAAGTTGTCAGCATAGTGTTTCTATTTCACGACAAATGTATTTATTAATTAAAATTTGTTGTCCCAATAGTACATTTTAAATAAGTGCGGCTGGTATCTGCTGATTAAATAAGGATTTGTAAAGTTGCAGCTTTATCAAGTCTGAAATGTTTATTTTAATTAAAAGCATGTAAAGATTGCTTTTTTTTTAAAAAAAAGATTGTTAGATGTGTTAAAGTAAATTAATTTTGAGTTAACATAACCTCACCATGGCCAGATAATTCTCTAATGTATCTTTCTGACATAATCTTTGGCAACATGAATGTCTTTCACTCCTCAATGCCAAATTATCATGAAGGGAGTTCAGTCATGGCCCCCAGGAAAAAACTCCTAAAATGTCCACAGCAATCTGACCCATCTGATAGAATGATTATTTAAAGAAAGACAGTTAATGTTAGAGTTAAATTGGCCCTGAAAACATTAATCACGTATGGGAGCTACGCATTCTTTCTGGTCTGGTTCTCACTTTTTCCTTGTGTAGAGGTACGGCTCCACCATATCCACAAAGTCTTTGGGTGCTCTGTGTCCATAACCGGGCATGTCCACAATGGTGAACGCTTTTCCCACTCTGAAGAAATTCATCTTCTTTGTGTGACCCTACAAGGAGGTACAACAAGAAAAAAGCTTTTTTTTTTTTTAAACCGTACATGGGTCACTTTGTTTGGATATTACAGTAATGGTTTTAACAGCAGCCATACAAACAACATAAGATCGAAACAATGCAGATGCTACGCTCTGATTCTGAACAGATTTCATATCTAGTATTAACAAACAAAATGTTCTCTACTTTCTTTGTTGCAGTCTGGCTACTTTCCTTTAATATTTACAGAAATTACAAATAAAGCAACCTTCAATTACACTTTTGATTCAGTTGTCACCCAATGTCGGATGGGAGCAGTTGCAGCCCCTTATGTGACCCTAAAGCATAGGTTGTGCAGCTAATTGATGAACCATACAGTATGCTGTGAATTATGGAATTTTTGTTCAGCACAACTGATATTTGAGGATCACAAAACGGAAGAGAGAGAAATCAGTTAGGTAAATGTGTAGCTTTAGCCAAGATTAGCCTGCAGCCATTTCTTCACATAGTCTTCACTTCATACACAGTGGCTTCAGAAAGTATTCACAACCACAAAGTCCAAGTAAATCTCTGCAGACCTCCACAATAGCCTTATGCAGTGATACACAGATGTGTATGAAACCAATTCTAAAGTTTTACGTGTTCCTAGAGTTTGCCATCAGGGTAAATAAGAGAAATTGGACAAGGACAACCATGTAACCAGGAACCCAAAAATTAAAGTTTCTAAAGTTGTCTAATACTATAGTAACACTATTTCCAATCTCTCTTCCTTCCAACCTTAGTACTCAGATTCCAGCCTTGATATGTAGTAAGAGTGCTCTGGCAGTATCCATACTAAACCATGACACTAATAATAGCTATATAAGTCGTCTAAGACTACTCACCGGAGTTTTGGAGACTCTGACTTCTACCTCAGGGGTCAGGGAAAACAGAGCTTTGATGAGAGACGACTTGCCCACATTGCTTCTGCCAATGAAACACACCTGGAAATACACACAATATTTTCTAGTACTGTGTTAAACTACAATAAGCGATGATTCTAAGCTACTAATCAAACCTCTTGATACTAATTATTTTTGTTACCAATTTATTGAATTTTTCAGTTAACATTTGAAGGCAGCACAACCACTTTGACTGTTACAGGCTGCTGCAATTAGCTTCTATGCCTTATTCCCCTGCAGTACCATGACTGCCAAGTCCTACGGGACAAGGGTTGGGCTCATTAATCTGACACGGGACAGATGGATGGAGGCTGGTGCTGCCAGTAAGCTACAAATACATCATCCTCTCGCAGAGTAGAAAGGCAGAGTGGTAACTAACTCACCATGACAAAGAGAACTCGCTGTCCTGTCATCACAAGTAGCATTCTGAGCACTGCTGAACAATACTGTCTATAAATCTGCACATTTATTATCAGCTTTCAGCTCATGCTTAATTATGTATCAGACCGCAGGAGGGTAAAGAGATATAAGACTTATTCACAGAATTATTGTTCGTGTTTTGGAAGCGAGAAGGACAATGTGAACAACTTAAACATCAATCAGCCACAACATTAAATCCACTGACAGGTGAGTTTCTTGTTAAAATGACACCTGGCAGGGGGTAGGATCTACTAGCCAGCAAGTAAAAAAGCCTGTTCTATAAGTTGATTAAATTAGCTTCAACTTTATTGTCATTACACGTGTACAAGTAAAAGAGCAACGATATTCAGTTTAGTATCTATCCAGGATAGATAATAGAAGTGCGGGACGCTCGGTTAAGCTCAGTTGGTAAGAAAGTCATCCATCCAGTGCCAAATCAATATGCGGACAATGATCCGCTGTGGTGACCCTGAACTCATGGGATAAGGCGAAAGGTTATGGAAAGCTGAAAATAAAATCTATCCAAAAGTGCAGTAAATGCTAAATATACAGTGTCAACAGTATGTACAAGATAGGAACTGTACTGGAAGTACTATGGACATAATACACTGGTGGAAGCGCTATGGACAAATAATATACAGATGGAAGTACTGTGGACATAATGCACAGTCGAACGTGTCTTATTAGATGTAAAGTCTCAGCAGAAACTATAAACACAAGTTAGTATATGCAAATTGTACCATTAAGAATAATGAATAACAGAATAAACAGTTCACAGTGCAGTGTATAAGCTAATGCATAATATTCAGTAAATAAATGAGTGAAATGAATGATGACTTGGACAAGTGTGGGAGATGGATACAGTTCAATGTTTGTATGTGCAGGAGAGACTAGGATGGGAGATGAGTGTGGCGTCAGTGCCGGCGAGAGTTCAGTAATGTAACAGTTGGCGGAAAGAAGCTGTTCCTGAGTCTGGTGGTTTTATTCTGTAGGCCCGTGAAGCCCCTACCAACTTACATGTACACTGCCAAAAGTATTCGCTCACCCATCCCAATAAATGAATTCAGGTCCATAAAGACATGGATGAGTGAGTTTGGTGTGGAAGAACTTGACCCGATAGAACACCTTTGGGATGAATTAGAGCAAAGACCGCGAGCACTGTGTATTATGTATTTCATAAACACACTCCTAAACCTCGTGGAAAACCTTCCCAGAAGAGCTGAAGCTGTTATAGCTGCAAAGGGTGGGCCGACGTCATATTAAACCCTATGGAGTAAGAATGGGATGTCACTAAAGTTCATATGGGTCTAAAGGCAGGTGAGCCAATACTTTTGGCAATATAGTGTTTTTGTTTTTTGTTTTTTGTCCTTTCAGCTCATCCCGCAAGTCACTGTCTATTGTACAGTTTTTACGCCGGATGCCCTCCTCGACGCAACCCTCCCCAATTTCTACTGGGCTTGGACCGGCACTGCACAGCTGGGTAAGGGAATGGGCTGTTAGGGGTTCAGTGTCTTGCCCAGGGACACTTCAACATATAGCCATATAGCCAGGGCCAGGGATCAAACCACTCACCCTGTGGTCCATGGACGACTGCCGGTACCTTTGCCAACTGAGCTACAGGACAATACTGATTGCTGGTGCTAATTCGACAAAAAGTGATACAGTGTTGAGAGGGAGTCCTGCTTACAGCTAAGCTAAATTAGAACACAAAATCCGCCACAGCAGAACATGTTCCGCAAAATGGCTAGTTCATCAAAATTCTCACATTTCAAGTGAAAAGTCATAATCTGTTATCATATGTAAACAGAATTTGAATCTTAGTGTGCACAGTAAACTATATGCATGAATAAAACATTACTTTGTAATGTGAACACTGTGTTGTGTCTACACTTAAATACCTGCTAGATTATCAGGTTCATGTCATTGTACAGGACTCTGGAGGCAGCCAGTATTATCAAAGAGTCATCAAAGAGTCATCAGACTGATGCCGCATGCTTTCTTAGTACAGTATTTATTTACATGCATTCATGTACAGGGTGTAGTAGAGTAAAAAGGTCCAATCCATCAGCCAATTAAAAAACCCTAAATTAAATGTTCAGTTACAGAAAATGCCCAGACTTTATCGACAAATTCCTGTTTGGAATGTAGCTTAATTGGTAAATTGTTAATCATAAATGGACCAACAATAAGTCATCTAGGCCTGTAATTTACACTGAGAGAATGGGGAAATTACACCCGTGCTTCAACATACCGTAATGATTGTTAAAAATATTTATTCATTTGCATTAATAGCTTTCCTTATATATTTAAAACTACAGGATATACTTTTGTTTTATTATATATTTTTAGGTAGAAATATGCTCCAAAACATCTTAATGTAGAGAGGTAAACCTGATGCCTCCAATGAAACCGACAATTCCTGGGTAAACTCCAGTGGCCAGATGCATAAGACTCAATACAAATTCACAGCTATACCAGCAAGTAGCTGTGAATATAAAACAATATATGAAAATAGAACAAAATTCAATATTCAAAATGAAAATACAAAACTTTTCATACACATTCTTTTCACCAGGATTATAGAAAATACATGTATGCTGGTTCTAGTCTGCACCAAGGGTATTTTATCAATGTTTGTGATGCATATAACACATACTTAAATGATTCTATTTAAGCAATCTTGAAGTCTGCAAGGCCAGTTTGTGTGTCACTGCGCTTTGTGTAGATATGACCTGTAGCATATTGATGACTCAGCATGATTCGTCATGTTTTTAAAAATTACGTCTCTAAATTAAATTTCACATTTTTTATCTAAATGTAATAAGTCAACAAAACGTCTAAACAATGTTCTACTTGATATAAGACTTTATCTACCATTTTGTGTGTGCACATGTTACTAAAGACAGACTTTCCTGATGCAAAGCAAAAAAGCACATTAACTTGCACTGAACATGAAAAACTTGTCATAAGTGTGACTAAGCTTGTCTACTGACCTCTGGTTGTTTAAGTGTTGGTACATGGTCCATCCTCTCGGCAGAGGTGTAGTAATCAATCTTATGAGATTGTGAAGAGCAATAGAGTTTTTCTGCTTTAGCCATGTCCTCCACACTGGGATGAAAGAGCTGGAACTGCATCCTGTCCACTGACCTGAAAATGTTTTATGCAGCGGAAAGTTCAACTGAAGATATAAAAGCCCAAATTGTATGAGAAAAAGTGAAAACATAGTTTTAGAATACATATCTACACAGTACCTGTCCAGGTAATCCTCCAGCATGCTGAAGGGGTAAAGCAAGCTTTGGACTTTCTTTGGGGGAAGTGTTGTTGCCTTCTGGAGTGAGGCCAGTTTATGAACGCTCTGCCGAGCAACAGCCCAAACCTGAGTCCTGGGCTGAAGCCACAGGGCCAACCGGAGCCAAAACATGTTTCCCCGCAGACTTCAGAGAAACTTGGCGCACAGAACATCCAGGGTCAACAGTAGTTGTGGGTTCAATATAAAATGTAATTAAAAGCAGCAGCTTTAACTAAAATTAATATTCTTATTAAAAAAAAGTATTATTACACAATGTGGTGATTTTAAGGTTGTGTCGCCAACTAGAACATAATTTATTCACCAAAGGTCGTTAAAATTATTATACCGAAATTTAAAGTAATTTAAATATTACGTGAATAAAAACATAACCGTTACACACCTATGAAGGAATTAGTATTCAGGACGTAGAGTGGTGAGCAATCTTGCTAAGAAATAGTATTTTCTACGAGAAGCTTAAAAATGACCGCGTACATTTACGTTACATTTCGAAATGTTCACCTCCCTTCAAATATAGTTACTGCTTTATAATGTACCTTGAGTTAAATTACATAATGCTACCATAACTGCTATTTAATCTCTTGCATGTTTTCACAGCGAAAGCATATTGTGAGCAGCGCTTAAATGAGCCCGACTGAAACAAGACAAATGTGATGATAGAGGTTCCGTTTTTTAAAAAAAGAGTTCCGCTTTAAAAACTTTAAAATCAACACACATAAAAAAAAACACCAGAGGTAATCCAAAAACGTTTAGTGTCTCTGGATGACTTGTTTATTTCTTTTCGGAAAAAATGTTTAAATATATGGGAAATGTGCTAACAGGTTTGCATTCTACTGTGCGGGAAGGTGATGATAGAGATCGGACATATCACAGTATCATTAAGAGAGTCTAGCAATAAAGAAGAACTAAATAGCCGGAAAGTAATGATGTGTAGGCCATGTGATTTTGTAACCATTTCTTTTTTTGTATATTAAAATATTTCTAATATATTTTTACCGCTTATCAACACACATAAGGCACGATATTAGTATCCCCTGATGGTTTTAAAATAAAGTTAATATCTCCTTTTTATAAATATATGATGAACTAATAAATGCTAATTTATCATTATGGATTAACCACCTGTCAGCACACATATCGGTTAAAATCAGCTTCACCTTTACAAACAGTGAGCTTTAACACTTATTTTTTATTCATTAATATCAATTTTTTTTATATTGTAATGTTTTTTTTTAGTGTACATCTTAGTGAAGTACTTTAACGTTTGTACTTAGAATGAAGAACACTTGCACTTTTGTTTAAGTGTCACTTAAAATCTTTTACTCAAGTAAAAGTACCAAGCAGATTTAAAGTTTTACATAGAGTAATAAGTTTGTGTACTTCGATCTTTTGTACACAGTGTATCACATGTTGCTGTGTATGGGGCTGTGTAGCTGCAGACTGTTCAGAGTTTCATCTTTGAAAACCTGATTTTATTAATTTTACAAAGTTAGGGTTGCTCAAAATATCATGCCGTGCTAAATTATAATAGTTAGGACATATGAATTATGTAGTTAAGGTTTTAGGAGGAAAGTGTAAAAAAAGGAAGAGCACATGACCCAAACTATACCACTTTTTTTATCAAACAACGTGGTGATTCTGTTATAGAACATTCACATTTATTCATAATTTCATGTGTGTGCATGTTCACATTCAGATAATTACATCAAAACTCTCCTGGTGCTATGCCTCTGAGACACAGACTCTTTGTAAGAGCTGCAAGAGCATCACCAGAGAAGATACAGCTTATGAACATGATTTGTTTTATTTGACTTACACTATATTTGTCCAATTATTTTTGAACTCCTAGAATTGTGTACTAAAGGACACAGTTCCTTCTATATTATTGCTACATCTACTCAAACTAGAGCTGAAACACAGCACACGTTATTTTAACCGAATGTGCTAAAGCGCGAAGAACATAATTATACATAAATTGGATTGTAAATGTTTCCTTGTAACCATAGTAAAAGACAGAGAAATGAGACTCTGAGGAGGCTAAAACAAGGACAGTCACTCGACCACTCGATCCCTCTGCTGTTACTACTATTGCATAGGTCATTGAGACGTAATTTATGAGCACAAATCCTCTTTTAGATTCAGCTACATTCTTCACATTGATGCATGGCTGATAAAACATACAGAAATAATTCCTGTGTTACTGCTCTGTGGTTGGAAATGTCTTCTATGCACAGGGAAAGGTACAGTTCTGTCAGATCCATCCTCCATCACCTTCTTGGTGGGGATTATTGAGGATTATAATACTGGAGTTTATGTAGTGCACGCCAACGAAATGTCTTCATAAATATGGTTGTGGGAGGTGTCAGTGATAAGAGCGACTCCAGGGTTCTTCCCACCTCTGCATTCTTTTACTCTGAGACTCCCACAAGGAAATAGATTTCATCAATAGTTATGTTCAAGTGGTGGTCGGGTCTCACAGGTTCAAGTGGTTAGACTCCTTCTCACAGTTTCCCCTGAGAAAGTATCCTCCACATGCCTCCCTATGGTGAGAAGACATCATTTCTCATTTATTTTTTCAGTTTTCATTAATAGCTTCAATACCAAGTTTTACTGAAATGTTGAATATTTGATCTAATTTGAATCTAAGCATTTCAAAATGAATCACTGTTATCTAAAGTCTCTTCAGCCCTTTTCAAAATTTTCACCTTTTTTAAACATTAACTTATATGATTTAATTAGCCTTTTTTTTTTTAAACAAAATGTACAAAACAAGCCTTTTTTGTGGCAACAAATCCTTACAAAATATATTAATAAAACGTTAGAAAGTAAGTGATTGCATACGTATTTACACCTTTCAGGTTAATATTTAGTAAATGCACCTTTGGCAACAACTACAACTGAGCTCAACCTCTGTTAAACCTAACAAGTTGTTTCAAGTCCAAGCACAAATCCTCAGCTCGACTGAGGTTTTGGCTCTGATTCTGCCACTTCCCAACATTAACTTGGTCGTCTTTAAACTTTTTCTGTGTAGCACTCACTGTATGCTTGGGTTCACTATGTTGCCTGAAAACAAATCATCTTACAAGTCACAGTTCTTTTGCACCTTGCATCAGGTTTTCCGGCAGGATTTCTTTTAACTGTACTTTAGAAGGTATTTTTTGTGACTTTGAAGGAAATGTTCTTGTGTCCATTCTTCTTTTGTTTTTGTGGTGCAGACATGGCCAGGATGGTGATTAACTAGCATCAAATAGTTTAATAGATTAATTCTGATTACTTTAGAGAGCTCTATTTACACTTTGATAGTAAAAGTTTATCTAAAAAGCTGAATTAAATAGACCAAGATTTAAAATTGTTAATAAAAAAAACATCCAAATGGACAGTGTACCCGTCTGTCCCAAAGTGACCTGCCATATCCACATGGTGGCACTACAGACCAGTGAAAGTGACATTCAGGCTCATACGTTAAATATCTGCGTTCCACCACCTTGTGCCAATGCCCCCTCTGTTCCATCTGGGTTTTTATGACCCAGTGTGATTCATAGTATGTTCACTGAACAAATTAATTCACAGAATTCCAATTACACCTCCCATATTCCTCATGTCCTTCTGCAGTGAGGTCTTTTATTCTTACGTGCTATGAGGTAATGCATTTCATTTATCACTCATTTAAGAGAATTTAGATTTTATATGAATTGAGTGTCTTATTAAACTGGATACTTTCGTGTGTAGCTGGTTTACTCTCTCAATCTGTCACTCTCTCTTTTTTTAATGCCATGTTTCTAGTGCATCATTAAACAAGTGTTACACGTATGTTTGACAGTTAATTACACACAGCAGCTTCAACTGAAATAAGAAGAGTGGTTCTGTGCTCTCTGGATTACTTAGAGAATGAAAGACTCTTAACATTTTATTATTTTACAGTGAGATGAGACAGAGAACGAACCACCACCTTGGACAGCTGATGGTCTGCTTAATAGCTTTTTAGCCATCAGGCATTTATGTGCCTCTTAACAAAACAGAACCCTGGAGCACAACTTTAAATGTCAGAAAACCACACTTCAGCAGGCTTTTTAAGAGGCACTTGGATGGGAAACAAGACAGTGAGATATATAAGTATATATAGGACCAGTAGAGAAGAGATAAATGGGGGGGGGGGGGGGGGGGGCATAGTTGCTCTCATGACTCCCATCACCTCATCCTTCACTGTGAGCCGGAGGATCAAATGCCAGACCAATCAATCGTCCAGCAAGCAGACATCTATAGCGCAGGCCATGATGGCATTTACCTCCCCAGGGTGCTTATCGATAAAATAAAAAAATATATCATACAAAATTGATTGCCCCCCAAACAACCTCCCCACCCACAGCATTAAGGCGGCCTCTCGCCACCACTATCATTTGTTCTTCTTCTCTGCATTCGTTCTGTTCTTTTCCCTCAGACTTCAGTCTCTCTCCCTTTGTTCAGTTTTGTTTTGGCCCTCTGTAGGGTTATTTCATTGTGGGTGACTGATGTTTAGCAGACTGGGTTTGCAGGGTTTGAAGGCAGCCGCTTTTAAGGCCTTGTGGTCTGTTTTTATTGATAATGCAGTGCGGGGAAAATGTGCAGCTGCAATGCTGCACAGCCACCCACAAACGCCCACACATACGCACATTGATCACGCTTTAATCTGACATTGAATTATCACAGAACTTGACCTAAGTAACCTTTGCAGACCCATTAAATCATTCATTTGCATGTTAACTGCTAAAGGCTAACCCAGCCCCCTCCTGCTCATCCCACATACGCTCAGCCAAGATGTGACAGGGCCACAATAGGACGTGCGCTGCCAGAATACAAACCTCCCCTCATTACTTGCTTTTGTTTGTCCAGGAGGGTGAAGTAGAGGGAAGTTTATCGAGTCGAAAGGTCAAACCATCATAAGCCTCATACAAAAACACACGGCTGTCACATACACTTGCTGCAAGGGAAAAAGGACAACTTGAGATTAACATGGGCTGAATTTGTTCTTTCTGCCAATCTGGCAGGACCGGAAGGTGACAGGCCTTAACACCTTAGGCAAACATCCTCCATCTATCTGGGCGACTGTGGTGCAGGAAGGTAGAGAGGTTGTCCACCAGTCTCGTAGTTGTTGGTTCAGTCCCCGGCTCCTCCAGTCACTTGTCAAAGTGTCACGAGCAAGACACTGAACCCCAACTTAGTTGCTCCGAGTGAGTGTTGGCCAGCTGCATAGCAGCTAACTCAGTGTGTGTGGTTGTGATTTCTGGGTGAATAAATACCAGTGTTAAGTGCTTTGACTGTTGATAGGTAGAAAGAGTGTTATATAAGTGGAGTGCAGACCATTCATCAGTAGTTATAAGACTTAGTTATCATTTTTTCAGAACTCTGTCATTAAATTCAGAATTCTTACTGAGTTAAGGGGAAAAAAAGGCAGCAAAAAAAAATAATTAAAGTAAAAAAACGTCGTTTTAAAGTCAGAATTTTTGAGATTTCAGAGACGTTTCCAGACTGAAGTGAAAATTCTGATTTAAAAAGAGTGTGAATCTCAAAATATTTATAGTGGCCCTAATCCTCTTCCATAGCTTGTGACGGCAAATGTTGTATCATTTAATCATACCCCAGCTCGCTCCCGTCACTGTGCTGACTCTCATTACTCTCTGTCTCTGTTAAGTAAATGGAACAATCAGAGGAATGGCTGCACTTGCACTTTTGTACAAAAGAAACAAAAAGGCCCTGCTGCAAATGAGATGACTCACCCTGCTGTAACCTGCACATCAATAATATTCACACTCCTCACAAACTTCAGCTAAGACTGAAAATCTGAGCTAAGTCGGCCGCACTGACTCTGCAACATTTAATAAGAGCCGCATCAAAGCATTAATCGTGAGCTATGGTGACAGGAGCTGCACGGTGCTCTATTCAGAATCCTTCCAGGCCACAGGCTGTGTCTTTCCTTGTGCGTGTGTCTCTCTCTAAGCATCTCCCATGAATACAGCATAAATATTTTGGCAGGTGGTGTTTGGAGGATATTAGAGCACAAGCGCTGAGCGCACGGGGATATCGATTTTGCTTTAGCGGCCAAGAACCCTGGCTCTACTGGCATCAATATATATGGAGGAAAGAAGGGTGAATGAGAAGGAATGACCTTGAGCCAGGAAGCAATCTTGACAAATAAAGCCCCAGGAAGGAAATACAGAGAAACATAATGCTGAAGATGTCAGGGTGCAGAGACCCAGGGGTGACACTGTTAAGTCTAGAGAAAAACAGTAATGGGAACCCTGGAGTTTCTATGTTTGAAGCTCTATTAATATTATTTATTTAGAATGTATTCCATTTGGGGAAGCCTGAATATCTCTGCAGTTTTACTTCTCCATGTATTCTAATTCTCAACACAGTGCAGAGCGGTAGAAACACATAGATGACCTGATGATGAAAAAAGATTATTTGTGTTGTTCAGGTAGAAATGAGACCTTTGCATATTTGCTTGGAGATTTTAGCTTTTCAAGGAAGCGGGAAAAGATCTTTTTAAGTCCAAAGGAATGTGAAAAACTCTGTACTGTAAAACATTGTATTGTGAATATACTGCAAGGCTGAATATAGCATGGCCTAGAAAAACACTCCATAGGTGCAGAAAGGGTATCAAATGCAGACATACATACACTCAGAGGTTGGTTGGTTGGTTGGTTGCGTACCCCTGAATGTAGGACTGGGCCTGTATTACAGATACAGTGTGCAACTTATGCCAGAGCTAATATGAGACTCAGAACCAGTCCTCTGTGTAGTGCTCTGCACAGTTCTCCCTGTCTCTGCTCCGCTGCAACTTTCAGCCGTCCATTTAGTATCTGCAACCCTTTATGTTGTTCAGGATCTCGGGGGGCTGGATCCTATCCATTGGGTGAGATGTGGGGTAAACCCTGGCCAGGTGTCCAACCTATCTCAGGGCCAACCCAGAGAGACATACACCGACAGACAACAATTTGGACTCACATTCACACGTATGGGCATCTGAGAGTCCCCAGTTAACCTGACATGCATGTCTTTGGACTGTGGGAGGAAACTGGAGTACCTGGAGGAAACCCACAAAAGCACGGGGAGAACGTGGAAATTCCAGACGAGAAGGACACATCCCACCGGGAATTCGGACCAGGGACCTTCTAACTGTGAGGCAGCAACACTAAGTACTTCACCGGCGTGCTGCCCTCTGCTGCAAAATCACCTATTGACCTGATCCTCTAATTTCGGTTCAGCCTTTGTAGACAATGGATGCAACATGCATCTACTTGCAGGGGCTATTGATACACAGCTCGTATCTACATAGCAGCCACATTACACTTTAAATAAAAACAGGAGCACATTTATCAGTTGCACTACAACTGGCAGAGCCCCATGTCATTGCAGACTCTCCAGAGGAAGTTATAGGTGCTCAGCTAACTGCAGGTGGCCAGAGGGGTGGGCCAAAATCTGGTAGGTACCTGCTGTAGTACTGTCAGCACAAGGACAGCTGACTAAACTGAAGCTGAAGCTCATGTAAGGTGGTTTTAATATATTAACACAAATATATAAATATAATAGACATAAATAGGTTAACATAAACTTTATTATTTATTTGTAAGAGGTTTTTAAATTTGAGTTTAAAACATTTTAAAACTTTCTTCAAATGTGACACCCTATTTTGACCCTGTGCCCCAGTTTGGCGACCCCATAAAAGAACTGTGGATCCGCCCCTGCCTGGGGGAGCCTGTATGTACTAAAGAGTGTTTTGTCCTAGAACCGAAAAATATGTTTAGGGTCCACAATAAGCTTCTCAGTGGGTGAATTCAGTCTATTCACAATTTATTGGTTGTGCATTCATAGGCTAAACAAGCTAATGTTATGTGTGTGATGGCAAAGCAGAAGTTAAGACAGTTTGCTGGTTCTCCTAAAGGTAGGAGAACTCACTTAATATTTAGAGCAGTTAGAAAGCTGGTTTAACTCACCTTTCAGATCTGAAGTTAGGATAGATACTGACTTCGGAACTGTGTCCTAACTTCAGTTACCATGGTGACCAACCATGGTTAGGACAGGATCTGCAAGTTAAGATGTTGCTGTAATAGCAAACTGTTCTTCATCATCTTATTGGTATATTAGACACCATGCAATCTGATTTTAATTTTTTAAAACCTGTGCTGTTTTTAATGTGAATGGTGACAAATTATAAAACCCTGAAGACAATCAGCCTTGTGTTTCCAACCGGATTTTCTTTCATATCTTTAGACAGTCTCTCTCTGAAAGGCATTTATAACATTGCACCCCATTGCTCATGTGAAAAGATTCTGATGCTGGAAAGGGAGAGGAAGCAGCATGGGAGCAGGGAGGAGCAGGGAGAGGAAGCCAGCAATTCTTCTGACAAAGTATATAGGAACTTTGAGGCTACACACGGTGGCTAAAGCCTCATATCAGGTTTATTTGAGCTTTGGAATTCATTTATGAGCAGTACAAAGAATTCAACCCTGTTTCTTGATGTAATCTGCAAACGCAATTACACATATACTTTGAATCTGAGGAATTCTACATTTACTAAGCAAGCTGCAAGCAGTCGGTTGACTCAATCAACTCCGGAGTCCCATGTCTGGTTGGGCTTAGGTGACCAAAGCCCTTTTGTTAACGTGCTTTCTCTCACTATAACCTGCGAGAGTCTAAATACAACCCCTCCTCAAACCACGAATAAAGAAAAAAATTGTTTAGCAACACTATAGTCAGACAATTGTTGTGTTACAGAATTGAATGTTTTGTCGGACATAAATCTGTTTTTTAGGAACATTTAATTGAGATGACAGCATTGGAAAGAATCGGATGGCTTAGTGGCCAAACCATAGGCATGTTTACAACAACCAACAACTCTTGTAATCTACATACGGTTTTTGTGACTACGATATCAAGTAAAAATAAAATAAATGAGACTATTTCATAAAAGCTGGAGCTTCTTTTTCTTTAATAATTGCTGCTTTCGAGGTAAACCTACGCTGATTTTCCATGGCGAGTTTTCTAAAAGGCTTATTTCCGAGAGTTTGTGCAGCCTACTAGAGGTCAAGGGAATATGAGTGTAAGTGCTATTTTACATGCTCCACTGATAAATATCATCCCAAACAACAAGTGCAAACTGGAATTTTTCGCTCACTGGCCTATATGGAAATGCATCTGAGACCAATTAAAAACCATCCAACACCCTTTCCTCAGTTGCAACGCTGTAGCCTTTCTGCTGCTGTGAAAACGATGAGGAATATAAAACGGATGAGGAGCTCCCCCTTAGCTGATAGGACCGGATCTACAAAAATCACAAACTTGTTTATTTATCTGATGGTTGTCCGTGTGGAAAAGAAGTGTGGGTGCACAGTGGTTCTCCTACAAGCTGACCCTTGGCTGGTTATTAGCACAACAATGTACTGTGCAAACCTGTGAGGTAACCTTCAGATTTATTAGGTCACGTTTCAGAATTTTAGACTGCTCCCCACCTCAGAAACTCCATTACCACTGCCAGCACCTCACTTTCTCTGTTCTTTATCGCTTCTTCTCTAAACTATCTAACCCACACACACACACACACACAAACACACACACACACACAATCCTCCAACCAGCTTTTTGTATCTCCGTCTTTCTCTCTTTCATTCCACAGAGATGATTTATTTTGTTTCTCCCCTCTCCTCCCCCACTCCTCAGTCGCCCTCGGGGTCAGCGCTGAGCTCCATCACTCTGTCTCGATTCTTAATCCCTACACTGGAGACGCCCGTGCCAATACAGGAGAATAACAGATTAAAAAACACAGCTCAGACCCCGAGTATCTCCTTCTTTCTCTCCCTCTATCTCGGCCTCCCTCTGTCCCCACAATGGATAAGTGGAAAAATAAACTTGGGGAAGCTAAGCCAGAGTTGAGAGGCAAGTCATCGACCTAGGGATGACAGAGAAGCTTCCAGAACAGTGGTTAATGAAGGTGATGCAGCAAAGCAAGGCCCTCTGCAGAGTTTTTTTTTTTTTTTTTTTTCTGAGTTATAACACTGGAGCCTTGAGAGGTGACATGACTGCAGGCAGGAAGGTTTCCACTTCACTGCAATTGTCTAAGGAAGATACATGCCTAAGCCCCAGTCAAAAATATAAGTAGCAGAACATAAAAATAATGAAGCCCTGGGCTCCATTTTCACATAACCAAAAATAATGGCTGTTCCAGCTATAGGAGGTCAACTTTGGTTCCGAAGTGAATGGAGAGAGAATGGAGTAATATGGTGGGTGGAAACAGAAATAAGAAAAGTGAAGATAGGAACACAATGGCAAGAGAATCTGTAATCCCTGGAGGTCATTCTCTCATGAAGAATGACATGCCAAACCGCTGATCCAAAACTAGGCTGACTATGAACTCATGCTGATACTCGCATGGCTTCACAACCCAGCCACTGACCTCAGACTAGAATCTTTAACAAGGCGGTTGCGATCCTTTCATTTGGATATAAGACTTCTGCCCCTGTTGTGTGAGAGATGGGGAGGACCAGGGTAGACAATGGAATGGGGGGGGGGGTCAGTGTGTTGGTTTCACAGTGAGCCAGGAGGAAGGTGGGAGGAAAGGGGAATGCAACTGGATATGTAGATGTTATATGTGTGTGAGAGAATGTTTTTGTGCAAATGTGCAACGTCCATAAGGGTTGCATGTGATTTAATCCATATTCTAAGTAGTTTTGTATATGTAGATGTAAATACCAAGAAATAAAAGGTGAAATTCTGAACTGTTGTCTGTCAGGTGATGGGCACGGTTTCCACAGTAGGACGATGCGTCTGATACTAGATGAAACATTTTATTGGTGTTATTGTGGTTTCTCCTCACCCACCGATTCACCGAGCTGAACATGCGATAGAGTGAGAGAGTCGTCTCTCTCTCTCTCTCTCTCTCTCTCTCTCTGACGCAGATTAAACATGCCTCATTGACTGAGAAGCTGCAGATGGTCGTCTGACTAATGCCACAGGTGTGGGATGCACATTGTAAAAAGTAGACTGATGCACGCTGATGACCCACCGCTGACCATCAGTCCGGCCTTAAACCCAAATGTCTTAGTGTAGTAAATACACGGTTTTGGTTTAATACATTAGTAACTGTATATTCTGAAATATTCTAAAAACTGTATAAAGAATGATGATGATGATGATGATGATCTCCTTTCGGCTTATCCCGTGAGTTCGGGGTCGCCACAGCGGATCATTGTCCGCATGTTGATTTGGCACAGTTTTTACGCCAGATGCCCTTCCTGACGCAACCCTCCCCAATTTCTACCGGGCTTGGATCGGCACTGCATCGCTGGGGAGGGGGAATGGGCTGTTAGGGGTTCAGGGTCTTGCCCAGGGACACTTTGACATATAGCCAGGGCCGGGGATCGAACCACTCACCCTGTGGTCCGTAAGCAACTGCCTTTACCAACTGAGCTATAGCCGCCCCCTAAAAACTGTATAAAGAATAACATAAATTAATTAATAAATTCAGGGTGCAGCTATTCCAGAATTTCTAAATTGTGTTGGAACCACTGGACAGAATATTGCTCTACATACAAAATTCTTGAGGTGTTGAATGGTCATGTCAGTAAGTTCAATCTAAAAAACAACAATCTGATATTACTAATGCAAAATGTAAACATTGATTTGTATATATAATTTTAAAGATGATACTTTTATTGAGATTTTCTCATGCCACATTTCAGGTGAAGCATGCATTCTTTTGAAACAAGTGCAGGTGACACAGCAGCTTAGTAGCTGTGCAGAAAAAGCAGACAAGATTTATGACGGTCATGGAAACGAATTCTGTGTCATTTGCAATAAAAGTGTCATAGTTTAAGCGACTGAAATACTCAGTGTTGATTCTAGTGCTGCTGAAAAGCGAGGTGTGATCGCAACAGACGGCTTTACATCACGCACAACAGGAGCCTTTGTAACTGTGAAATGTTTATTGACATCAAATGGGCGAGTTATGTTCTTTAGACATGTGTTTTGAGCAATGCAAACACTGAAGTAAATATTAGGACAGACGAGAGAGACGTGACAAGGGGAACATGTGGGTCAAAACGTCTGCACTTGTGACTGATAACATTGACATGTAAGTGATTTTTCACAGTTACTGTTGAAAACTGGATCCACCACAAATGTGAAGCTCTACACACACACACACACACAAAACTGCTGAAATATACTAAAAAGAAGATGTTTGTTTCAGCGTGTTACAGTGTCACTGCTCCCTCTACAAAGTCAAAGCTGATTCTCCTTTCTACTTCAATAGCTCTTTGTACCAAATTATTTTATTTTAGTGGAAATGTAAAATATTGTTTCATATTAATGGATGGACTGGAACCACATCGTGGCAGACAGTACTTACATTTTTTTGGAAAACAATGGAGAAAGGCTTAGAGGATCAATACAAGGTTGTATCATGACGAAACCTGCGATTTCCACCTCTAGTAGCGACTGACAAACAGCTGTCATTATGGTGCTTATTTAAAGAGGATGTTGTTTTAATAGATGCTCCTATCGGTTGTTTGAGAGTTTTTCAACTTGCTTTCTATGGCTTTAGTTCAGGTGTAAATGTACATGGTTTTTCATCATAAGAAGTTCAGATGATTTCATCTAGAAAAGCAGGTTGACCATGATTACATCCTCCATCATGTGAGCTACAGGATAACAGAATATGAACTGAAAGCCTCCTCCAAGTGATGTCATCTAGCATTTGGAGGCATTTTTCAGCTAGAAATAGATATATATTTTAATATAGGGAGTTTAATGGCATTTATTTACATGTGCTACTCAAACAAAACCCACAAGAAGCAAATTTAAAATCAGTGAAGACGTCCTTTATAGACAAACAAACTTTATGGGTTGTTTAGAAGTAGTTGCCACAAACACACACAGGCAAACATGGTTTTCAATAGAGAATTTTGAGCAACTGATCCATTTGTCAAAACAAACCGATGCACTTTAAGCAACCACATTTCTATTCAGTTGATGAAAGTCTGTTTTGCACATGCTCATTGTTCATTCCTCTGCAACTCTTTGAGTGGACAGTAAGGTACCGGGTGAGGTGTTGTGTGGTGAAAAGCAGCATCCTCCATCCACCCTCCATCCCTCTCTTTCTTCTGCTCCTAAAGAAAGTCTCCAGACCCTGACAGCAGGACATCCCTCTCCCATGGCTTCACTGCAACCAGTCCACATGCTGCGGGCTCATTGTGAGTCGCTGGACTCTGACAGCACAGCCTGCACTCACAATGTGTTTATTGGACACGGCTGCATGCGACACTTAACCCCCCGAGTCCACCCAGCCCCTTAGATCCATCTGTTTGGTGCTGATGGCAAGTAGGGGGCCCCGGCTGGAGGGTGAGGTCATATCTGTGGGCACGATGAGGAGGCAGCATGGCAGCACAGAGGGAGCAAACAGAGTGACTAAAAGACATTAAATGTCATTAAAAAGGAAGAAGAAGGGCGAAGTTAAACAGCCAACAAGTGTAAAATGAATTATATGAAGACAGAAAGGTCAAGACAAAAATGA
The DNA here is from genome assembly GCF_033026475.1 of Channa argus. Classification (NCBI taxonomy): domain Eukaryota; kingdom Metazoa; phylum Chordata; class Actinopteri; order Anabantiformes; family Channidae; genus Channa; species Channa argus. The sequence continues at coordinate 26,177,692 of NC_090205.1, forward strand.
CCTGTAACTTTGGTTTGGTCATCTGGTTAGAATAAACATGCATGTTCTACTGAGGCAAGTTTTATTTGAACAATTTCCGTATCTGTATATTTGATATTGTGGTGAAGTCACATCAGCAAATTCTGTTTTTCTTTCTTAGAAGTAATAGTCATTTTAATTCATATCTCTTGGATCATTGAATCTTTTGCTGAATTCTATTTGCTAATTTCAAAATCTAATAATTGACTCAGGCTGAAACACACCTTGTATGTGAAAATTTGAAAATAAACAGTTAAAACATCTTCAAATACACTGCTAGGAAGTAAAACTATCTTAAAATAATGGCTACAAAAACCTTTGCTGTGTTTCATTATCTCTCTCCCCTGTGTTTTCTGCCAGTTCTTTACCGCTAATAAAGGCAGAAGTGCTTAAAAAAAAGAAATGTTACAGATGTTACCTTCCCTATAAATACATTTACCTACACAGGAACCTAGGTTTTAGCAGACAGGGAGATTTCTTTTTTTTTTTTTTATTACTGAAAACAGCTGCCTACCGCAACTCAACAATAAATCTTCATATTCACTTGTGTCCAGTTTGAAGGGACATCTGAAGATATGAAAGTATTTTTACCACATATCGCGGCTGTCAAGATATTCCACACAGAAATGCCACCTGCTGGTGGTGCTACATGAAAAATCACAAAACACAACATTTCTAATGAATATATTCAAGCTATTGCTAAAGGCTTTATTCAGTGCAAACATATTGCTTTGGGGTATACAAATGTAAAAAAATATTTGCATTTAATAAACTCCGTATGCGCGTTACTCTTACTACCCTTGCTCGTGGAATTTGTCGCCTCTCAATGTCTTTCTCTTTGGAAGGACAATGTGCTGCCCACCATCTTGTTAGAGCGCTGATTGATTGAGCAGGTCTGGAAGTGCTGAGCCCCCTGCTCGGTTCATTTGTTATACATTTATAGTTCATAATCCATCTGCTCTCACCTCTTCACCTTCCATGTCATTTTTCATCCTCTTTTGTATCGGGAGGGGTCATTTTTCAATACGACTATGAAAGATTGTTTAGTGTCTGCTCTCTATAATTGGCCCAGATAGTGGGAAGACTCACACGTGTTTACCATTAGATGCTGAGCATGCAGGGAGGGGTCTTCATCATCATTTGCAATAGGTGTCTAAACTTAACTTATTGTACTTCAATGATTCATTAAGCCATTCTGATTGAAAGTGTAATGTGCATGACATGCATTTGACAGAATACTAAATAAGTCGTGTTTATGCAACTTTTTCTCTCATTTTTTTAAGTGCAGTTTGTCCTTCTGGCATGTGAGCAGCAGGTGGCAGTAGAGGACCGTGCATGAACGAACTGTGGCTGAAGTCACTCAGAGTTTATTACCATCTGTTGCTCTGTGAGAGTTCCTGGGAGATGTCAGACACAGGAGGTAGACCTAATGCTTGTTACTCAAGCTCATCTTATTATTTTTTAAATTATTTATCACCACAGTCTTCAGCTCGGTTTTTCATTATCATTTTTTTTTTTTTTTTAAATTACACTTTGAATTACAGCCAACCTTCGGGGCAAAAGAAAAGTGGGATGAAATGATGTCAACTTGAAAGAAAAAACCTTCATAACACATAATTGATTTTAATAACAGCCTAGTGGTTTTAAATGAACAGCCCCAAATCAACAGATTATGAGCTGCACTTAAGCCAAATAGAGACCAACCCGTTTGCCAACCAGTTGTTATTTAGAAAGTAAAAGTAGCTTAAAGTACACTGAGAAAGCATATTTACTCCATGAGGTTTACAGCAGTGCAAATGACATTTTTATGTATTTTAAATGGCTACATTAATAATCTAACTTTTATGGGAAAATGGTAGGAAAAGATCTGGAATTAATGTTTACCTATTTCCTTAAAAGGGATTTTTTGGTCACATTTATCAGCCCAGCTACTTCACCTATGCTTAACCTAAGAAGGATAAAACATGCAGGTACCCAAAAGCATCAAGTCTTGTGTTCAAAATGTTACTTAGTAGTATGTAGAAAAGTATTAGCTGCACAAAAATACTTGAAGTACATTGATGATTATGCAGAATGTCTCATTTGACAATAATAAACATAATATTCGCTTAAGATAATTGATTTATTAGGGTTTAGCACTTTAATGTTGTAGTTGGTAATAATAAACTTTATTAGCCATATATACTGTTTTCATGATCATATGTTTTTTAATCTAGTAATTATAATTTGAAATCGTTATGTATTAATGCTGGATATCTTGCGAATATCACACTAGAGACCACATTAGACTGGTTTTATCAATTTGAATGTAGTGGAGTAAAAATATACCATTTGCCTTTAAAGTGTACTGAAGTCTAAATATAAAGTAACAGACAACAGAAATGTAAAGCAAATACCTCAAATAAAGTAAATGTACTGTACTATTTAAATAATGACAATACAGTCAATTTATTGGGTTTTCTTGGTTATTACAATGTTTTGTCTCATTTTTTGCTACAATACTGATTTGCATTTACTGAAATTAGTTTAATGCATTATTGAATTAAAAATGCATGTGTTGTTGTATTCACTGCTGTAACTGCTGCTATAGGTAGTAGTAGTAGCAGTAGTACTACTACTACCTATAAATGTTGTAGTACTACTGCTACCACTGCTATTGTGCCTTGGTTCAATCCAGCAATTCAAGATTCCTTATTTACATTTACATTTACATTTAGTCATTTAGCAGACGCTTTTATCCAAAGCGACTTACGCGAAGTCAGGTACAAGGCAACAAAAATCTAAGTCAAGGATAAAACATCAAAGCAAAGTCCTATCAGAGAAGTGTTTACAGTTCGCGAGATACAAGTGCAAGAGAGCAGAAAGGTTTTTTTTTTTTTTTGTTTTGTTTTTTTTAAAGATTTAAGTGCATAGGAAGATGCGGAAGAGTTAGACTTAGAAGACTTATTTAATTATTGGTCTCTTTTGCTTATTTCAGGTTTTCTTTTTTAGTAATTTTACATCTCTTTTTTTGTCACTTTACACCTTTTAGCTGAGGTTTGCAACTTTCAGGACTTGTTAACACTCACTTTCGACTGGGCCTGTGCCCGGTAGATCCATTCGGTAATTCATGCATTTCACCAGTAACGTTCCATCGTGTTTGCCATGTCATGCTGTATGTTGCATAGTATTATATACAGCCAAGCCTCTAGCTAGTCTGCAGGCGGCAGATGGGTGCTACAAGCAGGTACTATGATGATGATCAAACAGAGGTGATCCAAAAATAACAGTGTAATAGAGAGAGCTCTTTCTCAGTGTAAGGCAAGAACTCATCCACATTCCCCTGGGTTTGTGGGATAAATGTTGTAATCTGTATGGATTACTGACCTCTGAATGTGAGTGTGTGTCTGAGTGTGTGTGTGAGACAGAAAGCGACAGAGGAAGAGAACCCTCAGAGCAGCATGAGGGAGGTGTATAATGAGAAAGAAGGAGCTGAGGAAAACGGTGTGATCTCCGTTGCAGTGCCACTGATCTCACACTTTGGTGCTGCTGACACCCTGGTGGCTCGTTCCCCTTCTTTGTCCTCATCGCTCCAGAGGACAGCATTGCACTGGGAGGTGATGAGGATCCTTTTGGCCGTGCATACGGCCTGCCACATTGGAATAAATCTGTCCTGTAGCTATAAGCATTATCTCCTGAGCCCTGTGCCGGCATGGTGAGCTACAGCTCAGACGGGGACTATGCCACGCAGAGGAAAGGATGGAGCTCTTCATAACCTCCAGACGATGGTGTCAATCAATGGAAAGTTGTAGTTTATGATTGGCGGATAAGTGTCCCCATAAAACTGGACACACAAGAGTGTGAAGATTAATTCTCACGTATTGAAAAATCAAGCTGCAAACGGTAACTTTTCCCGACCTTTTAACCGCATCTCATAGTCAACGTGGGCAAATGCATTCCGCTCCGTTGTCATGGCGATAGCTCATTTGTCATGATATAAGTACAGCGCACGACTCCTGTGAAAGCAGATCATGGAACAACCTCGGTCTCATGAGTTGAGTGTGAAAGTGGGGTCCGATATGTCAAAACACATACTACAACCACTGTTTACCATAACCACGCAATAACTATAGCAACAGTACTTGTAGTGCATACTACATTACCAAATATTCATATTTTGCCTCTCAACACTCTTCAGAGAACATGCCTGGCTTTGCATTTAGGTGGAAAGAGCATTATTTAATTTTAACCGCAACACTTGGCCTTTGCGGATGTGTGTTTGTCATTTTTATCGAACTCTAGTGTAGCTCTGCAACACCATTCCAAATCAAACTGTGACTGGAAATGCAGTGGACTGAACATTGCTTTTTTGCCATTAATGAAGGCTTTGATGATCTTTACACTGCATCAATGCATCAGGCATAGCAGGCAGAAACACAGAAAAGGGCTTGTTCCTTCGGCTCTGTCGCTAACTCCGTGGCAGACAAAGTCCAGGCGCACCCTCAGAGCGGGTTTATTTGTTCTGCGCTCATAAATAGACCAGCTTCATCTTCATCCATGACAGGGTGTAATTCCCTGTGTTATTTCATTATGCCACATTTTTGCCCTCTTAGTAATACTTAATAGGTTTAGCAGACTGACAAGTGTGGGAGCCAGAAAAAGTGCTAAGGAAAAAGACAGATACAGAATGAGCCAAAGGTGGAGCGAGAAGCTGACAGAGACAGATGTGTGGAGAGAAAGAGAGAAAGGCTCATGTTGGAGAAATGAAAGAGTGATTGGTTAAATGAAAGGGACTGAGCAGCGGTCTGCTCCAAGCTCTGCGGTCGCGGGTGTCTGTCCAGGCTTAGCAGCCTGCGGATGAGAATGAGCCACAGCCACTAAGTTTCCCTGCTAGCTTTGGCTGGTAACTCAGCCTCTTTTTGGCTCCACGCTAGCCTCTCCTCTATAAAAGGAGAGTGCTGGCTAACGTCAGTGTGGCCACACTCCTCACGACCCAGAACAACCTCTGGCTCTAGGGACTGCTTACTCATCCCCATTTGGCACTGTGCGTCTTGCACAAAGCTGCCAACCCCTCCACCTCTCACAATCACAACAAGGTCTAATGGAAAACATGACACCGCAACACTTTCTGGTGGTTAAAAATCTCCCCCTCAAAGACACTGAACTTGTCCAAATCTGTTTGTCTTATTCTCCATCAGTTTTCCATCACTGATGAGCTACAGCCTGAGGATGATTATGACATTAGTGTAGAAATGATGGTCATAAGAGATAAAACTGAATTAGAATTGTAATTAACAGTGAAGTTTTTTTTTTTTTTCAAAGGACACATGGTTCAAGCTATTGAGAATGTAAGACTCATGATACAGGACTAGTACTCTTGCTCTAGTGACCCACATAAAGAACTACTAACCACCCGGTTTGTGCAGGTTTTGTTCAGGTTATTAGCTCCACAAAAGACATCTGGTGATGCCAAAATGTCCAACACACATTCATACCTGGAATTATCAGTAGAGCTGCTACAGATACAGAGGGTATAATGTAAACAATCTTTAATAATTTTCTTTTCTTATTTCTTTCCATGGGTATTATTTCTGTAACAATACAAAGTTCAAAGCAAAAATCAAGTAAATACAGCTGTTCTTTCAAATAATATAATATATGCAATGAGATTTTTAAAATATTCTGCAAAACACACCTACTTCAAATTATATTGAGCATATTAAGATTTCTACCATCATTTCCAAAGAGTGAGACACAATCCTGTTTGCTCAGTGAAATACAGGTTTTTATTTTAGCTCATGACATTTAAGTGCATGGATTCAGGATTAGCACCTTTGTTCCCTGGAGCGACAGCACTGTGGTTGCTTAAAAGAAAAACACTAAAGATGAAAATGTATGTCTAATAAAGCCAGAGAGACACAGACCTCGGTGACTTCCCCTACAATAAAAATAAATTAAAAAAAAAAACAACAAAAGCAACAATGGAGGTTGGCAGTCAAACATGCAGGGCGTGGATACACAGAGTGCCACAAAGCCTCTGGTCCCATTGTAGCCATGTGTGACATCATGTGAACAAGAATCAAAATCCCTTCTGTCATTCATCACTTTCCCAAGGGTCTGCTGTTGCCATGACTCCTCTGCCACTGATAGTAGGACTTCGTCTTTTGTTCTTCCTGACTGCCATCTCGCTATTAAGACTTTATGCTGCGATCTGACATTCTGTTGTCTCAAGAAAAAGTCTGTGTCTGCTCTTTGATCCAATCAGCTCATATTATCGTAGGTAAATAATACAGGAAAATAAATGCTCCTTAAGATTTGATATTTGATCAAAATTGTTTATCCAGCAATTCTGGAACTTTATGCCACAGCTCAAGGCTTTGCTGAGTCCCTGTTGGCTAAATGTTAGCCATCATGCTGTGCGGCACAGCCATTCATGAGTGAATGACAGCTTCTTGACAGCTTCATTAAGACCACAGATGGCGGGGGAAGTGGAGAGGAGCTAGAACAAATGTAACGCTGGCGAAATGTGAGCGAGTCCACGGGACCTTTTCACAGCTTGCGAGGCTGGCTCATGCCCAAGCAGCCTGTCTGGGCAGCACGTACCCTCTATCTGAAATCTGGCTTGGGCTGAGATCATGGAGCCCCTGCAGGTGAGATTTGATGTCACGTTGGTAATTTTTCATGCTGCCGGTGGGTTGAGGTCCAATGCTGCCTGCTGCAGACTAGAAAAAAGGGTGAGGAGAATATGTTGGGTGTCATTTGATTACTTACAGCTGCACTTACACTGAGGAAAATCCCATCGCCTCTATGCAATAAAATAATCTGTCTTGTGCTTGCTGTAGGAAAACATTTTGACAAATTAATGGGAGCGTGGGTCAGGCAACATCGCGTTCTCCATCTGGTGAGTTTATTTTAAACATATGCTAAAAAATAATAGCTCTGTCATTGAGTTATTAACTATTGATTCCTATGTTGTTTAAAGCTCCGCTGAGGTTTTCAAGAAAACTAATCACAGCACAGGAGCCGAATCAATATGACGTAATGACGTCGTAATAATTGCGAACAGAGTGACCACAGTGACCTGCTAAATACACTGGTGGAGAAGTCATTGGAATTAAATTTGTTAGCTGTAAAACAACGCCAGTATTACGCATTCTCAAAGACGTCGTTTACATACCTTTCATAACTACCCTCTCATACAGATCAATAAACCATTTGTAGAAACAGCATCACCATCTTCTGAGGCAGCTGCTGTTCTAGCAACAGTTTCAAGATCATTTTTATCTCTAAACAACCAAATGTGTGAACTTTAAAATGTGCAAACACAGCAGTTTGATTAATTGATTGGTTGAGTTAGGTAATAAATAAAACGTTAAGGTTCGTAAAAAAAGTCGCGGACTGCCTTTAAAATCAGCTCACATTTTTATGTTTATGAAGGACTGATTTTGACTGTCGCAACAACAAAAGTTGCCTTGCACTAAAGTCAAAACCACAGTGCCCCCCCCCCCCCCCCCCCCAAAAAAAAACGTACAATATTTAATGCTTATGGAATGCAATGAAACACAAACATATAACGCAATGTGGTGGCAAAGGCAGGAAAAACAATGCAGAAAACATGCATGTAAATATTCAAATGTTTTAAGACAACTGAAACACATTTAACTGGTTTGTCAAAACTCAAGGATACACACAGTGCATTACAGAGAATAATAAAAAAATCTATCTTCAAGGGGCACATTTCAAACGATTTTGCTATGAATGAGGGAAACAGAAAAGTTACAGTGAATAGAAGGAATTACAATTGCATAGATAATCTATTATGTGCTTTTAATCGCTATTAAATATATAAACGCTGTTGTGTTTGAAAGCAAAGAAAATTTATTCTATAGATAGTTTTTTGAATTACAGTGGCCCCGGGGTACAGAAAACAACATTTCAGTTGTGTTTTCTAATAAAATAAATTTCTAAAAGCATGTTTTGTTTTGCACCTCAGGACCACCATACATAATTGACTTCTCCTGACCCTTTTCCTGGGATGGTTGCTCTCAGTCATTTTTCCATCTACTGGGTGCTGAGTTAGTCTTATTTTTATACAGGTCAGCAAGAAACATTTAAAGCATTTTGTAGAAAGAGAGAGAGTTAGTAAATCTTTTAGCTATACCTGATTAAAATTATTCCATCTGAACTCATTTTTGAATGTTGTGTTATCTTTGCCCAACTGTATACGAGCTCAGAAAGTTTGATAGACACCCGATAGCAAAAGTAAGTAAAAAATGAAGTGCAAAATGAAGCTGTGAAGGAAAACAGAAACAGAGAAAAAGCAGTGATGTAACAGCCTGCTCAACACTGTAAATGAACACAGAGAAGAAGTTTTGCCAGAGGGAGATACAAAGTCAGACGGTCACAAGTTGAGGTTCCAGCCAAGAGAAAAAAGTCAAATTAACTCAAAGCTCAGAACGACAGACACAGTTATACATGTGGGGCAGTGGAGAAGAGTTGAACAAATCCATTCAGTCCTACAAGTACCGAGATAAAAGAAACACTGAACACAAGTGGTGAGTGTAGTTCACACATCACACATACGCACTTCTGCCAAGGAATGATTAATGCCCGGAGAGGAGAGTGAGCATCACTGGCCTTTTCAGACACACACACAGGCACCTTCACACACATGCAGAGACAGAACTCGGAGGATGCAGGGAGGTTGGGTTATCGAACACAGAACAAGATGAATAAACTCATGTCGTGAAGCAGTCAAACTAAGAGTACAGTCTCAGGGGCCAGTAGATAGAGTTGCCAGAGGATCTGTCTCGATTATTTCCTACCACCTACACAGCATATGGTGCCGGCTGATAACCGAGGCACAAATGAATCCCGCTGCATGTTAACGAGAGAAAATGACCAGATATGCTAATGGATGGGTCCAGTAGCAGCGGCAGCAGCAGCAGCAGCAGCAGCAGCAGCAGCAGGGAGGGGACTGGAGAAAGGTAGGTGGGAGCGCTAATCAACAAGTTTGTAAGATCCTTGAGGGTGGAGGGAGATCGAGATAGTCCTGACATCGATCTCTCATTTTCTCAGTTAACGTTATCGCTTCAAAATAAATAATCTTCCTTAGAGCTGTTGAAACACATCGTGTGGATTAATCCCCAGTGTCTTATGTGAAGCATTCTTTTCATAACTGTGGGTTGATCAATAACACTCTACTGTATTGTTCTCTTATATACAGTATGTGGCAATGCAAAATGTATGTGGGTGCACCAGGTCTGCACCATTAGTGGTTAAAATGGGCCAAAGTGCACATATCTTTGAGTTATCTGCCTTCTATTATATTTTAGATCTGCTCCCACATTATGTGGATGGAGCCTCCTATTGGAAATGGGAAAAGCAAAAATGTCCCAAAAGTGAAGAGGAAAACTACTTTAAGTGAAACTAAACATGTTCTCTCAGGCTTTAATTTTTTTTTTTTTTTTTTTTTGTGGTGGGTAGATTCACTTCTGAAAACTGAACAGTAACAAATTCACGTCATAGAATCATACGCCAATGCCACGTACGTTTTTAAACTGCAGGGCAAATGATAAGTTGTGACATTGGAACATCGCAAGACTCTGCTGCATACACAAAAATGTCTGCTACCCTAAATGTCCTTGTGCGTTGCTTGATGCATTTCCTCATTTCACAGTCGACACTCCATGCCGTCCTTCCACAGACACAGACTATCATCAGGCCTCCTCTTCTTCCCTCTCTACCTGCTGGACCCAAGCTCATTGTTTTTGCCCTGCTGATTAACCTCTCCCCGCCCCGAGGAATGTCTCACATTGGTTTCTGGATGAATACTGGCTGTGTCGGCACCAAAATATGTCCAGCTTTTTCTAATGAGTTCCAGCCGCTCTGGGCTCTGGGCGAGTTAGCCTGCTGTGATTGGCACCTGCTTAGGAGGACAGTGTGGCTGTGAAATGAGATAGAAGCCGCTTCGCTGAAGGAACATTCTGTCCATCTCAAAGTGATCAAATGACCGACAGCTGGTATTTAATTGACTAACATTATGACAAATGTTGATACAAATGTAACAGCACTTTGAATTTCGAAGTGGTATTATAGGTAGTGCTTTTTTGTTTACCAGTCTTCGGAATTTTGACAAAAAAAATTATAGGGAAGCTCATGATAATATAGCTTTTTTTGGGAGGTGGGCATCTAACATAAAACACAAAAAAACTATAACACTAAGCGATATCTAACGTGTACTGGCCCCCTTGAAAAGGTTGGGCTTGGTCATGGTTTAGTTGTGTATGCATCTATAGTGGTCATGTACAGTGCCTGAGTAGAATTCAATTGCTATGACTCAGGAAAAGTGCTTCTTTTCAAAACAAAACGTGAAATGATGGAGACAGAAAGGTGCCCAGGCTTCGTGCAAGGCAACTCTACCCAGTGTGAGAACAATCTAAAACCAGCTATGAGTTGATCGAACTAGTATTGTCTGTGTGTCCCCAACGTAGTACTGTGTAATTATTTTTTTAATTTGTTCTGTTATTTGCTGTAAAAAGAATTGGGTGACATATTTACATCTCATGTAGATAGTCACTGTATCACTAAAGCTCTTTTACAATATGCGGCATTTCGTAATGAAACTATTTATTTTAACTTGTTATTCCAGATCACAAGTATGAAGAAAAGATGGCGGTGGCAGAATTAAATGGCCTTTGAGCTTAGTGTCACAGAAAGTTAAAGTTAAAGATGCTGTTTGTTTTTGTATTTTCTAGGGAATGTCTACTCTGTGTCTGTGTGTGTGTGTGTGTGTGTATGTGTGTGTGTGTGTGTGTGTGTGTGTGTGTGTGTGTGTGAAAGACAGGAAATGGTCAGATTTTAAAAATAAAACATCCCATGTTGTCAGACATTTTTTAATAATCGTATGCCTACACATGGGACATTCCTAACATCTGCAGAATATATTACAATGTCCCTTTGTCAACAACTTCACGTATTCACGTGTATGTTTCCATCATTAACTGCTCCCTTTGTCCTATTGCTGTGGTGCTCGAGAAAATCCCAGCCGCCACCGGGCAAGTGGGGTAAACTTGGTGCACGAAATCACCAATTCCCACTCACTGTCACACTTATGGGCAGTTTAGAACCAGTAGATAACCTGACCTAACACGCAGGTCTTTGGACTGTGGGAGGAAACCAGAGTACCCAGAGAAAAGCCACGCAAGCACATGGAGAACATGCAAACTGCACACAGAAAGCCTGGAAATTGGCCGTTAGATTTGTGCACACCAGTAAACTGTGACTGCCCACACGCCATATGTCCTTGAATGAGACACTCAGAGCTATAGCTCTTTGTGTTTCACCTGTGGCTGCCCTCTGCTCCCCCCAAGGGGGGATCGGTTATTAGAAATGCAGAAAACACATTTTATTGTATGTGTAGATGCTGTATATATGTACTCAATGATGCCAATAAAGCTTTACTCTATAGCTTCATAATCAGTAAACTTCACAGGTCTTTTTTATTTATTATAGTACTGAATTAAAAAAAGTATAAGATTATTTACGCTCTATTTACACTTTTTAGTGTGTAAAGTGTAAATCTCTCATGACATATTATCCTTCTTGTGATTTTACCTACTACAAAACTGTGTGTACTCATTGTGTGAGCTTTCTTTAGTTTGTGCATCGTTGTTCTCTGAAATTAATAATTTCTTGTTTTCATTTTTGTACAAATGAATTCTCAGTTATTCAGTTCATGGTATATCAGGAAGTGCTAAGTTAAAAAAGCACCTGGACTTACTTTAGATTGTTGAGATTTTTGAGCTCTTTCTGACTGGTTGGAAGTGTAAGGCTCCGACATTTTTAATAATTTCATCTGGGCTAAGATGGTGATAACATTCCATTCATTTTGTGTGCACAAATTGCAGTACTTAATAGCTTACTGTAGCTATTTCTGCCTGTACTATTCCCTACTGCAATATTTAAAAACTATTTCCATGTCTTGGTCTGTAGTCAATGAAAACTATTCCCTTTTCCTATTACAACCTATTTTTTAACTTGCTATTATATCTACCCATATATTCCATATACAGTATGGGCAGGGCTCAAAAACAACACCATATGGTTTAGATCCTTTGGAACCATATGTTTGAAACTCCAAGCAATATCCACTAAAGAAAATGTGACACAGTTATACAAGCTTGAGTATTAAAAAGGTTATTGAAATGTACTCAAAAATCAAAAGCCAGTAGTAAGTAAATCTGTAACTAAAATGTGCCTGGTTTATTGATAGGATAGAAAACTATGAGCTAATTGGTTCACACTTATTTGGTGCTTTTGTACCTATTGGTACTCAAAGCACTTTACACTGCTTCTCGTTCACAGTGTGTCCAGTCGCTCAGCAGGTTCCACATTAAACCCCCTCCCTCTTTAGCAGCTGTACCTGGGAGCCACATTAACGGGAGACAAAAAAAGATCAGTGAGTGATAGTAACTGATTTCTATATTCCTTATCAGGCTCGCTCAGTGATTAATATCAGGACTGTTTTATGTGGATAAAAAGAAGAGGGACATATAGGTAACTTTGGTGTTGTAGAAAATATTATTATATTTTCACTCAGTTGTCAGTTTATTAGGTACACCAAGTCAGTACCATCAGCATCATGTGTCTACTCCTTTGCTGATCTGAGTAAATGTGTGATTAATTTACCATTAATTAGACTATGCAATCAACAAATCATAAAAAAGCACAGATACAGTCACATATTAGATACATGACACATGACAGTTGACAGAAGCACATTCTTATGAAGCAAATCCAATCAAATATAATAATTATTTATTATGTTTATTATTAAACATTACTTAACCAATTTTTTTACAGAGTGTCATTCTTTGATGCATTCAGTTGTAACATTGACATTGTATCAAAGCAGAGATGTTTAAAGAAACTCTACACGTAAAGTCCATAAACCCAAGACTCTGTTGTTGTGGGCCCAGCTCTCTCTCTCTCTCTCTCTCTCTCTCTCTCTCTCTTTCTCTGACTGTGGTCAAGTTACTCTTCTGGGCCAAAAGGGTGAACAACAGCAAGTCTGCTTTGTTTTGGGAAATGAAGCACAGGATCACATCGATAGTCCAGTGCAGTAACACACACCAAGCCCCAGAGTCTGAGGTTAGATGTGTCTGCTAGCTGCCTGGTCAACCTGACAGGACCTCCCCAGCAGGAGTGATGCTTCACATAATGAAAAATCAATTCTATTTTTGTTGCCTGGGTAGGTGGGCTTAAGGAATAATTACTCAGTCAAGAAGTAGCAGACAGGGGAGAGAGAGAGAGAGAGAGAGAGAGAGAGAGCCTGTCCTACAGCTTATCCACTGTGGTCTTCTTGGTCACTGATGTGAAACCAATACCATTATCCAGTTAAAGCCGCCATGGACTACTCCTGCTCTGTAAAAAAAAAAAAAACAGCAATGTGATGCCACACCATCGACGTGTGCGGCGCTTTAATGAGATTCCTTGGGGCGCATTTTCGAGTTGCTGGGATTTCATGATTCTTCCAGTGTTGATTTCTTTCCATCTAGTCTAGTCTACAGGGAGGCAACAAATGATTACACACTTAAACACCACAGTGCTTTTTCCGCTTACCAGGACTCTTCATTTGTTAAAGTCACCCACCTCACACACCACAATCCCCTAACCTTGCACCCCCTACTTTTGGAGGAAACAAAGGCAGTAGTAGTTATGTGGAAGAACTTTTTTCAACAGTGGAGACCAAAAGTGATCTATTTTTGAGTCAGTTGTCAAATTTAAGAAGATTTGTGACACTGACTACGTTAATACCTACTTATACAAAAGATCTCCTTGAGTTGTATCCATTGAGGTTGATGTTCAAATGACACTGTCAGTACATTTGATCTAGTCATCAGAGAGTTTCCATCTAAGTTTTTCTGTAACTATTGATCACCTGCTGTGAATATGGCTCTGACATTGTCATAATGTGGAAAAATGGCATCGGAATAAACTTAAAGAAGAGAGATTTTCCAGCATTAAAGGCTAAAGATGGACACCTGTTCCGAATCCAATATACCTTGAGGTTGTGGCAGACAGGCCAAACTCAGTACTGGCAACCTGTGGCCCACTTTGAGCAATGAACTTGACCATGGAGAGGTACCACACTTTTCTTCAGGGACAGGCTACACCCCCTGGTTTGCATTTTTGTGGAGAAGGATTCATATTGCAACAGGATGATGACCCTGTCATGGACTTTCCTCCATCATCATAACTGACACCCATCCTTACCAAAAATCTAATTTGTTCCTGTCATGTGAGGTTAGAATTTGGTAATATGATTGAGAAGAAACAGCTGTTAAATGCTTCATTGCAGATATGTAGAACAAATGTAGGTAGTGAAGGAGGCACATGGAAACCTCTGCGAATCATTCTGTGCTAACACACAAATTTCTATGGAACATTCCCAAATCATGTTAATCATGTTAATATGGATGATCAGGTTATGTGCAGACTTGTGGATTCTAGGCGTGAGTGCATGGTTGAGGAAAAAAGGGCGTAGTTTTAAATGATCCCACCGTTCATTCAAAATGTCCAAAAGCCAAAGTACGGTATCTTTATCAACAGATCAAATCAGGAGAAAGCTGTGTTTTTGCCACTTTGGAATGTTCTGTATATAGGATGTTTTTTTTTTTAACTAAGTCAGTCTTTAAAAAAGTGTTTACGAAGCCCAGTTGGGACTGAGGGAGTTTCTGTTGGTTTGTGTAATGAGTTTTGCTGCCACAACGTAAATAAATTGAAACCGTCAAGAAACCTCACATTTCTGGGGTTACAGAGTGTTATGATGAGGAGTTTAAAACAAGTCGGAAAAATGCTTACTGCAAGAGAAAAAAATAATTTCCACTACTTTCAAGATTGGGAGTGTGTGAGTGATAAACAGAATGAAGAATTAGCTGCACTTAAAAGTTCAGAAAGCTACTTAAAGAAGGATTCATGGTCATGGTATGGTAGAGGTATTACCTGTTTCACTTTTATAGGGGAAAAGGCTTTGAGGTAATATTATTTGACTTTAACAAAGTATTGTTTATTTTAACTTTTTTAATTTTTAATTTTTTTTTATCTATCAAATATCCCCTAAAAGTGGCTATGTTGACTTTATTGTGGATGCTAATTTTGGTATCACTGGATTTTTTTGTGGTAGAAACCAAGAACTTTAACTTTAAAAGAAAGAAAAAGTCGTAAATGTAGTTTCACAAATTACAGGATTTGGCATTACAAACAATAATAATACAATAATCTTAGTTAGTCGTCAGGGTTACCCCAGATGGCTATATAGTATTTCGTTCCTTCTGACTCATAGATAAGTGTGAAAAATAATCTTATTGGAAACAAGCACTTTAATGGACAGGGTCAGACAACCTACTGGCATCCTCTGCCCCCTGGGTATGGGGGTGTAGTTTTTTGTGAAACTCTTCGGGGTAAATTTATGTTTTTTATCTGAACAGTTTGAAACTCAAAATATGAACAGTTACAGTTCAAAGGCTCTGGCCCATTGGTCTGTGACCTCTCAGGTCTCCGGGGCCTGTGCCCAAGTAGGCCTGTTCAGTAATCCATCCAGGGTAGCACATGTTAATACCAGGTTATTTGTGGTCCTGTTAACTTACAGTATGTGATCACTCAATCGCAATAATCCCTAAAGCAAGAGAGTCTCCAGTAATGGTGTATTGATCTGAGCTGTTACCCTCCCCCAAAAGAAAAAAAAAACAAGTTCAAACACTTAATCAAAACACCTTCCCCTCCTCTATTCTCCCACCCCTCCCATTCCTTTACACTGCTTGCAGTGCAGCAGGCTGTGCATCAAACCACAATGAAGGTTTAAGATGACTGAACCTAGGGTTGAAATCTGGATGCATCTCTCCCCAACCCAATTAACACAGAGTCAA
This sequence comes from Channa argus, assembly GCF_033026475.1. Taxonomy (NCBI): domain Eukaryota; kingdom Metazoa; phylum Chordata; class Actinopteri; order Anabantiformes; family Channidae; genus Channa; species Channa argus. The sequence continues at coordinate 26,193,618 of NC_090205.1, forward strand.
TAGAGAGCAAATTAAAAAGCCCTTGGGTGGTGGACCTTGCCAGAAAACGCCGACTGAATCAAGACGGTCAAGGCCAGTACAAAGGCACAAACCCCCCAGTTCTGCAAAATCCTCCTGAGCTCCCCTGATTAGAGTGAGGGGAGCTTATTTAGACTCCTTTTCCTTCATGGTGAGAGTAAATGAGGGGAGAGGGTATCCATTCACACAGGGCAAAGGGCTGGGAAAAATGGCAGAATTTGCGTTGGGAACCATTGAAGCTGCTCGCTGAGGTGTGAACAACCCACATCGCAAAGATAACAGCCACATCTATATATGCTGGATGTGAGACAAAGACAAAAACTAGGACTTGCATTGGGCAGGATTTCATATATTTCCTATGTACTGTCCTATGAATACCCTTGGCCCAGTCCTTTCTCAATGGACTGCAGCCAGCATTGTATACTGTAAGAGTAATTTCAATATGTTTATGGTTTCTATTAGTGTGTTTAGGCTCTAGATGAGTGGGATTGTTTCTGTTGAATGATGCACATGGTTCTGAAAATGCCATTAATGTATTTACAGGTGATTTTGTGTACCATTCCTGAATGAAAACATGTGCGACGCTGAATTATCTTGATGTGTCTAATCTTACTCATAATGCTAAGAATTAAGTTCAAATGCCATTTGCCTGACTACAGCCATGTTTCTGTTTAATGAATTCTTGACCTTTGTTTCAAGAGTTATACAAGTCAGTTGCTGGTCCCAGCAGCCGAGTGAATGCCTCACTATTCTCCCGTACCACCTTCATAATTAGGTCCTTTCACTCATTTAAACCACCTATATTGTGTGTCTCCCCCTTGTCCAATTAAGTCACAGCATGTCACATGGGAGGTTAGGGAGGTCCTACCCCTTCCATAGGACCTTTGGTAGGTGATACGCCCTCTATTTAGCCAGAGAGCCCTGTGGAGACACCTTTTTACTGGGCAAAGCCCTCTCCTGGCAAGATGTGAAGCAACGAGGGAGCTAAACTAATTACAGCTGGTCCTGTCTCCCTCTCTGTCTAAGCCAGGGGCTTAACCAGCACAATGGGGCCTTTAGCAGAGTGCCTATCCTCTTTTAGCTCTGCGCTTTGGAAGGACTGAGGCCTACAAAGGGACTTCCATTAGTGTAATTAGAGGCAAAATGAGGTGCAGTTTTGTTCTGTATCTGTACTAAGTTGTTTGGCATGTGTTTTGTCTCTGTTCTCTGTGACAGAGGGACCTTTGGATTCTTTCAGCTTTTGTCTGGCACTTTGGTAATAATGAAACCTACCCAAGGGTGGGGAAGCCATATCTGATCAAGGTTCTTGTACTTGTTTGTTTTCCCTTTTGTACTGACGCTAAAATAAAACGAGTTAATCTTATTCCCATGGTAACCAGCCCTTGGGTAGTTCATGAGAGATTATATCTTAAAAATGTCATGCATTATCTTAACTCCAGATATTCTTTTCCACAATAGTAAACTTAGAATATTACCTACGTCACATGAAGCTTTTTAGCACTTTGAGACTAAGTTGCATGGCTTAGTTCGGATTTATTTGTGTGTATTTTACTTGATCCATCTGAGCTAAGACAAAATGCTTATATCAGTCAATATTTGTTATCTGTTATTTTCTTTTCCTGAAAATAAGAATGATACATTTTTATTTCTTTCTCCCATTATTCGACGGTGATGACAGACAAGAAAAGTGGTAGCAGAAACAGAGAGAGAGACAGAGTGTATGTGTTTTGTGTGTGTGTGTGCGTGTGTGTGTGTGTTGGGGGGGCAGGGACCAGGGACATTGTGGTTAAGTTCATTGAGCAGCCAAAAAATATTTTTTCTTAATAAACTGTCTACATCTGAATCCTGTTCATGTTCTAAATCTTAGCACTAACTCATTTATTAACAAATGCTCTCTAAACCCCTGCATCATAGCAACGTTGTGATTTCCTGTCCCCACAGGGTGGAGGCAGGTGTTTAAAGCATTAGCTAAACTAGGGTTGCCCAAGAAAACTAAGTTAGCCCGTCACAGGAGGTCCGACCCAGGCTGAGTGATGGCTTCCCCTGCCCCCCTCAGATCATTGACCTTGACCTCAGACGGCTGGATAAATTGCAAGCACGGCGTTGGTGCTCATGACCTCCAGGTGCCTCCATAGAGAGATTAAGGGGCTTTGAGAATGCTCTTTGTTGCACGTATCGTTTTACTGATGGGAGGTGCTGCCGTCAAACATGTTTGCCTCCAGTCAAGACTCTGTCAACCTGTTATTGCTAAACAGCATTTACCAGCAGTCAGTTTATAGGAAAATACTGCCACGCTCCTGCTGCGTGTGTTGGAAGAAAAATTTACAGATTTCTTTGCAAAGATTAAAGTGAAATGCTGTCTTCTCCTTTTCTACTTGTATCTGTTTATCTCTTCACTCTTCTCAGATGCTGTTCTTCTAACTGCAGATGACCTGCATTGACCCTGAGGGTCCGTATACAATGTGTGCACAATTATTAGACAAGTTGTATTTTTGCGGATTTATGTCACTATTGAAGTTGTTCAATAGTGCTCTTGGTCAATTCAAAATGTTAAATATTCAAGTTTGAGGCTTATTGAGAAAGTAAAAGTGAGGTTTTGGCTTTCTTAGGAGAATAATTATGTGTGCATGGTTATTGGGCACCTATTAGTGTGCAGTAGGTTTGGTAGTGGGTTCCATATTCAGGAAAAACTGATTCATTTTTTTATAACAGCCCATATCAGTACCCCACTTCCACTATGCTTGTGTATGAGATGAAAACGCATAAAAAAATTATGATTTGGTGAAAATACTCACTTGCCTAATAATTGTGTGAGCCCATCTTTACACATTTGTAACTTTCTGTATTGACCTGTCTCAACTTGCTGGTGTTGCAGCTGCTCTCCTTCACAGTCGGGCTCCAAAGTGCAGCTTTCTGGTGCATAGGAGAATAAATATTAATTGTGTGATTGTGAAACATAATTTGGTTGCACAAGTCAGATCTGACACTGAGGACAGAAGGCAAAACAAGCTTCTTGTTTTTAGGAAATGCTGACTGATAATCCACTGGTTAAAATCCACTGGTTAAAACAAGCAACAAGTTGCTTAAGCTTGTAACTAATAAAGCTTAAAGCAGGCGTCACGAAAATTAGAGAGGAAGTGGCGTTCCACTAATTTAGAAGAATCCCGGTTAGCCTGGAAAAACAGTTTAAAAATGTACAAAAAAGCTCTCAGTGATGCCAGAACAGCATATTATTCATCATTAATAGAAGAAAACAAGAACAACCCCCGGTTTCTGTTCAGCACTGTAGCCAGGCTGACTAAGAGCCATAGTTCTGTTGAGCCTAGTATACCCTTAACTTTGAGCAGCAATGACTTTATGACTTTCTTTACTGATAAAATTGCAGCCATTAGGGAAAAGATTCACCAGATCCTCCCTACAAATATTACAGATAGATCTTCATGTACAACAGCTCTAGAATCCTCAATAAGGCCCCAATCCATCTTAGACTGTTTTTCACCCATAGATCTCACTGAGCTAAGTTCAACTATCGCCTCCTCAAAACTAACAACATGTCTTTTAGACCCTGTTCCAACCAAATTGCTTAAAGATGTTCTACCTTTAATAGACACTTTCATATTAGATTTGATTAACCTATCTTTAGAAACTGGCTATGTACCAAAGGCTTATAAAGTTGCTGTAATCAAACCATTACTTAAAAAACCCTGTCTTGATCCAGGTGATTTAGCCAACTATAGACCAATATCAAATCTCCCGTTTATCTCTAAAATCCTGGAAAAAGTAGTTGCAAAACAATTATGTGATCACCTTTACAGGAATAATTTGTATGAAGACTTTCAGTCAGGATATAGAGCTCATCACAGTACAGAAACAGCACTGGTAAAAGTCTCCAATGATCTTCTCCTCGCTTCAGATAACGGACTTGTGTCCGTACTCGTCTTACTAGACCTTAGTGCCGCATTTGACACCATTGACCACAACATTTTATTACAGAGACTAGAACATGGATTTGGGATTAAAGGAACCACATTACATTGGTTTAAATCTTATCTGTCAGACAGATTCCAACTTGTTCATGTTAATGATGACTCTTCTTTATGCACCAAAGTTAGCTATGGAGTTCCACAGGGCTCTGTGTTAGGACCAATACTTTTTAATCTGTACATGTCACCTTTAGGCAAAATTATTAGGAAACATTCCATAAACTTCCACTGCTATGCAGATGATACCCAGCTCTATTTATCTGTGAAACCAGAAGATACTAACCAATTAGTCAAACTTGAAGCATGTCTAAAAGACATAAAGACCTGGATGTCCTACAATTTCCTACTTCTAAATTCAGACAAAACTGAAATCATCCTCTTTGGGCCTAAAAACATGAGAAATATGCTGTCTAACAATATAGTTACTTTAGATGACATAACTTTGGCCTCCAGTACTGCGGTGAGGAACCTTGGAGTTATTTTTGACCAGGATTTGGCATTTACGTCACATATAAGACAAATCTCTAGAACAGCCTTCTTCCACCTACGGAACATTGCTAAAATTAGAAGCATCCTGTCTCAAAGTGATGCCGAAAAACTGGTCCATGCATTTGTTACTTCTAGGTTGGACTACTGTAATTCCCTACTTCTGGGGTGTCCTAATAACTCCCTAAAAAGCCTTCAATTAATCCAAAATGCTGCAGCAAGAGTGCTGACAGGATTAGGAAAGAGAGATCATATTTCACCTTCACTAGCTTCTCTTCATTGGCTTCCCATAAAATCTAGAATAGAGTTCAAAACCCTCCTCCTTACATACAAAGCTCTTAATGGTCAAGCTCCATCATATTTAAAAGATCTCATAGTTCTGTATCGCCCGATTAGACCACTTCGATCCCAAAATACAGGCCTACTTGTGGTTCCCAGAGTTTGCAAAAGTAGAATGGGAGGCAGAGCCTTTAGCTATCAAGCTCCTCTCCTGTGGAACCAGCTTCCAATCCAAATTCGGGGAGCAGACACCCTCTCTACTTTTAAGACTAGGCTTAAAACCTTCCTTTTTGATAAAGCTTATAGTTAAACTGCTCACTCAACCTGAACTAGCTTTTCTCTATACATTTACTTGTCACCACTGTATACCATTAATTCTATATCCTACAACCTGTACGATGCTTTGTTGTTGCTTTTTTGTTGTTTTGTTGTTGCTTTTTTGTTGTTTTGTTGTTGCTTTTCTTGTTGTTTTGTTGTTGCTTTTTGTTGTTGCTTTTCGTTGCTCTTTTCTTTTCTTTCTCCACTTTCCACTCACCCCAACCGGTCAAGGCAGATGGCCACCCACCCTGAGCCTGGTTCTGCTGGAGGTTTCTCCCATTAAAGGGAGTTTTTCCTCTCCACTGTTGCCTAGGGCTTGCTCAAGGGGGATTTGTTGGGTTGCTTCTACATACTTGTGTAGTCTGGACTTTATTCTGTAAAGTGCCTTGAGATGACTTTGTTGTAAATTGGCGCTATATAAATAAAGTTGAATTGAATTGAATTAATAAACATCCATTTTGCATCATTTGTTAAAGTGCTCTCTGTAGGTGGTGTCAATCAATTGTTGATGATTTACACTCTAACATTGTTGGACAACCACAAGTGAACTGAGCTTCACAGGTGTGAATCATATGTCTTCACTTGAAAGAGTTGTCATTATCACTTCCATTTCACAAGTTGTGTTCTCCCAGTTGATATTTTTGTTCATATCATAGCAATAATACCATTTATAATTATAAAATGTATCTTTGAACCGATGGTTCTAGTGTTCAGTGATCAAGAAGCTCTAAGATCTACTGGCATTTTACAAATACATATTCATTAAAGCTCAATATCGGATGAGAATGTATCAGCCGAAACCAAATATTAATGGTTTCAAGTGGACCAAATATGGGGTTAAAGGCCAAAACAACCTGATCAGGACATCCTTACATATGACATTAGAAACATTTTGATGCCCACTGAGTGTTAAATTCATATAATTTTAGACTTGATGCTTTTCACAGTTTTAGTGACAGTGATTTAAGTTTATTTGTCTGAGCCATTTTGTTTTTCCAAATTATTAAAAGCACATTAGTGAACCACACGACTGCAGCAGGTGACATGTTTCTTGTGGAAAATCTATTTTTGCTATTGTAACCAGCCAACTGGCAGGTTTAAACCCAGGACGTCTTGCTGCGAGGTGACAGTGCAGTCCACTGCTCCACCGTGCCACCCTTTTTCACATTCTTTCTTATGTTTTTTTATCAAACTGTATCAAACCAGTCTGTAAATGTCACACTAACATTGATCAACTTTGACTGCCCTTGATGAGTGACTAACAGGGGTCCCAGCCCATTTCACTGCAGGAAAAAGTCCAGTTGAAAACTGTACAGTACCAGTGACTTGAACACAGCTCTATAGTCGTATTGATTCCCTTGCACATTTTACAGAAAAACTACCGAGTGAAAGAGGTCTACCGTGTGGTATTTCACATTTCTGAAGAAACACATGTGTGCTGAATTACAAGCATCCCCTCTTGCCCCTCCTCACATTACGTCGCTACAATGCAGAGACAGTCATGCTTTTGTGTCATCTACACATGTAATGTTTTGTTTTCGGATTCTACTAATTTAACCTTCCCTTCATCTGCTTCATAGCCATCCTCCATCATGCCTGTTTGATGTCCTTCAACTTTATTTTCCATCCTGTGCCCTTCACTCTCAGAAGACTGGATCACATCTATCCAGTTTTCTGGCTGCTGGCATATCCCATTTGAGGGCCTAAGTACATCTTTATGCTTAAAGAAAATGAGAAAATAATGTGTAATATTGACCTATAGTAGTAAATTCAGACACGACTTTTGATCATTTTTAATAAATCAAATATGCAGTGCAATAAACAATGGATTTGATATTAAACTTTGTGTGACTGATGATTCCTTCTGTTTTTATGAAGTAAACAGTAAAAAAAAAAAAACAATAAAAATGCCCTATAATATAGACTTAGTCTGGAAATAAAAGGTAACTTTATGAATTAGTTCCTTAAAACAGCATTGCTGCTGCTGAGAGTTCCTACTGTATTTCTTTCCATTTCCTCTAGCTGTCTATTTTCCTATGCTTACATTTTTCCTGGTCAAGGTCCATGGTGTGGGAATTTAATTAAACACATGCATTAAAGAGCACAGCAAAACGTTGACTATGCTGAAACAAAAGACGCCTTAAAACTAGATTTTGACACAGGGCCTCATGATAATGTAATAAAGCAGGAACCACCTTGAGCTTCTTCCCCAAGTGAAGGAAAATCATAAGGAAGATCTTATCTTTTGTCTAGATTATTTCTCTAAGACATAGTTAAACTTGTTTTTACACCAGGTTGAGATTTTGGACATTTCTCAGACTTCAGAAACATATCTCCTGAGAAATACCGTCTTCGTGTCTCACACTGACCCTATTGTAAACCTATAAATTGTTCCAGATTTTTCTTAAAACTTTAATCTGAAAGTTCCCAGCTCAAAATACAACATGCCAAAAGAAGCTTTTTTTACTTATGAAAAACAGCTTCACAAAGTTTGACTTAAATTTTAATAATGTCACAGTGAGATGTGGTAATTTACTCGTGTTCCTTTGGATATTTGTTGCACTCGAGGCTGCCTAAACCAGACTTCTATCAGAAATGAAGATGTTTTTAAAAAAAAACCTGGGGAAGAAGTCATATTAAAGCTCCTCACTCTGCACTGACAGCAAAACCTTTAACAGAGATCTTTAACTGAGCGACATAAAGCAGAACAGGAAGCGATTTAAAGACCAAAACATACTGATCTGTTTGATTGGAAGCTATTCTATGCACAGACTGGACCAATCAGAGGATAGTGTTCACATTGTTTTCTATTTTTTAAACTCTACATAGAAACTTGTTCGTTTAGTTTCAAATGAACAAACATTTAGTGATATCATTTATATGGTGGGTTATCCACTGACCATAGGGTTGGAGGTTTGGTTCCTGGCACATCTGGATCCTGATCATGGTTCGGGGTGGGCTTTTTGTTCACACTGGGAGAATTTAGCACACTTATTATATTTTCCAAAGTAGTCAGATGTCTTTGTCTGGATGGACAAGTTGGTTTAAAACGTAGATTGTCATAGACTGTCTAGCTTTTTACTTAATGTTGCATTTTGTCAAGAAAACGAAATACATTTACTGATTAACTTTAAATCAGGAACAGCCCAGGTGGCATATGTTTATTTCAAAATGGTAAAAAAGTTTGGACTATTTAGTTTGATATGGGCAATGGGTGGTCCAGTACAGATTGCCTCTGGATCAAGTCAGTAATTATTGAGTTTTATTGGTTAACAGCAACAACCAATTGACAAACAGTGAGCATTTACATTTACATTACTTGCATTGGCCTGTTGCCTTAAACATGTTGATAACTTTTATTTTAAAGCAAATGTCTTAAGAGAATCTGTATATTGATAAGAAGTATGTCTGCAAATAAACTTTCCACGATGACATGCCATCCAACAGAGACAAATTGTTACAAATGGAACAGCAATGTCATCAACAACTTTATTATAAATCAGTTTCGGAATAATTAGCATCCCATTTTGAGCCTTCGTAGTGATGATGACAGCTCTCGTTGGCCTCTTCAGCTGTGCTGCGGCATCTCACACTAACCCCGATTGCTTCAAGGTCCGTTGTCCATCTGCTAACGGGCTTTTCTTGCCTCATGGTCAGCCACCTGGATATCAGTCAACACCTAGGTCTGGGCCTCTGGAGGTGCAGAGCTAACTCTCAAAAAAGTTAGTTCCCGGAGGAGGTGGGGGTTCGATTCAAAATGTGGCTTGGGACCTTGCTGTCTTCACCATCTCAGCCCCCCTTATCTCGTTCACTCATCACTTGTATCCCCAGCTTCAGACTGAGTTTAATCATAATGGTAATGTTGAGAGGAGACTGCACACATGACCAAATGGAAACAGCACAGGTGACACAGAATCTGGCAGACTGCATGCTATTACAAGGCCTGTATCAATGAAAGGCTGGAGTTAAAAGGAATGATTGTGGTGAGAGCAGAGCCACAAAAAGTCAGTCTGCTATGAAAAGGCTTACATATCAGTTATGCTGTAACAGTAAAACTATATTTCTGATCATATCGGCTTCAAAACTTCATAGAGCCTCTGAGTAAAAAATTTCATTAAGAAACATTCTTTTATGTGACTTTTTCCCCTTATTGTCATGTGGTTGTTTTGTCCTACTGTAAATAACCCGAAACAAAAAATGTAATCATTTTAATTTAATTTGTTCTAAAATGTAAAAATGAGCATCACATATATCTAAAGTGTCAGAAATAGTTAAAAAAGGCTGAGGATACTTACTGTACATTTGCCTTTTACTTCACATAACCGATTGAAAACACAATTACTAGGCCATTCCAAGTGAACTGTGTAATGGATGTAGTAACATATTGGTGTTTGTGAAGTGATGGGCCTTGTAGAGGTAATCTTACTCGAATCTGATGCTCCTGACGCTCCAGCAAATACTTCACTCCGGAGATCGTTGTTAGACAAACATTGAACATTATTGTACTTGCTTCTCAACTTAGCCAATGACGGATCAATTGCACATACAACTTTAAGCACAGTGATCTCATAAGCACGTTCACTAGCTGTTTCATCAAACAAGTTTCTCAAAGTATGTCTGAACTCACAGACCTCACAGGACTCGGTCAGAAACCGTGTGCCTCTACAGCTACACACAGAACCCTTTTCTTCTACCTTCTTGCGGTCCACACCTTTCTTGTAGTCAGAGATCCTCTGCTTCAGCTACTATGTCACGTCCACATCCTTCAGTTATTGAGCTAAAACTGCATCTCTCTTTAACAAACCCTTAGCATTGCATTGTTTCCTTGACCACTGGTCAACAAACTACAAAAGCAGCAATCAAAGGCGAACTTTCAAAGGAGACTATCAAAGCTATATGGCGTCACTAATGACATCATCAGTACATAGACACATCACAAACACACATTACATAAACAATTACATTACACACACAAGCAAACATTACATAAAACACATAACTAAACTAACCCCCTTGGTTGGCTCATACAAGCCTGATGGATGCATAATGTCACATAATAATGACCTACTGAGGCTTCTAGCATGTGGAGTTGGGGAACTATTTGTGCTTTATCTGTGGCCATTGATTGGTGTGATAATATCAGACTCACATGGAAAAAGGGAAGCCGTGGGATGACTATACTACCTTCACATTCGCTCATAGACAGTTGGAGAGTCTTGCTCCACTTGGACCCTTCTGGAAAAGTGTTCCTGATACTGTAGATGTCTGGTGTAGACAGCATGTAAGCTCAGTGTCAGGAAAAAATAAAATAAAATCAATACGAAGCTGTTCAAACATCTCAGATAGTCACACTGGTTAGTCTTAAAGAGTAGAGAGGAGCACTGTAACATTTGCGTTGAATACAAATATCTGCAATTTGGTACAAATGGGCCTGGTAGAGAACATACAATTTATGGTTAACATATAAAGCCAGTTGATAAATTCCTATATGGAAGGAAGGTAGCTTATACATGCTTCTATCACAACCTAACATTCATCCCTCTCAGAAGATGTAATTTACTCAGGGAAAAGATTGCAGCATCTGTTGGAATGTGCCCTTGTAATACAACATAGGTTTATCTGCCAAATATGAAATTACCTGTCTTCCTGTGGCCTGGAGGTTACTAGTTAAATTGTTCTTCTGTTGTGGCCTCATCTTGCTGGGGTCTCTTTTACATCAGTTATTAGAATTTGTGTAAGTCCTCTAGACAATCAGGTACCATAAAATATAAGGCTACATCTGAAAATGGATCCAGAATGTCTGTCAAGTTAATTCAAATTTATAGGAATTTGCCAGACTCATACATAGACAGACCCCTGTATTTTGACCAAAACCTTTAAGGTTTACCTAAAACCACTTGCCTGCACTGCTGCTTTTGGAGCTATGCTGCAGCCAGTGCTGCTCAAAGTGGGAAGTGAATAATAAAGTGGATTTGGTGGCTTTGAGGGCAGAAGCGAGTGGAAGCATTGATGTCAGATTTGAATTAATAGACCACTGTGCTCTTCCAGCCTTACTGTATGAAGATGAATGCCTGCCAATTAATAGTGAAACAAAGAAAAAAATGATTAAGAAAACATTGCAATAAGGCTGTGTGTGTGAGATGAAAGAATCTAATGCTGCTTAAAAGACGGCAATAATTAGAAAGAAAAGGTGTTTTTTTTTTCTACTGTATGTTGTTCACCTTCCTCCTCTGCTTGCAAAGGCTTACAGAGACAGTATTATAATGGCCTTTGATGCTCTAACAGCCACTGTAATTGTCACTCTGCCCAGGAAGTGTGCTCTAATGGTCGCTTGACTGACTTTAGTTTGCTACCCATTGCCATGGAAACAGCATCGCGCCCTTGTTCTGTGGTTTATTTACAAAAAGGCAATCCTCAACATGTTGCATTCTGTATCTCACTTCAGTTTCACTGACAGGGACTGACAGCATTTCATGATTATCTATGGAAAATTACTAAACGCAAAACCTGATGCTCTTTTAACCGATATTTTATACAAGCAATGGATGAAGAGCCTGTTTGTGTTGTAAAAGCTGTTGCTTGCTAAACCTACAGACAATCAAAGGTACGCTTTACTTCAGGTCTGCAGGGCTTAACAAAAAAAAAAAAAAAAACTTATTCTGATGCTGAAACCAAGCGACCTCACGTTTTTCTTCATTATTTTCTGGTGTCCTGTAGGAAAATTCCACCTTCTTTCCTCCTGCTTGTGTGGGTCCAGGTGATGGGGTTTTTACTACAGCAACTAAATCTCACAAAATGCAGATACATAATTTTTTTGTTTTTGGCTGCTGGAACAATCCCTAGTTTAGTTTTACAGGACAGTCTTGTTTAAACGTTTTAGTATAATATACCTGCATTTGGAAAGTCCTGTTACTGGTGAACCAGTATTCTGGCCAAAAATTCTACCATGACAGCGAAAAACATTTGACAACATATAACATTTAATAACAAACCACCTGACAACATGGCAGTCAGCTATTTTCCATGAAGGTATGAAAACCCATTAAACTCCACCTGCCCATCACCAGACAGCCGATGGACAAATAGGTAAAAATAGTGGGGCGTTTACTTTAAGAGTCAGATATTGGTGAAGCTGATGGATCCCAAAGCAGAGCTAAAAGAATAGTGAATACTGGACTAAAACAGGTAAATAATGCTCCATGTCTGTTCCTAAGTAGGTGACTGTTTGCTAATTTGTTGCTATTATGTTTATGGCTTCATGTTCTCCTAAAAGAAGGCTTTAAAAAGAATCAATGCATTTTTAACAGTAAGGCCCTTTAACACTTAAGTGTAGCACATTTCCTAACTCAGCAGGCGATTTGCAGTTAGAAACTTGGAGGTCTTTTGATTTGTTCAGGTTGAGGTTTGTCTCTTCCGTGAACTTAAGCTGCTATACTTGTCAGCTTTAACCTCTAGGATAAGCTGCAATAGGTAATACTGTGGACATCAACCCTGTTACTCAAAAATGCTAAATGCAACTTAACTGTAATTACACTTTTATAGAAATGAATGAGGGATTCCATTTGTTAAAGGGGTCACAAGGAGGTGGTTGGGGTGGATGGGGGATATAAACGACTGTCCCGGCCTCTTTATTTTAATAGTAAACATAGTCCATTTGCATATGTATTTCCTATAAAAATTATTTTAAATATTTGTGGTTGCAATTTTGTTGCATAGACTTTCAGGAGACAGGGGAGTGTATGTTTTATGGGATGGTAGTATTACTAACATACTTTCTTTAGCATTTCTCCTTTTAGCATTGTGAATCATTTAGTGAGAAATACATTGTAGAAGAGGCACAGACACAGGGGAGGCTGGTTAAACAGCTGCAAAGTCAAAGTTATAAGCCCACTGTCAATATACTAAGTACACAAGACTTGTGAACCCTTTTCTTGAGATTAGCTGTTCTCACACTACAGCAAGTAGCAGCTCATATTGCACTATTGTTACAGTATATTTACAGTCTCATGTTGGAACATCGTGTGCAGTGAAACATCTCCAAACAAATTGGACTTTTCTTCATGGCGCATAAAAAAAAAAAATCCAGTGAAAATAAGTGTCTTAACAATCCATTAACCACCATTAAAAGTACAGAGTGACTTCAGGTAATCATTAAAGTGAGGGAAGTAGGGTGCAGGAATACATTTGTGTAATGAAGTTCAAATGAGAAGAAGTGGGTGAAGTTCAAGTTCAAAGGGAATGTGTTTAAAGAAAATAAGTTCAATGCAAGATGTAAGGAGGACAGAGAGAAGACGAAAATACTCAGTTGAGCCAGCTCCAGGGATCAGCACTTCATCTAGCAGCACAAGGTTGCCTTGGAAATCCAGTCACTTCTTGAAACAAAGTGGCAGACTATTCTAATAGGGTCTAGATGTGCCGAAAACTGGATAATCATTCAAACATCTCTTGCTCCCTCACTAGTCTCCTTTCTGTTGTTTTTTCATTCATTGCATGATATTGGTAGTTTCTCCTAATTATTTCCTCACATTTCTGCCCCTCCAGGGTCTAAAACAGCTATAATTCAGTTTTCAGTGACAATGTGTTTTCACTGAAGAAGATTAGCTTTAGCTGAGTCTGACTGAGTGTACTGACCTTAAAATTATAGACAGTACAGTTCTTTTGTACTAGCAGCTTTGGCTCATATGGAGAATAAGCTTTAGCTTTAAAACATTCCTCTGTTTCTAGCTGGAAAAGCTCCTCCAGATGACATCACCCTGACAAACGTTTCATCATCATCAGAAGATGTCATCTGAAGGAGCTCTGAAAAGGCAGGTTGATGATGCCATGATTACAAACTATAGTCTGAGCAACAAGATTACATAATCTTACCTGGATGTCCCCTGGAGGCATTTTTTTAACTTGGAATAGAGGTATTTTAATATAGGGAAGCCAGATGGAAGTTTCATTTACATTTTATACCCAAACTGTAACCAAAAGAAGCAAATTAAATATCAGTGAAGTTGCCCTTAAGGAAACAACCCTAATCGTTTTAAACCAAACAAACATTGTTACAAAAACTAACCACTTTTAATAAATGCATTAGCCCGACCAAACTGCTACGTTTGCACAGTTGTTGCTGTTTAGGAAAATAATGTGTGATGGCAGCCACCACTGTATCAGATGGCAGCTGTCCTTTTGGTCTCCGGTCCCAAAATTGACACTATGTACGTCAATGAACTCAAGATTACATTATAAAAAAACCTTTGCATTTCTAATTTAATTGATGTTATTTGACGGTACCTGTGGGTGGTCACCAGAAAGCCTCTTACATGCAAGAAAAGTTTGGCTTTGAGTCTAATGAGTCTTATGTCCTTGGTAGACAAATGTCTAAAATAGCTTGAAATGAGCGCTGCTCAGTGTTCACAGTGTGGAGATAAAAAACAAAACAAAAACAAAATCATAGAACATGTCTGCTGTATTTATAATTTAATTTCTTTGATGGAAAAGGGCACCTTAATTATTTTTTTCTCATGTGTCCAATTTTTGCTCGATTACGCATGATGAGAGTGATTTAGCAATGAGCAATGTAGCTACTGATAAAACTTGTCAAGTACAGAGCCCCATGTCTAATTTAAAATGCCTCCATTTTTTCTTTGAACCTCTTGTGGAAGCAGCTTTCAAGTACATGAAATACATGCATTTCTCTAATTGTGCTTAGGTGGGGATGGGCAGAAATCAGTTTTGCTTTTCTTCTCTCCATCCTTTTAGGACTCAAGTCAGTGATTAAAATCTACAATGTGACAATGCAGATTTAATTAACTTTCTGTTGTACATTTCTTATTACTGTATGCTTCCCAGCAAAGGGATAAAAAAAAGACAGTGCTATGTAGTAGAGATGAATGCTATGCATCACTGGAAATCATGTCTAATAGGTTTAGACAATAATGAACTTTCTATGCTACTAATGAACTGGAGACTCCTTGCTACATGAATTGCTGTTTATTGTACACAAAATATGCTGTTTTACCATTACATAATGCTCTACATCTCAATCAAGTCTCCACATCATCCAAGTGTTAAAACTGCTTCCTCTCACAATCCAAAGACATGAATGTCTCGGGTTGACTGGTGACTGATAACCTGTGCAGAGTGCATCCTGCTATTCACCTAATAGCTGGAATCAGCTGCAGCCCCCCACAACCCTCGTCAGCATGATAATGGTTGAATTGATGGGACACTATAAACGGAGTTGTTAAATAAGAATAAAAATATTTTTTTCTAGAGAAAACAATATGTTACTCAAAAATGCTAAATGCAACTTAACTGTAATGACACTTTTATAGAAACGAATGAGGGATCGCATTTGTTAAAGGGGTCACGAGGAGGTGGTTGGGGTGGGTTGGGGTGGAGAAAAACAATGGATCCTGCTTTGAATGACTGGGTCAGCCCAACACAGTAACAGTGCAGCTGGGTATGAGCCCTGGTATGAACTTTATTTTAGATCTCTATGCTCCAGTTAGCATCATTCTGGCATTTTAAAAGGGGCTGCAACTCAGACATTCTTCCTCCCGGAAACATCTTTACATGGTGAAATGTCTGGATACAAATACACAAACAAACAAACACGCACACAGACCACTGGGGGCTGTCTATGGACTGTAAAAAGACATAAGGTCAGGGTTTCAAGACAGCGTCAAGGGGAGGAGAGGTCAGCAACAGGACAATGATAAGCCACGGAGGGGGGGGAGGGGGCAATGCATGAGAGTTGAGGTCAGGTCTTGTAATCATACAAGGGCCATGTTCATTTGTTTGCATCTCTGACTGTGCTACGACATAAAGACTTTTTTCTGCTGTATATTTTTCCTTTTTCTGAGCAGAGAAGTGGCATTTACTTCATTGGCATTTAATTCGTTGGTATAAATTGCAATTAAACTTATCTTTATCTATATCCATCATTTCTGTTATAAAACTCTTTCCCTTATAGCTGATGTCCTCCAATCAATGTATCTTTATCAGTCTTCATAAATATAGGGTGACAGATATGAATCATGGTTGATTTTATTGCATTCTTTGAAACACATCACCAGAAAGACTCTTTCATGTGAAAGTGGAGAAAATTCTCTACAAAGTTAATAAAAAATATAAAACTATATAATAATTGATTGCATAGGTATCCATCCCCCTTATCAGCAAGTAAGTCTTCGTGAATAGGTCTCAGTCAGCTTTAAACATCTGGACACTTTAATTTTTTCCCATTATTCTTTGTAAAATTGCTCTGTCATGTTGCATAGAGATCATAATTAATGGTTTAGGTGAATTAGTTTATTCTCTTTTAGAGAAGTTTGTACAGATTTGTTTTCACTTTTTCTGCTGACCAGTGTCAAAAATGTCAAATGGAATAGACCATAATTAAGTGATTTTTACAAATAAAATAAAAGGTGACAACTTTCTTGGCGGGTGAATATGTTTTATAGACAATGTAGGTTCCAAATTGTGTTTGGCCAAGAAGTCCAACAAAATACGGGGTTTAAAGAATTGTTTGCTTTGTTGCAGGATGCAGGCTTCATAACACATTACATTAGGAACAGAAAGGGGCTAAAGCAATGGAACAAAAAAAGCTTTAGTTCTTGGGCTCAGGCCAGTTCAGGACTTACTGTATAGATCAGTAATCTGGCCACAACCTAATGTAAAAATTCTGTCCTTTTCTTGTGTTATCACTTCTAAACCATGGCTGGTATCCAGCACAACTTTTTTTTTTGAGTGTGTAACATTTGCAAAAGTGAAATCCTCTTCTGGGTGGTTCAGCAAACAGAGTGCACTGTGCAAGGGCATGTAGTTCATTATCATTATGATAAACATATTTTCTCTCTTGCAATAAAAATGTAGCATTATAGTCTACAAAAAAGGCACGAAAGCATTCATTTCAGTTTAATAAAGCAATTTAACTTTATATGCAAATATGCCCAGTGCAGAGGTGGACTATCACTAGAGGCAAACCAAGCAAAATGTTTATGGGTCTCCAAAATAATGTAGAAAAGGGGGCCAATAATGGTCGGACATATTGGCGTATTTTTGCCGTGAAACCCCCTTGAACCACCGATTAAGACACTATAGAGTGAACTACTAGTGCTGCTCCAAAATCGTGTGAGCCCTCAAAGGGCTTCTTTGTCTGCTCCACCCGAACAATCTGTGATCAGCACTGGTCCAAAGTCTTGCTGGTACCATATGTCTCCTGTAGATAAACTAAGATTATGCAATTCAAATGGACTCAGGCAAAAGTTCTGTGTTTGCCTGTGTCTCCTTGTGAACTGGTGCATGACTCTACCTGGAAAATGTTGGCTGGGACTTAGATTAGCTCCATTGCACCCTCGCAATGTCCCTGGACTATAGGGCCACCAAGGAGGACCGCGGCACCATGTGTGAGGATGAACTGCCTCAACCTGCGCCTGTGACCTTCAGAGAATCCTGGAAGGGACCATTAGAGAATCATGCACGACAGAGCAAAAAAGCCATATCTGCCTCTAAAGGCCACATCCCAGTCGTGATGTGAGAATGAGTGAGCTTTAGAGTTTGGAGTGGAAGCCAAAAGCACCACACGTCATGCTGTCACGCAGCCACTTGAAGAGGTGATGGATGCATCTGTAGTCTGATCGTATGATTGTGGTATCCCGAGTGAGACATGAGACAATATGACTGTATAGCACATACATGTCATGATGGCTATTTGATATGTCACAGCATCCACTTTGGCAGCATAAGTGTAAAATTCCATAGATATAAACTCAGTTGGCTGCGTGTAAAAGAGAAACTCTTTATGCATTTGTAATGTTATGCCGACTGGTCTGGAACAACATGTAGGTTTCTGAGAATATAAAAAGTATTCAGTTCATCTATGACATGTGCAAGTGCATATTCCAGTAAATACACAATGCAGCTGTGGTATTTTTGGCTGCATACATATTATTTTGTAACTTAAAATTCACTCGAAAAAATGTTCAACTGCAATATTGAGTTAACTTTTACCCTGAGTCACCGATTCCAAATGATACCTTTCAGAACGCACACTTTGCAATTTGAACACTGCTTTGCAATGATGCTTTCAATTTCCATAATGAGCGCGGGAGCTCCAGTCACCAGTATAAAAGCTTACAGTACACACTTGAAGCAGGCTGTCACAGTGGATTCATTGTCTGCATTATGGTGAATCATCATGGCCTGGAAATAATTCATCACAGTGGTGAAACAGCTGTGAAGTGAGAAGTCTGCTGCGCCTGTTATGCCTAAGTGCCTCTCCGCTTTTGTCTGCAAGACTCAGTTTTCTTTGGATCACACGGCCACTGCAGATAGAGGACCAGACACATAAAGGTCAACCTTTTCTCTTAAGTGGTTGAGGCTTGACACTGGTATGGCGAAGGTGGCTTTAAAAGAGCACCAGCATAGTGAGAATGTTAGTGAAGGAAGGGAAGGACATGATGCTCAGTGCTGTACGCAAAGAGTACATATGCATGTACTGAGTGTGTGTGTGTGTGTGTGTGTGTGTGTGTGTATAACTGTGTGATATTTGATCACACGCGGTTGTTAAGTCTCTCTTCTCTCCAAGCCCTGAAGATTGGCCCAGGCTTCACTGTCATTTCTCATCCTAATGGTTCCTGCCACATCCTCCTGCCAAAACCCAGCTGGAGAACAACCAAGAGCTAGTAGGAGAAAAGAAAACTCAACAGACGTACAAGCTGTCTTTGACTCTCCCTGTCTCTCTCTCTCTTAGAACAAAAGTCCCAAACACAGCAAAAAAAAGAGTGAAATGACAGTTCTCTCCTGGAGAAATGTTTCTTACATGCAGATATAGATACAAAATTCCATGTTCTCTATAAATTATATTCAAACTCCTGAAAAAGAATGTTTGCTCTCTTCTTGTAAAACGTGGACAAGATTATGTGCTTTTGTGTCTGGGCTGTATGCTAAGAAAGACTGCTGAATCTGTTTGTACAAGGCATAGCGTGAGCAACCCTTCAGCAACTGCACTGGTGCTCCACTCGTGAGGTGTTTAGGGAGGGTACAGAGTACAGGTAATCTGCATTTCTTCAGAGCTCAGATCCTAAAACTCCTGCCTAAAACCATTGGATGTCTAAAGTTTGCAAATCCAATAAAAAACACATTGCAGCCTTGAGATATATTTGGTGGAAGGAGAAGTCTTTAAATTATTACAACAAACAAATAGAAATATCCAATATCTATTTTTCAATATTATTAGCAGACCTCCGTGTGTTTCCTCTTACGCTCCTCTAATTGGCTCTGTAGACATAACGAACAATTTGTCGTGTTACATCTAATTGCTCAAAGTCATAACACAAGGGAATGTAAACAAAAAAAAATTATCAAATAATTCAGATAGTCTAAAAAAAACCTGTTTAAACTTACACAGAATTTTTCAAAATTAAGACTGTAATTAAATATTGCAGTATGTTTCAGACGAACAGACGTGATGCAGTCCTCTCAGTTATCATTGCCCCTTTTGAACCATTCTATTATGTACTTCAAGCAGATTAAATGAATGCAGTTGCTCCTTCTCGCTTGCGCTTGTACTGTGGCAGTTTGAAATCCAGGGCTGCACTTGGCAAACTTCGTTGCACTAACTGTCAGCAGGAGATAGCTTAATTTTTGAAAGTTTAACCGTTTTAACTAGCTGCACACATGTGACATGAAGTGCACAATTCTCGGAATCTTTTCGTTGTGCTGCAAAATTTGGTGAATAAAGCTTCCTCAGCAGGTTGTGTCGTTGCAGATGCATCCATCTTTCATTTTGCGCTGTTAGGTAGGCTGTTTTGTATTTTGCTCTCAAACCTTCATGCATCACATTTCTGCATGCAGGGAGATTTCCCTGCGATGATTCCTGACTTCTGGAATTCGTTTTGGCGCAGGTGATGAATCAGTGACATGTCAGTCAGGAGTTATGGGTTTCCTTTTCTGCGGCAGCATCAATTCATGTGTGGCTAAAGCTGTTAATGTGGGTATTTAGAACATATATATCTTGCTTTTTGTGCTTTAGCTTTTTCTGCTACTGCCATCATTTTCAGATCTAAGGACTGACAGTTGAAGACTTGAAATGTCAAATGCAAATGCAAATGCTAAGGTGTTCGGACTCTTACTGCAGTCTCTGTTTCTATCCTCCCTTTTATTCTGTCACTCAGTTTGTTTTCGTGCCCCTCCCATGCCTCCACATCGCTCTCCATACCGGTTTCTCCCAGGGGACATAAAGCTCTGGTGTCATTTACTTCCATCACCTTCTCTGAGTTCTATGTGTTACTGCCACTCTCTGCCTCAGAGCTCACTCTCAAAAGCACCTGCAGCACAAAGACCACAATTGTGTGTCTCACAATAAGGTGTTTAAATTTTGAGTGGCTGCTAGAGACTCAGCCTCACACTGCCATAAGCTACAATGCTGAAAAGGAAGATGCAATCCAAAATATTTAAACCTTACCTAGAGTAAATTACAACACACATACAGATAATCCTAACATTTTGCATCCCTTTAGGATGCTATGAAACTGTTCAATGGCCCACTGTTCTTATCAGCCTCTGCTCAACCTGTCAGTAAGCAAAGTAGGAAGTTATCATGTGCCATCATGGAAAATTATAAAAAAAAATCAGGAAATTAACTGGTGACTCTCATGCTCCTCAAAGGGGTCAAATATAGATGTTTATTATGTCCTTTAGCTTCTCATATGGACTCTACAGGTACCCTTTCTTGTCACTATTGGAGGCCCTGGGAGCATCACTATTTGCTGCCACAGGAACAGTAGTGCTCACGTGTCAGACCTCCCATCATAAAATGCTCTTTTTACTCAATATGAAAAATAGTGCTATTTCAAAACACTTGTATTTATTTCTATGGCTCTTACAGGCACCAAGTAACCCCGATGATCTCACCAGCATTACCATGAGTAGGACTTGCAGCCTGGGGTCATGCAGTCTAAAAGGGAAAGTCTAATAAAAACAACACTGAGTTGCATTATGTGAGTTGTAGATTTCAAGTATAACTCATACTAAGGCCTAGAAGTCAAGATCTCTAGTTGACTTGTAAAATAATTTCCCAAACTGCCCTGTGTAATCAATTACAATTAACAGACCAGTTCCTCGTTCAACTCGTACATTGCATGGATGTTGTAGCTGTGCACACACAGTTTTCCTGTGCAAAGAGGAAACCATTGGATCTCGGAACACTGCAACATGGCTAAAATGTTACTTGATGGGGCAGGAAACAAATTATTCTGGATGCATTTCATTAGATCATTTGTTGTAAAATATCATCCACTGAGTTCTCTATGATCCCCTTGTGAACGAAAGAGAGGAAGGAGAGGCTTAAAAGAAAAAATACGAAACTGAACTTGTTGTTTCATACTTAAGGATCTACAATGCATTTATTGCACATACTATGAAACTTATTTGATCTGGAGGGATTCTCTACCAAGGAAGGTGCCCTGCTCCAAGAGAGCTTCAGCAGGGGTGTTGAGGACCACTGCAGGTAAAGAAAAGGTGCTGCCAGACTTGTACTGTGAAAAGACCATTAAGATTTGGAACAATATTACCCAATTTATTTAGAACTAAAAATGTAAGAGAGGGCAGCCAAATCACCCAATCTGATGTTAACATTCAATTGGCCATTATGAGTTCTTATCAGCACATAGTTATGGTTCAGTAGGCTACCTACAACAACCCTGTAAGTTCAGGAGGTTCTTATCATGCACTCTGATGTGCCCGACTTCTTTTCATGGTTATAAATTAAATGCGGAGCCACAGTCTAGTTAGGTTCATGTGATGTCATGATCTGTGTGCTGTGATCTTTTCGAGACAAAAATCTTGGGTTAGGTTCAGGGAAAGATTATAATTTTTTCCTTTGGCTTATCCCCTGAGTTCAGGGTCGCCACAGTGGATCATTGTCCGCATCTGGATTTGGCACAGTTTTTACGCTAGATGCCCTTAGTGAAGCAACCCTCCACAATTTCTACCGGGCTTGGACCGGCACTGCACAGCTGGGAAGGGGAATGGGCTGATGGGGGTTCAGTGTCTTGCTCAGAGACATATAGCTGGGACCGGGGATCAAACCACCGACCCTGTGGTGCCTTACCAAATGAGCTACATCTACCCCACTATAATTTAGTTCAAGTACTGATGAACATCTATGCCTGACATCTACTGTACTGTCTCCAAGCTGAAAGTGCTCTGACTTTGAACTTGGAGACAGTAGGCAGCAGTGAAAAGGTCTTACAGTATTGTCCATGTCTGTGTGTGTAGGACATAAACTCAGTGATTATATTATCGTCTTTGTAGCATGTACAGTTTGAACTGGATAAATCCTGGATTTATCCAGTTCATTCCCCACTTGGCATTTACATTTCAGTGGAATGGCCAAAGCAATAGAGTCTTCTTCTACTCACCAGAAAAATAAAAATAAAATCTGCTGTTACCCTTAATGACAACTGGTTGCCTGCTGGCTTGGCAACGGTGTGGAACATTTTATTTCTTTTGTGTAAATCACTCATAAAATGACTGTAAGCAGTGCAAATGAATGTGCAACATGAAAGAAATGACTTGCATTGTAAACTTTTATCTATCTCCTGTTTTTTTTTTTGCCTCTGTGGAAAAGGGGAGTAAAAACAGGCAGTATATTTTTGTCTTTTCAGAAGAAAGAATGTTTGCAGTCATCATAAAACCTAAATATGCATCTTGAGGCACTTGGGTCTCTGACAGCTTTAGT